>NC_142010.1:89870881-90487667 GCF_049901735.1 Notechis scutatus | reverse complement strand
AAAACTGTCAGCTGCAACAATATTCTGCTATTTGAATCACTGCTTCTCTTAGGGCAGAAAAGAAACTACAGCCTGTATCTGGAATGAGATGTTGATGGAATTTGGGCTGTTCTGTCTTCTTCTCACCCCACCCCAACCCTAATTTGGTGGAATGTCCTTTGGAGGCATTTCCAAGGGTATAAAAACAACTATTCACTCCAAGAATTTAATCGCTAAATCAGCTGCATCATCATTAAGGGGACGCAATCAATGTGCATTTAATTTGCCATTTCAGACAGTATTTAGGCCAGATGTCATTAGCCGACTGCTTGCCTTCTGTGGCCAATTGGGAATGGAGAGATGAATGACCGGGAGAGTATATGTGGGCTGGATATAGCCTAAAGAAGTTAACCATTTTTGTTATCTGTTAATTTCAGTAGAGAATGTGTTTCTATGTTATATTCAATGGTATTACCAAAGACAATGGGACTCAGGAATTTGTGATGCTGGCTAGTTCATTCTGAGTGTAGAAGGGATGCTGGCTAGTGATGCTGGCTAGTTCATTCTGTGATGCTGGCTAGTTCATTCTGAGTGTAGAAGGGATGAATTTTCATATTGCATTCATAGTTTAGTTGCAAAGTTATACTTTTAAGCAGGGGACCCCAAACGTGGCAACTTTAAGATTTGTGGATTTCAACTCCTAGCATAGCTGGCTGGAGAATTCTGGGAGTTGAAGTCCACAAGTCTTAAAGTTGCTAAGTTTGGAGATCTTTGCTTTTAAGGCTTATGGTCAGTTCTAAGTCTAGACTAGTTGAATATATATAGTTTAGCTTGAAAACAAGATCTGACTCTTAGAAGCACTTTCAGCGAAAATGAATTTTATTCTTCTTTCTTTGTTGTTGTTGTTTTTAGGATGGCTCCCGAAGTAGTGATGTGTGAGACTATGAAAGACACCCCTTATGATTACAAGGCTGACATCTGGTCCTTGGGCATAACACTCATAGAAATGGCACAAATAGAGCCACCTCATCATGAGCTGAACCCTATGAGGGTCTTGCTGAAAATAGCCAAATCTGATCCTCCGACTCTTAATTATCCATCAAAGTGGTGAGAAGTTTTTCTTTTCTTGTTCATTAACAATCAGGAATACCTACAAGAAGTGCCCTGGTCTTCTCTCTCTCCCACCTTTATCAATAATAATTGTCAGTATTCCCAGGTAAACAAAACAGGAAGTATAACTGGATGAGCTAATTGCACATTATTGTAAGGCTACATTCATAGAATCTTGCAAGGGTGAAGATATAAATCTCCCATCACCACTTTTAACTGCCCAATGAATTAGGGCAGGTTCTTTCTAAACTTCTGCCTCTGACTGTTAAGCCACTGGGAATTCCTTCTCTTTCCTAAGCAGAACCTCTTCTGCTCTCCTTCAAGGTCATTTTCACATACCATTATATTAACTACATTAATCACTGACTTTGTAAGTAGACAAAATAAATTTGTAGCAAATGGAAAAATATGATAGAAAAGACCTGAGAAGTTGAATTTGAAAAGCGGAACCTTTCCACCTGTTGCCGAATTCCACCTACCATCAGCCTCCGCCAACAGAGCTAATTATTAGAGTTTCCCAGCTGCTATAAAATATTGCCATTGCCAATTGGGACCCATTTAATAAAAATAGTTCTCAAGAAGGAATAAGCAGAGGAAGGGAAATGTTTTTCTTATTTTTTAATAATCTTGGACTAGTTCAGAAACATACCGCCTACGGCACCAAGCCCTTACTTGAAGCTGTAATGCTTTAAATGCATCCCTCAGGACTACTCTATAACTTGCCACTAAATTGTAATATTTAATCTGGCAGAAAAGGGAAATGATTAAAAACATGCTGAGTAATCACCTCAACTTTATTTAATTAAGTCAATTAAAGTAGTTTTAATTAGATTTTGCTCTTCCCAGTTTGTCAAGAGCATCAGTTGAAATGTTTCCAATGAAAGGATTATGCATCCCTAGTCTTGATTAAGATTCCCTGTGGTGATCTCCAGGTTCACTATAACTTCTGCCCCTTTCACCATTGACCATGAGTTTTGCAGCTGATGGAAAGAATTATTCCAGCAATATCTAGTAAGCGTAACATTGAGATATCACTCATGTTGATGACTGTTAGTTCTAAATTGTAATTTGTTTATACACAGATCTCCACTTATTCCTCAAAACTAGGTAATGTTAGGCAAAACATGTATGTAAAGGTGTTACTTGATAGTGTGGGCTGTGAGAATAACCTGGAGGGAAGAAGAGTTCCAGCCTAGACAATAGTCAGATAAATCTCCACACAAAGCAGGAATGGAATTTGAGAAATATGCAAGATTCCGCTACTGTAACCCAACATAAAAGCAGTTTTAGTATTCATGATTTTGGTGCCTGACTCTGGGCTACCTCAAAGGGCTGACACATACAAAAATATACCTTGCAGTCTTTCTCAACCTGATGTTCTCTAGATGTTTTAGACTACAACTCTCACGATCATTGCCCTTATTTTTTCAATCATTATTTTCCATTTCTTATATACATGTATTGCAGTGTGCTGTTTTCCAGAAGATTTCATTTTCCAAACTCTTAAAATACAGCCTTTCTTCCCTTAAGATTATATAATATCACAATTTTTTGCAGAATCCGAGATATGAACAAAGATAATAGCTTAATACCCAAGTACATTCATTGTAAAAAGAAGATCCCAGGTTCTCTCCCTGACTTCCCCATTTAAAATAGGTATGATAATAAGGAACAGGGAAGATTCCCTCCATTCTAAGACAAATGCAAGTGTGCTTGCTTAACAACTACTTGTTCAGCAACTGTTCAAACCTATGGTGGCACCAAACAAGTAATACTTATGACAGGTCCTCACAGTTCTGGCTATCACAATGTCCCCATAGTCACACGATTACTATCTGAGTACTTGGTGCAACCTCACAGTTATGGATAGCAGCAGTTATAGATATCATTTACAACCTCCATTGGTGGCTTGCAACAAGGAAAGTCAATGAGGAAGCCAGCAGGAGGTCACAAATGGTCATTGTGTGATGCCCTAACTTAATGAAGTGAAGAACTGGAGTGCTGAAATTGTTGTCACTAAACAGCATAGTCATGTGACATCACATTTTATGACCACATTGCTTAGCAACAGCAAACCCAGTCCCAATTGCTGCTCTTGAGGGCTACCTGTAGTTGACTGGTGCAATGTAGTTTTCTCTGTTTCTGTGAAAATTTGAAATGTGGTGATTTAGGATGATATTTTTAATGCAAAGCACAGTCCCCAGCAAATATCCAAACAGTGCAACTTTATATTTTTACTTTCTGAAGCTTTTTTTCACCTCTCCCAGGACACAAAATGTTTATTAGAAGGTACATCTAGTTAGGCTTTCTATTACAAGAGGAAAACTCTTCCATAGGAACAGGACAGTATAACTTTTCTGGCTAGAAAATCACTGAGCAGAAGTAGTCACATGTGAAACATTTGTTGTGATTATATGTAGAAACTGGCAGTAAGTGTTTTACCTACTCTTACATGGCAGCCAGCACAGAAATAGGGGTGCAAGGAAGGGAGAAAGGTGCAATCAGTTGTCTGACAGAAGGCTTTGTATTAGTTTAAACTCAGGCAGACATTAATCCCTGCGTGAGCTTGCTAACATTTGGTCTTTGGCATGAATTGGGAACAGAATGACAGCATGTAACTTGCTTCTGAACAGCTATCTGAGCTGCACAACAGTAGTAGATCTGCAATTAATCAAGGCCACTTTTTTTTTTAACCAATATTGAGTATTAATATATATATGCAAATTTGTGCTGCTTTGTTTCTTCCTACTGAAAAGCACCAATTTCAATTTGTAAATCATGTAGTGTGTCTCCAGGATAGGGTATCCTGGTTTTCTTTCTCCCGACATTTTTAAATGCGTGTGTTTGTTCATAAAGGTCTCCAGCATTCAGAGATTTTCTGAAGACTGCACTTGACAAAAACCCTGAGACCCGGCCAACTGCCACACAATTACTGGAAGTAAGTATAGCGTCTCAAGTGAGTCACACGTTGACACTGCGAAGGGCTCATAAATCTACACACATTCTCTGGTTGGAGTACAGGTTTCCCCCTTGGTTATTAATATAGAGAAAACTTGGATGGTTGCTGGAGTTTAGATTCTAATTATGTAGGAATGTTGTTCCTCATGGGAGAAAGAACTCTGCCATTTGAGTGGTTCTGCTTTCTGAGGCATCTAGTGCAATCTTCCTTGTACTTCTGAAATGTTGTACACTGCTGAGAATTATGGCTGCTGAGAGTTATTCCACACATGGGGGGAGAGAGTACCCAGGTTGGGAAACAGAGGTGGTTCTCAGCAGGTTCTGACCAGTTCTGGAGAACCGGTAGCAGAAATTTTGAGTAGTTCGGAGAACTGGCAAATACCACCTTTGACTGGCCCCACCCCCACCTATTCTCTGCCTCCCGAGTCCCAGCTGATCGGCTGGGTCTTCTTTTGTTGCCCTGAACAGGAGAACGGAGCTGGAAATCAGGTTAGTAGGGTGGGAGGGAATGGGGATTTTGCAGCAATCTTCCCCTGCCACCAAGCCACACCTACAGAACCAGTAGTAAAAAAATTTGAATCCCACCACTGTTGGGAAGGGCTATTCTATACAGTTTAATTTTTGGTCCAGCATTGAACAGTAATGCAATTGTTGTTTCCTACTGCTAACTTCGACTTTTGGGGAAAAAAATAACCTATTCGGTGGAGGGGGGGATTTTAATTTGATTGTTATTAATTTGATTATTGGCAGAAAAATAGTGAAAACCAAACTATGTTGACATCATTAACACAAAGAAAGTATGAAATAATATCTATTGTGGAAAACCCTGAAGTTTTAAAAATTTTATCTTTAAAAAAAATAATTTAAAAATGTTTTAATATTGCCTTTAAATTTTAATCTTTAAATATTTTAATTGTTTTTAATATATTTACTAGATTTTAATAGTTGTGTTTTAACTGGGTATGCCTCTCAGAATCACATGCAAGTGAACGTGGGTGGCCATATAAATTTAATAATAAATTAATAAAATCTTGATGGCTGCTTCATGGGTTTGCTTGGTGAGATTGTTCTCTTCCTGTGAGGTTAGAGGAAGTGTACTTCTAAAATAGGAGTAAGGATTGCACATGCAATGCCAACATTGCAAGGTAACCGTGTAATTCTTTTATGTAAATAAGTATAATTCTAAAGTAAGTGTTTTTTTCCAGGTAAGTCTGTGTATATACCGTACAAGATTAGGTATTGGTACTTCTTACCTGTTCATCTCCGATGGAGGGACACCTAACATAACATTTTGTATATTTCACCTCCTTAGTTGCTCATAGGAATGCAGTTTTTTTTATGCATAATGCTTCTATAGGCAGTAGTGAAGCTGACTGGAGTCCCATGGATTGAATGTCATACCTGAGAACATAATTTTGTCATACCTCATAGCAACAATGTCCAATTTTAAGAGGAGTGTTTTAAAATTCCAGTTCACAGTTGCACTTATTAAGCAATAAAAACCTGTTTTTCTAAAGCTATAAAAGGCAACTAGCCCTTATGTCTTTTCCTATTTTCTCTTTGCCTTATCTGTTCAATTTTCCAGCTTCAGTGTTTCACTGTCAAAGAGAGTACGTGCTTGTGTAGAACTGCTACTTGGAAGCACACATATTCCACAACTGTGAAAGAAACCAGTCTGACTTTGTAAAAGACTGATAACTAAATATACTTCTAGCTCCTGATATTTTCTGGAAATGTTTTGGCCCCAGTAGTGCAGAAACTGATTTATGATTATTTATTTTACAGTTAGAGATTGTAATATGATTGCCTGTAACTCGTGATCAATACATTGTACAGGTAGTCCTCAACTTAAAACGGTTCATTTAGTGTCTGTTCAAAGTTTCAGTGGCACTGAAAAAAGTTATTTATGACCATTTTTCACCCTTACAATCTTTGAAGCATCCCTATGGTCACGGATCAAAATTCAGATGCTTCGCTCATCCATACTACCATTGTTGTGTCCCAAAGTCATGTGGTCACCTTTTGCCAATTTTGACAAGCAAAACTAATGACAATGCCAGATTCACTTAATAGCCATGTTATAAAAATTATCAACTGCAATAAATCACTTTGCAACTATGGCAAGAAAGGTCATAAAATGGGGCAAAACTCACTTAACAAATGTCTCACTTGACAGCAGAAATTTTAGGGTCAATTGTGGTCGTACGTTGGAGGACTACCTGTATTGTACATGAATATTTGAGTAGCAAAGGAAGGGGGAAGTAGTTGACCAGGCCTTTGAACTATCTTGCTCTTGATTTGCAAAAGAATCAGACTAGTCTGGTACTCATGACCTTGATTTTTTTTAGCATCCTTTTGTCAGCAAGGTCACCACTAATAAAGCCTTACGTGAGCTGGTGGCAGAGGCAAAGGCTGAAGTGATGGAGGAAATTGAAGACAATAGAGAGGAAGTTGAAGAGGAGGACTCGTCAGAATCTGCCTCTGTAAGTTGAATTCCTTTCGTTGCATTAAATGATGTTTGTGTTAAGGAAACAAGACAAAATATTATTTTTCCCCATACATAAACCTGAATGTGTGCTTGTACACATATGCATTAGTTAGTAGACACAGACATATGTATACGTTCATATTAAAAATGCTTCAGAGTCCACAAATTACATTAACTGGATTTTTGAAAGCAAACTGCTGGCTACCTTTGACCCCTGCAGCTACTGGCAGAGGAGAGAAGTCGTGTTGCTTTTGTGCAGGTGGGCAGGAAGAATGGGCTCCTTGGATGGGAAGAGGCTGCTCTTCATTCAGCAGCCAGGAATCCTTCAAACAATGTTTGGGCAGAGAGCCAAGCCTTCCCTTTCCACTAGCAAGATGGCTTTCTCAGTAAATGCACACACTGTGTGGACAAATATGTCCCCTAGGAAAAGTTTTAATTTTTGGCATCCTTAACTATGAAGAATGTAGCCTTTAGCTGCTTAGGATTAAAACTGCAAGACACTCGCTGGGCTGGGCTGGGCTGGACTGTCTGCTTTCAGGCTTAGCTGGGACAGGTAGAAGGATAGACATTTGGACAGGAAAGAGGCATTTAGTCCTTCGAAGGATTCAGGATTATCAAGCAAGGTGAGATCTGCAGTCACAAGCCGACAACAAGAATATTATTTAAAAAAAATATTTTTCAAAGTGGGTTAAGGTAGGGCAAGCTCTGCACATTCCCAACCATCAATGGTTTTCTCTGGATAAAAAGAAGAAAAATCTTCTGTAGAGTTTACCTTGTAAGCAAGCTCAACTTTTGTCTCTTTCTGTCTTTTGTCCCTGACATGAATAAAATAAAGACAGCATTTGAAAGAGGTAGATGGAAGCCTGTACAAACTAACTTTTCAACAGTAAAAAAAAATTGAATCCCAACACTGCTTCTGAGGTTTACACACACAGAGAGACAGATACACGGATACACATACATACTCACATGTGGCTTCAGGCTCTCTTCCTGTGTCAAGTACGCAGGAAGATTTGTACCTCATTGCATGGAGGTTGTGAATTGTAACAAACTTTTTAACTAAGGCACGTATGAATGCTTTGTAAGAGGTTTGTGTCCCTACAACTATAGTATCACTGAAGCTTATCAAATGCAACACAGGAAATCCAAGATTTCTGGTTTGTAGGAAATACAGCTGAGGTTTAGATTGTTTGCAGTTGAAGAATGACTTTAGTTCCTTTTTAGAACATTTTTTTCATATAACTTTATTGCAGTTTTGAAAATGAAAGATAAATACTTACAATAATGACTATTTAGAATGCAGGGGAAAAGAAGAAAAAAAGAGAAGCAAACGCTACAAATGAAGGGGAGAAAAAAGGAAAGAAACTATGAAGAAGTAGCTTCCAATTTTCTTTACAGCAGTTATAAATATGCATGTAAATTAACCTCTTAAGTCTAGAATTGCAACATGATTTATATTTTTACTATAATCTATTTTTTCCAGTTACCAAACCATACATTATTTCATTTTTTCCTGGGCCACACCAAATGTCTATAAATCTAGTCAAAAAAATCTATAGTCAGACCTCTACTACCATTTTAGTGACTCTCATTCTGCCCTTGCTCTGGGCTGAAACCTGTCCATTTCTTGAGCTTTCTTTCCCTTATGAATAAAGTTTCTGTTTCTATTTTTTATTCTGAGGTTTTCTTTATTTTTGTTGTGGTTTTGTGCTTTAATACAATGAGGTGGCAGAAATGCTGCTGTTCTGTCCGATTTGTCTTTCATTTTAGTCCTCACCTCTGCAGCCTTTCTGGCTGTCTAATAAGTAGAAGCCTCGAGTGAGAATTTCTGTTGTGGTTGCCTCTCTTGTAATGTAATTGAAGCATGGGAAGCAAGAGAGATGAAGATTGATATAGAATGGTTCCACAATGAGAGACAGAATATCTGCCTTCATTCCTTGACCATCTCCTAAACTAAAAGAGCTGCAAGAATCTTGCACTTTTTCCATGAGATTTCAGGAAATGTTGTTTTCCGTTGGAAAAGCATTTTCCCATCCCTTTTGAAAGAAAAGAGTTAAAAATACAGAATACAGTTTTGGCACAGCATTCTCTTCACTAGCTGCCAAAACTTTATTAATAATACTTGAAGCAACTCAGATTCTATCCAGCACAATGGTGAGCAATACACAGTTTGAAAAGAAAGTGAAATGGATGGGGGTGTGGACAGACATTAATACAAATTATGTAGAAGGACAGCCTGAAGCCTTCTGCTTCCAGGAAAACTTCAGCTCCACCTTTAGGCGCTTTCCTTACTAATTTCCCTACTCCTTTGTATGTTGAAAGAGTGAAAAAAAAATGCTTGATAGTGATTATTTGGTGAAATCCTCAAAGCAAGAGGAGTGGTTTCCTGAAGTCAAATTGCATGTTACTTTAAAGGAGATAGATAACAGCTTTGCTTTTGTTCCTTACTCAGATGAAAGGCAGGGAATCCAGTCCCAATTTAGTTCTTTCTAATGAAGAGCTTTCAACAATGTGCCCTTCCTCACCGCAGCTCCAGTTTAGATTTGAACAACTGCAACTTGCATAGTCCAAAAAGAATTATTGGTTCTAGTTGGGACAATAGGAGTCCTGAGGTTTTATAAATGCAGTTGTTATTAATCATCACCCTTCCAGTCTTTTGCCTTAGCACTTTGCTAGAGAGTGAATAATTGTTTGAAAACCATAGTAGAAGACAGTTTGAATCAATCACTGTTTCTCAGCCTACTCTGCTTCACAAGGATATTGTGAGAATAAATCAGAAGATATTACTATTTACATTATCTTAAATTCACTGGAGGAAGGGCAAAAAAATGTAGTAGATTAACGTATTGTCCCTCTATTATAAGGCCAATCTAATTGACAGAAAACAAGGAATATAATGGTAATACAAGACAAATCTCTATACTTTTGATAGGTTAGAACTTGTCCCAGCCTGTATACCTTGTCCTACCGCAAAATTGTTCATAGTTTGAGTTCATGAATGCGTAGGTGCATTCAGAATTGAAATCAGGACACAAAGGTGCCAGTCCAATCTAAATAAAGATAAGCAAAAAATTATTAAAATTATTAAAAAATTATAAAGTTTATTTCTATTGCCACCCAATATACCCAAGTGACCAGGTGACTTACAATTCTAGGTTCATAGGAAAAGACAAAAAGCGTTTTTCAAGTTCAGATGAAAGAATAGCATTCCTAGGAAAGCTTGTATGGTAGGCCCAGAGGACACAATACTGAGATACTGTTCTAGTATTATACTTTGTCCAGGTTCCCAATCTCCATTCAGACATAGCCATCAATAGCCAGCTGACTGCACAAGCCAGGGTCTTCAGTATAACAGCTAATTCCCAGTAGATCTTCCTGCCAAGGTATCTCACCATAGATCCTAGAGTTTTTTCCACTCTTTGAATTTGCACATCCACAGTAGTGACATTCTGAAGATTGGACAATATGGACGAAGAGGAGGAGATTGTCTCTGTCTGTAGAGGTAGGCATGGTGATCCCTGCTTCGGCCTTAATAGTGCTACAACTCAATCACTCAGATGTCCAATATCCCATCCTGCTTCCCTTATTCTTGTGATAGCATGCCAGGGGGCATGACAAAAATTCAGTATTTTTGGTTACAGGCTTTTTCTATGTTATAAATTGGAGAGCCTGTAACCCTGACAAAAGGCTCACAGAGGAGAGATCATCAGAAACTGAGAAGTGTAAAGGCAGACCGAAGAAAGCAAAATTGGCAAAAAGTGATCTGGGGCAATATACTTCAAGTAACAGTTCACTAGCAGTGTCAAAGAAAAGTCAAAACACAGCCTTCTGGACAATTTCGGCAGGATGTCAGCTGTTCTGTAGCAAGGAAAACAATTTATAGACTAGCAATGAGACCTTCTATGAACTGATGAAGCAAAAGAGGAGAAAGCAGCTTCATCAATGACAAATTACTAGGAGATAATTAAACTCTCCCTTTTATTTTTAACTTCTGCTTCCTCCCCACCTCCACTACATAAGCTGGCAAGGAGGGTGAATATTCTCTAAGCACTCAAAGTTCCCTAACAACTCAATGATGAAACAAATGACCTACCTCAGCCTAAGTTTCAATGGTTTTGTTTGCAAAAATTCTTTTCTGGAGTAGAATGTGATCCTGTTTCCCCTTAAAAGGAGTCTCTGTTTTATCTCAGTGTTTTCAGTGTTCTGTTCCTTAATTGTTCTTTCTTGTTCCTTCAGGCAAAAAAAAATTTTTTTTTAAGGATAATTTCATTGTCTTCCTCTTGTCTCCCCTCCTCCTTCACTCAGCCTCAAGACGTTCAGAAGAGGGATTCCTTTCTTGCAAGCCAGCTAGGTTCGGGAGGAGAAAAGCTTCAAGAAAACCACTTATCACTTGTAACCAATGGACCAAAGTTGCCTTTGGAGCACGTCAAGGAAGCTATAAATGGACAGGACAGCAGGCTTTTGGAGGAAGAAGTTAGAACTGAAGCTCTGGTCAAAACTGCTGAGCGCTCAGATTTGTTGGGAATAGAAAGTTATTCAGTCCTGCCTGGTGCCAAACAAAAGTTAAGCACCAGCCCCCAGGCATTACAGCCCAATGAAAACATTAAACCAGCAGAGGATGAGGCTGTCAACCACCAAAAGGAAAGCACTGAAACAGCAAACAGTGAGAATTCAAATTGGGGAAGCCAAACTGTAAACAGCCTCCTTGAAACACCGACTGAAGAAAAAGTCCCCAATGGGAGTTTGAACTCTTCTCAGTTTGAGAATGATAGCTTCAAGAGAGATTCTGATTCCGGAAGCACCTCTGCTTCAGAGAGTATGGACCTCAACATCTCTTTGTCCCTGAACAGAGGCAGTGAGTCCCATTCCCTAAAGGTAAGAATTGAAGATTGTGGATGGGGCTTGTGCATTATGTAGGCACCCCCACTGAATGATCAGCAAAAAAGCACAGCAGCAGCAGCCGCCTCTCTTTTGTGCCACCAGAGATGGCAAGCACTGCTTAGGAAGAGATTGAAAGGGAACACCTCCTGTTGTCATTCAGTGTAACAGAAATAGCACTCCTGTTCCCGCTGATTTTTTTAATTGCTTGCCAAGGTGAGCTAGAAACTCCAGGTCTCTTCATCTGCTGATGCAACAATGCATCCTTGGATTGTAGGGCTGGGAAATTCAGCAGATAACAGATAATTAGAGTAGGAAGGGACCTTGTAGGTCATCTAGTCCAACCCCCCCGCCCAAGCAGGAGACCCTACATCATTTCTGACAAATGGCAGTCCAATCTCTTCTTGAAAGTCTCAATCTTCTACTGCAATCAGGTTGTGTTTTGGGTTGCAGTGGGTAGGAAGGTAAGAAACACCATTGCAAGTGATGTCACTGAAAAATCTAAATAATACTATGTTACCTGCCTAGAGATGGATACTGTAATAATAAAGCATGGTGAGAGAGGACGAGTCCTATTGTTTGGTGGAAAGAGAAGATACTCAAATATTTGTGATTTCAGAAAGGGTTCAAATTTTGAAATTTCAGAAAAAAATGATTGGCATTCAGTAACTGTCAGTCCCTCCTGCTCTGTGCCGAAGTCTTCTAATTGAACAGGGTGTTCTCCCTCCCTGAAATACAAATACTGAAAGCAAAATGAATATACAAATCAAGAATATGTGTGGAATCTATTGTTTTAATTTCTTAATATCATCTTGGAATCTCACTTTTCTCACTAAAAAAATAGCTGTTCTCCCTCTACTCCTCATGGTGATTATGATTCCTGTCAAGCTTTTATAAAACACATTTTGTTTTGTTACAATAAATAATTATTTCGTATCCAGAATATCTTTTTACACTTGTCTTTTGTTATATGTGTAGAATGCAAAAATGCAGAACATGACACTGAAACGAACAAGAAGATTTGTAGTAGATGGAGTGGAAGTGAGTGTTACTACCTCAAAAATCATCAGTGAAGATGAAAAGAAGGATGAAGAGATGAGATTCCTCAGGCAAGCTAAAACTGTGTTTTGTTTGTAAGATTTTGTACAGGCCTGACTGTTTAGGTAATCACTGAAAAGGTTAAATATTAGGAAGAATTTTTTGATGGTAATAAGATTCAGCCTTGGTTCAGTATAAATCACCATTGTCATATTTAAGAATATCCCCCCGAAATCCATACATTTTAGTTGCTGCAACATAAATTGTCAGTTTATGTTATCAAATGCTTTTTGTGCATCCAGAAATATTAATGCTAATTGTTTTTCATTGTGGGTTTCATAATATTCTAGTGTATCCAGAATTATTTTTACATTATTTCTTATTTGTCTCTTGAGTAAAAACCCATTTTGGTCTGGATGAATAAAGTCAATTAGGAATCTTTTTAATCTTTCAGCCATTATTGATGCAAACGTTTTGTAGTTTGCATTTAATAACGAGATTGGTCTATAATTTTTTATTTGTGTTATGTCACTAGAGATTAGAAATTATCTTATGGAACCAGATATTGAGAATTATCATCCAGTCTTCCATCTAGCTTGGCCAAAGGCTAGCTTGGATTTATGGGAGTTGCAGAATAAGACATCTAGAAAGCACTAAATTATGCAACAGAACAAGAATGGGGAAGGGAAAAATGAAAAGTTCAGCAATCATTGCTAATGTTTTTGCCTGTTCTTTTTATTACCACAGGAATCTATAAATGTCTGGCAGCAGCTTGAGATGTAAAATCTAAATTATACCAAAAAAAAAGTGGAATATGACAACAGTTTTCTAAAACTCAGTTCAATAGAGGTCAACACTACAAACTTACCTGAGTTGTTCATTATATTTCTTTCAGCTTGCCAAGTTTCGGACAGAGATATATTCTTGCATGCAGTTGTCGGATTGTATTAAACTGCATTTATTCAAAATGTTTGCATGGTGTAATCTGAATAATTCAAGGGCAGATGTGCAAATATAAACAAGAAAGAGCTGGAAAAATCAGCCTCTTTAAAATATTCTGCCTGCAGGCCGAAAGTGGTATATGCTTATGCCAGTGATTGAAAGAGTCATTCCTCCCCTCAAGAAGATTCTAGATCCTTAGAATGCAGATGGCAGTAGGCAGCCTATGTTGGCTAGTCTTCATTATGATTATGCTAGCCTAAATGTGCTTCTGTGTAGCTTTAGTCTTAAAGGGAAAGCTTATCTTTTGTTTCTAAACTTCTGTTCTACTTTAACTCTGCAGGCGCCAGGAGCTGCGGGAGCTACGTTTACTTCAGAAAGAGGAACATCGGAATCAGACACAGTTAACAAGCAAACATCAGCTGCTCCTGGAACAAATGTTAAAACGTTTTGAGCAAGAAATGAATGTAAGTGAGAATAGGAATTGTCATCTCTAGAAGTTGG
This sequence comes from Notechis scutatus, assembly GCF_049901735.1. Lineage (NCBI taxonomy): Eukaryota > Metazoa > Chordata > Lepidosauria > Squamata > Elapidae > Notechis > Notechis scutatus. Next base: position 90,473,773 of record NC_142010.1, on the reverse strand, counting down.
CCAAAGATGGAGAAAAGAAAAATTAATAACCCATATGTGGTATTAATTAGGCTAGGAAGAAACCTAAACATTATTATTAAAAGTCGTGTCAGTTTCCTGAAGAATTATGGATAGAATGGCAATCTTACTTGTGTGAATGTATCAATACGTTATATATTGTATATCGTATTGTAACATAACATAACATAATATAACAATATTCTTTACTGTAGATTGTGGATGTTAGGTGTAGTAGACATTGAAATCTTTTATTGTTCAGAATAATTTTCCTATGATTATATTTTAGTGTCTTCAAAAGTTGAAGATCCTTTGGAAGATCCTTGTTAAAATCATAATATCAAGCAGCAAAATCACAAACGTTTTGAACTCCAAGAACTTCTCATGCTGATTTTTTGAAGTTGCAGTTCAAAACATCTGGAGCATACAAGGTTTCATATTCCCAACTTAGCACATACAAAACAAGGACTATTCTTACTTCTATCCCTAATAATTTCTCACACTTCTAAAAAATTGCAGGAATCTCCCATCCAAACATAATTAATTTTTAGTTATGCATTTTTGTGTTGTAAAATTTTGGTATGCATTTCTTTTTCACATTGTCCTGCATGTTCAGAATGTCAGGAAGCAGCATATTTAGTTAAATATTCTGGGAGAAGAAATTTCTTTCAGTCTTATGTCTGATAGTATGCCACCTCTAATTCAGGGTCTTCTGCAGATGTTATCCTAAGGGCATGCAGACATCATGACTATAGTAATATGGAATTGTTGGAGCTATATTCCAACACATCTGGAGAATACAAGGTTGAAGAAGAGTTATGTAAACAGATGAAATCATTTCATCTGCCAGTATCAGCATTGCTGAATCCTACGCAGCTTCTCTATTGTTAAATCTTCAAAAAAAATTGGCAATGATGTTTCAAATACTATATTTAAACAGTTAACAGTCACCATCCTCAAGTTTTCTCAGGACTATACATTCCCAGTTTTCAATCAGGCTTAATAGGAATTTCTCATTCTTTGAGCATTTGTACTGTTCTCTGAAATTATTCCTGCACTTGAGCAATTTTTCCCATTATTTTTTCCTGATGTTAGTGTGCATCATCCAATCTTATACGTAGAAGGAATCTTGGAACAGCTTTTTCCTGATCTACTGTAACACACACACACACACACACGCACAAAGAGGCAATCCACAGCCTACAAACAAGGATGCCACAGTTAGATCCTAATAGTTATTGTCCAGACTGTCCTTGCTGAATCAATCATAAGCAAAATGAATCCTATCATCCCCCAAAGGATTGCATTAAGATCAGTGAGGCCACTAGTCCCAAAATATTGTCCATCCTTTTAGTTCAGGGGTCTCACATCACAGCTACCATTGTTTAAACCTGTATACTGCCTGACTCTCAACAACTATTTGTTGTGGTGACTCACAACAAAGAAATTGCATCAAACTAAAGCATTAAAAAATAAAATAAAGATGGCAAGCATGAAGAAGTGAGCGGCCTTATTTTCTCTTGCTGAATCCAAGGTGAAATAATAAGTGTTACTTCTCAGTTACAGCTCCAGCAATGGACTTTTTAATGTTCACAGCCAAGATAGTGAGAGGGTGTTTTAGATTTAGAATAGAATGAGCTGGAAGGGACCTTGGAGGTCTTCTAGTCCAGCCCCCTGCTCAAGCAGGAGACCCTATACCATTTTAGATAAGTGACTGTCTAGACTCTTCTTAAAAACCTCTAATGATGGAGCACCCATGTTTTCTGTAGGCAAGCTATTCCACTGGTTAATTGTCCTCACTGTTAGGAAGTTTCTCCTTAATATGAATTAATTAATATGAACTTAACTAATGATCCTTATATGAAACCAAACTGAGATACCTAAGCTTGTTTCCCCCCACCCCCCAAACTTTGCTTTTAATGACTGAATTAAGATTCTATCTGTCTTTCCTTGTATAGTCAAAGAAGAAATTTTATGACACGGAACTAGAAAACCTAGAACGGCAACAGAAGCAGCAGATTGAAAAAATGGAGCAAGATCATGCACTGCACCGGCGAGATGAAGCTAAACGTATCCGTGCTGAGCAAGAACGGGATCTGGTTAAATTTCAAGAACTGCTGAAACAAAGAAAGAAAGAGGTAAAGCTGCCGGTTTGAATTATTGCATCCTAGGATAATGTTAGGATGCCAGCCCAGCTGTCAGTTAAAGTGTTTGTCATGAACAAAAAAAAAATTCAAGGGGCTGGAAGGTGAAATCCAGATGATGAAGAAACCAGTCTAAGGAGGAAAAAAAATATCCAGGAATACAGAGAAGGGAGTTAGGGAAAGAAGAGTGAAAACGTGGGGTGAGAGAGAAGGGAGGAAGAACTAATGAAGTTGCTTAATGAGTGAATTGTAAAGTTCCTGGTTCAAATCTCACTTCTTCCACAAACTTTTTCAACATCTTTAGACATTTCTGTATAGACTCACTAGAAATACATTCTGTTGACCAAGGTGGGACTGCTGAATAGAAAGGTATTTAGGGAGGAATTTGGGGAACAAATCCAATTTAAAAATGGCCAATAATAAAAGAATGAGCAACAGCAAGATAGTAGGAAGGAGAGACAGAAGAGAAACAAAAAACTGACTGCACTCCAATGTTTTCTGCTAAATGTATGAAACCCTATTATAGATCCTTCTAAGCTACAAAAGGCTTCCTAGTGGTTCTGAATATTTCAAAAGTTTGACTGCTTGTCTTTTTCTCTGTTATGAAGCTCAAAAATGACATTGAAAAGCTCCCACGGCAACAACGCAAGAGCAGCATGAAAGTGAAGATGGATGAATTTGTACAAAAAAAGCAAGTTATGGTAAGACACGAGAGAGATTTAATTGACACTGTAGCACAAACTCTTACAGCAACATAGATTCCCAACCAGAAACACTATGGATTATCTCAAAATCTTCAGATAGTCCGGAATTCTAGTTTCTAATTAGTTTGAGAATTACCATCCCAACATATCTAAAAGTTGGCAGATTTGGGAAAGCTCTGGCCGGCCAAGACATATACATTCATACATCTCCTCTCTCATTCCAGGAACAAGACTTTATAGCCAAACAGTCTGAGGATCTGGAGCAGGCTATGAAAAACATTACAGCTCAGAATCGGAAAGAGATCTGTGACAAAGAACGAGATTGCCTCAATAAAAAGCAGCAACTTATGAGAGGTGCTTTTTTTTCCTTAAATGGACCAGTTAGAATGGATTACGAACAATGAAGTCAGACTAAGAAGAATATGCTTTCGTTTAAAGGCAATGCAACCTATTGGAGAGCATTGGCAGCGCTGTAAACAGGAAGGATGCAAATCCTTTACAGTAATGAGAAGCATGCCTTTGGATTGTCTTGAGTGCTCATCAGTATTTATACTACGAAATAATATTTTAAGCTTTTAAAATAATGTTTTAAGATAGAGAGTTATTTTTGGGAAAAGTAGCCAATTAATCTGAAGTTACAAGTTTCCAACCACTTTTTGTCACAGTGCTAGCTTGAAAGCCAACAATAAAATATCAAAAATAGAGCTTACCTATAACACAAGGATGGGGAAACTTGTAATATTCCAGATCTACACCTTCCAGCTTTCTGGCTAGTGGGAAGTGAGAGTTGGAATCAAAAAATTAAGAACAGAAATAGATATGTAAAAGTAAATCTTTGCTACAGATTTCTAAGGAAGCAAAAGCCATCATAGTATGAATTCTTCCCAGATTGTAGTATCTGGTTTTTCATCTTTCTTTAATAAAAGATCTCCTATGAAGAACTATTTGTAAAAGATATGATGGGAAGAGATCTCATCTGTCACAAAGCCGTATTTTATGTACATAAAAGTGTTTGTATTATTTTAAAAAGTACATATGAGGAATAGATATGCAAAGAGAAAAAAGTGTCAAGTTCAGGAAACCAGGAGCCAGTATAGAGTTCAAAAGCACTGCAGCTTTATTCCCTGCAACCTATATACAAGAACCTGATCTACTAACAGTTAAGGCAAATTGGTACCAGATAGGAGTCAGCAGACTAAACCTAAACCTAATCCTAACCCTGGACAGAGGGTTGGACTTAGGTCTCTTGGGGGGTCATAGTGACTCCAGACTTATGGTGCATTTAACATTCTTCTCAGGCTCAGCCTGATCATCTACAAAAAAAACAGAAAAATATTTTAAAATGGAATTCATATGCAAAATTATACATAAGGGAGGCTTATTATTTTTCTTTTAAATTAGGAAAGTTGCATGCAAAAGCTTCCTACATTAGGAGATGCTTCATGGTAACACCAATTGGAAAATGATTATTTGTACTAACAACTAATCTAGAGGCTCACAGGTTTTCCATCTCTGTAGCAAAGATTTTGCAGTCAGTTCCCTCACACACACACATATCCTTCCTCTTTTCTTGCTTTGGGAACCCTTGTGCAAAGAAAAACAGCTGCTCTTGTCATTCATTCACCTTTTAATTTCAGGCCAATTACGTCATAATATAAAGAGAAGGTTGAGGGGACAGAAAATGAGCATGAGGGTAGATATGCTGAGATTGAAACAGTTGCTCTTCCCCTCACTGTTCAAGTATTGAACAACTATATTTATTTATTTATTTTAACCCTGCAGACCGAGAAGCTACTATTTGGGATCTTGAAGAGCACCATCTGCAGGAGAAGCACCAGATTTTGAAACAGCAACTAAAAGATCAGTATTTCCTCCAGAGACACGAGCTGCTCCGAAAACACGAGAAGGTAAGTAGCATTTTCCATTCTCGGTTCTTTTGGATGATAGGTGGGATCTAAAGTTGCAGATATATAAATCTAGAGTGCAAAAGAATCAGAGTGTGGAGATATGGGAAAGCTTATTTGGTAGACCATCATAATGTTGAAGTTTTAAAATTGTATGGTAACTGTGGGCTTCTAAGCTCCTGAAAGGAGTACTCTGATTATAATACAACCGTCTAGAGTTATTAGGGGGAGGACACACGCTTAGAGTTAAGTCTCTCCTAAATTAGGATTCTCTCAATGTGTTGGATTGTACTTCCAATATCCACTGGGATTATAGTCAAGTTTGCTAAAGAAAATATCTTCAAATCAGATTAAACTCTGATTTCAGAGAAAGAAACAACAACATTAGATCAAATGTTCTATTTTTGCCTTTTGCTGTGATAGAAATTGCATTGAATCTTTGGCAAAACTGTTTATTTTACATTATAAAACAAGATGCCTTTCATTTCCATTAGAGATTAATGTTTCTTCTAATGTGGAGAATACTAATATATATTGTGCCTCTGATATATTGGCACCTGTACTGTAGGTCTGGATGATCGCTAATATTCATATATTGCTTATGTGCATAGTTTCTTACACATGACTACACTTTGCATTGAACAGGTAGTCTTTCCACACATAAATAACATAATGATTATGATTTCCATTAAGAAATCCCACTGGGTAGATCTGTAATTTGCCAACTTTCTATGATAGCTTTTATGTTTCAGCTGGCTTAATTAGCATTGTTGTCTCTGTGATAGTTCCCAATAGCTTACACTAGGGATGCATTCATAAGAACTGGAGGCATTGATGTTATTTCCTTCAGAAACAAAAATGATACTAGCTTCCTCTGCATCTTCAAGTTTTCCAGATTGATCTTACTTCTCTCTCCACCCCAACAACCCTTTTGGGTTTTTTGGTTCAATAATTTGTGGCTCCTTGCCATTGATGTCTCTGAATGTAATATGGTTCCCACCACTGTGGTTACATCGGTTCCCACCACTGTGGTCAGGAGTGGGATTCAAATTTTTTAACAACCGGTTCTATGGGCGTGGCTTAGGTGGTGGGCGTGGCTTGGTGGTCATGTGACTGGGTGGACATGGCTTGGTGGTCATGTTATTGGCTGGGTGTGGCCAACTCAATATCATTCACATCGAGGCACGCATCTCCTCGCCTGGCCTCTCATGACTGTGGGGATGCTGTAACAGTCGTAAGTGTGAAAAATGGTCATAAGTCACTTTTTTCAGTGCCATTGTAACTTTGAATGGTCACTCCACACAAGCAAAGGAGGGGAAAATAACTCCAGAGAAGTTCCTGAGACAGGAAGTCTAGTCCTGCCAAGAATGTAATAAGGGATAACAGAGAGGCAGTTTCTGTAAGCAACACCAGAATGTTTCCTTCCTGCCTTCCTTACAGGATTAGACCAGTAATTTCTTCTAACAACTGGTTCTCTGAACTGCTTAGAATGTTAACAACCGGTTCTAGCAAATAGGTGCGAATTGGTAGAATCCCACCCCTGACTTTGGTGATTTATATTTCAGGAACGTGAGCAAATGCAACGATATAACCAGCGCATGATAGAACAGCTGAAAGTTCGGCAGCAGCAAGAGAGGGCCCGTCTCCCCAAAATTCAGAGGAGTGAAGGGAAAACCCGCATGGCCATGTATAAAAAGAGTCTCCATATCAACTCCAGTGGAAGTGCTTCAGAACAGAGAGAGAAGATAAAACAGGTGAAGTTTGCTGTCAGAGCTGGGTAGCCACCTTGCTGAAGGGATCTGCCTGAGAACATTCATTAGATATAGAGATGTCTTGGGACCAGGGCAGGGGTGGGATGCTACCGGTTCTGCCCGACTCTATAGAACCGATAGCTCTGAAGAGCAGCAGACACCAAACCGGTTCTGTGTTTGCTGCTGTTTTGTCCACCCGCCCGCCTGGGCTCTTACCTGTCCTTTATTTCCTGCTTTTTCAACCTCAGCTGCTTTGCGCGCCACAGCTGAGGTTGAAAAAGCAGGAAAAAAGAGGCTTTTCAAATGCTGTGCGCAGCGCTTTTCAGCTGTCCGGGTGGCACAGCTTAATGTTTTGTACATGCATGTACAAACCGCGCATGCGCGCGCAAAACATAGTCACTAAACCAGTAGTAACACCAGTTGAATCCCACCCCTGGACCAGGGCTCTTCAACTTCTTCATAAATGATCTACATTCCGGCTCGGCAGACTAGTAGAGGCAGCAGCAGCACACATGGGGAAAGTAGGGATGGCTTTGAGTGCACATGCCACTTTCACTAATGCAGCTTCACACACTTGCATGCATGTTCTTGTTCACCATTTCCATGAACTGGTTCTGAACGGGCTGTGGCCCACCACCAGGCTGTGAAATGGGGGTTGGATACCCCTGACCTAGATGAAGAGATTGAACGCGACTCATCAAATTTGTGGATGAGGGATTGCTAATGCTAAGTTTAGAAGGTAGATTGAAGATTCAGAAGGATCTTAGCAGACTTGAGCATTGGGTCCTATCCAATGAAATGCAGTTCAGTGGTGAGAAAAGTAAGGTCCTGCACTTGGGCAGGAAAAATTGGATGCACCAGTGCATGATAGGCAGTAGTGCCTATGAGAGGGATCGAGGGATCCTGGTGGACCACTGCTTAAGTGTGAGTCATCAGTGGAGAGCCAAATTAGACCAGGGCTGCATCAATCGAGGGATAGCATCAAGATCAAAGGAAATAATAGTACCACTCTACATCGCACTAATGAGGCTGTATTTGGAACGCTTCATCCAGTTCTGGGCACCACATTAGGAAAAAGATGTTGGAAGATTCTAGAAAGAACGCAGAGAAGAGAAACGGAAATGATAAGGGGTCCAAAGAGTAATCCTATGAAGAATGGCTAAAGTAACAAGATATCTTAACAAAGAGGAGTCTTAGGGAAGTCATGATAGCACTCTTCCAATATAGAGAAGGAGGTGTTTTGATTTATTTTCCCTAGAACCTGAAGATAGGACAAGAAGCAATGGTGGGAAGCTCATCAGAGGGAGTTCCAACCCAGAACTAAGGAGTAATTTCCTGACAATGAGAATTTTCAAGCAGTGGAAAAGGTTTCCTCCCAGAGTGGCGGGTGTTTCATCACTGGAAGTTTTCAAGAAAAGTTTGGACAACCATTTTACCAAGATGATATGAGGATTCCTGTCTCTAAGCTCCCTTCCAACTCTATGATTCTACAACTGGATGGACAACCATTTTACCAAGATGATATGAGGATTCCTGTCTCTAAGCTCCCTTCCAACTCTATGATACTACAACTGGATGGAAAATAAGCAGAGGATTCTTTTGTCAATGAGTCAGTTCATATAACTTGCTTAGACATGTTACAGGATTATAACAATATAACAATTTTTTAACAAAGTGAGTAAGGTATAGGCATATTTTAAATTAAAAAATGAGGTAATGGTAAATGAGGAATATGCTATTGTATACTTTCCCTGATTGTATCTGCTACCACATCCATTAGTGGGCCCAACTACCAAATTATGGAGGATTCTGAGACTGAGAAGAACAAACCAGGCATCCTCCTTTGAATAATATGATGAATTATCTATAGATAGAATCACCAAGGTTGTTCAGCTGTGCCAGCTCACAGGTACTGCCACAGCAATACTGTATGGACCAATGCACTGTCAATTAATTGCTAAACTGTATTTTGGCCTTACGCTTGTCATGTAAATGAACCCAACGAATGTATTATATTGTAAAAATCTGCTAGACATAACTTAATGGGAATTATTTGTCTACCTGCACGTCATATCACTGACATTTAGGTTTCAGTGTTAAATGAGTTTCAAAATAGAACTAATTCAACCTGTCCACTCTGTCACATACTCTAATTTTATGAAATAGTGGATAGATTGTAATTATGATCACCCGTCCCTCTTATTTTTAATGTAGCTTAAGTAAGGAAAAATGAAATCAAATTGTATTGATAAAGCATTCATCATTCTCCAAGCAAATGTTAGACAAAATCCAGAAATCCAGATGTTGATTTAAAACAGTTTCATTGACAACAAATAATTAATCACAGTGGTAATCTTCAGTTACCTTTTGAAGCATTTCAAAGTTCAGGTATATACCTCTTGTGGGAAGCCATCCAAACCTTGCATGATTATTGGTGCTCTCCCCATTATAGTTTGCACAGCAGGAAGATAAGAGACAAAAAGCTGAGCGAGTGCAACAGCAGCAGAAGCATGAAATGCAGATGAAGGAGATGTTGGTTCAGTGTGAGGGCAACATGAATGAACTCCAGCAGTTACAGGTAATTTAATATCAATGGTTCAGTTTTATTTATGCTTATGTTTGTCTTCAGAAGTACAGGACATTTGACGTCTTTGAGCTACCTGTTATCATTTTCTGAAAGATTTGTTAATACTGGTCAAAGTCAGTTCTTAAAACAGAAGAGAGAAATAATATCAGGGATTTTTTTTTAACGTTGGCATGTAATTATATTTATATCTGAAGTTTACCCAAGGGGTTAAATATGGATAAATAAATGTGCTTTCATTTCATTCATTTAAATCCTAACATAACCCTGTGAGTTATGCTAGTTTTGAAAGAGAGTGGTTTTTCTCAAAGCCACCCAGTAAACTCCAGTAAATCCCAGTAAACTGGATTACCATAGATCTCAGGTCTTTATGTTCTAGAGCACAATATATTAACCATGCAATATTTGCTAACTCCAAGTTATGGAGGCCCATTGAATCTGCGAAATTAGGTGGAATGAGACTTCTTTCTACCTAATATCAGAAATATATTAGAAAGATAACTTCATATTATTTGTTGCTGATCATTGCAATCTCAAATTAGTTGGTAGGCCTAGTGCTGTTTCTTCCTTGCAAAGTATCTTATATTTTTTTTCTCTCTCTCTCTCTCTCTTGCTTGTTTCAATCTATGTAGAATGAAAAGTGCCACCTTCTGGTTGAACATGAGACCCAAAAACTGAAAGCTCTGGATGAAAACCACAACCTGACCCTCAAGGATTGGCGAGATAAACTTAGGCCAAGAAAAAAGGTGTTTAAAAATTTGCACTCATTGTCAGAATTAAATTGCGAAATTCTGAATTTCAAACCCGTTGGTCAAAATAAGGATAAAAAATTGTTAATTTCCACCAAGACCTGCAATTTAGAGGAAAACAAATAGGGAGGACTTGGAATGTTTGTGAGCAGGTTTGCATTGTATACTCTGTTTTGTTATCCTTATCCTAATGTCCTATTCATTTCAACCTGCAGCTGCTTGTAAGATGGCAGGAAGCCAGAGAGAAGCCAAGGTTGTTATTAGTGAAAACATTATCTTTTCACCTCTTTTGTCTTTGTGTTTCAGGCACTAGAAGATGAACTAAATCAGAAAAAGCGAGAACAAGAGATGTTTTTCAAACTCAGTGAAGAAACTGATGGTCTGTCTCCTATGTCACCAAACAAGCCTGCTAAATTTGTGCCATTCAGCTCTGCAGAGGCTTCATAATACTTGGGTTAAGAAAGCAAGGCTTGGTAATACTTGCCTTTGCCTGTTGAAGGGAAATCAATAGACAGAGCTCCTTCCTCTCTCTGCCAACTGTGATCAGGGTTTCCTGTTCAGTTGTGTGCCGGATAGTCAATGTGGCTAGCAATCTGATCCACTAGTGGTGAGGCAGGTTCACATATAGGTTAGAAGCAAGCTGTAGCAAGCTTCAAGGGGACCAGCTGATGGGGTCAACTGCAGAATCTACATTGCTTGCTGAATCCTTCCCCAGCCAGTTTCACCATTTCCTAATGGGATAGTAGAAAAGGTATTAAGACAGGGATCTTCAAACTTGGCAAGTTTAAGACTTGTGGACTTCAACTCCCAGAATTCCTCCTCCAATCATGTTAGCTCAGGAATTCTGGGAGTTGAAGCCCACAAGTCTTAAACTTGCCAAGTTTGAAGACCCTTGGTCTAAGAGGAGATTAATTACAGTATTGGTTTAATTTTCCAAGTTAGCTTTCCTGTGTATCTGAGCTTAATGAGTAGGTGGTTTTACTCAACAGTATATCTTTGAGACTCAATAGTAGATGTTGTTTACCTTTGATAGCCTTTAAGATGACAGTAAACCATCACCTCTGTTTAATGTTGTCCCTACTCTTGTAAATTAAGCAAAAGACTGATTTTTGTTCTGTGCTTCCCTTTTGGAATTAATCTGTCTCTCAGCATCTTCCAAACAACTTATGACATAATTGGGGTTTTTTTCTTCGCTATAGAATAGCCTGAAATTTAGAAGCAAAGCAGTCTTAAAACAAACAGGGTAGCCAGAGGAATGCATTTCTATCATGGTGAAGGTTGAGTAGAGACTGGATAATGCTTCCAACCTGGACTATGTTTAAATAAACAGACCTGCCCAAGCTAAATGGTTGTAAATGTACAGTAAGGAAGAATGATCTTTCTCTGCTTTGTCAATCATCTGTGATCCCTGTAGCTTCTCTTTTCAGATGCAGCAATCTACTTTTGGTTTACCTGTGTGCTAGTGAATCTGTGTACTAGTGAACTAGAATTCTGTGGTTCCTTTTCTTTCCACAGTCAAGGATGAAGCTTCTGCTGAAGTTATGGAAAGAGTTAATGTTTACTCTTTAGGTAAATTAGAGAAGAGCAACCCCAGATGTCCATGGCAACAAAGGTGTAGCTGGACTAAGGTTGAAGGCACTTCACTTTGTATCAAATTGTATATGATTTTCAAGTTTTCATAGAATAGCAAATGCTAGCTTAGGGACTTTCTCGTGCTAAATGATTGGGTGTGCTCAGAATTGACACAATTTTGAAATAAAGCGATGCTAGATGGCTATGAGTAATTCCAGCCTTTGCAGTTTCTCTGAATCAGTAGAAAGGGCCACCTAAGAGAAGCCACAGATTGTAGAATATATTATATATATTTATAATGCTATAGCAGTTCAGTATTTCAAACTTTTACAAATGCTATTTTTGACCAAAGAGGTCTCTTTTCATTCCCTCCCACATGTTTTGTTTTATTTAATATAAATTTCCAAAGGTTTGGGAAGTGTGCATTTCCCTATGAATTATATTTAAATTGTTGTTTTCTCATTGATGAAATATAATTCACACAGATTTCAATTTGAGCAACCAGCTATATGTGATAAATGCGTATTGTTTGGTACTTGTTTAACAGAAAACTGATACAATTCATTTTCACCATCTCAGAACAATACGCCTTTATGGAGAGAACATGGTCCAGTGTTTCTTTTGATGTCCAGTATAGCGTTGTTCTAAGCATAGCTCGTTACCCTCTTGGTAGGAAAAATGGTTCTGTTTTTTTATGCACTGTTCTTTGAAGCACTGTTGCTAATGACCTGATTTCTGTGCTGACAGCTAATTTGTTGGCATGTCAATTGAAGTTTAGTAAACTAGTGGTGGCTGACAGAGTTGGTCACAATGTGTCAGGCATTATATTAAAGGTGGCAGGGTGAAAATACAATCTGAAAGAAATGCCTGCCGAAAGGATACTGGATGTTAGAAGTTTTTAGGAAGTGTGTGTTCACAAAGCACTTTAATCCCTCTTCAAACTGTTTTAGATCTTTGAGTGTTAAGATAATGTGTGAGGAGAGAGAGAGACAAAAGGGAACAAATCCTTCACATGAATGTTGTAAGTAAAAGCAAATTTTCTTTAAATGAACAGTGTTAGCTTCGTGTTGAAAATGATGGATGCTTTATAATCATTGTGTCTTGGGTGCATTGATTTGTATGCACATTCCTGCTTTTTCCTCTCTTGGCCAAGAAAGTAAACAATGGCATACACTCACAATTGCTTTTTCTCTCTTCCCTTCCCTTGCCAAACTGATCCTGGCTGTTCCCAAAGGGGCTAGAACTTCCCTCTGTGCAATATGTACTTTCTAGTTTTTTCAGAAAAGTTGTTGAAATAAAGTATCTTTTCCCTTCTTTAAACACTTGTTAGCTTGTGGGGGGATATTTTGGTTTCATCAGGGGAGAAGGAAAGTATTTTGTATTTTTATAGGGGTAAGGGTTTTTTGGGGGGGAAAACAACAACTCAAGGATGTTCTCTTTTTGGATAACCACAGTGATGTAAATAATCTAATAAAATACGAACCACTAAGCCTTTGCATAGCGATCCAGAATTGCATTCCTGCTGTGTGTCTCTTTAGGTCAGCAGTGCTGAGCTGTATTTATACATGATCTTGTCTTGGCTACAGTGGAATTGTGTTTCAGAATTCTGTTGATTGGCATTTAAAAAAAACAACTCAAGTCTACAGCTTGCTGGCCCTGCACAAAAGTGTTTTTAAAATATAGATTGTCTTACTTGAAAGTATCTGTACTGTATTGGAATGTGTTAATATTAAACTATTAATTCTTGACGCAAACTGTGATTAGTCTGAACTATGTACAACACTCCATCACTGATTATTTTTAAAAAGGTTGACATTGATAGCAAGGAAAATCTGCACCTTTCATAGATTCTTAGTGTATTTTGATATGAACTATTATACTGTATAATAGGCTGGTATTTAATTTCATTTTCTGACATTATACTTTCAGGTACATGAAACCTGGCTTTAGTTGAGTACCAGAAACATTTCTGCCTTACATACTATATCTTGAAGTCTTAGTTAGAAGGGCCTTTGTCGCCATCTAGTAATTTACTGATTTTTTTTATGAGATGGAGATTTTTGTTAATTGACCAGAGAAGCCATTTTCCTGTACATTTTTAGCAGTTCCCATGAAGTATTAGGGCAGCTGAGAACAGAAAACACACAAATTTATGTTCGGGATTTTGAACCACTTATAATATCTTTTACAGTATCTGTTACCATGCAGTACTAGCTGATAATTTAAAGCCTCTAGGCGGTGATGCTAGTTCTTGATTTTTGAATCCCAATCTTATCTACTCTAGAGGGGAGAGTTGTTGGAAGAATAAACAACAGCTAAAAAGAAGAAGAAGAAAAAACCTCCACAACTACTGGAGAACTCTTCCTACCCTGAGAAGCAGTCTCCTAACAAGGCATCATTGCAAATGCCTTCGTTCTAGTGAGCTGCAATACATTTGCTGTGTAAGCTAAGGATCTAGGACAACTCACCACTGCAACTTCACCCCAGGCTGCCTAGCTCTGGCTGCCTTGCCATGAGGTAACTCATGGCAGGAGAATGCCAGAAGCAAGGGAAACTTCGTCCCCCTGTAGCTCAGACTGGGGGATTTGGGAGGACAAAATGGGGAGGGGAAGAGGGAGAGAATCACATATTTTTCTGTGCACAGGATATCAGCATACCAAGAGTTTAGAGTTCAAGGGGTATTTTGGCGGGTGGGAGATAAGCCAGATCAAGGAGGAAGAGGGGGAGAAGGAAGAGGAGGAGGAGGTTGTCTTAGCCTCTACATTCACAGGACAACCAGCCAGGTCCAGCAACCTGGCTGCAGTGAGTTGTTCCATTCCATATTATTTATACCATTCCATATTATTCATTTGTTAGACAACACCAGTCAGAGGCAGGGAGATACACAATTCCTTAGAAATGGGAATGCTATTGCAAACTTTTTGCAAATTATTTTTTTAGGAAAGAAGATGCTACTACTTTGTTTCCTAATCAATAATTCTACCATCAATAGATGATTGCATCTATGTTTCTGAAATTGCTATACTATTTATTTTGCCTTGTCTGAATTCTGGCTCCCCGATCCCCCCTCACCCTTCCTCACAGTCACGTGAGAACTGGGGCTGGAGTTAAGGTTGAGGCTATTTTTCCTTAGCTACTGGAAGGCTCTAGTGGTCATCCTGGTAGTAGGCCATCTGGGTGGTTGCTGAGGGGAGTGGTAAATGCTTTGCTTTAACTTTCTTCTGAACTTTTAGTATCTGGGCTGTCAAGATGCTAGTCCCTGGGCCTACTTAAAAGAGGTTACCTTTGACTTACACTGGCTTCCAAGTGTCTGATCCACTGGTAATTTGCTGGTCCACACTGGATCTGTAGCCCTTGATTTATTCAGCTTCTCTTTAAGCTCACCTCAGCCACTGCCCTATCTCTGCCTATTTTGACTATTCCATTGTCTTCAGTGCCATTCAGCATCACTGCTTAGCCTTTACTGCTACAACCAGCATTCTTCAGCTTTCTCTATGGTCCTTCCTTCCTTTGCTCTCTGCTCTTGTAATTTTGTTTTCTCTTATCTCCATCACCATCATCAGCACTAAAGCCAAATCTTTTTTAAAGGGTCAGCTTGAACAGTTCAGAAAAGTAAAGCCCTTAATAAATGAGGGACAAAAAGTGTAAGTATTCCAATTGCTATGTATGCTCCACCATGCCTAATATTTGCATGTGTGTCTTCTATGTTTGATAGACCGTATGTAAACAAGTCACAGATTAAAATAACCACTCTGATCTAATCTCCCTGTTGGTTTCTATAATCAGGACGATAGCAGTTGTCCATGATTTCTATGTAACTTTTGAAAGTGTGCTATCCTTTTTCAAGCAATCCACTTCAGTGTTCACAATACCATGATGAACAAGCCTTATTTTGTGGGACTCAGGCTGTGATTTTCATCTAATTCTATTTCCATTTGATACATTTCAAGGTTCCAGTTCCTTCCTTGAACTCTTCTGTTGTTTCTTTTGATACCTTGTAATATTTCCTTACCAGATTTCTTCTACAGCAAGTTGTTGAACATGAACAACAACAGTTCAAGGGTAGTACCTTCACCCATGGTTTTCTACTGAGTGAGGGATCTTAACTCTTAATGACATATAACTCTGGCTGACATTTGCTACTTTGATGTTTCTATATCAACTTTTACCATTCCTGTAGATACTATCTTTTTTACTGTGTAGGTCTTCCAACAGTATCAGTAAATGTCTAGTTTACAAAATTTGATGACTGATTTTCCCCTCTCTCTGTGACATTTAATCTTCACAGATCGCTCATTCCACCGTATTTTTCCAGTTATCTGTGATGTCAATCAGAGTAGCACATATTGCACGATACCCAGGGTCACTATTTCACTATCCCTATCAAGGGCATTAATTTGGTGATTCTTTGTGCTGTGAACTGTCACAATGATTTGTGAATTCAGAAAATCAGACCATCTGCACATACTGAAAGGGTTACTGTATTAACAAGAGTATGAAGAAGGTTCTGCCCCAATAAACAGCGATAAATTTGAAAATGAAAGTAATCTCTTTGTTAAGATTTCTATAACCCCCTTTCCTTTCTGATAAATCTGGTTGAAAAAAACTTTTGATACATTTCCTTTACCTGTCAAAAGCTTAACATTGAATCCTGGGGACTCTTCTAGTCCTCTTATGAGGAAAGCTATTTTCTTGTTCTTGACCTGGACCATTCAAATGATTGGGAACAACAGGCCACCAGTACCTCAGTTCAACATTAACAATAGGTAGATTTACAAATTGATGTTCCTCTGGTGATGCATCAATTTGGACAAGCTAACTATAGCCATTATCAATGCATCTTCTGCCATTTCTGCTCTTTCATTATGCTATTACACCTTGCTTGTAGGGAGGGGAGGCAAGTTGAGTGGGAAGGTGGTTTTTATGATCTTCTTTTCTGGAAAAGAAGATGGTAGTTTAGAAACCATCACCACAAGCCTGGAACACTTATACTCTTCCATTATCATCAAGAAAGCTCACAGCTAGCTCCCTTCCTGTCCATTAACAAGGATGTGAAGACACGTCCACCTTTGAGATCATGCTAAAAGGAAAACACTCACTTGTAAATTTGGTGTAATATCTTCTTCTCAAGGTATCAAACTTTCTTTATACAGAGGTGTATAAATCTTGCTTTTGGATATAATCAGCTGCCAAAAATGTGGCAGATGGCACAGTGAAGATCAGATCCTTTACTTGTACCTGGAGCTGGACTTCGAATGTTCATTGTACAAGCCATCAACCTTCCCCTTTATAGATGCCTACTCTTAAAGATACTTTCTGCTTCTAGGCTGCAGCAATGGCTCTGGGAAAGAGAGGGAAGGGGGGAACTTTATTTGTGAAAAAAGCCCTAACATTGCTGGCATTCTATTCCAGGCCTGTTGTGCTGTCCAGACAGTTTAGAGTTAATGGGATTTGGGATAGTTAGTTAGGAATTGGTAAAGGTAATTAAGGCATCCTGGTAAACGTAGTTAAGACATCCTGGGAAATGTAGTCAAGGCATCCTGGGAAATGTAGTCCATGTCATGTGGTTACATCTGCAATCCAGATTGGTCACTAAATTGACCCTTGTTGGGTTGGGGGAGGCTCCCTTACTCTTGCCTGAATCCACCATACCCTGCAGTCGTTTCAATCATCATGGGGTTGAGACTTTATTATCTTTCTACTGTTCTGCTTATAAATGTCTGGATGGTATAAAGCAGACAGAGTAACTCCACAAAGCATCCATTCAAAGTCTTTCTATTGGTTCATCAGGCATCCTATCAACTCACATTTATGACGAGGTTCCCTCAGAGCGAATGAACTCTGGATCGTAGGCACCAAAAGATGTATTACAACTGTTCTGCAGTCTTGCTTACATTGTCGCAAACAACGGGGTCACACTCTACACCAAATGATGGCTGACCTACCACCCGAGCGCCTGAGTTCGAAACCACCATTCACCAATGTAGGCCTTGATGTATTTGGCCCTTGGTCTGTGTCTGCCCGATGGACACAGTACTCTTCACTTGTCTCAGCATTCAAGCGGTCTATATCGAAGTCATTGAATCTATGGATGCCTCTTACTTCATCAATGCCCTGAGAAGGTTTCAAACCTACAGAGTCCCAATCAAGGTATTCAGATCTGACTGTGGAATGAACTTTGTAGGTGCTTGTAAAGAACTACAGATAGATGATGGCATTCACCCTGACTCGCTGATCGATGCCTACCTTAAAGCCAACAAGTGCAGATGGATATTTAATCCTCCCTGGGCATCTCACATGGAAGGAGCGTGGGAACACATGATTGGAATAGCTCGTAGAATCCTAGATTCCATGTTGGCAAAAGCACCTAAACTGACACATGAGACTCTATCTACCCTTATGGCAGAAGTCGCGGCCACCATCAATGGCTGACTTTTAGTTCCAGTCTCTTCAGATCCTGAGAATCCAACTATTCTCACTCCAGCTGCCTTGCTAACGCAGAAGACGGGTGATTGGCCCGCACCATTAGGGAACTTTGATTCTAAGGACTTGTACAAGCAACAATGGAGACAAGTTCGACAGCTTGCCAACACCTTTTGGAACCATTGGAAGCAAGAGTACCTGTCTACCCTACAAGATCACCGTAAATGGAAGACCAAAGAACCGACCCTCGAAGAGGGAGACCTTGTCTTGCTGAAAGACAAGGATGTGCATCGGAATGCATGGCCTATGGGATTTGTACATCAAACCCTGTCCAGCTCTGATGGGCTTATCGGCAAAGCCGAGATCCTAATAGTGAGGTTGCTAGATTCCTCCTGCAACCAGCAGACTTTCACCAAGAAGCTCTACACTAGACCGGTCACCGACCTTGTGCTGCTGTGGAGAAAGGCTGAACTTGAAGATTGAACCTCAAGCTTTGCATGCTTTACTTTGTTTGATGCTTTATTGCTATTTACTGTTTCCTTTAGTTATATAGCTAACTGTTTATTTTAGTTATATAGTTATCTGCTATTCAATTAGTATTACTCTTTATTGTTTATCTTAGTTAATTGCTCTTTACTTAGTGGAATTTACAATTCCAGGCAGGGAGTGTGCTGTCCAGACAGTTTAGAGTTAATGGGATTTGGGATAGTTAGGAATTGTGAGTTGTCCCCTTAAGGGAATGCATCATGGTAAATGTAGTTAAGGCATCCTGGGAAATGTAGTCCATGTCGTGGTCACATCTGTAATCCGGATTGATCACTAAATTGACCCTTGTTGGGTTGGGGGAGGCTCCCTCACTCTTGCCTGAATCTACCATACCATGCAGTCGCTTCAATCATCATGGGGTTGAGACTTTATTATCTTTCTACACCACAATGCAAAGGATTGGACATTAAGAAGAACCTCGTCATAAATGTGAGTTGATAGGATTCCTGATGAACCAATAAAAATACTTTGTATGGATGCTTTGTGGAGTTACTCTGTCTGCTTTATGCCATCCAGACATTAATAAGCAGAACACCTGTGAAACTGGTGGCCCGCGGGCTGGATGTGTCACATCCCAGGCCATACCATGCAGCTCTGCAAAGGTGAAAAATGTCTTGATATGTCACGATAAGTCACATGATGCAATTGAGTTTGACACTAGTGCTATAAGCAGATCAAAGCAACTTTGTTCCAATGCATGCTCATCCCTTAATTTATAATAATATTTCCTTCCTAAAATCTTTCACCTGTAGTAGATTGCTATGCAGGTGTCATACAGGTGCAACACTACTGTGATTAAAGTAGTTAAATAATGCAGGTAAGCAAACTGTTCAATATTACTTTGCAAATTCATGTTACTATTGAAGGAGCAATAGATTCCACCTGACATAAATAGTCTAGTACTGAGGACCTCAACCTTTTGGACACCAGGGACTGGTTCTGTGGAGTTAGGTTTTTTTTACGGACTGGGGTGTGTGTGGTTTATCTTGCTGCTTGCATCCTGTGGGTGGGTCTTTGCTTGTTTCTGCGGCCCACTTGCTGGCATGCCACAGACCAGAGCCAGTCCACAGACTGAGGGTTAGGGACCTCTGTTCTAGTGGTTCCTGCACTGAGCAGAGAGTTGGGCTGCTGTCTAAGGTGTGTCCCAAGGACATGATTCTAGGAATGCGTGAAGAGTCCCCCACTTATTGTTAGCATTTTCACAGCAATATCACTCTCCGGTAAATCCCTACATTTTAAAGTCCTGTATTCTTTGACCAACTTTGTATGAGTGTTATCAATCAGCACACCTGGAAGTTCTTGCAAGAAATTTTGATATCTTGAACAAAAGTATGAAAATGTTCAAAGTACACAACATTTCCCTTCTCATCATTGTTATTCTACATCTTACTGTTGTGTTTATATTGTTACCATTTTTTTAAAAATGCCTTTTAAACATACAACAAAAGATGCAAGATGATTCCAAACCTTTCAGTCAGGAGTCTAACATTACTGAAATATGTCAAGCTACTGTAAGGGTAAAATAAAGTTGAAAGAAACCTTGATCCATTTCGTGCATTTAAAGTACAGCTCCTGTTTGCTCCTGATTAATTTTTTTATAAAGTTTTTTAAAATTTCTTTGAAAAGTAATATAAATGAAACCTGGTCTGAAGATAACACTAAAGTGAGATTAAAAAATTAATTTCCAAAATCAGATAGAACATAGTTTTTAATTTCTTACTATTATGATGCAGTCCCCAGCACGTCCATTAGATGGTACTATATTAAAATAATGATTGAGCGTTTTGTGTGTGTGTGTGTGTGTGTGTGTGTGTGTGTGTGTGTGTGTGATTATCAAGATGTTATAAAACTAAAGATAAGAATTAATGATGTTTTGAGGAATTTGATTAGGTAGCATGATCTGAAATGACAAATTCACTACAGAAATTGTATTAAGACTTTATTTTGCTTAAATATGTTTTTCCATAGATTTTTTTAAATTTAACTCCATATTGATATCCCTACAAACCCTGAATTCCCAGGAGCCTGGAATCAACGGTATGGTCACTCCTATTAATTTTGATTCTAATAAACTAAACCTTAATAAAAAAAATAAGATCTATATATTCATATAAAATATTGCATTTTACCAACTCTTGCTCTTCTTTGCTTCCTGTTATCTACTGTATATTTCACCAATACAGATGTAAAAAAGCAAAATTTTTAAAAAGCAAAAATCTTCTATAGCAGATAAAGCTTAAAATGGTTATAATTTGTAGGTTAAAATGTCCAATCATAGATACATGGGATAGGGGTGGGGGGAAAGGACACAGTTTGAAAGTCAACATTAATCAAGAGGATTCAGGAAATATAAGACTTCAGGGAAGCCCATGTGAATCCAAGTAAGTTTAAGTTCTTATGATCCTTATGATGAAGCATCTGTGTAACCAAGAGACCAATTAAGAAATGGGAGACTTCATTATGCATTTGACTAAACAGAAGTTTCTATTATGACTTCTATTGTTTAAAATGGTAGTGCCTAATAGAAAGGTCTTTATGGAGATACGAAATGTTGTTTATCCTGTGACACTCCAGAGATTATGATAATCCACTCTGGTGATCCACTCCATGTTATGTGTTATGGGCCTTCACAAGCAAGGGTTCACACCAAATGAAGATTGTGGATTGGCAGTGCTGTAGACAAAGGTCCATCTGACACAACCCATCTCATTCAAATAAAACCAGTCTTTTTCTTACAGCTTCCCTGTTCCCTGTTGCTGGTTGCCTTTCTCTTAGACTCCTGACAATTTTCTTGTAAATAATACGCTAGAGTGTCTTAATGAGGGAGCCAATTATTGGGTGCAGGGGAATAACAGGCTGCTGTGAGCCTCAGTGAGATTAATTTCAATTATCGGAATAAACTGCTCCATGCACAGTGGTTACTGAAAGGATACCAAAATTGTGTGCTTGTGATATTAACATCCAGAAATATTCAAGTATACAGAAAGAAACAGACACTGATTACTTCAAATTAATATTTTAATTTTTTTAATGTTTAAAAACACCATGAAACAGAATAAGTTACCTTAACACGCTGCAATATCTCCATCTAACTCTTACTGGCTTTATTTCCAGAAATGATTTTGCAGAAATTGACAGAGTAAAAGTTGGTTTCCATCACAATACAAAGCATAGTTAAAATGACTGAGGACTGGTTGGTTTGAATTTCCTATCCATCTTGGACATTTCCAATCCTACTTGCCTAACTTTCGGATAACTACTTGGTGGAATCTTTCTTGGCTTTATCTACCTGACAAAATCTCAAGTTCTGATCTTGTCACAGGCTGACCTCCCAATAACCTCCACTGGTGAGCTATTCCTAAAGTGAAGTTCCAGGTAGAATCATCTAGATAATATTTTTTTGTGTTTTGTATCATTTCCAAGGAAAGTGGCAATTTGGTCCTTTGCTTGCTTATGGCCCTCTTTGCATGCCAGGTTGCTTTCCACTTATACTTGCCTGGTTTTTAATAAGATCAAAGTAGAATCTTGCAGGGGGCTGCCTAGGTTAAAAACAAGCCAAATTGCTGTTGCAGCATTAGAATTGAAACCCTCCACCTTTGTACATACATGTGACATCAACACACATGCCAAAGGGATGAGGCTTGCATTGCGGTGCTATGATGTCCAGTTTGAAGCTCCCCTATAGATCTTGCTGGTTCAAAGAAGGCTCTAAAACAGGCATGTCCAACCTGTGACCCATGGGTCACCTGTAATCCTGGACAGCTAGTAATGCAGCCCCATAAGATTGTGATATTTCAACATTATAATGTGATTTTAATTATATGTAATGATGTTAACTATATAATATCAACTATATTATATATTTTATATAGGGCCCAAGACAATTCCTCTTCACTCAAGGTGGTCCAGGCAAGTCAAAAGTTGGATATTCATACTCTAAAAGGAAAAATAAAGTTCCCTTCCTAAACACATCATGTCTAAACAACTGGGTTTTGTGTATCTGGAATAAGAATGATGGCAGTGAATTTTTTTTAAAAAAATGATATAGTGTTTTCAAGGCTTGACCTATCTCATAGCTCTAATTCCACAAATATACTTGTTATATATGATCATGTTATGTTCAAAGAACATTATCATGTTTAGAAGTGACCACGGAGAAAGCAGACACACTGTTCTTCTAAAGTATATGTGGAATCTTATAATGCTGACAAAGATCAGCTTTATAAATAGAGGGGAAATCACCCATACATTAGAACATAAGTTATTTTGTATTGAGCCCCTCTGTTGCTTTTAAATGGATGTTATGCTTAAATGGATGTCCATAGGTGGGGGCTTGTGAGAAAAACCAATCAATTTGAAAGACGGCGGTATGCCAGCACTAAATCTAAATTCATTTTAAAATGCAACTCAGCAATTGCATAAATGAAGTCTACGTGCTATGATCCAACTTCCTTGTTTATCCATAATTCCTGTTCCTCTTCTGAATCTCTCAAAAATGGTAAATCAAATCCACTTTTCTAAATCTGAGAAGATGAGATAACAGAGCACAAAACCAGAGCTAAATGTTCTTATTTATGATGTGATGTGAAATTTGTGGAGGGAGCTCTGCCAAACTAATCAGATCTGTAACATTCATGCTGCCTCAGAGGAATACAAGGTCCATCATAGTGCTATGTCCAGAGACCTAGGGAAGGCTCTGCTATTAGCTAGAGAAGATAAGATTGTCAGTTGCAGTTACCTGGAATGCAGCCTGTGTCAAAAGTGAGACTTAAGATATAAGAACTGTTCGATGGTGGGATAACATATTCCCTGTAGCCTAACTAAACAAAGAAGAATTGCAGGACTTTGATATCTCAACTGCAGTTTGCTTCTGTTTGGGGTCTCTATTTTGCAATCTGCTTAAGGATATTTTATGAACCAAGCAGCAACCAAAAATCGAGAAAGTATTGTTTGAAAATGAAATGCAAAAAAAATCATATCAGTGTAAATTGTCAGTGATGATATTCAGATTATCTCTGCCTATTCTCCCTTGGTAAAATAGGCGAATGTATTCTACTGAAGAGAATTAATCATTTTAAAATAGAATTGAATATACTGTATTTTACAAATTATGGCAAATTTTACTTAGAGTAATTTAAGAAAAAAATCTGAGTAATAAATGAAAGCTATTCAATCAGCATAATGGTTTTAAAAAATCAGTTTATCTATTATTGAATGTGAAAGAAGAAAGTTTCATCTCTTGACAGCCAATACAGAAAGCAATCATACATTAGTTTATGCAATGGACCAAACTTGTGCATTTTTATTAGGACCAAGCAAAATGAAAGAAAAATGGCTTGCAAGTAATTTACACAGTTCCAACCACTGCCATAATGGCAGTTTTTTCCTACATCCAATATTTCATTGACTCAACTGTACTAGGAGCAGGGGTGGGATTCTACCAGTTCGGACCAGTTTGAGTGAACCGGATGTTAAAGTTACATCTGGTTTGCCAAATAGGTATTTCAACTGACCAGCTGGCCCCACCTACCCCACCCTGCTCCTCCCAGGAGTCTCTATGTGGCCCATTTTTGATAGAGGTAAGTGCAGGGTCTGCGTGGAGACTGTGGGAGGGGGGAAAACAAGACTTCCGGAAGTCTGGAAACAGGGCTGTTTCCAGCTTCTGGTGGGCCCGCAGGAGCGTGTTTTCACCCTCTCAGAGGCCCTGGGGAAGCCTCCGGACCCTTGGGAGGGCGATCAGAGGCAGGATCAAAGTTCTCTGTCTTTTCTTCCTCTGCAAGGACTCTAAGAAATACTCAAGTGAGGCAATGCATTTGACAAGCCTCTAGGCCGCACTCCTTGAGATCGATTAAGAATATCCTTGCAGAAGCCTAAAACACAATCAATATGGGGGAAATGCTCAACATGAACATGAATTTGGTTTGGCATAGCAACTTCCTCAGTTTTCTCTTGCTAAGGCCCATGGTTTTGAACAGAATGAAACAAAATGGGAGGTCTGACTCACAAACTGCTCCGATACATGACAATAAATAACTCTCTTGGTTAAAGAGTGCAGCTCTTATGTGATTTCATCATATGTTCTCAAGAATATTAGCCAATTTTTAGGCCATAGGAATAAGGAAGGCTTTTTCCTGCTGTTATATGCTGAGATTCCTCATCTTGGGTTATTTTCCTTCTGTGGCCTGGCAGACAGAAGCCTTCTCCCACATATAGTGAAGTAATCAAGTCCCAAAAGACAATTTGAGCCCTGTTGAAAAAACTAAAGTAGAGCTATCATTAACATGGAGAACAAGTCTACAGAACAGATTTGAGAAATTCCATGCAGAGCCTTACTGTAGTCAGTCTGTCATTTTGTAGTGGAGGGAGGCTGAAATTTAAGAAAGGAATCATCCAGTTGGAAGGTAAATCCAGAGAGTCTAATGTATTGAGAAGTTGTGGAACCTTGTTCAAAGTTAACAAAACAGAACAATTACAAATGCTGCATTTGTCAATTAGTCTCATCCTTCTGCAGTTTTCAGTCTAACACAGAGCAACTCTTCCCCTGGGTTCTGGGGCCATGGAATTGAGCCCGTGTTTGTTAGCTGCATGGTTTCCCTACAGCTATGTTATGTTTTTTTATTATCGTTTGTTTCTTATTTATTGTATTGTTTTTTAATCTTTGTTAGCTGCTTCGAGTCCTATTCAGCAAGAAGGGCAGCCATATAAATCAATCTAAAAAATAAACTAAGCAAATGCTTCTTTATCTTTAGGTGTCCAGATTTCATAATTAATAATTCCTTCTATCACACCCTTATTATTTTTACAAATAACTCAAGGTGGGGAACATATCTAACACACTTTCTTCCTCCCATTTCCCCCATAACAATAACTCTTTGTGGTGGGTTTGGCTGAGAGAGAATGACTGGCTCATCCAATTGGCTTTAATGACCAAGGCAGGACTTAAAACTCCTCCGGGTCTCTTGCTTTCTAGTCTGATGCTTTTAATCAGTAGACCAAAGTGCCTCTCCCTACCTACCTAGTACTCAATTTTCTCATATTCATTTCATCTAAATATGCCCACGTCTGCAGATTCTCAAGAAGATTTTGGTGGACAAATATCCAGAAATCCTTTAGAATTCAGTTTTGTGGAATACTGAGGTTTGGATAAGGGACAAAGATAGTAGTAGGAATAAATGGTGTCAACAAAGGTTAAAATGGTGAAACAAAAATTAGAGAAAGTCATAGATTGTCCCCATAGATCTCTTCAGTCTGAGATGCTATTAGCAGAGGTGCCCCAGTTACAAACTCCATAAATGGAAAATTGGAATATATTTCCAACCAAAGAGGAGTGCTTAAAACATAATTTTACTTGATTGACATGCAATACCTTCTACTGAACACAGTAGATTACCAGTGTCTTAACTTTAAGCATCTGAAGATGTCCACAAGTAAAGCCATTTTTAATATTATGTATTTATAAGACATAGAAGGTCACCCAACTAATCAATGTGGACAGTAGGGCAGCATACAATAGATCACATTTTAAAATCCCATGTAATACACACAAACACACACACAATACACACACACACACAATATTGTAGAGGTCATTTTCAGCATCAAGAGTGTGCCACTCCCATCAATTCTGCATATATGCATGTATATTTCTGCCTTTGTCAAAACAAGAAAGAGAATCTTTTTGAAGTAAGATTGATGCCATAAACATTGGACTATATTGGAGCTGCAAATTTTCTGGAATATGGATCTTCAGTGAACTTAGTTTACTGCCTGGGTCCGAAAAGGTTGTTCCATGCCATTGTTCTGCACTTCTGTTTTGGGGGCATTAATTAATAAAAAAAAAATGTAATGTCGAAAAGGATAGAGATCTTACGGTAGTTAATTTATCCCTAATACATTGACCGTTTTTATAATGGCAACCACTTTGTTTTAAAATGTCTATGCTGTTCGCTCAGAGTATCTGAGAGTCACGGTGAGACACTATAGATATTTCGCTGATATCCCAGCTCAGAAATCACTCGCGTGGCCTCTCTTTTTGAAGCAGATTCGTGAGCTTAGTTGACTGCTTGGTCGGTCGTTTCGGATTCCAACCTTTTATGCGTGTTTTCCCCCGTGGGAGGTAAGGCGCGATATTGGATTTGAGACAAAACTGCTGCTTAATCCATCTCTCTTCCTTCGTTCACTTAGGGAAGGGGGGAAAAAGGCGGAGGAGGTCAAGCGGAGGTTAAAACCTAACCTTGGAAGAAGGTCTGAAAAGACCCACTCTCCCCATATATCACTCTGCCCGAGTCCTGCAACTTCCCCAGCGCTCTCATTCTTCCTCTTCGTTTTCAACGGCCGCTTCGCTCGAAGAGGCGCGCAGAGAGATGGGGCCGGGGGCCTGGGGAGAGGAAGGAGAGAAATCCCGGCGGCTTTTCTTGTTGCTTTGCAGTTGATTTGCCTTGCCTTGCCTCTTGCCTTGCCGTTGGGTTTAGCCGGCTTCCCTTCTCCGGCGGGGCTCGTGTGCCTTTAAGAGCCCTGGTGGATTGGAGCACACAACCACATTGTCTGAGCGGCCCTGGCCGGGGAGGAGTCCCCTCCCGCATCTGCAAACTCTGGACAGAGGCAGACTGGAGGAGGTAGAGCGAGAGGGGGAGGAGGAGGAAGAGGAAGCAGACGCCGAGGGTGGTGGGGCTCACTCCTGCCTATCCAAGTTGCCCGCCAGCTGCGCCTAAAAGTTTGTACTGTACGTTTCTGTAGCAGCCGTCATTTCACCACCCTCCCGAAGAAGGGGGCTCTTTTGCCCGCCTCTCTCTCTCCCTCTCTCTCTCCCTCTCTGTCTCCCCACCACCCCACCCCGATTTCCCTCCCTGCCTTTCAGCCCGAGGTTTGCCCCGTTTTCTGCTTTGCTTCTGGGGTTCGCGTTGCACACACGACCAACGCTATGCCCCGGAAGAGTATCGTGGAGGTGAAGGTGCTGGACGTGCAGAAGAGGCGAATCCCCAACAAGCATTATGTGAGTCTGGGGAACTCCGGGGTCGGGGGGTGGGCAGGGTGCAGATGGCCAGGATCTGGCCCGTTCCTGGTTTTTCAAATGCAAAAGCGACCCCCTCGGAGCTCGTAGACAAGGATTCTTCTCTCCTTATGGGCGATGGGGAGGCTGGGAGGGGGGACCGGGGGAGCCTAAACTGGCTAAGAGCCTGCCCGGCGGCTATCCTGACTGAGGATGGTGGAATTGCAGTCCAGTGCATCTGGAAGGGCACCAGCTTGGAGCAAAGGCCCGCTCAAGGATCTCCCTCTCCCACCCTTTTGCAACTTCTGTGTGGTCCCTTTCCTTTCTCGGCTAGATTTCTCCACCGTGAATGCTGTAATGGGAGCATTTCGCCTGTGCTGCAACTTCCTAACGAGCCAAGCAGGAAGTTCTTACTGCTGCCTGGTGTGTTTTCTTTTTTTCTTTTTCCCTTCTCCCGTTTCTTTTTTTTCAGTATTGATTTTACAAAGGCAGGACTCTATTGACCATCCAGCATTTCTAAGTGACTCCGTTGAGAGTCACCACTTCCCTTGGCGGTTTTTTTTTTTTTTTTTGTAATCTCAAAATGTGCTTGAAATGTTAAACTGCTGGAGAGGGTTTGGAGAGCAGCTGCTGTCCTAGCAGAAAATCCCACTACATGGGGGTCTCTCCCTGTTGAAGAGAAAGCAGTGGTTTTTCCTACCTGATATGTCTTCGCACTCCATGCTTTGGGTTTCATAGAGAAAGCCATTTGCCTCCCCTGTGATAAGTCATCTGGGCTTGGATGTAAGAGAGGTATCCTTCAGACAAGATGCTGAAGATGATAAGAGCTGCCTATTCCCATAGACTTACAGCGCAGCCTACAAATACAAAGGAAGAAAAAGCAGTTTAAAAAGATTTTTGGATGATCCGAGTTACTGCCCAGTGTGCTTTGCAGACACTGCAGCGCAAGAGAACTCGACTGCATCGGTCTGTAGCACTGGATTCTCTCTGGGGACTTGAATCCTCAGGGGCCGATGCCTGCAATTGGTTGGATGCTGCAGCGTATCATCTGGAGAAAAACAGAATGCATCTGCAGAATAAGCAAATACCTCTCCTTTCAGGGTTTATTCTCATCTTGAGTATCTGCTTTACTTCCTGATGAATCCCACAGTTAACCAGCCCTGCCACCACTTCATTTAGTGCAATAAACATTCCTTATGCATTACAGATTGGGGTGGGAATGCATTGTTTTAAGCCCCCAAAGAGTTGGCTAGCAACTGAACTGTTAAAAGAATCCAAGACAATGTTTAATCAATTCATAGCAAAAGTGGAAAGACCATAGGAGTGAAAAAACAAAAACAAAAAAAGGTCTGAAGGCTGAAACTGATTGCTCTTGATCATAATGTAGAAAGAAGTTGAGTAGGAGATGGCTAGGATGCAGAGGAGAACAAGGATTGAATGGTGGTGTAGAATGAGACAGTTTTGTTAGAATACAGGTTTCTCGTGTGTTGCAGCCTGTAATTTCTACTTACTGAATTTAAAGCAAATGACCGCAAATGTGTATACCTCTAGTGGGCGGTTTTATATTCAAACTTTATTTTCTTTTTGGCAAAATATACAGTATATATGTATATATCTTATCAGGCATAAGACTGCTTTCTCTCTCTTTTGGGGTGATGTATTGACAATGGGAATCCAATTCTGTTCAGATCATTCTGCCTTTTTATAGAGCTGTCTGCTCATCAACAGTGGGCAGACATTGTGCTTACGAGATTTACTTCGTTTTTGGGGGGAAATACTGGAATCTTATCTATAGGGAAAATAGTAGAACAACAGAAGCCCCTTTCCACTTGGAATTAAGAATAAGGAAAGGATATTTCAGGGCATAGTCAATTCAGAAATATGTTTTCAGGATCAAAGCTCATCTAAGGGTTTTGTTCCCACACACAGTTTGTTATTCAGTTATCTTTGCTTTGACAATTTTATTCAAGATTAGGTAGGTAGAAGAAGTTGTTGATGATACTGCTACTAAACAATATGGAGTTAGAAATTGTTTCAAATCTATTGCAAATTGTCCTGATCTACCAGCCTATTGCTGCCTATATTGTAATGCTTCAGAGTTTTGTAAATAAAAGAGGGGGAAGGAAACTTCTCAAGGATCTTTGAATGGAACTTTTTAAAGGAGGATCCCGGTTCCATTTTTTCTCAGAGGAGCTCAAGATGATATGTACGTGATCTCAGTAGGTCATGTTTTCATGACAAAAACCCACCAAAAAACAAAGGCTCTAGTGATGGATCCCACTCAGCCAGTAAAGGTAGAGTAGAGAGTCCATTCTGGAACTCTCTTTCCTAATCTGAGATTTCCTAATCTGAGTACATATGTCAACATAGCTGGCAGTCTTCCAAGACCCAATATTGGTGTGAGACATTACACAGGGGTGGGGGGAGGAAGAGTGAGGTTCAGAGGGAAAGCAGAAAAAAAGGAGAGAGATTAACTTCTTGTGCATATTTGTTTATTTCCAAGCAGAATTTTCCTTACAGTCAGCAGAACTTTATTTCCAGTTAGGTTTGTGTAAAATGATGGACCAAGTGAGTTATATCTGCTGGGGTTTGGACAGAGATAAAGTTGTTTTTCATCTGTAGGCAGCCTGCTATCATGTTAAACTGAGAGAGAGAAAGAGTTATGGAAAGTCTCATTCTTGCCTGTTATTATACATAATAACAGATACCCTTCTGCTTTAAAATGCACCTGAAAATTCCATACAGAGAAATGCTGATTAGACAGGCATTAGTTTTATGGAGCATTAGAGTGTGCAAGAAAATAGGCGGTATGAGGAAAGGATCCAGGGTGCTCAATGTTAATATTATTACTGCAGAGCACAGAAAAAGAAGGCGTTTTTTTTTTAGTTCTTTGGGGAATGATAGGGAATTGTGTCTTCTGATGCTCACAGTGTAATCATTGTGATAGTATAGCTGTTCATTTCAAATATTTGTAAGGTTTAACCAGCATAACCTGTGTGACTTAACTGAGCCCATCCTAATTCCTATCTAAAACTGAGCTGCTCTGTAGCATTGCTACAACCACTTGTGTATAATCTCAGACAGTGACTTAGCCTTATCGGAAGAATCTCTTTCCCTTTTGGGAGGGACAGATTTAATTAGTTCCTGGTTTGCTCAGGTCATACTCTGCTGTTACATATGAATGGGTAAACTACACCTTACAAGCTACAACAGTACACGCATGAGTCATGGTTTGCCACTTGGAATGTAACAAATACGGTATGGCTTGCTAAACATTGTTGCTAATTGTGTACTCTATTTAAACATATTTAAGTTTGTTCCTGTAGCACCCAACTGTGGTTCAGTGCCAGTTTTGAACCAACTTTTAGCATTAACCTCCTTTCCTTTGTGTGGAACATTTCTTGAGGTTGATTTATATCTGTCCTCAGCTTGTGGATATTTTCTTTCGGAGTATGCAGATACAGGTAGTTCTTGACTGATAACAGCTCATTTAGTGTCCGTTTGAAGTTACAATGGCACTGAAGAAAGTGACTTACAACCATTTTTAACACTTATAATCATTGCGGCATCCCCGTGGTGATATGATCAAAATTATAACATTTGGAAACTGACTCATATTTTTGACATTTGTAGTATCCCTGAGGCATTGTGATGTTCTGACAAGCAGTCAGTGGGGAACAGAGTTCACTTAACAACCATATTAACTTAACAACTGCAATGATTCGCTTATCAACTGTGGCAAGAAAGGTTGCAAAAGGTGGCAAAGCTCACTTTAAAAATGTCTCACTTAGCCACATAAATTTTGGGCTCAATTGTGGTCATGTCAAGGACTACCTATAGTTTATAATTCAGAAATGTTAAGTGGGCAGACAATGCTCCAATTGTTTGTCCAGCATTTTATAAAACAGGTACATGGCAGGAATGGTCACTTCTGGGGAAGAAATGGCAAACTGAAGATAGCTCCATGATAAACAGAACCAAAGACTGTAATGAAATGAAGAGCCAACGAGTGGGCCAGCTCTTCATAATTTCTCTCTAGACAAGGAGCTGTCCTGAGATTACCCACAAATACTCCCCCGGACAATTGCTGCTCAGGAGGAGACTTCAAAATAGCAGACTGCAAGGCAGGTCTGCAGGTTTAGAACTCCCAAGAGATGAAGGGATAATCATCTTGTTCAAACTACAGTTGGGACCTTTAAAAGGAGTTGTTTCCTTTTCTAACCACTTTCAGAAATTGTTTTTAAGTGGGTTTCAGCTATTAGGAATCTTTGGATCAGCAAGTTTTATAGCACTGGAGGAGTTTCTTTCAATCCTTAGTGAAATGAGTTTTAAATACAAGTTTAAGGTCTTAAGTTTTTTTTCTGGAATAAATAGCAAATGGGTGATTAAAACTTTAGTTTTAGAAAGTTACAAAGGGACTAATGGTCCAGATAAATTTGAAATACATTTTTTTTTTAATTATAAAGAATCCTTCCTGTGGGAAAAATACTTTTGCTTTGAATTCTTAAAAAATAGACACTTTTAAAAATGGACACTAAGGGGAACTAGTTACAATTAAAGTTAAAAGTTTTAACAGTTACAATTAAAAGTTACAATTAAAGGAGAAGAGAACTCGAACTCCGTGTATTAATGCAAAATGTAGCAAAAAAATTTAACATTGGACAAGGATATGTTTGAGCAAGACCCAGAATTTCGACCCAGAAATTAATTTTAGCATGTCTGCTTCTATAGGTAGACAGTATGCAAAAGATGCTATGTAAGAGGAGTAAGTATTACCTGAAAAGATTGAGACAGATTTGAAATTGGATTTTAAAATGATTGGCTACAAGAATGACACAGAAAAAGATGTTACACTGTAGATACAAAAGAAACTGACTAATGCCTTAATAATTAAGAGAGATGTTACAAATAAAAATCCAAGAGAGTGACCTGGACTTTGCTATATTAGATTTACAAAAGAGCCTTGTTAAAGTTTGAACTATTTTATGAAAAGGGACAAAGAAAAAATGAAAAGAAATCAAGGTCTAGGACATTATTTAAACTCAAAATCAATATTGTTAGAAGTAAAAGGAATATGAAATTGCTTTATTTGATCAAGGTTAAAATAGATACATTGATATCTCTGATAACAATGGAATTTTGCTGACCTTTTGAAGGAAATGATAAATGTTATGGATTTGTTTATAGATAGATGGGATATGAGAAAAAGACATAATTTATTTAAGGGAAAGTGGTAAGTCACTAAAATTGTTTATACTTGTGATGAAGGAGCAAGTCGCTTCTTTACACATTTCTTTTTCTTTATCCTTGTTTTTTGCTTCTCTTTTTCCTTTCTCTTTTTTCTTTTCTACACCTATTTTTATTTTTATTTTATGTTTTTTAGTTTGTACTAATTTTTATTGTTGTAAACTGCAATCTTTAATAAAATTACTATTTTTTAAAAAAGGATATATAATAGGAAAGGAGTCTTCCCCCGCCTCCGGGCTATGTCTTACACAGAATGTGATTCATCATATTCAAATTTCTGTGCACATTGGGGAATGAACCTGAAATTTAATGATGTATATTTCTACTCACTGTGTGACTGCTTTTGTAGTATTCTTGAAAGGAAAGAACAAGAGTTAGCAATAGCAATAGCACTTAGACTTATATACTGCTTTACAGTGCTTTACAGCCCTCTCTAAGCAGTTGACAAAGTCAGTATATTGCCCCCAACAATCTGGGTCCTCATTTTTACCCACTCAGAAAGATGGACTGCTGAATCTGGTGAGATTTGAACTGCCAAATTGTAGGCAGCTGGCAGTCAGCAGAAGTAGTCTGCAATACTGCAGTCTAACCACTGTGCCACTGCGGTTCATATTTTGTATGGCGGGATGCTGAACCTATGTCCTCCCACTTGTATTATGCTTTTGATTCCCAACAGCTGTAGCCTGCATGGTCAGTATTCAGGAAGATGCAAACATGCAGCATCATAGCAACATCTGGAACCTACCTGCTATAGGAACTGTGGAAGACCAATTGCAGGGAATTAATGGTTGGATCAGCCTTCTAATCAGCTGCCATCCAGATAGTCAGAGAAAATTAGTTGTGGATTTAGACAATAGTGTAAACAGAGGGCTAGGTGGCCTTCATCAATACTAAATCATTATTTGCTAGTTTGAAAACAGGGAGAAATATTTAATGTCTTCTTGTATGTATTGATTATTTCTTGCAAATGTACTTTCTTTCCTTTTTTTAAATGCATTCCTTAGATTTACTTTAAACTATGTGGCCTCATCTGGAGAATACTGCAGAGAGAGGGAGGGAGGGGGAAGAGAGGGAGGGAGTAGGGAGAGAAAGATATATATTTATGAATCTCCATTCTTTGTTACAGGGTATTCTTTACTTACCTTCCATATGTTATTTAGGGTGGAAATATATTGACTTAACTTCTTGGAATAACCTGAAAATAGTCAATGATGTCATAATTTAGTTACAAATTCATGCTTCAATTAAAGACTCACAATTATTACATTTCCTCTTGGCAACTTGGAATCTTTGTCCTCCTCCAAAAATGGAAAGTGCCACCACAAATAAGTTTGCTTTTTTGGATCAGCTACATGACTCTTTAACCCTTAAAAGGAAAATAGGCTTAAGTTTCTATAAACTAGCTTTTAATAACTTTCATAGGAATGTTTGACATATGTTTTCTGTGTAATTTTAATAAATATTTGTTATTTCTGCCACTTGTTCTATATTATTTCTGCCACTTGTTCTATATTATTTCTGCCACTTGTTCTATATTATTCAGCTGTCATACCTGCTTAACTCAGTCATCAAAGCGGAAATATAAGAAAAACTTTACTCTGGGTTCTTATATTTCTATATTTTGAATGTTGGGTATACTCAGGTTAAGAGCAATTTGATTTGGTGCATATAGTGAGAATAATACACAGACTTGTACATTAGTCTCATCATTTTTGCCATGAAGCTTGTAGAAAATTCAGAAGAAAGAGGAACCCGGAACAATGGGGATGCAAATATTTATAGGGAGGTTGAGTGGTACAGGCTGGGAAATCCCAGGGCTTTCATTTGTTGGCTGATTTGGGAGATCTAAGCAGATCCTTGTCAGTGTACCAGGGGTTATTTCTATCATTAGGCAAAACAGCCTTTTCCTGAGTGGCAACAAAACTGGGAAAGACCATTGTGAAGATGATGGAATATTTGAGGACCCCTGATAGCATGAGGCAAGCAGAGGAGTTGGGTTTGACCATGGTCATGACCAAACGACAAGGAAGCAGGGTTTGCCTCCTCCATTTTCTTTGTTACATCCGTTTTTCTCCACCACAAAGCTCTCTTGGCCAAATCAGTAACAAGATACACATGTTGCACTAGGATCTTCTTAACTAGCCTTGCTGTCCCATTGTAGCTTAGTTTAGATTTAATATTATTGAATTACTGTACACAGTGACCCTGAAACACAAGAGATCATCCCACAAAATCAAAACGAGACAGGAAAAAAAATATTCTGTGCAAGACCTAGTTTTCTCAGCTTGTCATCTCAGGTTTGCCAAGAGCAGTTTGAAACCAGAAAATTCCTGCTAAAAGGGTGTTATATGAAATGCATCTATATGTGTATTTGTATGCATAAACAAGCCACAAACTATACTTTTCAAAAATTGCAAGGCGAGGACCAAAAATAATAATAATGAGTCGAATGCATCACTACCACTATAAATTAAAAATAATTGCCTGTAAAATAAGGTATCTAGTATATAAAAATAATTGTTATGCACAGTTGAGATCTGTTTTCAGATGAATGAGCCATTCCCATTTACAAGCAAGTATAGACTTTCTTCTCCCCTCTTTCAGGTAAAACATGAAATAAAAAGAACCAGCTGGAGGGAGAGGAAGGGCAGCAGCCTTGGGGAAAGGAAAAACGGAAAGAGAAAGAAAATTGAACTGGGAAGGAAAATAAGGTATAGAAGCCCAGTTTAAGCACTAGAAAAGGAACTAAACAACTGCACACTTTCAAAACTCAACTAAAAAGTTTGAACGCCACCATGCTTTTCAGTTGCAACATAAATGACCTTTTGCATCTCTCATTGGTTTATTTTCCTCAGTGTCATCTTTTTGTTAGTTTGCCCTAAAATTATTGAAGTTCATCAACTACAGCAGGGGTCTCCAATGTTGGCAACTTTAAGACTTGTGGAGTGAAGTCCACAAGTCTTAAAGTTGCCAAGATTGGAGACTCCTGAACTATAGGGTTGATTTATATTTACTATCTTTGTGTTTGCTCTATAGGTTACAGTGTAATGGATGGATTCTTACATAACACCATAGATATAGGACAGTCTGATGCACAAGGCTGTTCTGAAAGTGCAGGAGGAAAAAGGAGAAGATGTTATGTGCTCTCTGAAAGAAAGGACAAACATGTTTTTTTTAAAAAATGATGTTGTTTCTGAAATCCTGTGAATGAAATGAGTACTGCCGTGAATCAAGATGCTATTTCCATATGAGTAAGACAGATCTGCAACTATAGTTAATTATAGGACCTCCAAACCATTTTTTCCACAATAAGTAGGAAAAATGAGAGTGAGTCATCTTACCATAAGAACCAACGGGCACTATGTACTGTGTTGGAACCAATCATAAATATTCTACTCTGTCCTTTCTAACCATAAACTTGTCTTTAATTTTCTTCCTAAAATCAGCTGCTTTTAGTATGCTGTGATGGGTTGTTGATGCTTTCTGAGCTTGGTGGTTCTCCTGCAGATGTTTCATTATCCAAACTAGATAACATCATTAGTGCATTTGCAAGAAAACAACTAAGCTCAGGCAGCACCAAGGGCTACAAATATTCTCCTTTATTAGTATGCGATGAGCTTGACAAACTTCCTGCTCATTAAGTACTATAGTTGTGAGCAGAATACCTGAAAAGTATACATAACTTTACTTGGGTTGTTCAAACCTTATAATAGCAATAGCAATACCTCTTAGACTTATATACCCCTTTATAGTGCTTTACAGCCCTCTCTAAGTGGTAATAATAATAATCTTTGGAAAGACACAGATCTAGATGATATACGGAGAGAGTGCTAGAATGCAGAAGATAAACACAACCTGCCATCCTGTTGTATGGTCTTCCAGATATACGGGTTGTATTTGAGACTTATAACTTGAATCTGGGAAAGAGCTTAAGATCCAGTAATACTTTACAGTAGGAGAGACACTAGCTAAGATGCTAGTGGGAAAATATTATTGTTGGAATTGGAGTCAAAGGGAAGGAAAAGAAAATGACGAGGAAGAAATAATGGCCTATGATCATCTTGGATTGCTGGAGGTTCTTGGGTGATTCAAGATTGCTGTAGACGGGTTGACATAGAAGGAAGAGAAGAGAATAGCACTGTATGGGATCCTTCTATTTGGTGCAGAATGCCTAGAGAGAGAACAGGATATAAAGGCACCAAAAAGAAAATCAAAGTGTTGCTAATTGCAAGAGGTTGCCAGCCAATTTTAACAAAAGCCCTTGATTAATTCTGGGAAATTTATCATTTTGGGTAGGCATACTGTTAAATTAACTGAAGAAACGTTATTGCCAGAAGACAGATGTTTAATCTAAGAATGTAGATCAATTTGGCCATGAAACAATTCACCTTAATTTTAAGGCAGAAGCTTAAAGAGGGAGAGGAGCTGAAGGTTTGTAACTTTAGCTGAATTCTGCTTGCTTGGATATAGAATAGAATTCTTTATTGGCCAAGTGTGATTGGACACACAAGGAATTTGTCTTGGTGTAAATACTCTCAGTATACATAAAGAAAAGATACATATCTGAAATCATCACTCTTTCTGAGAAGCTATATTTTTCTATCCTGGATAAATTACCACAAAAGTTAAAAATAGCTTGATTAATAAGAACCTTCTTGTGCGTAGTATTTTGATGTTTGTTTGATCCTAAAGAACATACCACAAGGATTTTCGTTACTAGATAATGAGAAATTGGCCAAGTAAAGGGCAATGAGTGCCCAGCTTAAAGTACACACAAATATCTTCTTTTGAGAAGTGCTGGATTTTAACTTTAGCTTGGCTGTAACAGAAGAGTCCAGGATATCTAAAGCATCTCTGCCTTTTCATTTTGCTTCTCTTTTCTGATTTGAGAGGAAAACAGGCTTCAAATAATATCTGATTTGGAATTAATCATATTTATAGTAGGTGGAATATGTTTGAACTTTTATCTTCATGTCTCGGAATAATCTTTCAAATCCAGTTATAGTCCACTTGCTCAGATTCTCATATTAAATTTCCCAAAGTCTTCAATGTTCTGTGCATTTTGAAGCCTGGTTTTTCCCCAGACTTTCTGCACCTATACCACTATACCTTGAAATCAAAACAGTTGCTTTATTCATAGAAAACAGAGCCCATGTATGTTAATCTAGCAGCAATCTCTGATTTAACACCAATTGTATTAATTTTTCTTCTTTTTAAGTAGTACATTGATTTGGTATAAACTTTTGTGAGCTGAACCTTGTTTCATCTTGCATAGTAAGTAGCCAATTGTATGTTTGAAAATCCACAGGAGTACAGACTAATGTTTACCAAGTTGGTGCCCTTTGGATTTCAGGGGTTAAAGCATCAGATAGGGAGACATCATATTGGGGGAAGCTAGTTTACCTAGTTTCCTTGTTGGTTCTGCCATAAAACAAACATATGTAACACATGATTAAATATTAACAGAATAGATCAGATAGATTTTTGTTTAGGATAGATTATTCCACCTGACCCACTAGAGCTAGAGACAGCATGATATACATGTGTTGCTGCATGCCTACTTACAGCCACTTTGTGTCACTAGTTGTCCCTGCAAAACTCTTATACGCATCTTCATAGAGAACTGGGGATGGCTTTTAGAACAATCATCTGGACTTGTCAAAGGATGTAGCCTTTCCATTGCTTTAACGAGAGGGTGTCTCCCTTGGTCAATCATGCTTTTCAATGCATCTCTATTGAATGCTTTGCACAGCCCTAATGCAAATGCTGTAAATTATGAACTAAAAGCTATCCCTTGTTAACAGCTTTCCCAGTTAAACCTTTCATGTTTATCCATTCCTTTCTTTGTCAGCGTTTGTATTGGTTTGGCAAACCTTTTTTACAGTGTGTTCTTGCATGTTGGGGCAACCATTTGAACTACAGGCATAAGAGTTGCTGCTCTTTGGATTTGTATCTAGCGTGTAGTTGAATAAGTCAGACAAAAGGAAAATAAGTGTGATATATGTGAAAGAAATACACACAAATATTGAGATATAGCAGTTTGAGAATGGTGATCCTGTTGAGATCATTTCAATAAGACTTACAAGGAAGAACACAAATTTATTGTGAGGGTGGGCAGTAGGCCTAATTTCATCTCCTATTGTTTTCGGATTTCTGGTCAGTTTGAAGATAAAACCATACGTTGGAAAGCAACCACTCTCCATCAGATTATTATTGTAATTAATATTTTTATTTCAATTGAGTAGTGGATGGTTTGCATATAACAGCTCTGCCCTGCTTTCTTGCCACTTAAAAAAGAATTCCAAAACAGGAAAGCAGGATTTATAACCTATTGGTCTCACCTTCTATAAGGGTGCAGTAATCTTGCTATGAGATTTGATTTCATCAGATTTGATTGTAGTCCTGTCCTACAATCCTGTTTTGTCTTTTATATTGAGACAGCTATATAAAAATCCTACAGATGCAGTCTTTGAAGTCAATGGAATTTAAAAGAAATCTAACCGGCCTCCCTACATCATTTGATTGACAAAGGAATCGTTGGTTGAGCATAGAACAAAGCAGTCATGATTTTATAGAAAGCTGGTGATGTTACTTCTCATATTCTAGAAAAGACAACCCAAGTCTGTTTTTCAAGGTGGCAGAAGTTAAGAAATGTAAGCCCGTTGTCT
This sequence comes from Notechis scutatus, assembly GCF_049901735.1. NCBI lineage: Eukaryota > Metazoa > Chordata > Lepidosauria > Squamata > Elapidae > Notechis > Notechis scutatus. The sequence continues at coordinate 90,434,495 of NC_142010.1, read as the reverse complement.
CTTCCATAGTTAGGAATTGTAGAAGCCATGAATCAGCAAGAACCTGGTATCACCTCTTCTGTTCAACAAACATGATGAAAAGGCCTAAGTGATAACTCATTCCATCAGATGCAAACAGATTAAGCTGATGAATAGGGGACAAGGCAAGAGGGAGAGGAAGGCATGATGATTATGTAGGTGGGGGTTATGTGTGAGACTGATTGTAAGTACCTCCTCAATTAGAAAGTGTAATGTGTTAAAAACTTGTGTTTGCAAGGATCTTCTGAGATACCTTGAAACCTTTCAATGTATGTGAATTCAGAATTTTTCACTCTAAAATGCATAATTTCATTATTCTAAAATGGCAAATTTGAAATCTGTAGTGTCTGGGGGGGGAGGTGTTAAAATGCATGGATATTGGCTTCTCTTTTTGAGTCTTGATGTCAAGTTTGTGTCCATCAAAAGCTTTGTTTGCATAAAAATTCTTTGTTACTAAGAAAAGGTGCTACAGGGGCATCTTTGGATTCATAGTGGGGGATTTAAGTTTAGTGTGTCTAAACCTTTTGATTAAAATACACTTTAGATTACAGTAAGAGGTTCAGTTTCAAAGTAATGTATCATTTACATACAGCAAAGTACATCAGGCTACAGCATAATGTGATAGCCACTGTTTCTTAGATTTAATGTTCTGTACTCACGATTACCACAACTTTAAAAAGGCACAAGATGTCCAGAAATGTTCCCAGGACATGCTTGGAATGCAATGAGAGAAAGCTGTTTAGTCTCTCTCCCTTTCTCCTTCTTCTTTCCCCCTCCCCCTCCCCCCTCTCTTCCTGTTTCTCTCCCTCCCTCCCTCCCTCCCTCTCTCTCTCTCTCTCTCCCCCTATACCTTCCTCCTCTCCTTCCCTCTTCCTCTGTCCCTTCTCTCTCTCCCGCTTCCTCTCCATTTCTATCTAGTATGCCATGCAACCCAATGACTCTAGGCAGCTCACACAAAGAAATTATAATGAGATCAGTAAAAGATAAAGTTAAAACATGGCAAATGCAATACAGTGAGGGGTGTGTGTCTCACTTTCCCTCACCAAAAGCCTGGGTGAAGAGGCAGATCTTTATGACTGTTCTAAACAAACAAAGGCAGGATCTGGATCATAAGAGAACCTTGTTCTGGAGGGCTGCTACAGAGAAGGTGCACTTCCTGGATCCCAGTAAATGACACTGTTTAATCCTAGAAACCTGCAGCATGCCAACCCTGTAAGATTGAATCAGCTAGGCAGATACCATGGGAGACAGTGTGACTTCACAGTGGCTTTATAAAAAGAAATTCCCTTGGAAGGATCATATGGTTATGAATGTGCCCTTGCCTAAAGCAAACTCCCAACTCATATACAAGTTGAGTTTCTGCAGAAACCTGATGTTGTCAGCCAAATGTGTGGGCTAGCAGATACAAACTTAATCAGATAACAAGTTAGAATATCGACTCAATCATTGCTTAAGTCCGCATAAACTTCTTTTCCTTTATGTACACTGAGAGCATTTGCACCAAGACAAATTCCTTGTGTGTCCAATCACACTTGGCCAATAAAGAATTCTATCTATCTAAAGTACATCATTTGTTTGCTTTGTAAGGAAAAAATAAATAAAAGCAGCATTGTAGAATACACCTTTTTATAAGAGCAAAGACTTTCAGATTACTAATCATCTGTAGTTTTTTTTCCCCAGACTGATTGAAAATTACTGATTTGATTAATCTGGGGATCTCCTTCATTGATATAGCTTGTTCAAACTTTGATATAAACTGTCTTGCTCAATGTAGAGGAATGTGAAAATAATTTAGGGATTTCACTGGCACTAGCAATTAGCGTGTAAGTTTTAACTAGTTAAAATTGTCATTTCTATTTTGTTCTGTTTCTATTTAACATTTTATACAGTAGATGGTAAGAGTTCTTTTATATTTTGTCTGTAAGACAGAAATCTGGGATACTCATTCTTTGAGGCACCTTTTCCTTAACTAGTGTTGATTAAGGAATTCCTATAATAATCAGAGAGTATAGCCCCAGGGAAACTGATGACGAACTTATATGAAAGAGTAAGGTGGGGAAGGCTGTTTTTAAAAATAGTCTTGAAGCTTAATTTTGATTGGGTTGGGAGAGGCAGGGACATGCTATGACACAGAGTACCAAGTAAGGTAGTTCCCTAATATATATATTCACTAGTGGGAACATGTTCCATGAAACAAAGACCGAGGGGGCATTAATCTGGGAAAATTACTTCCTCAAGTGCAGATAAAGAATTGAGTGCAATTGGATTGGCTAGGACCTCTTGTGAAAGGAAAATATAATGAAAGGAAGCCAAAGCAATTAAGATAGTAGACCACCAAAGCCTCCAAGAACAAAGAAGCTGCACAAAGGCAGAAGAAGAGCAACTTCAAAGGAAAGTAATGGAAACACAAAGAGGAGCAGGCCAATGAGACAACATGGTTTGAGGAAACTTCATCATAACCAGCTGTAAACTGCTTCAAGATTTCCCCGAATGAGGAGTGAGGTTAAAATGCTGTAAATAAAGTTGGGTCAGAATTAAAGATGCAACAGGCATTTTTCTGCAAATCAGTTATTCTGTCCCATCCATTCTTCTGAAAGGATAATAGCTTAGAGGAGAACGATTTGTCTATGGCGAGGAACTTGATAGCAAGGGGGAAATGTTGGCTTGTGTTTTAAATAAGGATTGATATCTTTCCAAACAGTCCAAATCTTTCAATTCTGTGCATAAGGAAGCCTGCACAGATCTATAACTTTTTACTAACTTGTTTAGATTCTACCTCAAATTATATAGTCTTGACTCCAGCATTCACTAGGAGCAACTCCCAGCACTGTTGCTAAGTCATTTGATTATTCCACTTTCTTCATAACCCAGGGTACAACTTTCCACCAAGACTGACTGACTGGCAACTGGCATGTATTTATAACGGTTTCCAGGGTCACATGATCACCTTTTGCAACCTCCTGACAAGCAAAGTCAAAGGGAAACCAGATTCACTTAACAACTGTGTTACTAACTTAACAACTGCAGTGATTAACTTAACAACTGTGTCAAGAAAAGTTATAAAATGGGGCAAAACTCACTTAAAAATGTCTCACTTAGCAACATAAATTTTGGGCTCAATTGTGGTCATACGTTGAGGATTACCTGTAATTATAGATTTGGGATTTAAAAAAAACTATTGAGTTAAATACAGTGATACCCTGGTACTCAACTGCTTTGAAATTCATTGAATTTGGTACTCAGTGCATTTTGATGTGAAAATTTTGTCCCGATACTCATTGTTTGTTTGTACTCAATGCACAAACTAGAACGTGTCGATGTTAGCTACCTTGTGACTCACTACATTATTCTTTATGGGAAAAATCATCGGTTTTGGTATTCATCATGCCACCTGGAACCAATTAACTATTAGTACCAAGGTACTACTATACAATGGCTTTTGTACTCTCTTCTATTAACAAGAGATTTTTTAAACCTTCCTTGATGACTTATAACTTTGTTATTTGTATCTTCTGATTTATTATTGTATCTTATTTACAATTTATGATTTATCACTTTGCTGTTTTTATATTGAGAGTTATGCATCAGAGAAAGATACCTTGTGGGTTCTTGGCCAATAAAGAATATTCCATTCTATTCGATTCCAGCCATCAAGTGATAGGTTCAACATATCCGTGATTATTAATATTTCTCCCATCAATTTTAATTACAGTTTATGTTTAATTAAAGATACAATTTCTGATTCTCTACTCCAATATTTCTCATGATGTATTCTTCATAAAGTTAAATAAAGTGAGAGTTTGCAACCCTGGGTTTCTCAATTTTGAGTGATTTAGTTCCTTTGTTTGATTGCTTCATTTTGATTTAGTTGTCTCATTTTCCATTTTTGCTTCCTTTCGTACACATTTTTCAGTAGGAAGGATGACCGGTATTCCTATGTTTTTAAAGATTATGTACAAACTGTTATGATCAAATGTGTTTATGTAACTAAACAAAAGTAGTAATTGTGTTTGCAACTCTTTTGCCATTTCTTTCTCAATTAATGTTAACAGTGTAATCATTAACCTGCCTATTTTCAAACTATGTTGGACCCCTAATAGTTCAGTTTCTATATATTATTTAAATCAGGGTAAGAAAGCTTTGAGCATTCTCTTAGTAGTGTGTGAAATAAAGTGCAGTTGTTCAGTGCTATGAGCCTTCTTTAATACGGTTTTGTGTTGTGGGTTATGGACTTTTTCCAGTCACTTGGCCATTATTTTGCTTTCTGGCAACAAAGTGCAGTTAAAGCACTACTTGTGGTTTCTAGCTTGCATAGTTTTAAATAGTTCTGCTGATATTTCATCCAATTCTGCAAATTTGTTGTTTGCAATATTTTCTAGACCCCAGTTAACTTCACATTCCTAGATATGTGACTCTAGTTTAGTGATCAAAACTTTGTCCGTATCATCAATGTTACATGCTTTTTCTATAGTTATTCTATGTATTTACACCAACTCTTATTTATCATCACTGCAACGATAAAAAAATGAAAGAGGTCATATCTTGTTGTTTCATGTTTTTGTTTGCTTTAGTTGAAGATAAAATTTAAAGAAGATCTGAGCTGCTGTTTTGGCTGGCTGATTGGAAGTTCTCCATCTTTGCTTTCACAGCATATATTCAATTTTATTTTGTTGTACCTCATCAACTGATTTCCATATGTAGGTCAATCTTTTAGATTGTTGGGAGGAGGAATGTGCTATAACAATGGCAAGAAGGTTATTAGTGTGTGTCTTGCTTTATTTTATACACCAGTGGCAACTTTTCTCATTCTTTCAGATGCTATTTTACTCTAATTTCAGCATTCCAAGATCTTATAATTAGCATGGCTTTTTTGGTGCTGTGGGTTGATAACATAGTGTATAGACTTGTTCAGCTTTAACTTCTGAGGTTTGAGTTGTAATGTTTGGTATTGATTGGTTTACCTTGGACTCAAATTGAGATCATCTGTCACTCTTGACTTAACTTCCTTTTGTTAATAACAACAGCTACTCCACTTCTTCCGAATTTCTTGTCCTCAGTAGAAGAACTGATGGTCCTCTAATGTAAAGTGGCCAATCGCGGACTATTTCAATTTCCTGATTCCCAACATGTTAAATTTTGACTTTTCTGCTTGGACATCATCATGCCTTTACTACTACAAAGTGATTCTTCATAAAGGGGCTAATTAGAAAACATTGGTTTCTATTCCTGTGGACGTTTTTTTTACTAGATGAATTAGAGATGATGCTTCAGAGTCTAGATGGGTATATCTAGTACAAAAACTCCCTAATTTGCCATTGTGAATTTTGTGTGATTTAGACAATTCAGAAATGTCTAACACCAAGCATGTTAACACTATTGGCCAGTCAGATGCAATATATTAGAACCAATAACTCTGCTGGCATTGTGTATGTTTTCAAATGAATAAGTGCTATGCAGCTGTTCTTATGAGAATTCTGAGGTGATGGCACAGTTGGGCACTTCTTATCTGGCATTGTTGGAAACTGAGACTTCATCTCCTACACAAAGTATAGGATCTCTGTTTTCTAACCTACCTGGCTCGTTAAAGTCAGCTTGCTACATTGAATTAAAACAGTTGCACGTCCTACAGCAGTATATTGAAACTTTTAGAATTGGAAAGATAAATCATATACAAAGTTAGCTGCAGCAAATAAACTGAAATTGATTTTTTAGATACCCATGAGTTGAAATGGACTGATTGTCAGTCCATTGGTTGTTGGTCACTGTTGATCAGAAGATCCTACTATTTACTGCCCAGGATATGAAAAACAAAGAAGAGTCATAATCAGAAAGGATATAGTAAAAACAGTATTCTAGTACAATGTATTCAATGAGCAAATAGTATCAATTAGACTTGGTAGACAATTGTTTAATGTAGTAATGATTTTGGTAATGATTTTGTAGTAGTGAATAGTTTCTGCCTTGTAGGATTAACTATCAATAGTAAAGGAACTGAGAGACAAGAAATAGGTGGCAAACTAGCATTGAGCAGCACAGCAATAAAGACTTGGAAAATATATTCAGATGGTGTTGATGTGTCTGTTCCTACAAAGATTAGAATCGGGCAGGCAATGAATGGTTTTCCTGTAACACTATGAGGTTGGGTTCTGAAGAAGCAGAATAAAATGAATATTCATGCTTTTGAACTTTGGTATTGGGGAAAAAAAAACAAATTGTAGCACAACTCAACCCAGAGTTTTAACTCCAGGCACAAACAATCAGGCGCAAATTATCATGTTTTGGGACATTATTCAAATACCTAGTTTTCTTGAGAAGCTCATAGTGTTGGGAAATAGGGAAGGAAAGGAAAGATGAGAATCTTCCAGAACAAGATGGATGGACTTAGTTTCAAGAGCAATGTTGGAAGACCAGCAGGGCCATATTGAGGACAAATTATCCTGGAGATGGTCTGTATATACGTCACTAAGAGTTAGCTTGATGCAGAGGTGGTATTCAACAGGTTCTGACCAGTTCTGGAGAACTGGTAGAGGAAATTTTGAGTAGTTCGGAGGACCAGCAAATACCACCTCTGACTGGCCCCACCCCCACCTATTCTCTGCCTCCCGAGTCCCGGCTGATTGGCTGGGTCTTCTTTTGTTGCCCTGAACAGGAGAACGGAGCTGGAAAGCAGGTTAGTGGGGTGGGGAGGGAATGGAATTTTGCAGTAACCTTCCCCCAGGAATGGGGAGGGATTGGAGATTTTACAGTATCTATCCCCTGCCATGCCCACCAATGCATGCCCACCAAGCCATGCCCACAGAACCGGTAGTAAAAAAAATTGAATCCCACTACTGGCTTGATGGCACATCCTGACTTGATCAAAGTCCCTGAGTTCATCTCCAAAAGATGTAGGCAAACTAATTCTTATTTTGATAACAATACTATTGGTTCATGCTGCTTCCTAATTTTCTCTTAAGAGGACTTCTCTTCTTCAAGTGTAAATTGTTACAGGAATGAGCCCACCACTTCAAAAATGGAAGAAGAAGAGACATATTATTTGTCCATTTTTTTCCTTTGCACCATGTTGCTCGGGCGACCCTTTTTTCCTTGACAGCTCTGTAACAGTTGGACAAATTACATTTGCATTTCTCCAGCAGTCCAACTTGTCATTTTGGACAGTTTTTTCTTTAAGCTCCCCCCCCCCCCTGTTTTATTTCCCTCAATATGTCAAAGAAAATCTCTGTATGGAACAATCTGCTTGCCAGCTGTTTGTCTAAAAGGCTCTTTTTCTTCCCCCTTTATAGACAGAAACTGAAACAAGGGCCTGTTTAACATAGCAAAGGCATCTTTTTGAAATCAAATCAAATATCAGTGCTGTTCTTTATTTTTTTTTTATTTCTCTGCCATGCATGGAGATTCTTGAAGGATGACAATATATGTGATTGTACAAAAATAAATATAACTTCTTGTTACAATTAACTTTTTTGTACATAAGTGTTGATAATTATATGGGAATTTACTAAATGGGCAGCAGATATATTTTATGCCAGTTTCAACTTCTGAGTTGCCTTTAAGGGCAACCGCATGCAATATGAATTGCGCTAGTTTAGCCAAGATGTGAAAAAAGCACGAATCGCTCTCTTCAACAACCCCTGGTTGGGAACAGATAGTGGACAACTTGACCACAGGCCAGAGAGGAGAAGTGATAGAAGTCTTCATCTAGGGCAGTGATGGCTAACCTTTTTGGCACCAAGTGCCCAATGTGCATGCCCCCTGCCCCGCGTGTGCCCCCTGCCCCCTGCACATGTGTGTGTCCCTGTGCATGCACTCTGCCCCGCACATGCATGTGCATCATCTACGTAAACCCCCAGCCCCACGCATGTGCACACATCGTCCGCACACATGACCTATTGTCCCCCGTGCATGTGCGCACATCATCCGCACACACACACACACACACACACACCACATGCATCTTGCCCCCCACATATGCGCAGCAAAGGCCCAAAGACCAGCTGGCCGATATGCACATGCATGCGCAGCAGAGCTGAGCTGGGGCAATAGCTGGTGTGCCCACAGAGAATGCCATAGGTTCACCATCAAGGATCTAGAGCTTGATGACCATAAAAGACTGAGTGGGACATAAAGGCTGAAGTTGTATCACAGCAAGACAGAGTAAGAATCTCCTGGTTCCAAGGATTTTCCATCTATCGCTCCTGATGGAATCTGTCATGCCCCTGTCAGAATCTGATTCCGAGGGGGAGGCCGATCAGCTGACAGGGAGTGGGAGTGTGGCTCCATTGGCTGTGGAAGAAACTGGGGAAGGGCACAGTCCAGCTGGGCAGAACAGGGGAGAGGTAGAGCAAGGCAGAGGGAATTCAGAGGGAGACCCAGGCCCACCCCCTCTTCATCCTAGGGCACGCAGGGAGGAAAGGAGAAGGGAGCAACGTGAGTTGCATGGCTTATGGGGGAGGAAAGGGCCCTGATTCCCTTCATTAGCTGCAGCTGGGAACACTGTTTAAAAAGGGAGTTTGCGCACAGCAACTTGTTGGAAACAAATCGTGTATTATCTTGTTTTGTCGAGGCGTCTTCCCAACTGTGTGTGTTTTGTTGGCCTTTGAAGTCTGCAATTCCTTATCCTGCCCTGTCCAGTTAATTGCTGCAGCGTGGTTTGTGTGGATTTTTATTTACAGTTTATATGTACTTTGTTTTCGGACTGAATTTCCTCCACTTAAAGACTCTTCTTGGGAGAGATTTTTCTCCATCCGAAGGTAACCTGGACATTGGGGGCAAAGTTGGAGGTATTAAAGGGACTTTTCTTACTTATGTGACTGTGTTGCCTTTGTGCCACACCCTGGGTCATCATAGAATCACGCTACCCTAGAAAGAACTGTGTATAATTTGAGAGTTCTCCTCGGTTCACAATTCCTACTGGAATGGCAGTCAAGGCCTTTGTTGAGCTTTGGCTGGTCCACTGTCAATGTCACTCTCTGCCAATCATTCTCTCTGAGCATAACCCACCTCAAAGGATTGTTGTTTTGGGGGAAATAGGAGTAGGGTAGAGTATTAGGTATCTTTGCCACCTTGAGTTATTTATAAAGAATAATAAAAACTAAATAATCTCACAATCGAAATTTAGTTTCTAGCACTTTCAGCTATACTCATGTGATTGGTATTAAGTGTATCGCAAATACTGCCTCTCCCAGACCATCTTTCAAGACCACGTGTGGGACTCTGCAGTCTGTGCACAAAGGAAGCCATTAGAAATGTGACATATTGCCCTTTATAAAACTGCTATTTCTGTCTAAGGATTGCATCACTCAGTATCAGGGTCTCTCCCACTGCAAAGGTGCGTGTTCACTGTGAAATGAGCTCACTTGGAGTAGAGTAATCCCCTTGGTGGTGTCCATTGTTTTTCTTTCCACAACTGACAACTTGGGCTGAAGAGTTTTTCCTGTGCTGGAGTTGACCCAAGAAACTGGTGCTTAATAAAGCATTTTTAATCAGCATATTTTCAGGGGAAAAAAACAGTGTTGTAGTCACTCTATTACTGTGTTCCTCTAGAATTAAAGTCTGGATCAAATGTTGCGGAAGGAAGAGGTCGTCTTGTCAGGGTGTAATTTATTTCTGTCGGCCACAGTCTTTTAGTAAAGAAACCATGGCAGTATAATTCATCACTTTTTATTGGTCTGTCCTTGCTAGGGCTGCATAGTTAAATGTTGGGGGTAGCAGGCTAAAAGCCTGCTTTGTTTCCTGGAATAATTTATAAAATGAATAATTATTATTATACCAGCCAGAAACCTAGTTAAGCCATTTGTAGAAGAACATTATGGCTGCCATCCAAAGACCTACTTGAAGCATACCCATAGGCTGAAATGGGCCCAGTGAGATAGTTTATAAATTATCAACTCCTCTTTTTTAATGGCCTTTGCTGTGTTGTAGGAAGTGCTGTGATCGAAATGGAAATTCAAAGCTATCTTAGACACACAGATCTGTCTGCCCAGTTCCTTGGATCTTGTCCAGGATCTGGTAAAGTTCATTTCATTTTATTCAGATGGAAAGTTCTGTATGAGAACGGTCTAAGACAGCGGCCCCCAACCTTTCAGGCACCAGGGACCAGTTCCATGGAGAGAGGTTTTTCTGCGAACCTGAAGGGGCGGGATTTTGTGCATTGCCTGCATCCCATGGGTGGAGCTTTGATTGTTTCCACGGCCCGGTTTCTGGCGTGCTGAGGACCGGTGCCAGTCTACGGACTGGGAGGTTGGGGACCCCTGGTTTGTATTTTTTTGTGCAAAGTGTATTTGAATATTTTCTCATCTCTATAAAGTGATACAGATTGGAAAGGAATGTGTATCTTTAAAATTATTACCTCTTTTAAATAATTTGACTGTATTTCTGTTACAGTAAATATGTACACATATTATATGGTAATAGGTACACATAATTTATTTGCCATTCTGGGGATGTTTCATAATACCAGTTGACACAATTGTCCAAACTAGTAGCCCGACACCTAATAAGTATTGTATTTTGTACTCCAATGTCAACTTCTACACGAGAAGTTCAGCTTGTGAGATATATGCACCCTACATGCATATGCCCCTTTGGTTGGTACTTTTGAATAAGTGGTCGTTGTGTGATTAGTTTCTAACACACACATCCGTTCCTCAAATAGAATTCTCAAAATGCCAATGGTGTGAATCAGCCTACAATTTCAGCCTGCAGTGAAATATATATTGAATTGGTAATTGAAGAGCTTTTAAGAAAAGCCCTCCTCTCCAGTTCCACCCCCTCCCCTGTAATTTCCTTCCAAGAACTCACAATAACATGCTCAAGAATGCCGAGGCTCTCTCTAGCTAAAAGAAAGGGTTCCATCCCCTTCCAAAGGAATCCCAGGATGCACTTGGTTCACAAAAAGGCCTGTTGCAAAGCAGCCAACGTGATGACATCATGCAGGCCTTTGGCTCGTGGTGGAGGTTATCTTGCTAAACATTTGATAGCGTTTCAGTAATGGATAGTCTCTGGCAAACTGCCCTGGAAGGAATGAGAATATTCCATTGGTCTGGGAAAGCCTGTATCGGTTGCTGCCTTTCCTTTCTCATAAGTCTTTAATCAGATTTATGGAAACCGCTTTTAGGGGCAGATTTTATTTAAAGCTGAGAATAGTGAAAATGAACCTGGGAAAATAAACACTCACAATATACAGACATGCACAAGAGAAAAAATGGGAAAGGAAAGGAGAAAACATTTGAACCCCTGAAATATGTATGTGTGTGTGTGTGTCTGTGTGTGTGTTTTAAACTAAGTATTTCCTTTATTATTCTTTTTGGTGCAGTGCTTTAGAAGTAAAGCTCAATCATTTCTCCTGCAATTGAGAAATTGAGTTTTTATTCGAGAATGTTTCCTGTCAAAAGCTAGATTTACACCATATTAATGTGGTTTGATTGATTTTGCATAGTATGTTGCATAAACTCAGCTCATGTATTTTGTTTGCTAAACCATCTTTAAACAAATCATGGTTTACTAGTGTGTAGAACAGAGAAGGAAAGCAAACATACAAATGATGCATGTATAGTATACAGGATGAATACTTTGTCTTCATGTATACATAAGGGTGAAAATGGTTCTTGGCCAGGTGAGTGGAAAGGCTAAAACATTAAGAAAGAGTAAGTTATAGGGAGAAACTTGATCACAGCATCCCAGAGATCAAAGGTGGACATAAGCAGTGCAAGATAGGTGGGGGAAAAAGTAGAACAGTGCAAAGGTATGGCATCAGAAGGTGAAGTTTGCATATCCTAGCAAAAATGTACACTTCATTTCCTGGATGGGGAATGCAGAAGGGATTGTGCTATCCTCGCAAATACAACTGGAAAAAGCAAGGCCAAGCATCTCATTTTCCAGTTGTGAAAAACGCATAACTAAAAGTGGACAAAATATTTCAGAATTCAAATGTCGCACTGAAATGGCTGTTTCAAGGACAAAACTGGCTGTTCCAATTGCTTTAGGAGTCTTCTGAAATGATTAAAGGAACAAGAAGGGGAGAGGAAATCAAATTCCAATCAATTAGAATCCAGAAACATTTTGTACATGATTCTGTGTAGCCAAGCCAGGAGAAGTGAGCTAGGGTTTAAAGCAGAGGTGGGAAACTCTGGCCTCTTTATGACTTGTGGACTTCAACTCACAGAATTCCTGAGCCAGCATGGCTGGTTCAGGAATTCTGACAGTTGAAGTCCACAAGTCATAAAATGGCCTTCGTTCCCCCACCCCTGGTTTAAAGATAAGTTGGTGTTTCTGTAACATGTTTCCTACATTTGTACAAAAAGTAAATGAAGACAAAAATGAGACAGCAAACTCTTTTAGTGAAAGCTCTGCATAGTGCCCTGGCATGGTTAGAAGTGGAGCACCTAGGACTAATCCATCACTTAATAAAGACCACCTCACATTTCCTTGATTGACTGAGGTTTAATACACATACAGTCCACACATAATATTTTCAGAGAGGCTCTGAATGAAATTATTCCTACCTTTAAGAACATAGCACCAGGAGTCATAAGCAGCGGTAGATGATTAGGTTCTCCTGGCTCACAAAACAAAAGACAAAACTTTTTCCATTATAATTTGGAAAGGTCACTCCGATTTGATTTTACTACTCCTTGACCATAGAAAAAAAACTTTGGAAATCTACATTTCTTTGGTTTTCTTATAGGGTTTTTTGGAGGGGGAGGGGGGGTGGACAGTTAAAGTTGCTGAGAGCTCCTCCGAGACAAAGGAATTTACTGGAAAGGGAGCACTGGAAAATATATTCCCTTGTGGGAATGTTGCCTTCCCTTCCCTTAGGGAGATTTTAAATGTGAAAAATATGTAGCAAATCCTGATGATGATTAGCATGTTTATTTGTGTCTCTGAAAGGCAAACATTACATTCTAAATGTACTAATTCAAAACAATGTATGTGGCCCAAAACCAAGAATGACACGTGGCAGTTCTTCCAAGCTTCATTGTTTCCCCTTCATTGTTTCACACCTATAGAGGAAATCTTGCCAGACTAAGGACTATACTGTCTGCATCTACAGTATTTTCTGTAAGTCAGGGGTCTCCAAACTTGGCAACCTTAAGACTTGTGGACTTCAACTCCCAGAATAGCTATGCTGACTGAGGAATTCTGAGAGTTGAAGTCCACAAGTCTTAAAGTTGCCAAGTTTGGAGACCTCTGCTGTAAGCTATTAGGGAGGGGCTGTCTTCACCCTCTTTCTCTCACACATGATATCTGGGCTCAGCTGCCTCTTACTCCTCTGGATAAATCCCCAGTTCAGTCTTCTCCTCAGATTCTGTGGCTGAGGTGAATTTAATGTTGATTTTTTAAGTGCTGTCCACTAGGGCTTCTTTTTACAATCCAGTGAGTAGGACTGTATCATCAACAATTCTGAGCCACAAAACATTAGCTGGAGATTAAAATTAATTAGAATTTTAATTCTAGTTGAGAATATCTAATTTAGGATGTGTTTCCTGATAGCTAGGAGCCTATCTATGTTGGAATGTAAATTCATGACTTGCAGAAGTGGCTCTCTTTCAGCTGAGTGTATTATAGGAGAAGGTAAACAGTGCCCTATCAGCTCCACCATCATAGATAATTGTAATTGTCACTGTTGTGCTCTGTACATCTGGAGCTCTCGTGTTGCCTATCTCTGATGCAAGATGAATTGTTTTGGGGAGAATTAAACCTAATATCGTATCAATATAAAGATAGGCTATATCAGTGGTGGCAAAACTTTTTCGGCTCCTGTGCCGATAATTGCACGCGCGCTCATGCGCTGGCGTGCCAACACCCAGAAGGCAATGCATGCTGGTCCCCCCCCACCCCCTGAGCCTGCGCATGCAGTCCCCTCGCGGTGCTGCACATCTGTGCATGCGTGTGTGATTCTCCTTGTTGCGTGCTGTGCATCTGCGCATGTGCATGTGATTTTCCTTGCTGCGTGTTGTGTGCCTGCACCTGCATGCACGATCGCTCCCACATGTCACGCAGCACTGTGCATGCGCATGCGATCACTCCCATGCGTCATCCATTTGCACATATGCATGCGATCCCTCCGTGTGCTGCGCATCTTTGCACATGCACCCGCGACCCCCAGTGTGTGCTGCGTGTCTCTCTGCATGTGCATGTGTCTCCTACGCACCCCTCAAGCATGCGCGCCAGATACCCAACAATCAGCTGTCGGGCAGCGGTGCATGCGCATGTGCAGTAGGGCTCTTTCGGGCAAGCTCTCGCGTGCCGGGGGAAATGGAACTCGATTTCATTGAGCAAGTGGCATCAGGGTTCCGGCACGCATGGCATAGGTTCGCCATCACAGGGCTATATCTTATCTAAGTTATCTAAGTATTTAGAACAGGCTAAGGAAGAGAACAAAATTTCTAGGGAGCATTATTTGGACTAAGGACCTGATTATATATGAATGGACTCTCTAAGATGTCTTTTTTGCTCATATATTTAGATAAGATATAGCCTATCTTTATATTGATAGGATATTAGGAGTCATGATGGCACAGTGGTTAGAATGCAGTGTTGCAGTCTAATTCAGTTCACTGCTAGGAGTTTGATCCTCACCGCTCAAGGTTGACTCAGCCTTCCATCCTTCTGAGATTGGTAAAATGAGGACCCAGATTATTGGGAGAAATATGCTGACTCTGTAAACCGCTTAGAGAGGACAATAAAGCACTATGAAGCAGTCTATAAGTGCTATTTCTATTTGTGCTCTTAAGGTTCTTGTGCAAAGGTGTCAAACTCTATTTCATTGAGGGATGCATCAGGGTTCTTTTTGACCTTGTGGGGTTGGGTGGGCATGACCAGGGTGCATGTGGTCAGGGTGGGCATGGCCAGCTTGACATCACATGTGTTGGGGGCACCTGTGATGGCCTTGGTGGGGCTGGGGAGATCCTCCTCTAGCCTTCTGCCAGCAAAAATAAAGCTCTGGAGGGCCACATGTAGCTCTCCCAGACTCCATTTTCGGCCACAACAGCCTCCTCCAGCATTCTGCCAGCAAAAATGGAGCTCAGGAGGCGGCTTCATTTTCACTGGCAGAGGCACCACGGGCCAGTCCTTCACTGTTTCCAGGGAGGCCCTACGGGCCGGATCTATGTGATTGTACGTGATGCTTAATAGCATTAGTCATTTTTTCTCTCTCCTAAGTGATAATGTGAATTCAGGGTGATTTGGGAAAAGAGTATTGTGCTAGAAATCAGCCTACTCTTTGAGGGAGATGGGCAGTTCAGAAATGCAAAGGTAGGTAGGTAGGTAGGTAGGTAGATAGATAGATAGATAGATAGATAGATAGATAGATAGATAGATAGATAGATAGAGCAGTAGCATTTAGACATACACCGCATCACAGTGCTTTACAGCCCTCTCTAAACATATTGCCCCTAACAATCTGGGCCCTCATTTTACTGACCTTGGAAGAATGGAAGGCCGAGTCAATCTGCTGCATTGCTGGCAGTTGGCAGTCAGCAGAATAGTTTGGTAGCAAAAGCAGGCAAATATTGATCAGCATTGCCAAGTCTAAAAGTCTTTGATCTCTAAATACTCCCTAGTTACCCCAGATAGCAGAGTCTGCAAATGGGTGGGAACTAGCTTAGGGAATTTTCCCTGTTTCTGATACAACTTCTGTTCTTTTTCTTTGCTGTAAAGACAATTGAGTCATTCAGAGTCTCTATAGCCCTCACACTCTTAGGATTATGGGAAGACAAAAGTTGCTGTTGTGAAATTTAACTATATGTCCTCAGGACTTGGATATGACTCAATAATACAAATACAAAGGATAGCAAAGCACTAGTCATGCTTCATCTTTATATTAAATAATTTCATAGAAAGTTCTTTGTCAAACAGAGTGTTTTTGTTGCAGGGGGCTTTATTTAGCTGGAAGAAAAGCTTCAGCTAACATTCTCCCTAACTTTATGGTTTTCAAATAAAAGGAGGCTTTGAGCAGTGACAGAATAATTATTCCTTGCATCAGAATGATAAACTACAGTATGTACCTAGTACCCACTAGAAACCCTTTAATACATTGTGATTAAAATGTGTTGGTCTCTATAGATCTGCTGCATTATCATGCAACCAGAAGTAAAACATGCTGTCCACTCTCAGAAACCATCCTTGGTTCTGACCATGACGCTATGAGAGAGAGACCACTGTCAATACTAGAAATAAATGACAAAAAGCAAGAACAAATGGGCAGCAAACAAATCCAATCCTTTCAGATCTTCCCCGATATCTATATGTTCCCAGATAAAGCAAAGTGAGATGTGCTACTGAAATCCCAGCTTCAATCTGAGATTGTGGCGATAAATCTTACTTAGATGCTTTGAAGTGACATAAAGTCACGTTGGGTGCATCCTGAAATTCTGAAAGACTGTCTGAAAAGGAAAATGCGATCCTCCCGTCTGTTCAAGAAGTATCTCGTAAAGTAGAAATGTGCTCCGAATTTTATATGTTCTCCACGTTCAACTCAGATGTCTTTCAATTCCTCTGTGGATGCTGAGATTGGTTCTGCATATGGCCTTTTTGTACAAATAACCCATGCAAATTACTGCCCAATTTATGGTATCTTCTGTGAATTAGGTTATTTATTCTAGACTAGCTCTTTTGCTGAACACTTAGTATCGCAACAATCCACTTGCCCAATTGGATCTGATATTTCTAAACCATATGTCTTCTTCCCCGCAGGTGTACATTATCAAGGTCACTTGGTCCAATGGCTCAACAGAGGCAATTTACCGACGATACAGCAAGTTCTTTGATCTGCAGGTAAGATTTCTAAATTTCTGTCAGAGAAATTTTACAGCTCATTTTATGGAGCTGTAATATTATTTTACCTGATTTTGTGCTCACACTGTATCTTTAAGGCAACATCTTTTATACTTATGTGCATGCAGCCATATACCTAATATTACTGCCTTGGGTACTATTTTAGACTTGATACAAAAATAATTCACCCTATTTGTCTCCAGACTTTTGCTCAGCTATTTTCTTTTCCTTTGTAATAGCTAGCAGGAGACTTCTTTCCTGTAAATATATAAGATCATTAAATAGGTTATAACAATATTAAAATACCAACTTTTAATCAAAATCAAAGCATATCTATAATTATTATTGAATAATCCAAAGAATCATATCTACATCTGATCAGAGATAAGAAAGATTCTGCTTGGGTCAATCTACCCATGTTTTTAAGTGATCTAGACTAGGTCATAACCATGTTCATATTAGTAACCTAAATAGGAAGAGCTTTATCAATTACATTTCAATTGTGGATTGGATTAATGTGTGATGATAACTTTCTCTTCAGTCACTTCAGACAAAGGGATGATTTTCATAGGAGCAGGATTTTTTCTATAAGCTCCTACTGTTTTGTGCTGGGCAGGAGATTTTAGATGCCACTATCAAGAGAATATTTGAGGCTCAGGGCTGAACATTATCTTTGAGCTTGGTTGTTTTCTTGCAGACATTTCTGATGATGTTACCCTGGTGGGTAATGAAATGAAAAGAAATGTCTGCAGGAAAAACAACCAAGCTCAGAAAGTACCCAGGACCCCACAGATGCCACTATTTTGAAAGGAAAATGCTTTTGGCACCTGAATAGATTTTATTTATTGATTTAATGAATTTGTAAGGTAGCATATCTCAACTCTGGCTGGTGAATAATATTAAAATGAGTGAGAGTCAATCAACAGTCACTAATACAGCCAGAAAACAATTCCAATCAGTTCACTAATCTATTTGGCTGATATTGTGGACACTTTGCTTGGTATAAGAACTACTGTTTTAATTCTTTGCCGAATTGTACCACAGAATTCCTACCTTTTAAATTTTGATACTTTTTTTTTAAAGGAGGCTTTTGAAATATTTGGACAACAATCCTTAAGCAGCATAACCAAGGTCTACTTGGTTTTTTTCCCCTGTTTTCTAAAGTTTACCTTCCAGAGTTTTGAAAAAAATGTAAAATTTTAAAACAAAGGCCTGTTTTTCTTAGAAACTCAGGTCTATTTCCCTAGATGTTGTCTGTTCCACACCAGTATTCCCCTCTGTTCAAATTACATGTGAGATTTGCTGAGTTAATTTGCTCCAGTCCCAAGGAAGTGAGTGAATATATTACATGATGGTTCTGTGCAAAAGGACTATAAAACTTGACTATTACCATTCTCTGGTATCTTTAGCCAAGCTGCATTAAGAGTAGAATTTGTCCTGTCATGATTTACATGATTTGTAAATAAAAATACCTTAAAGTGACCCTCTGACTACTCAAAAATTCTAATCTTTAAATTTACACTTACTCACTTATAAAAAATGTTTATTATTGCAAACATTCTACATTATGTAGTTCGAGCACTGCCATGTCTTAATATTGTTATTATTTCAGAAGTCATTTCAAATAAATCAAAACATTTTTAGCATCAACTTATAATTGTAGAAGAAGAGTGGCTGAACTGGAAGGCAGAATTAAACATGTCATCAGTTTGGAGCCATTGTGTTGCCACAAAAGACCCAAGTCCAGCAGCCCCATGAATTCCATTGACCCTTATCCAGTGCTAATTTAGCTTTGATGATTACAGTAGTTGGAATAGAATAGAGCTGGAAGGGACCTTGGAGGTCTTCTATCCAGCACCCTGCTGAAGCAGGAGAACCTATACTATTTCAGATAAGTGACTGTCTAACCTCTTCTTAAAAACATCCAGTGTTGGAACACCCATGGTTTCTGGAGGCAAGCTGTTCCATTAGTTAATTGTCTTCACTCTTAGGAAGTTTCTCCTTAATTCCAGGTTGCTTCTCTCTTTGATTATTTTCAAACCATTAAAACCACTGCCCCTCTGATACTTTGGAGAATAATTTCATCCCATCTTCTTTGTGGCAGCCTTTGAAATACTGAAATACTGCTATCATGTCACCCCTAATTCTTCTTTTCTTTAGACTAGCCAAACCCAAATCCTGCAGCCATTCTTCATATGTTTTAGTCTCCAGGCCTTTGATCATCTTAGTTGCTCTTGTCCGAAATTTTTCCAAAGTCTCAACATCTTTTTTGTAGTATGGTTACCAAAATTGGTGCAGTATTCCAGGTTTGGTGTTACTAGGGTTTTATAAAGTGGTACTAGTATTTCACGTGATCTTGATTCAGTGCCTCTATTTGTACAACCCAGGATTGTATTAGCTTTTTGGGCTGCTGCTACACATTGCTGGCTCATAGTCAAGTGATCATTTACTAGAACTCCAAGGTCCCTCTCACCATTACTGTTTTTAAGCCAGGTCTTGCCTAATCTGTACTTATACCTTTGATTTTTCCTGCCTAAATGTTAAACTTTGTTTTTCTGCACATTAAAATCAATTTTGTTTGTTCAAGTTTGTAAGATCTTTTTGGATCCTGAGCTTGTCTTCAGGGGTGTTGTCTATTCCTGCAATTTTAATGACACTAAAGTTGAATAGATTCTTGTCTATAGATAGCAATAATAAACTCTTCTCACTTGAAATAAATGAATGGTTCTGCTTACTTGCTCCTGACAATAACTGTCAATTGTAGTATATGTAGCAGAATATGACTTGCTGATAAATGTTGTTTGGTACTTAATTCAAACTTAAAAGTATGGATTATCTATCTGTCTGTCTGTCTGTTTGTCTGTCTATTTCCAACCTTAATTATTTTTATAAATAACTCAAGGCAGCAGATCTATCTAATCTAATATTCCTTCCAATTGTCATGAAGTCTGGTGCTTTTCTCCGAAGTACTACAGTCTAGTAGCACTAGCTTTTGGTCTCAGTCCATGCAGGGCTTTCCTGCATTGGCAGCTGGCAGAAGACTCATTCCACCAGGGCCCCAGAATAAGCCAAGCTGGTTGGAAAGTCGCCTTGATATTAAATCACTGCTGCTTTTTATGCACTTCTCAGTTGAGTTTTACTTTTTGGAATTATCTGAGAAATTCCCCCATATTGTGCCAATATCCAAAATAGAGTGAGCAAGTGGCACATAAGGGAAACCCATTACAGATACATGACTCTGGAGCAGTGTTTGAAATCCAAGATCATGAATGGCTTGTTATGTCACTACTCAAAAGCCTGAACCTTATAAGGAGAGAAAACAGCCAGCTCTCAGCACTTTCTGGGCATCAATTCTCTTATTTGTGGAATATGTGTATGATAAGCAGACTGAAATCTGTGTATCACTGCTCTCTTGGCAGTGTCATTGACGATGGGATAAAGATGCTATAGTATGAGTTACAGTATTAGGCATAGGAAATATCAGATTCCCAATCCTGAGTAACTTGAATATAAAATGATCAGAAACACACAGAGCCACAGAAGCAGAAATGTTATTATAGAGGGAAATCAGTATGGTAGTCTTTAAATAAACATATGGGCACACTCTTAGCCACAACAACAATGCATAGAGACTTGAAGAGAGATGAGTAATTCCAAATTCAGGTAGGAATTGTATACTCCTACACTTTAACTCCTCATGTCTTAATATTAGCATGTTAGTAAGAAAAATACATTTGCCATTGATATCTACAATATCTAGCTTTTTAATAAGGAATAGTTATCAATTAATGCAATCCCCAAATGCAAGGGAATCCTTAGATGATTTTGATGCCAGCCAATCTTAGCTGAGCATGGAAAATTGAGTTATTAATGCATAGATGAAAGACCACCAGATAATAATAGGGCTGTAGCGCAGTCTGGGAAGTAAACAGTAACAATCCAGGGGAACGCAATGTTAAATCCCTTCCAATTTTTTGCAATAAAAGTACCATGCATTCATTGGGAGCTGAGTTCAGTCTGAGAGAAGCTTTAGTTCTCTAAAAGAAAAAAAGAAGTTGCTTGTCTGTGTTGCTTTCTTCAGCTATAACTAGTTTACCTTTTTCAGCCTTGCTGAATAGATCCCAAGTAAGTTGTTTGCTTCCTAATCCTGCAGATAATGCAATAAAAAGTCAGCATCACTAATTGGGTGTATGCTAGAAAGAATACAATGTTGAAACACAGGCACTGCAAACTGGGAGATGGGATACCTTCAGAATTTCCAACTGAATTTTCTGTCTGTCTTCATTCCCTCAAGAGGTGATAAAAGTTGGAGGGAAAAGTTCAAATGGGAGCTAACCACTATATAATCACTTAATAAAAAAAAACTGTGACAGAAAAGCTGAACCCAGCCGTTTTTGACAGAATTGGGTCAAGGATGCAAGATCCCGTTGTTAATATCTCAGACTTAGAGAAAATAAGTTAGTACCCCATTATCTTCTCTTATTGAAGATTTAGTCATTAATTGGAGGTATGCATTGACTAGAAATAATGCTTAAATTATATTATTAACCTTCAAGAAGCCTATATCTTATTTTCTATGATCTGGCTTCAGTCAACGCTGCAGTTTACTGTAAATGCTATTTGTTACACAAAACTTTTTTTTTACCAAGTGGTAAGTCAAAGATTTGTTAACTTCCAGAAATGGTATTCAAGAAGAAATGATGATTTTGATGTTCCTTTATGAGCTGAAGAGGTCATCAGTAACTGCTTGTAAGAACTCTTATCTATACAAACACTTTAGACGTGTGTCTTTCTGGAGGTATGCATGAGCATATGGGTGACATGTCAAGACAAGACACAAATATTTTTGATTTTGCAGAATGCTAAAATGTTGATTGATGTAGCCTGATCTGCTGCTTTATATGTAAAAGCTTTCACACAGCCACAACGTCTGACCCATTTTGAATAAATAGCATAGGGCTACATTTTTCATTGTTTCGAGGGAATGCATATTGAAAAACTATTAAATTGGAGGTGCCAAATCAGCAGTTTCACATAAAAGAAGAAAAATTTCTGCATGGCTCTTATGAGATGTCAAAAGACTTTTTAAGTGAAAAATGCAAAGCTTTCAAAGAATGTATTAATGACTTGATATGCTCAGCACCATTCACTTTTGCTGATCTAAGTAAATCATTACGATGATAGTATAGAAGCTCTGGGTATATTGCTACCCCAAGAGCTTAGAAGAATAAAGAAAAAAGCATATGTCTTTTGTTAGTCAGGGCCATTTTTGAAGAACGCATTAACGATTTACAGATTATAATCTTTAACACAGCAGTGAAACATTCTTGCCAAACAATCTACACAGAATACAATTCCAGACATGGCTGATAGTAGCAACATGCACACATATGCCCAGAGTAAATGTTATAAGGCAGGGTTGGTGACCAATTTTTTTAATTGCTTAGAAAAATGTAATACAACAAAATAGTATGAAGTTGCCCCTATTCCTAACAGGCTTTTCAGTTAGCGCAATGCTATTAATGGCAAAAATTTGTGAAAGTTGTTCTTATAAAATTTCTATAATTGCATTGCATTGCATTAGATCAGTCTTACATAACCTGGTATCCTTTGGATGCTTTGGGACGCTTACTCCCAGTGCATTAACATCAAGTTGAGGAATGCCTTGTTAGATCAATCCCCATCTTAAAGTACATGGTATCTTGATATTGCTTTTAATCTTGGTTTGGTAAAATGTTCCCAAACTATACATTGATCAATAGCCACATAAATATATTAGCTGAATATGATTTTTTGTTTGAATGATGCTTTGAATGTTTCAGAAATCATTAAATGCCATAATAATAATAATAGAAGTAGTAACTGAGACCCAGTTTAGTATAGTGGTTAAGGCATCAAACTAGAAACAGGGAATTCTAGTCCTGTCTTAGTCACAAAGCCACTAACTCAGGGGTATCAAACTGGTGGCCCATGGGCCGGATGCATCACACGCAGGTCACCCCAGCTCCGCAAATGGGAAAAACACCATGAAATGTCATATGACGTCAATTGCCATCATGAGTTTGACACCCACACACTAACTACTCTCTTTCTCTCAGCCCTGGGAAGGAGGCAAGGGCAAACCACTTCTGAAAACTGTAAGGAATAATTAAATAATAATTTCAGTTGTCACATATGGATTGTTTTATGGATTGTATTTGATGTATTTGTGACTGTTGGGTAACCACTAGTACAGATAAAGAACCAAGATGAGCATGTCGTTGCAAATATTATAAAAGAAAGTTAAAGTATTTCATTTACTGATTTCCTGAATTGCAAATTGCATCATGGTCACAGTGAGTAAGCAAGCAGTAAACTAAGTTGCACGTAGTTCCTTTGAGGAGGTATTTGGGTAATGGGAAAGAACAGCTATAAAATTACCAAGTTGGGTAATAGTTGTTTTAGTGACCTTTGAGTGAGCTCACTTGAGTCATTGGTAGATTTATTTCTATCACATTATCTTTGAGGAGTGAGATGAGTTTATCTGGTGTAAATAGGGAGGAGGTTTCCTTTTTGAGTAAGGGGGAAAAGAGTCCATTCCATATGAACAGGAATTACCTTTTTTTTTGGGGGGGGGGGGTCTGAAGATTTACTAACAAGCTTTGAAGAGCTGAAGTATGAACAGAATTGATCTGAATCATACAATAATAACACACATATAATAATGTCACCAGCTTAGGATATGGAGGATATATGCCTGTTTAAATAAAGAGTTTCTCTTTTTTTGGCTGAATACCTGGACAGATCTGCACATTGCAGTACAATGTGCAATACAATATGTAGTACAACATTGCAGTACAATATGCAGTACAATGCAGTGAGCCATGTGCAGATGTGCACACTGGGGAAACAAAACAACTACTTCATAACACTTCAACATAGGAGAACAAACACATCAGGACTAGATTCAGCAGTCCATTTGCATTTAAAAGACAAAAACCACTCTTTTGAAGACAACAAAGTCCACATTTTGGCAGAGAGGACTGCTGGTTTGAAAGAGGGGTTAAAGAGGCCACCTGTGTCAAAATTGAACAGCCCTCTCTCAACAGAGAGGGAGGGATTTCTAGTCTATAACAGGGGTCGCCAACCTTTTGGACCCCAGGGACCACCAAACTCATAATTTTAGATCCCAGGGACTACTAACCGGTTCTGTGGGCGTGGCCTAATTTGTGGGTGTGGCTTGGTGGTCATGTGACTGGCTGGGCATGGCTTGTATGTAAATATTATAAATATTTATATAAATATTGATTTTTTTATAAAAAAAGAGCAACTTTTACCCAAAATCAGGCAAAGCAGGCAGATTGAGTTGCTCACAGAATCACAGATTCATTCAGAAATCTATCTGCCATTGGCTACTCAGTCTGTCACATAAAATTTGCTTGCAAGCAAACTCACAAAATTAACTCACAACACACCATGCATGTAAATATTGAATTTTTTATTAAAAAACAAGAACAACTTTTACCCAAAATCAGGCAAAGCAGGCAGATTGAGTTGCTCACAGAATCATTCAGTGATTTATCTATCTGCCATCGGCTAGCTCAATCTCTCAAATTTGCTTGCCATGAGTCTGCACTGAATTTGCTTGCAAGCAAAACTTCAGTCCTAAGGGAGGTTCAGCTGTGCTGAGCTGAAGATCTAAAGACTAGCTAGAAAGCAAGAAACCCAACCATTTCCTGCTTCCTAGCTAATCTAAATCTCCCGGCACAGCAGAACAGATGATGGTAGGAAAAAGGAAAAATGGCAATTTAGCAGGCAAGTTTACTGGGTAAGGAGTGAGTGGGTGGAGAAGGTTCCTGCAGGCCATGTGGGTGGCGCAGCCTTGTGTTTCTGCACAGCCTGGATTAATTGCTTTTGGGGGGGGTGCTCTGAGGGTGAGATTTCTCTGTGGCCCACCAAAATTTTCTCATGGCCCACCGGTTGGCGACCACTGGTCTATAACATAGTCCTTTCAACAGTTCCAGGAAGGCTCCACACACCCATTTGCACCACACAGGTGACCCTGATGACACAGATAAACCTCCAGGTGACCTTAACGATTCACTAAAAGAATGCAAATGACCAGCTGTCTGTAGAGAGTATAAATCCTTCTATTCTCCACCATCCTGTCAGAGCTGAAGAAGCTTCTTGGATGAGAAGCAAAACATTTTGGAAAAAAAAACTCAGAAAGTCCACTTGTTTCTTGAAAAAAGCACCTTTGGGACATACAATATTGAGGCATCTCACTTTTGAACTGTGTAGGGAAAATGTATACCAAGATGATAGAAATGAGATTAAGACCAATTATAGAATCACAACTAGCAGAAAAGCAGATGGGTTTTAGAAGAGATTGGAGCTACACAGATGCAGTTTTTTGCATTTAAACAACTAATAGAAAAGAATATGGACACAATAAGAATCTCTTTGTTGCCTTTGTAGACCAAGAGAAAGCGTTTGATAGAGTTGTTGGGAAATTGCTATGGCAAACATTGACCCAATATGGAGTAAGTGAACATCTTATTAGAATATACAAAAGCTTATACAGTAATTGCAGAAGAGTACTTAGGACAAACCAAGCAACATGAGAACCTTTCACAGTAATATCCGGAACAGAACAGGGATGTATACTGTCACCACTGTTGCTTATCATCTACGTTTACAGCATAAGCAAAGAAGCCAAACCTCAAATTGGAAATATATCAACGAACTATTCTTTGCAGGCATTGAAAGCAAGTACAGCTATGAAAGTGCAACAGCATCTTATAACCATAAACCAAGAATGCAAGACAAATAATATGAGAATCAGCAAAGAGAAAACAAAAGTAATGGCAATCAGAGGAAAAAAGCATAACTTAATCAGAGTAATAGAGGGAACAAGCATAAAACAAGTATTAAAGTTCAAATGTTTAGGAACAACATTCTCCAAAGATAGTAAAATGGATGAAGAGATTAACATAATAATGAAGTAAAGAAAACCAAGTATTGGAACAGCCAACTCTACTCCAACAAAATAAGGCACTGTCAATCAGCACAAAGAAGCATCTCCTACAAAGCATATCCATCTCCACCCTATGTTACCAGTGCCAAAAATGGACACTTAACTATAAGACATAAAGTTAGTCACCATGGAAATGAGAGGTTTGAGAAAAGCTGTTGGAATGACCTGAAGGAATAAAATCAGAAATGAGACTATCAAAGAAAGAATTGGCATAGAGCCAATCCTAAACTACATACAAAAACAGCAAATAAAGTGGTTTGCTCACCCAGAGAGGATGTCTTGGGATTCCATACCATACAAGGCAAAAACAAAAAAAAGGAGAAAGTCAAAACAGGTTGCAGATCCAGAAGAAGATAGAGAGAGAACATCAAAGACACAGCACAATGGCATCAATTCATCATGGTTGAGGTTGCCAGAAGAGCAAGAACCAGAACTTTGTATCTCCTTGGCCCCCAAAGCAGTAAAACAGGAAATAAAGAAGAGGAAGATGATTTTAGGATAAAGGCTTGACCCCACACTTTATCCTTCTTTGCTGCCTTGCCACTGTGCATTTCATGACATCATTTGGCACGAATTCCACACTAAGTTTAGAAACTATTGCTTATATACATCTGTTCTTTATTCTGTACTACTATAATTTCTGTATTTTGTCTTCATATACAAGGCTATTGGAGATTTGAAAAATCAAAATCTTAATGATAAAGATGAACTGGGCAGAAAGTTTTTGGTTAATTAGGAGTGCAAAAATGTGATCAACATGTGGTTAATTTAATGTATGAAGTTAAAAAATACCTTTAGCTCTGTATTCGTATGACAAAGCCTGTTTACTGTAGGTGACGGGTCATGTTGAACAACTGGAAACAGTACAAGTTTTTCTTATTAAACCTATTGCCAGTATAATGGGATTAGCTAAAGAAAATCTAAAGAAACCAAGAAAGGCATCCTCATGCACAATAATAGAAAATCTACTAGGGAATTTAAACACTGAGAAATGAATAATCAACGATTGTATTAATATCTGTTGCCAGTTCATTTTTAAATAGTGTAGTTAAGTTCCAGTTTTGTCTGAGTTCATGGGAGTGAGGATGCCTCTTACATATATTTATGTTGGCTTCCCTCTTGTAACTTTCTCAGGGTTCGTAATTGATCACAGTTTTAGAAAATTAAGCTAATAGTTGTTTATTGTGTTCCTTGGATGCTGTTTTGCTTGACAAATCTGTATCCATAGCCTGGTTTTGTTGTTTTGTTTTATTGTAGGCAAAAAATGATCTGTGCCAAGGGACTATCTTGGGTTAACTGAGGATTTTTAAGAAATACAGGGACACCCAATATACATGCTGCGTCTGATGTATGTGTTTCTTTGAGCTGTAGTTTGGGGCAAGCGAGGAGAAGCTAAATAAACATTTCAAGCTAAGGAAAACATCATGATTTTTCCATCAGATGGGTTCCAGCAAGCGGCCTTCCTCATCTCTTGGATCACATTAGCTCTTTTGCTGAACTCAGTGCCATTTCAGCTGAGGAGCTGAACTCATCAGAATTAGAAACCCAAGCTAGAGAAAGGACAGTGGTCGGTTAAATGTCTGCACCTTAATTGTACCTCATAACTAGCCTTAAAACCAAAGAATCATTGACATGAAATTTTTCTTTAACCCTTAAAGTAAATGTTTATGGAAGCCTTTTGTGACTAATTTGTGGGTAGGAGTGGTTATATTTACTGTGGAGTATGGGTACAATAACCATTTTTTGGTTATTGATGAGCCTCTGTGGCGCAGTGGTTAGAGTGCAGTACTGCAAGCTACTTCTGCAGCCGGCTGCCTACAATTTGGCAGTTCAAATCCCACCAGGCTCAAAGTTGACTCAGCCTTCCATCCTTCCCAGGTGGGTAAAATGAGGACCCAGATTGTTGGAGGCAATAAGCTGACTCTGTAAACAGCTTAGAGTAGGCTGTAAAGCATTATAAAGCAGTATATAAGTCTAAGTGCTATTGCTATTTGTCCCTTACCACAAAAGACAACTCTTTATTTTCAGAAATCTGTTGTTTAGGTTTATTTGATTTAATTATTTATTTTGTTGCTTTGGCTCTTGAATTTCCCTTTATAATGCAAAATTAGGAACTTAAAGATTTTGTTTTAATCCCCATGGTCATGTGGCCACATTCTAGTGCTTGGCAAGTAGCCCATATTTATGGCTGTATGCAGCACTCCATGGTCACATGATCACAATTTATATCATTTTTACTGAAAACCAATATTTACTTCTGGTTTTACAAAAAAAGAGCAGAATTTACTTCTGGTTTTCAACAAAATTGCCCCATAGCAAATAATGGTTTCCCATGATGACCATAGCATTCCCTGTACAAGCACCACATTTGCTTAATGGCTGCTAGAAAAAATGTCATAAAATTGAGCCGGTCATATGATGACCTGCTTTGCAAGCATCATGACTTAAACCATAATGGGCAGGTTCCATTAAGCCATAAGTTGAGGTCTGCCTGTACTTTTTTCCAAGAAAAAAAAGAACATTATAGGCATGGT
Organism: Notechis scutatus; assembly: GCF_049901735.1. Taxonomy (NCBI): domain Eukaryota; kingdom Metazoa; phylum Chordata; class Lepidosauria; order Squamata; family Elapidae; genus Notechis; species Notechis scutatus. The sequence goes on along the minus strand of NC_142010.1, from coordinate 90,406,151 downwards.
AGCCATTGCTCATAAAAGACAACCACATTCTGGATAATCAATGAAGCAAACAATGGCTCCACTCAAGTGTGCACACTGTAGCTATCACATGCCCAGGCACAAGTTGCATCTCCTGCTCAGTGTCAAAGTATGTTTTTACAAGAAGGCAGGCAGAGGAAATCGAGAAAAAGAGAAAGGTAGGAAGAGGAAGAGAAAGCCAAGAGAGGCTCTGCTGAAAACTAGGCCGAAGTTGCATATTGTTATGGCAGACAAAGAGGTTTTTCGCAGCAGTGGGAAACAAAAGGGGAAAACAATGCAGAGAGAGAGAGACAGATGTAAACTTCTCATTTCATGTTTTTGTATAATCTTGGAAACTTCTAACTGTATGGTATGTTCTGCACTTTTTTAAAAAATAATATCTGCTCTGGATAATTGACAATTGTCAAATAAGCTGTTTACTCAGAGTTGCTACAGGTAGTCCTCAAGTTACTGCAGCCTTAGCAAGAGGTGCTTTCTGATCCATAAAGCGCTTCCAGGCATGATAAAATGTTGTGCTGCTCCCCATGATCTCATGATTGCATTTTGGGCAATTGGCAACCCGCTCACATTGACCAGTTGCAGTGTTCTGTGGTCCCACGGCTGTGATTTGCCAGGTTCTCCCAACCAGGAGACCAGATTCATTTCATGACATCATGATTTGCTTTAACAGCCACTGTAAAAACAGTTTTTTTTAAAAAAGCTTCTGGTCATGGTGGGTGCTTTGACTTATGACCACAATGACTTATGACTGTAATTCCAGTTTCAATCACGGTTATAAGTTGAAGACTTACCTGTATTATATTTTGGTTAAGAAACTAAAATACAAATGGTTAAAATGGGTTTGAAGAGAGAGACTGAGTCAGGAAGAAATAGCCAGTTTTATTGGATTTCGCTTTTTAGAACTGCCGCAATGAACGGCAATTAGAGTTGAGGCTAATTAGAGTGTATTCATTTTGTGCAGTATGCAAAGTTAATCAAAGTGGAGTCATCTAATCCCAACGGCTTCTCCATCTTCTAGATTATATGTCAATTTGGAGTAAAGGGAGTTTAAAATGTCATTAAAAATGGACCAAAAGCAGCAGGTTGGAGAAAATGTTGTTAAACCACACTTGAGATATTATTCCTTGAATACCTGGTTTCGTGCATCCTTGATAGTTGAAGATTTTTGACAGAGCAACCAGAAAGTGATTAAAAAAAAGTGCCGCCTGTACACATTAGTGCTACTGACTGTTTACTTCTTTAAATACAAAGATCAGTTCAGTTTTGTGGTTTAAACTGAAAGGACCGTGTTTAGGTTTTGAAGTTCAGTTTTGTATTATTCCTTGTTGGTGTATATTTCAGGGATGGACAGTTGGCTTGCTGAACTAGGGACATTTTTTTTAGTCCACCTTGAACAAAGTTTTGGTTACAGCTCTTCTGACCACCCACCGTGGTCTGCAGGAGGAAGATGAAAAAAGCAGGACTTCTGAAAAAGAAAAAAAGGGTACACAGAATAGTTGGTTGCGATTATATTCTATAATGGCATTCTACATTTTCTCTCTCTATGATGGTAAGCGTTTATTGGCAAGGTCAAATAAGTTTTGACCTAGATATTAAACACAAGTTTTCACCAAAGTCCACTCTTCAAAGCAAGGGTTTTTTTTTTATAATAAAGACCATGTTGCATATGCCACACATTATCTGCTTGTGCTTACCACACAAGTGGTAGAGTTTATTTTATGTGTGGAGAAAATAAGCAGGAGAAACTTTCCTGAAAAATAAATACTCTAGAATTGTAATCTAAAATAAAAGGTATCATTATGTTGCGTAGGAGTAGACTTTGAGGTGAAAAGGTTATAGGAAGCACTACTGAAATGTCAGTAATCTAATTTTATACACAACTGTAGTCCAATCTTTCTGTTATGTCTACAATATAGTCTCAGGTTGATCCGAAGATAATCAAAACCTGCAGGTAATATTCCTCATTACTCTACATTCAGTGTGAGACCAGCTTTTCCTTCACTCCTCTCTACCCGGTGATATAGCTTAACTTCAGGAATGGGTAATGTCTGATCAGCTTGAGGGAAGTTAAATGTAATATCTTTCTCAAGATGACCCACGCTGCTTAAAGCTGCTGATCCTCATAGTTTCCATGCTTTCCTTTACATGTGATATGTAGTAAGAGAACCTCCTGAACCATTGGTTTGTCAAGCCCCGGGGAAATCAAGAGATACAGACAGTTACAATGAGTATGAAGATCAATTGCAAGCTTAAGCTCTGTACAAGAATATGAACTACTAAGGTCAAGGGAAATTAGAGGGAGTTAAGAAAGGTATTCAAGGTGGGCTGGACTTAGATCTCTTGTAGGCACACAGGAACTCATGACTGATGATGCGTTTGACTCCTCCCTCGGGCTCAGCCTGGTCATCCCCTATATCTCCCTGGAAATAACTTATTTGAGCAACTGGCAGGGTATCAAGATTAAACTTAATGATACTGAGTTGATGCCTTGGACCAAGGGTCTTCAAACTTAGCAAGTTTAAGACTTGTGGACTTCAACTCCCAGAATTCCTGAGCTAACATGACTGGAGGAGGAATTCTGGGAGTTGAAGTCCACAAGTCTTAAAGCTGTCAAGTTTGAAGACCCGTGCCTTGGACACTTTTTGGAATGTGGGAATGGCCCAAGCCATTTCATTTGAACACATTACACCAGTGTTTTATCACCTGTTGTCAGCATAGTTCAAATTGCTCTTGAAATCCTAACTCACATGTTTCTCCATATGCCAAGGTCTTCATTAATGGAGTCTCCTAACCAAGAATTTCCTGCACTAAGAGATAAGCAGGTCATTGGATGGAAAGTGAATTTTCACTAGTGTTGCCCTGGTTATAAAATTTGCTTTCTAGAGAAAGTTGCCTTGCTCCTACATTATGGCCCTTTTGACAAATCATAAAGGCCTTTATATATCCATAGATCTTTTAGGAACTGGTTTTTAATGTCATTTGAGCTGCTTGTCTACCAAGTTTTCCATTACAAAAACTTACTGTTTTGAATAAGGCTGCCGATGATGTTTGAGCTTTTTAGTACTGTAATCTTCGTTTTCTTAAAATTCGCTACTATATTTATATGGCATATTTGAATGTTTAAATAGCTAGTTACCGAACCCTGATCTGAAAGTACACTACTTAACTGACTTGATAATTCTGAAATTCTGAGTCATGGCTGTTTTGGAAAACAGACACTTTGGATTTTGCTCAACTTAAAACTATAGTATCGAAGAAGTGCAGGCTGATGCAAATTTTCAACAACTGATTAGAGTAGGATAGTGAAAGGAAGTGGATGAGACCGAAACTTTTTTTTCTGGTCTGCATTTCATTGCAGTTATGTTGCTAAATGTCTCTTTCATGAATAATTTCTCCATGGTGGGATGCTCTGATGCATTATTCATGGTATATTGATTATTTATCCTACAGTATGTGCAGTGTCTTTAATGCTCTGTTATAGGCCTGCTTTGCAGTTGATTTTTCTTCCTGTTGCCTTAGCCTTATATGCTATGCTTAATTGGATTTGGAATGTATAATGCAGCATGGATTAAATGCAGGTTAAGTGCAACATAGATCAATACTTACTGAAAAAGAGAACTACTGTCCCTAAGGCTCATTTTCTGAGGTCAAGTATTAAATCTATATTTTTGATGCAGAAACCCTAGTGGCTTTCAAAGAACGCAGTGTGTATGTCAGGAGTAATCAACATGAATTTACTAAAACTCATCAATGTTCATTTCCTGCAAACTTTGCAGGGGAAATTTTCTACAAAGGAGGAAAAAATACTTGGCTAAAATTAAAATGTTTATAATGGCATTTTTCTCTCTTCAGACCATTGACATCTTTTCTTGTTTGGACCACTTCCATGGTTGTTTTAATTAAGTCTCTCTGTTTTGTATGAAGTGAGAGAAAGAGAGAAAGAGACATGGATTTGAGATATTGGGACAAGGCAGGAAAGATTTTTATTTATTTATTTGATTTGATTTGTCAATTACTTACAAGATAATAGGTATAAGTATAAACATAGTTATGAATACATGGATACATATAAGAAAAATAAAAGGAACAATAGGAGAGGGATGGTAGGCACGTTGGTGTGCTTATGCACGCCCCCTACAGACCTCTTAGGAAAGGGGTGAGGTCAATAGTAGACAGTCTAAGGTTAAAGTTTTTGGGGTTTGGGGAAGAAACCACAGAGTCAGGTAGAGTATTCCAGACATTGACCACTCTGTTGCTGAAGTCGTATTTCCTGCAATCAAGTTTGGTGTGGTTAACCATGAGTTTGTACCTATTGTGTGATCTTGTATTGTTATGGTTGAAGTTGAAGTATTCACTGACAGGCAGGACATTGCAATGTATGATTTTTATATGCTATAAAATTGATCGGACCGAAGGCGGCATAGTTCTAGGTTTTCTAGGTCTAGAATTTCAAGTCTGGTGGCATAAGGTATTCTGCAACAAGTAGAGGAGTGGAGAACTCTTCTTGTGAAATATTTCTGGACTTTATCAAATGTATTAATATCAGATACATAGTACGGGTTCCAGACTGATGAGCTGTATTCAAGTAATGGTCTAGCAAATGTTTTGTATGCTTTAGTTAGTAGTGTGATATCACCAGAGAAAAAGCTACGTAGGATTAGGTTAACAACTCTTAATGCCTTTTTGGCTATGTAGTTACAGTGGGCTCTAGCACTTAGATCATTAGAGATAAGTACTCCAAGGTCCTTGACAGAGTTTGGACCATCAACAAGGTCTTGACTATTCAGCTTGTATTTTATTTTCTGGTTTTTTTTGTTTTTATGTAAGACAGAGCATTTATTTGTTGAGAGTTGCCATTTGTTGTTGAAGTTGCCATTTGTTTGACCATTCTGATACATAGTTGAGGTCTTTTTGAAAGGGTAGCAGAATTATCTGTGGTGTTGAATAGCTTTACATCATCAGCGAAGAGAACGCAGTTGCTCTTAATATGATCACAGAGGTCATTTATGTAGAGTTTGAAGAGAGTTGATCGTAGAACACTGCCTTGGGGGACATCACTGTTGACAGGTACAGAATTTGATAGGACGCTCCCAATTTTGACCATTTGTTGCCTGTTTGACAGGAATGCTTCTATCCAGTTGTGCAAGTGTCCAGAGATACCATAAGATTTTAGTTTTGATAATAGTTTGTCGTGTACCACTGAATCAAAGGCTTTACAGAAGTCTATGTAGATTGCGTCTATTGCTTTGCCCTGATCAAGTTGTGTAGCCCATATGTTTTTGCAGTGTAAGAGTTGCAGATTACAGGATAGTTTTTTTCTGAAACCAAATTGTTTATTAGAGAGTAGGTTGTTTGTCTCTAAGTGGAGGATAATAGATTGGTTAATAATTGATTCCATAAAATTATTAATTATTAATTAATTATTAAATTATTATGAAAGAGTCTTTACTCTGTAAAATGATACAAAGCTATCTAAAATTTTGGTGAGGAGGGGAGAGAGAATAGCATCCCCTGTCATTATCTGTTTAATTAGGTACTGCGGAGTAACCCTTCCTCTGATTCACAGTACTTGTGATTGGTTATGAAGTCTAACAAGAACAGTTAGTTGAATATAGCCATAGACTGTATGCTTGAATCACTATTGAAAGATTTCTATACTTTGACCCCCCCCTCCAAATAATCTTGCAATTTTTATTAATTTGATCAAACTGGATTTACTAAATGTGGCCAAACAGCAGAACCTATTGAAGAATTGTCCTTTTTTAATGGGGAAAGCTGTAAAAATTCACTGACTAATGCTAAATTAAAATTGTTGGCCAACTCCTGTGGTTCTGTCTGTTTAAACTGGTAGAAAAGTATAAATGGCAGAAAAATATAGAAACCTCTTTCAATACTTCTAGAGTAAATCTCTTATGTTCATTTCTATACATTCCTGTAATTCAGAATATTTCACAATAAGTAGAGATACTAAGCAAAACTGTCGAGCTACTTAACAAAACTGTCGTGTTATGGAACCCCTGTTGCTTAAAAACAACTAGAGATCAACATCAAAGGCTTGACTATTGGTGTGTGTGTGTGTGTGTTTGTGTGTGTGTGTGTAAGAGGAGAACAGTTGTGGGGGAGGTTTAAGGAATTGGTTCTTTAAAAAACTGGATGTCCAGGACCATAAATAAAATGTTAAAAATCAAGCCAGTATGAATAGCCACTTTTTTATTGCTTATAAACAAATCATAAAAGCCAAGTTCTAATTTTGATTTATTTAATTATTTTATTTATCACATTTCTATAGCCACAAATTGACTCTGGACAAGGAACAACAATAAACACATAAAAACAGTCATATTAAAAATATCACCACAGAGACATCCCTCTATTAAAATTGAGGGCAGGATAGGGACCTATGGGTTGAAAATAAAAGAAGATTCAATAGGAGGAATTTCCTGATTGATGGATTCACTGAGCAATGGACTGGACTGGATAGCGTCTAAGGTATTTTCTGACTCGTATATTCTGTAATTGAAGACCGTTCATATTCTCACTGAATTTATGCTGCAAATAAAACATCAATAGAACATTCAAAAAAGCAATTTAGTTATGAATTCTTTTAATGGTGCTGGTAAAGGGACTTCTGTCCTCCTATCTTAACATTGTTTTTACATTTCTGTAATGATGAATGGGAATCTTTCTCAACCTCCTTTTAATTACAAATGCTCCCTGGCCAGTCATTGAGATATCCTGGATAGTCACTTTCAGCTGGGTGCACTGTAGGTGAAGCAGAATACATAGGACTGTGGTGGCTGGGGATTATGAAAGAGCTACAGTGCCACACTTTCAGAGGGCAGGACTTTCTTACTTTGAACCATGTTCCTATTGTGGCATGTTCTTTTGAAATAATAAAGAAACGGAAAAAATCCTTGCCAGTTGAGGAGAAGCAAAAAGAAGAGCAAATAAGATGCAAAATCTCAGCTGTTCAAAGCACATATGAGTTCCTACAACCTTCAGTTTTTAGAAGGATGACTTCCCCAAAACTAGTTAGAACTTTAAAGTTACCGTATATGCCGGCGTATAAGACGACCCGGCGTATAAGACGACAACCCCCAACATTTCCACTCAAAATATAGTTTGTTATATACTCGCCCCCTCTTCCGCACGCCTTCCACTTTTGCACTTTTTTTTTTTTTTTGAGGCACTTTTGTCTACCGTGGAAGCGAATCCCGTGAAGCTGAAAGGAGCAGCCAGCCTTCTCCCAGCTCCCAAGGAAGCGAGGCTCGCACCGCCCTGGCTCCGCTGAGGTATCCGGCTGGGGCTGTCAGGAGTTGTTACCGCTGGCGCGGCTCCGTGCGGCTCCAGTCCCCGCGTTGCCTCGGGAAGGGAAAGGCAAAAGGAAGAGCCGCGGCGGCGCTTTTGTAATGGCAGCAGCGGCTCCTGGTTTTGCCTTTCCCTTCCCGAGGCAACGGGACTGGAGCCGCGCTGAGCCGCGCCAGCGGTAACAACTCCTGACAGCCCCAGCCGGATACCTCAGCGGAGCTCGGGCGGTGCGAGCCTCGCTTCCTTGGGAGCTGGGAGAAGGCTGGCTGCTCCTTTCAGCTTCACGGATCTGCTTCCATGGTAGACAAAAAGTGCCTCAGCCATGAGCAGCCACAGTGCTTCCCAATTACTATTTGCCGGCGTATAAGCGACCCGGCATATAAGACGACCCCCAATTGGAGGCATCTTTTTCAGGACAAAAAGTCGCCTTATACGCCGGCAAATACGGTAGTTTGGGGAAAGTTTGTTGGTGTCCATTGGATGGAGTCTCTTAACTGTTCCCTTTGTTGTCTTTATTAATCAGAATTTCTTGGCTTTAGAACGTATGTAAAACATGTTGCCCAATGGTTAGAATGCAGTTATTGCTGGCAAACTCTGCCTGCAGCCTGGAGTTCCATCCTAAATGGGCTTCAGATTGACTCAGCCTTCCACCCTTCTGAGGTTGGTAAAATGAGGACCCCTAGGTTGTTGGGGGCAATATGCTGACTCTGTAAACTGCCCAGAGAGTGCTGTAAAGCAGGGGTCCCCAACCGCCGGTCCGGAACAAGTCTTACCGGGCCGCTGGTTGCTGGGCGCCGCCATCTTTTTGATAAAAAGTGCTTCCGGTGAGCTTTTCGGGTAGAAAGCTCACGGAAGCACTTTTTCATCAAAGATGGCGGCGCTCGCTTGGTGAGCTTTTCCGGGTAGAAAGCCATTTCTGCCGAAAAAGCTCACCGGAAGACTGGCGCCCGCCATCTTTTTCGTCAAAAAAGATGGTGGCGCCCAGTTGATGCCGGTACTGGGCCGTGGCGCCCAGCTGATGCCGGTACCGGGCCGCGGCATAAAAAAGGTTGGGGATCACTGCTGTAAAGCACTATGAAGTGCTATTCTAAGTGCTATTGCTATGTCAGCTTCAATAGAAATGTCCCATAGCATGTCTCTCTTTTGAAAGACCTGGGGACCCCATATTAACCCAGGGCAATATGGAATATGGAATCCATCAAGTAGTTGGCTTGATTGTTATTGTCAGCGGAGTGGGGGTTTCTTGGGTTTTGTACTGGGGTTTTATTTCTGTAAGCCGCCTGGAGTCACCATGAGTGAATTGGGAGGTCGTATAAATTTTCTTCATAAATAAATAAAAATAAAATGGAGCACACCTGCATTGTATGCTAAAGAACATGCTGGAACAAAGAATATGCTGGAATGACATGTAAAGGCAGGTTTAGCCATAACATGACAGACAGCAAAATCTTTCCAGCACTTAACTGCATTATGTCAGCCTCATTCTATTTCATTGGAATCACTGACCACACGTTCTCTTTTTTTATTTTTGCTGGTACCAACAATAAGAGACTTTTGATATCTCCTGCAGTTTGACTCTTTTGTGAAGAAAAAAACCTAAATGAGAACAGCACACAAGGCTCAGCACTTGAAAAATGTGATCTTCAAAACCAAGCTGAATCTTTATCTCTGCTGAGGATTGTTAACAGTTTTCAAACTGATTTACTTCTCTTTTGTTCGATTTAATTGGGCAGGAATAAGAGTTGCAGTAAACACAGTGATAGCCATTGTAGTGGCTTTGATGTTGGGCTTTGCACCTTTAGAGGCAGCTTTGGTACATTTTTGGTTTTTTTCTGCTGTTTCCAGCTGCAGCTCTCTTGCATTTTTCTCTCTATGATTAATTTAGAACAGTGTACAATTACAGTATATAGTTTCCAGAGACTTCACAGGAAATTCCTTTCTGTATTTATACTTTCTTATCCTTTATAGCCTCTATTTGTTATATGCCATAGACTGGTTTTTGGGGTGGTTGTTTATTCTATATGCCTCTACTAATACAAGAATCAGCACTTCATTCATTATACAATATACATAAGCATGACTAAATAAATAAATAAATATAATGCACATACCCACATATATGACACAGAGAAACAACACAGTCTAGTACAAATATATACATGTATATGTATATGGTGAGAGAAAAGAATCTTGCGAGTTTACCAGACAGATGGCATAGGGAGCAAAGCTGTTTGCAGAAACCAGTAGTCCTGCTAGAAATATTTTGAAATCTCCTCCCAGAGGGGAGCAACAGAAATCTTATGTATATCCCTGTACCTAGTACCAGAATATTTTCTAACATTTATTACTATCTTGTTCAAATCTTGCTTAATATAATTGCTGAATTTCTGAGACTATTTTAGAAGGGTTGGACATCAAATTATGGTTATTTTTTTATTTGTCTGCCATTTCTTAGACATTAAGTCAAGAAGATTGGCTCATGGTGATTTCATGGAGAAAAGTGTGTAGGTTTTTGGACAGCCTTATGGAAATAGTTTTTCTCTTTTCTGGGATTTTTTCCCCAATTTTCCAGTCTCATGTCCAGCCCTGCAATTGCATGAGGGACTCTTATTCACATACTAACCAGGTCCAATCCTCCAAACCTAGACATGGTTGGCCCATGCTGACATTTGCTGAGAAGTTGGATGTATCTAAAATTCACTTGGAGTGATGGGGTGACAGAGAAATATGATAGAAAGACTATTAAGTGGCTGTTCTTGGAATATCACCAGCCTTCATTCATGCTAAAATGTACACTATTTATAACATAGTATTTGGATCTCTTGTGAGTCTACTTTAAGTCCAGATATGTATATTTGTAATTCAGAGAGTTCACAAAACAGTTCTTCTGTTTTTAGTGACATCTGCTACTGGTGGCTGGCAATTATCAGTGCTGTTTATTCTTTTGATGTTACTGTCCAAAAGGAAGGCATTATATTTTTCCCCAAACAATGTACCTAAAATTTTCTTCCAGGTTATGTATCATTTTCTTGTCCTGAAGTAATTTATATTCTTCATAGCATAACATTTATTCAAAATATTCCACTTTTCTTGATACTAGTCAGTGTCCCTATCTTTGCCCTTTTGTGGAAGGCTCATTTTGCACATGTTCATCCCTTTATGTCCTAGGTAATATTTTGTCAATATACATTTCAAAGGCTTTCATTCTCCTGATTGTCATTTGGATCAAAGCAATTTCCCCTTCCAGTTGAATAGAATAAATTATACATCAAGTGTTGTCAAAGATGAGTCCTTAATAGCATATATGGAAGTGAGTTTTATTGAGGGACAGAACATCTTGTACATTGCAAATTGAATCTATGTTTGTGATAGAGGGTACATATAGATTTATTAAAATTACCTCTGTTAGAAATGGTCTTAACTATTTATTTTGGGGGAAAAGTAAAAAGAAGCTAGGCTTGATTTTCAGTTCTTTGCAGCAGTTTTGTTTTATATTCTTTTGAAGGGGAGAGTTTGTACAATTCCATAACTGTACAAACTATTCCTTGAAATTCTGCTATTTCCTAAATCTGATCATGCAGGCTTGCAAATAGTAATAACAGTCTTTTTTATTGTTATATCAGGGGAAATTTTCCTGTGGTAGTATTTTTTTTCCTGCTTTAAACTTGGTTCCATGATTGCATTTGCTCTGTGAAAACAAATTTCAGTTTCTAAAACTGTACGTAGCTGTGGGGTAATACATAAAAATTGTTATAAAATTATTTTAAGTATGCCAGTCTTTCTTTTTTATGTTTTGTAAGTTAAGTTTTAGAAAAACACCAACCCAAGTCACCGAGCCTGCAACTGTAGTCTTTTTTATTTAAAAAGTCTTAAAAACAATTTCGTCTGGCCTGGACACTTTCTAGATGCTCAAATATGTATAAATTTTACCTCATGAGCCTGTATCGATTGATTGCTGGAGGGAGATGATAGAAGATTCTTAGAATCATGTTTGTATATTGTATATCGGCTTCCATTGTAGTTGGAATTTGCTGTTGTTGTTTGTTGCAAGTTGCAATTTGGATTTTCTTTTCTCTAAATTAGAATGGCTCCCTCCTTACTTGTGTTCTGGAAACAAAGACCTCCTTTCCTTGAACCTTATGACCCTAGTAATTACATTTTTATATTTCAGGATGATTACTGTACGCTCTCATGGTTTTATTTGAAACAAGTTTTATTTTTATTTTTTATAGATCTGATGTCTTGATTAGGTTTTTACTGTTTAGCGCTGCCCACATTTCAGAAAGTGAGTGACCTACAAATACTGTAGAATAATTTAACAAATTATAACATAGAGACTATTATAGCTCACTGTAGCTATATAACGAGCCTGGAGGATTGCATTGGTTGGATTTGATGATGTAAAGTCATTTAAGAATATAACATGTAAAGGTATTTGCATATTCAAGAATTATGATACCATATTGGTTCAAGAATGTGAAAATAAGCAAGAAAGTTGACCAAGATGATTATATGGAATCATGTTGTGTTACACAACCCTGGAGAAAACAGTAGCATCCCAATTTAACAATACAAAACGTAACCCTGTCATGTCATGGATCCACCTCCAAATCCCTCTTCAGATGCAAGCTGAGAGGAGGAAGGTGAGTTTGAGTCTGCAGAAGAAAGTGCAGAGCCAAATATTGGTCAGGATCAGGGCCCAGAGAATGCTAGCATGATGGATCAGCCTCAGCTGGGGTCTATCCGACAAGGACAGGCTGAGACTGAGGGAGGTGAGCCACAGCTGCAGCAAGTTGGTCAAGAGGCTCCAGGCTAGGACTGTGAGCAGCTGCAGCCTGTTAGCAATGAGGAAGAGGTGGAGTCCACTCCTTCTCTTGATTCAAGGATATGTAGAGCAAAGAGGAAACAGGCACAAGGCTGGTCAGCTAGACTACTCATGAGGAGGCAACCTCGCCTCTCATGAAGGACTGCACCAACATTGCCTATTTAATCCTGCCCTGAGGGATTGAGTATTGCTGGACCAATGTGCCCAATTCTGGGCCTTGGTCTTGTCTCTTGGCTTGTTTGACTCCTGGACTGCTTTCCTGGACTTTGTGTATGCCCATTGGACTTGGCTACCTAGTGACTCTTTCTGTACTGAGCTTGGAATCTGGACCTGTGCAACAGGGGTACTTTCTGAGGACCTGTTTGGAGGGTTTGCCTACATTGGGGAGTACAGTGGGGCAGCATAGTGATTAAGGAAAAACTGATAATCCATTCCAGGCAGAACAGTCTTTTAGCTAATTTTATTTATAACAAATGTTCATTATTAAAACTTCTGTAGGTTTGGGATACCAACTGGTTGAATTGATCCTTGTTCACACAATCGGCTAACTCTAAAATTAGAACTATTGGAAGTTGGACATAAATCCAAGTCTAAATTATTTTTTAGCTTCTTGGGGAGAAAGTCTGGTTTGGGGCAGAGGATTGTTTGCATTTCTAATGCAATCAGATGAATTGAGCAGCATGATGTGCATAAGTAAAACACCTAATTTAATCCATGCCAAATAGGATACTATGCCTGCATTCATATTCTTAGGTGCTGTGAATTGTGAATAGCATTGGTCAATCCCACATGTTCTAGGCTTGTAAAAACCAAAAGTGCATGAGACTATCAGACGTGTCTCCCATGCTGATATGGATGCTGGGGCTTCAGTTTCCATGGAAGTAGTTGCTATCTGCATTTGGTTACAAGAGAAAGAATTGGGAGGAAACAGAATCATCCTGGGGAGAACAGAGAAATTGTCTAGAAGGAAAAAAAATAGTCATTATATACTGTATAATCATGAATTGAATGGATTTGCAACTCTATTTCCTCTCCTGAGAAACCGAGTCCTTCAGTTCAGCAGACATGCAAATGTATCTCATTTTTTGCTAAAGCCTCATTTCTCCCATGTCTAGTATGGCATCACATTCTCCACTCCTTTATCTGCTATAAATTTATCTGCTAAATGTTAGTGTCCTTCCCAGACAGAAAGCATGAATCTGAATCATTCAGATCTTCTCAACATAAAATCATCTCCCGGTAAAATTTTAATTGGCAATATTTTTAGCAGATGAAAATATTAATGTAGGCCATTAATTTTACAAGGAAATGGAACAATGTAGGTATCCTACAAACCTAATTACTTTCATAAATTACATTTCTGACAGTTGTGTGGTCTAGAAAGGGCGAAATGTTCTAATTTAGCTCTTCGTGATCAAGCTCCATCTTTCTGTCTTCTTGGTACTCAGTTGTGTGCTGTCCAGACAGTACAGAGTTAATTGGGAATTGGGATAGTTAAGTTAGAATTGGGAGCTGTCCCCTTAAGGGAATGCCTCATGGTAAATGTAGTTAATGCATCATGGGAAATGACATGTGGTCACATCTGTAATCTTGATTGGTCACTGAATTGGTTGGGTTGGGGGAGTTTCCTTTACTTTTGCTTGGACCCCAGCACCGTGCTGGTGTCTCACCCTTTGCTCCAGCATTATGGGATGAAAGATCACTATAATTTTACACTATGAAGTCAGCTATGCAAAGAATTGGACATTAGATGGATCTCGACGTAACCGTGAGTTATATTTGAAGATGCCTTGTGACCCAATAAAGAAACTTTATATGGAAGCCTTTATAGAGCATGTCTGTCTGTCTTTATATTCAGCCAGTGATTAAAAGACAGAACAGTACAATTATAGTGCTAATCTGAAGCCCAGCAGTAAAATTATATTGTTATCTGAATCACTATGTCAACTATGCAAAGAATTGGACATTGGATGGATCTCGACATAACCATATTTGAGGATGCCTTGTGACCTAATAAAGAAACTTTGTATGGAAGCCTTTGTAGAGTATGTCTGACTGGAACAAATAGTAACCAACAATACTAGATTTAACAACTGCCTCGATCTCATCTTCTGCAACAGTTTGAATTCAATTTACGGAATACAAATTAAAGAATCCTTTTCCAACAGTGACCCCAACATGATTGACTTTTGTCTCAACATACGTCCACACAAAAATCATCATAATGATGGGATCCCCAATTATAATTTCAAAAAAGGCAACTATGATCTTATAGACAATGATCTCTCATCTCTTGATTGGCAATTTCTATTCACTTGGATGCAATACTGTTGAAGACCATTACAACATATTTTTACTTGAAGTCAAAAGAATCATCAAACTATATGTACCAATAACAACCCAAAACCAGAAAAAACAAATTACCCATAACAATAAGGAAAGTTCAATCCAAAAAGAAATCACTTTGGCAGAAAAACAAATCTGGTCATGTTGCCAACTTCAAAAGCCGATACAAAAATGTATGCCACCAGATAAAGACTGAATGCACCAATTATCACATTAAACAAGAGGAAAACCTTCTATGCACCAATTCTACCCACACTTTCTACAATTTTGTAAACAACAAACTAAAGGACTCAAGGTCCATCCCACCCCTGAAAGGACGTAATGGTAAAGACCGCAACGATGATACCATTAAAGCCAACATCTTTAACGCATTCTTCGGCTCAGTATTTGTAAACAGCAATGGATCATGCCCAGTGTTTCCTAGCTGAACCACAGACAACTACAATGATCTAATACATATTGATTTTACAGAAGACAATGTTGAAAAAGCACTACGCAATCTAAAACCATCTCTATCTATTGGACCAGATGGAATATGTGCCTACTTCTTAAAAAAGCTATCCACTGCCATAGCCGAATCTCTAAGCATAATCTTTGAAAAATCTTTCAGGACCAGCTCCTTGCCTAACCTATGATCACAAGCCACGGTCATCCCCATCTTCAAAAAGGGAGACCCCAGCCTAGTTGAAAATTACAGACCAATCTCCTTATGCTGTGTTACCTGTAAAATCATGGAATCAATTATTAACCAATCCATTATCCTCCACTTAGAGACAAACAACCTACTCTCTAATAAACAATTTGGTTTCAGAAAAAAACTATCCTGTAATCTGCAGCTCTTACACTGCAAAAACATATGGACTACACAACTCGATCAGGGCAAAGCAATAGATAACATTTATATAGACTTTTTTAAAGCCTTTGATTCAGTGGTACATGACAAACTACTCCTAAAACTAAATTCTTATGGTATCTCTGGACAACTGCATAACTGGATAGAAGCATTCCTGTCAAACAGACAACAAATGGTCAAAATTGGGAGCATCCTTTCAAATTCTGTAGCTGTCAACATTGGTGTCCCCCAAGGCAGTGTCTTAGGACTAACTCTCTTCATACTCTACATAAATGACCTCTGTGATCATATTAAGAGCAACTGCATTCTCTTCGCTGATGACGTAAAGCTATTCAACACCACAGATAATTCTGCTACCCTTCAAAAAGACCTCGACTATGTATCAGAATGGTCAAACAAATGGCAACTTCAACAACAAATGGCAACTCTCAACAAATAAATGCTCTGTCTTACATATTGACAAAAAACCCCAGAAAATAAAATACAAGCTGAATAGTCAAGACCTTGTTGATGATCCAAACTCTGTCAAGGACCTTGAGTACTCTCCCACTGTAACTACACAGCCAAAAAGGCATTAAGAGTTGCTAACCTAATCCTACATAGCTTTTTCTCTGGTAATATCACACTACTAACTGGAGCATACAAAACATTTGTTAGACCAATACTTGAATACAATTCATCAGTCTGGAACCCTCATTATGTATCTGATATTAATACAGTTGAGAAAGTCCAGAAGTATTTCACAAGAAGAATTCTCCACTCCTCTACTCGTTGCAGAGTACCACCAGACTTGAAATTCTAGATCTAGAAAACCTAGAACTACACCACCTTCAGTCCGATCGATTTTATAGCATATAAAATTATATATTGCAATGTCCTGCCTGTCAATGAATACTTCAGCTTCAACCATAACAATACAAGAACACACAATAGATACAAACTCAAGGTTAACCGCACCAAACTTGATTGCAGGAAATACAACTTCAGCAACAGAGTGGTCAATGTCTGGAATACTCTACCTGACTCTGTGGTTTCTTCCCCAAACCTCAAAAACTTTAACCTTAGACGGTCTACTATTAACCTCACCCCTTTCCTAAGAGATCTGTAGGGGGTGTGCATAAGCACACCAACGTGCCTACCATCCCTGTCCTATTGTTTCTCTTATTCTTCTTTTATTTTTCTTATATGTACCCATTTCATGTATTCACAACTATGTATACACTTATACTTATTATCTTGTAAACAATTGGCAAATCAAATAAATAAATAAATAAATAAATAAATAAATAAATAAAATAGAATCAGCCAATCACGATTCCTTTTATTTTTCTTATATGTATCCATGTATTCATAACTATGTTTATACTTATACCTGTTATCTTATAATCGCTTGACAAAATAAATAAATAGTTTTCTATTAATGATTTCTTGAGAAGGGGGAATATACTTAGGTATGAGTGTAGGATAAAGTTGCTATTGCTACATCTAGCCGAAGGAGTAAACTGTCTGGGAAAATTGTATTTTAGCATTGCTAAGTCTGTGTGCATTTCTGTTTTTATTTTGTTATCAGTTATTCCAAGGTGCTTCCAAAAATAAGGAGAGCATTCCCAAATGCCTATTCAGCCTTCTTCAAAGTACAGTAGTGTCTTCCAAATGGCTAATGATTAGAGTTGCAGTCAAGCATTTCTGGGTGGTATGAAGAAACTTGTCTTACATGAATCCTACATCTGTTCTATGCAGCCCTTTATTGAGATCACATAATGTGATGCAGTCCTACTTGGGGTGGAGGTTGAGGAGAGGAAAAAATAGTAAAAATACAGGTTCATCCATGCCTGATGTTGGCAATCAGATTTGAAGCTAATGTAATGTTTTGCTTTAGTAAGTAAAAAAACAGACTAACTTCCTCAGCCATATATTATATATGTGCCTTTCCTGTTAACAGCAAGGAGACAATATTGGTTAGTTTTAAGTATAATGGCAGTGGCACCAGTTGTCTTCAGGTCATGGAAAATGATGCATGTTTTATTTGTGTTAAAATCAGCATTTGAACGTTAGTGCTCTGTGATATCTGGATTGTGGCATTCAGTTGGTTATATTATGGATCAATACAGTTGGCAGCCTCTTTATGGCCATTTAACATGTTTGAGAAGGTTGAGAGCCACAATATCAGTGGAGCAATATCCCTGATACTCCTGATCAGGCTTTGGTTTTATAAGGGTCCTAAGGATTGTTAGGTTTCTTTTAACTGTGACCTGCCTATTTCTAGCTTTATGTGAGTTTTAATTACTTGAAATGCCTTACTTGAAATGGCATGAAAATATATCATCATTGTTCATCAGTTATGGTCACAGGGAGCCTCTGAGAGCAATGGATTTAACTCTTCCAAGAAAAATACTTGTAGAATTAATTGCTTCCATCAAGCATTTGGGAAAGTGACCCGATTACTTTTATAACATGGCCTTAGGCAGCTCTAATTTTACATACGTTGGCAGCCATTTAAGACATATTTCTGTGTCTAGAGTGTAGACCCTATTGCTATATATAAACTTCTAAGAAGTTTTCTCACTATAATATCGTGCCCTGTTCATAAAGTTGTCCTGGGAAGTTTTAGCCTGGGAAGTTTTGCTACTAAATTTGGCTGAAACTGTGAATTTTTAAAATGTGAGTCTTCTGATATAAATCTTGCCTTTTACAGTATTGCGTGTTGTGACTGTTGATTGTCTTAGAAAATGCTGTGTAGTAAAGTGCATTAGAGTATCTGCAGTATTTGAAATTGTAACAATTTAGATTTGAGAAGAAAAAATACAGGTGAGGTCCTGGAATCTTGATAGTGCTGTTTTTTGTTTTCTTGCATACTCTTTTTGCAAAGATTCTTCATCTGCCACAAGTTAATTAGTGAATCGCCATGAGTCCAGTAGATGTGAACACAGGAATCTGTCTTTCTTTGTTGAATCAGGTCATCTGGTATGTCCTGTCATTTATTCTGTAGTGTAAGATAGGCAACAAACGCTTTCCAAGTGTTCTAGCCTCCAACAGGGTGACCAATAGAGGAGTTGAAGCTGAAGTTTAAAACATCTGAAGGGCCCTCATTACGTTTCTAGATCAGATATTGTTTTAGCTCTCTGTTTGGTTTCATCTCACATCCAGCTTGAGCAGAATTCAGACAAAGATCTCTACTTCTCTCTAAATTCAATTAACACTTGCTATAGATTTTTAAAAGGTAGCAATATTTCTGCTTATTTATTATTTCAGTTTATGTAGCTCTCCATCTCAAATATATGACTCTGGGTGGCTCACAATATTGGTGTGGTGAAAAATGCTCTTGCCCAAGATATTTCAATACAGGTAGTCTTACAACCACAATTGAATCCAAGATTTCTGTTGTAAGAAATTAAGTAAGACATTTGTTAAGTGAGTTTTGCCCCATTTTATGACATTTCTTGTCACGGTTTTTAAGTGAATTTCTGCAATTGTTAAGGTAGTAAATGAGTTGTTAAGTGAATCTGGCTTCCCCATTGACCTTATCAGATGGTCAAAACAGGCGATCACAGGACCCTAGGACACTGCAACCATTATAAATATGAACTAGTTGCCAAGCATTTGAATTTTGATTACTGCAAAAGTTGCAACTGTGAAAAACGATTCTAAGTCCCTTTTTTCAATGCCGTTGAAACTTTGAACAGTCCCTAAAGGAACTGTTATAAGTCAAAGACTACCTGTATATCATTGTGGATGGTGTCATGGTGGACCTTTTTACCTCGTTTCTTCTCTTTTTGTCTCATGAGCTGCCTATGCTGATGAATCCGGAAGAAAACACACAACAATTTGACATACATTTTCACACATACTGTAGAACATGCCCATAAATATTTTCTTGTTCCAGCTCATGCTGAAAGGGAGGAAAATTAAAGCTATCCATCCCTTCTCTTACTAAGATTGAAAAAAAAAATCTGTTCATTGCAAGGTGTAGCAAGCATGGATTTGCACAATATAGAAATCGGAGAGATTGCCTAAAGGCCTTAGAGAAATTGAGCTTTTCCTGTTTCTGCATGAGGAGGCATTGTTTCCACAAGGACTCTAAACATGAAATCTTTCAAGAAATTAAAAAAACAGCAGATGCAGCATCAGTCACTTAGAAAGTCTGTCTGATGAAGTTTGTATTTCTGAAAAGCTCTGCCAAAGGCCAGGTGGCTAAGGTCATATTTGTTTGTCTGCAACACTGATTTATTTTTAATGTAAAAAAAGCATTTATTAATTTGTGGCAATGTTAACTGTGTCTCTCACATTTCTCCCCCCCCCTTTTTTTTTCTTGTTTTAAAGATGCAAATGTTGGACAAATTTCCAATGGAAGGAGGACAGAAGGACCCTAAACAAAGGATAATTCCCTTTTTGCCAGGTTTGTAGGGTGAACCGTATAGTTCTCAAATGAAATACTTTTATATATTCCATCTGTTTGTCTGTCCGTCATCTATTTACTCATCCATCCCTCCATCCTCTCTCTCATTCTGTTTGTCAATCAATCTATTGTAGATCAATGTAGCTCTTTATTTCTCCACTTTTCGGTAATTAGAGAACAGAATTGGAAGGAACCTTGGAGGTCATCTGGTCCAATCCCCTGTTCTTGCAGGAGACCTATACTATTTCTGACAAGTGGCTGTCCAGTCTCTTCTTAAAAGCCTCCAGTGATGGGGCACCCACAACTTCAGAAGGCGATTTGTTCCACTCATTGATTGTTCTCAATGTTAGGAAATTTTCTCATTTCAGATATATTGATTTCTGACTTCTCCATCAGATTTGGCCAAATAGTTATGTCAACTAAGAATGACAGGGTTTTATGTCAACGCATTTAGACATTTGAATGGAGATTTGCGATTACACTGGCTATTTCCAACATGGGGAAATAGCCAATCTATATGTTCCTATGATCAGCTGCAGGGCTTTTCACTGCTTCGGTCTTATTTGATCCTACTTATTTATGTTGATTTTAGCATGGTTCTGGCCTGAATTTCACAGAGAAATGACATTAGACAACCTGGGAAACGATTCATGCTGAGAATGTATCATAGAATTTAGTTAGAAGATTCTTAGATATTTGGCCCTAGGATGAAATCGGTATGTGGATGATACATAGCTCCATTTTTCCTATCTGAACAGTTTTACAATGGATGAGAGAAAACAAACTGTTCAGAGAAGGGGTTCTGGAAGCTAAACCCTATGTAGAGGGATTGAAGGAAATTGGAACATTTACCATTGAGAAGAGATTGAGAGTGAGGGTATTCCTAAATATTTTAAAGAATGTCACACTGAAGAAATGGGAGACCTATTTTCTTTTATTTGAGAGCGTGCATCATGGCATGATAGGTTTAAATACCAAATGGCAGACACTGATTTACTGTTAGCTAAACCTTCTAGTAGTAAGACTAATGTATCCTTGGAACCAATGTTGACTTGTCTCATGTTTACAAATCAACTGTGGACAACTCTTTATTTGGTTAGGTTAACTTGGATTTCTGCACTGAACAGGGAGATGGATCACATGGCCTATATGTCACCTTCTAACCCTATCCTATTTAGGGATACAAATATAGTTGTTCTGAACTATTGACTCTTTTGATTCGGATTGATGGAAGTTGTATATTTGGAGGAATCAAGGCTGGGAAAGGGTGGCTTTAAAATTTGGACTATGTTAGGCAACGGAGTACCCCAATTTTCAGATCAACATTCCTCCCCACCTCTCTCCATTGCTGCAGTATAGTATCACAGATTTCCAAATAGCCTTATGCTATTTGAATGTGTAAATTTTGGCTGTGTAAATATTCCCATGGAAACATTCCATTATGCAATGGTACTCTTCCTCAGATATGGGCAGAATTGCAACTTAGTATCCATCATGGATATTTCCAGGAGTTGCCTTCTGATTCCAGCTGTTCCTTGGATTGTGTTAGCAGCAAAGCAAGACTCACTCTGGCATGAGTGCAGAGAAAAAGAGCATGTTGTGCGGTTTTCCATGCCAACAGAATGAAATAGGAGAGATATAACATCAGACCCAGCTTGCCAGCCTCTCCAATTTGAACAAACAGAAATTACAGTTTGAGTATATTCTGTTTCTGAAGCATTGTAATCTATTTTTGGATAGCCAAGGGAACTTTGTTTCCAAAAAGGTTACAGCAATGGTACATTTTGCTTGCTTGGTGCCTTCTTTCCTTTTGGGAAGCTTGGAAATTTTCCTTTTTGTGGGCTTATTTTACAATGGAAAACAGAAGGGATGGTGATATACTCCCATTGTGGGTTCCCAACAGAATTTGGGGAATTCTATAAAAATAATCACAAATGAGGAATTCAATATACAATATACAAATCTCTGACTCCATAAAAGTAGTGGAATGGACAGCCCCTTCCTTCATTTAAAGTTAAGTTTGAATCCAATTGCTTATATAAGTGTTTCTTCACCTTAGCAACTTTAAGATATATGGATTTCAATTCCCAGAATCCCCCAGACAGCATGCTATCTGGGAGCTGAGGTACACACATCTTAAAGTTGCTAAGATGGACAAATACTCTTAGGAATCTTTGCCTGATTTTCAACCAGAACCTGTTGAATTCCCTCTGCCTTAAATGTTAGACTTGAAGAAGTGTTACCAGCTTCTCAGGCTCAGACTTGTTTTGTACCTCTGGGAGATCTTTCTTGGCCAAGCAAAGCTTTTATAGGCTGAGATTTATAAATGGTTGGAAATAATCAGACATTCTGTGTTTGGCACTTTTGCAAGGTCAGAATGAGGTAGGTCTGCAGTTCCTTGAATCTTCCCTTGTTCATCCACTGGAACAAGTTATTTTATTTCAAACCCCAAATGGCTGGGAAACTCAAGACAGGAACCAGAGTTTTCTGTATCAGCTGTCACTTTTGACTCTTTCTAAAGAAAATGTGAAGGAAGAGGGAATAGCTTTTGTGATTGAGTGTGTAGATGTGCTCCGGAAAGATAAAGTGTTGGTTTTACAGTAGAGAGCCTAGGCTTGTTTGCATTCCAACTTTTTCCAGTTATCACCTTTCTTATATTCTTCCTTTTTGTACAATTTTTCTTTTAATACCGTAATACCATACCAACCGGTAAATTTCACTACCAGTGTGGGAATTTGGCTCTTGCTTTATAATTCAAACATGCTGCTTTCTGGGAAGCCCTCCTTGGTAATATTATACATTGTGGTTCCTGACGTCTGAAAAATGTTTCCAGTTATCCTGTCTACCCAGCTGCCTCTAGCTTTTTCTTTCTTTTTTCTTTTTGCAAACGTCTAACAGATGTAGATGTGAAACCTTTGATAGGAAACAAAATAGTCGATCAGAAGCTTTGAGTATTTTGTATCTAAAGAAGGTATTTTTAATACCATAAATATTTAAAATTACATTTTAAAGGATAGTAGCAATGGTTTTGCTATGATTACTTCACATTATTATTTGAATGTGTAAGAAATATAAGGGACTGGATAGAAATTTGGAAATGTACAAAAATGAACACAAGATAACTGAGCTTGCAAAGTTAACTACAGGGAAGAAAATCATGCTTAACTTTAGTTTGTTTTTTTTAATTAAAAAAATATCTCTGTCACTTGATTGCCAATCTATGGTTTATTACAGAAAAACTATTTCTAAGTTTTCAGGATTGTTCCTTACTTCTTCTCATGTTTATCTTATTACATTCTTGGTACTTGCATCATAGATTCTGTATTTATTAAATCGTGTTAGCCATTAAATATAATAGCTAACACGATTTAATAAATACAGAATCTATGATGCAAATACCATGATATATACTGTATATAGGGTACCTGTAATTTAATTTCAATTGAATAAGAGTGTTTGATAAATGAGAAGACATTAAGCATCAATCACCTGTAACAGCTGATTGCATTTTCATTAAGACAGGTTATAACACTCCAGATTATAATTCTATACCTCAGATAATAAAACTGAGATTTAAACAGAGTCCATAATTGGGCCTCTGTCTTCTGCAGAGATTACTCTTTTTTTTAAATACTGGATCACTTTATAATATCGTGGAACCAAAAGGCGACTGAAGCTTCAGACATGGATCATGCTTTTATGGCTTCTCTTGACCCGTCGCTCCCAATATTCCCCATGGTTTACAGAGGAGCTATGGGTTATAA
Organism: Notechis scutatus; assembly: GCF_049901735.1. Classification (NCBI taxonomy): domain Eukaryota; kingdom Metazoa; phylum Chordata; class Lepidosauria; order Squamata; family Elapidae; genus Notechis; species Notechis scutatus. The sequence continues at coordinate 90,382,641 of NC_142010.1, read as the reverse complement.
AAAGAGCTAAGAGAGGGCTAAAGAGCTGCTGGAGGAAAACAAGGATTAGTCTGACAAGACGTAACTTAGAGCTGCTATTAAAGCATGCCTCATGGCACTAAAGTGTAGCGAAGCACCATTATATCTCTACCCTTATTGCATCTATAGGATGTCACCTGGTGGCCCTATTCAAAGAATTTTGGCCAGTGGGATCTGGGAAAAGAGCTGTGGCTCCTGCACTTTAGAATATCATGTTTCTTGATGTGGGATCTGCCCCTCCCCCATCCTTTTGGCCTTCTGAAAGAGCTAAAGAGCTGACTCTGTCAACTGGCCTGGGCCTTCAATGAAGGTACATCATTCTGGAGGTGATCAATGGACTAAGATAAGAACCCACCTCCTCCTTGTGTACATCTTGCCCCCTTCCTTCCCATCTTCATAGATTTTAAATTAATTTAATGTTACTATTTATTGTTTTAATGTTTTTGATTGTTTTTTAAATTGTTGTAAGCCACCTAGAGTTACCCTCAGGTGAGATAGATAGCATATAAATAGAATAAATTATATTCTATTTACACACACATAATATAGTCTTAGAATATAATGTAATGGAATGTCTGCAACAATGCTTACTCAGCCATTTTGTTTAAAGGTTTAGAGAGAGAAGATGAAAAATGAGTACTCTAATTCTGAACTCTAACTATCCTCATTGCACACAATATTTTGAGGCCAGACATATGAAAAGATATGAAGTGAAGGTGTTTTTCCATCCATCGTGTTTCCCATGTAGTTTAGAGCCCTAGATAATCAGAAATGTAAGGTGTCTCTGATCCTGGATGTCACCATTAGTTTTAAACTCCTAATTTGGCACTCCAGTGATGGTTGGAGGAATTAAAATGGTCAAAGTTGAGCACATCTGAAAGACACTTAGATTGGGAATAATGACCTAAACTAGATATTTTTGGGGTGTTTATTAAATTCTAGGAAACAATTCTAGTGTAAACTGGAAGTAATTCTTTCCATAAATTGCTTCTTTAGCTTATTTTTCTCAAATGCACATACTTGATTATAATGAATACACAAAAGCAAAGACTGATTAAAACACCCCACATGTAGCACAAACGTTGGCATATAGAAAAGACTGGATGATTTTCTAAATATGGAAATATATATGCAAAGTCCTCTAAGGGTGGCATGGACAGGAAATGCACAAGGGGGAAATCTGGACTAACTGTATACCTAGATCTCGCCAAATTTCTCAGGAAACAAACTTTTATATACAGAGCTGAGTTTTCCAGATATTATGTTCATTGTAATCTAGGGCATTTTCTCACTAGTATTTCCCTAAAAGGGCTAAGATGAGCTTCATGGAGAGAAAACTTTGCCCAAATTTGAAGTGTTTACTTTTAGCTGTATAATTGCAATGATCTTAGTTAAACCTCTATAAAACAATACTTGAGTGAATAAATGATTTAACACAGTATGCATAACTAAGTCCAGTCAAATCTATGACCTTTCTTATAAAACCTCAGGTTGACAAATCCTTACACCCATAGAGTTTGTTTATCCATGCCACTATTTAATTATGTGCTGTCCTCTCCACCCCCCCACCCAAGCCATTGTGTTCCCTTCTCCAGTTCTATCCTCACAATAGTAATGGTCTTGTACTTTATAGTTTGAGCTATAGTGTATAATATATAGTATAGCTATAGTGTGACTGCCTCAAAGTTGACCAGAACTACCATGTTTTTGTGTTGATTTGATCATGCCTTAAACTAAGTCAGAATGTGACACTCAATCCTATTTAGTTTAACCTGGTGCATTGGATCTATATATTACAGGTTATAAGCAGAAGGGAGTGTGATGACCCATAGTCTCTCAAAATAACCCCAAACCCAAAACATACATTGAAGTCCGGTAATACCTTCAACTTAACTTCACTGTTTTAATAAGCACAGTTTAAAGTCACAAAAGTAAATAATGAGGCAAAAGAAAACCAAAACAAACCGCATTGAGTTCCAAAGCAAGCCAAGATAATTAATCATACATTCCAGGAAGATAACAGGGAGAGTCCATGGGAAAAATGCCAACAAAGATAAACCTCTTTCAAAGGAAACAATAAACTTTGACTCCAGCAATTCTGACTACGCAGTTACAAACTTATATACATAGCTCCCAGCTGCAAGCCACGAGGAAGATCATGGTAATCTCCTCCTGAGTAGACCTCACTTTTCCCTGATCCTCTCCTCCCTGTATGATCTAGGATGGATAGGGGATGGGCCTGGATCCTCCTTTGATTGCTCAGCCAGCCTCTGCCCTTCCCCAGCCTCCTCCACCACCTCTGGAGCCACACTTCCACTCCCTGTTGACTGTTCCTCCTCTTCCTCAGAGTCAGTCTCCACCAGGGACATGACAGGGAGTTTGCCCACCTAAGTGCACAATACGGTAGTCCTCCACTTATAACAGGTCACTTAGCGATCTACCAAAGTTACAACGGCACTGGAAAAAAATGACTTATGACCATTGCAGCTTCCCCCATTGTCACGTAATCAAAACCTGAATGCTGGTTCATATTTATGATGGCTGCAGTGTCCAAGAGTCATGTAATCACCTTCTGCGAACTTCTGACAAGCAAAGTCAATGGGGAAGCCAGATTCACTTAACAACCGGGTTACTCATTTAGCAACTGCAGCAATTCACTTAACAACTGTGGCCAGAAAATGGGACAAGATTCACTTCACAAACATCTCACTTAACAACATCAATTTGGGGCTCAGTTGTAGTCATAAGTCAAGGACTACCTGTACCTGTGTGAGAAAAGATTATTAAATCCATTAATGCTTCTTTGCTCAAGGAGTTCTGTGGAGTCTTGTGCAACATTTCGTGGTTCATGTAGTACCAAATCTGCATTGTAAAGAGACTTCTGCTGCAATGGACCCTTTCTATTTCTCTCTCTTGTTCTAACCAACTCCAACCCTCCCCACCACCCAAAAAAGCTGGTAAATTGGCCTCTTGTTTATTGCAGAAAGCCCAGTGTATTAATTTGAAAGAAAGGTCTTTTATTTTTCACCTTTGTCTTTTGCAGTTTTTCCAAATTTCACTTCAATTTATTTACCATGCCACATGATCTGTCAAATGGCAGCATCGTATGATAGTATGTCCTGACACCATATGGGGCCAGAAATGTAAATTTCTAATTGAATTTCCACAAAAAGATGGAAGATTCTGTGTTTCCCTAGGCAGCTTTTAGTCTGGTGTTCCGTCCATTGTAAATAAAAAGCCTGGTCTATACATTTAGTTTGATGTTAACAGAAGGCAGCACCACCATTTATGTGTTGAACATTGTTTGAAACTGTAGCCGTCAGGCATATCTGCCAGTTCCTGGCAACCATCCGTTCCTTCTGGAAAGGAATTGTGTCCATATGTTTAAAAGTGAATCACAGCCAAGGGTGTCTAGGTGAAATCTGAGAAGTGATGAATAGCAAATTACTTTCAAAAGGGGGGGAGGGGTTAAGGGGGAAAATGGAGAATACAATGGTATAAAATCCCTTTATGAGCTGAGAGACTTCTCTGTGCAAGGGGTGGAACATTTTTTTCTCTATGCAAGGGAAAGAAAGTCATCCCCCTCCGCTAAAAAGGAGCAAGGATTGTGTCAGTGATGCAATGATATTACTCAGATAAACAGGCCCAAAACTTGAAGATGAGTTTAAAGCAGGGTTGGGATTCAAAAATCTCAGCAACCGGTTCACTGCCTAGTTGCTGGGTGGGCGTGGCCATGGTGGGCATGGTCTACCGGAACTTCCTGTTTCCTGCTTCCGGTGGGCCTCCGGGAGGGCCTTTTTTCACCCTCCCAAGGATCTGGAGGCTTCCCCCGGGCCTCTGGGGGAGCGAAAACAGCCTCCCCCGGGCTCTGGAGGCCCACCAGAAGCCAGAAACAGGCCCGTTTCCAAACGTCCTGAAGGCCCGTTTTTTTTCCCCGTCCAGAGCCTCCGCGCAGACCCTGCACTTATGTCCATCGAAAATGGGCTGAGTGGAGATTCCTGGGAGGGGAGGCGTGGGGTGGGTGGGACCAGCCGGTTGGTTGAAATACCAGTTCTGCGAACCAGATGTAACTTTAATATCCGGTTCTCCTGAACTGATCCGAACCGGTAGAATCCCACCCCTGGTTTAAAGGCTGTAGTTTTAAAACATATATTACTTTTTATTTGAAAAGGAGAAAAAAAATCCAAGAAAAGCTGTGTGGACCCAAATCATCACATTGCCACAAATGTCATCTCTGTGATCATGAGAACTTTGGGTTAACAAAGTTACTTGAATGAGTCCCTGTAACCCATAGGCTGTGGGTTACCCATTATTATTATTATTATTATTATTATTATTATTATTATTATTATTATTATTATTATTATTATTATTATTATTATTATATCCTAACCGTCTACTTAACATAACAGCTACTCTGTATGCTGACTCTGTAAACCACTTAGAGAAGGCTGTAAAGCACTGTGAAGCAGTGCTATATATAAGTCTTAAGTGCTATTGCTACTGCTATTGCTTTAATGCAGACCAGCTTTCCACCAGGTGATAGATCAGGGGTATCAAACTGGTGGTCCACAGGCTGGATGCCTCATGCCACGCCCACCCCCAGGTCCACAAAGGGGGAAAAATTGGGAAATGTCATGTGATGGCAACACGACACAGTGAATTTGACACCCGTGAATTTGACTTTTTCTTGCTGAATCACTGTCTGTAAAGGACCTTGGAATACTCACCTCTAATGATCTAAGTGCTAGAGCCCACTGCAACTACATAGCCAAAAAGGCATTAAGAGTTGTTAACCTAATCCTACGTAGCTTTTTCTCTGGTAATATCACACTACTAACCAGAGCATACAAAACATTTGCTAGACCAATACTCGAATACAGCTCATCAGTCTGGAACCCACATTACGTATCTGATATTAGCACAATTGAGAAAGTCCAGAAATATTTCACAAGAAGAGTTCTCCACTCCTCCACTCGTTGTAGAATACCTTATGCCACCAGACTTGAAATTCTAGAACTAGAAAACCTTGAATTACGCCGTCTTCGGTCTGATTTAAGCATGGTATATAAAATCATACATTGCAATGTCCTACCTGTCAATGAATACTTCAGCTTCAACCATAACAACACATAACAGCTTCAACCATAACAACACAATAGATACAAACTCAAAGTTAACCGCACCAAACTTGATTGCAGGAAATACGACTTCAGCAATAGAGTGGTCAATGTCTGGAATACTCTACCCGACTCTGTAGTTTCTTCCCCAAACCCCAAAAAACTTTAACCTTAGACTGTCTACTATTGACCTCACCCCTTTCCTAAGAGGTCTGTAGGGGGCGTGCATAAAGCGCACCAACGTGCCTACCGTCCCTGTCCTATTGTTTCTCTTATTCTTCTTTTATTTTTCTTATATGTACCCATTTCATGTATTCACAACTATGTATACACTTATACTTATTATCTTGTAAACAATTGGCAAATCAAATAAATAAATAAATAAATAAATAAATAAAATAAAAATAAATAAATATTGCATAGGGGGTATCATTCAATATTGTTCTATGTGTTGTAAAATGTCCATCCCTTTTTGAAAATGCATTGCTTTATACAGAAAACTGGATTTATGAAACAATGCAATTCAAACTGGCAATTGAAGTGATTATACAACTAGTGGTATCCGGAATCTGTGTAGCAATTAACCCTTGTCAGGTGGCCATTCCCCAGGAAAATACATATGTTTACTCTTCTAGGGTGCTAAAAATAGCAATAGCACTTATCACTTAGACATATACCATTTCATAGTGCTTTTACAGCCTTCTCTAAGCAGTTTACAGAGTCAGCACATTGGCCCCAACAACCTGGATCCTCATTTTACCGACCTCGGAAAGATGGAAGGCTGAGTCAGCCTTGAGCCAGTCAGGATTGAACTCTTGGCAGTCAACAGAATTAGCCTGCAATGCTGCATTTTAATCACTGTGTTACCACGGCTCATAAATGAGTATGTTAGCATCATTTTTTATTTAAAACCATACAAAAGAAAAAGAAATAACACTTCCCAAGTTGCAGTAAAACTCATTTCTTAATGGTAATCCACTAATTGTTCTTCCTGATGTAGATCTATGACTGGAAGAGGGGGTGGCAAATTTGAAGACATGACTAGGAGGATGGGTTTAGCCATTTGTCAAAACCTTTCCATCTCCTTTAGTGATGATCAAACCCAGGCAGTGTGGAAAAAGTACACTGTCTGACAGGCAGGGCACTTTAGAGAGCTCCTGTTCTGTTGTTGCATCTAGCAATCTTGATGCTGTTTGAGCAACTGGATAGGTCCTGCACGCCTGTTTTCTATAAAGCAAACTGCCTCTGGTGACCCTGGTTTACTCCTTTCTCCAGCATTCATAGTGCTGCTATTCCTCTCCTGATGTCATTTCGGTCTAGTAGCACAAACCAAAACGACTGTAGAAGAAAATTGGCAGTCCGGGGGTGGGGGTGGCAGAGCGCCAACAGGAGATGATAAATTCCATCCCCTGTGGGCTTTTCTTATCAAAGCTTCACAAATCATACAATACAGCTAGGCTTTACTGTAAATTGCCTATTGTATGGTTTTTTTAAATAAATAAATTGAGTCAGGAGAAGATAGAAAACACTGCTTCTATATCAGATCATTAAAAAAAAGTAAACTTGGGTGATCTGAGCTGGAGAAGAGAGAAATGCTGCAGAAATACTGGAGATGAGAGGTACTCCTTGAGACATGTCCTGAAGGAATGTCTTGAGGCATTTGCAGACTGCAGTTAAGATAGGTCCTGTTAAAGATGGTGTGATGTTTTTACCCATGGAGTTTAGTGCCTCCATGGAGGTCCAGGAACTGTGACTGAACCATATTTCAGCTTAGTGCAGTTCCTCTAGATAAAATAAATAAGTTTGTTGAAGTATATACTGTATAAATACAATCATTGCATATAACCAATGGTTTACCACCATTTACTTGGAAATTCTTTTAATGTAGAAATGTTAAAGAGTTGGTAGCAAGTGCTATTTTTTTAATTGCAATTTTCCATTCTCACAGCCTAGAACAAGGGTCTTCAAACTTGGCAAGTTTAAGACTTGTGGACTAACTCACAGAATTCCTGAGTTAACATGACTGGAGGAGGAATTCTGGGAGTTGAAGTCCACAAGTCTTAAAGCTGTCAAGTTTGAAGACCCCTGGCCTAGAATATGTCTAACTTCAAGACATATTAATTCAGTTCTCCAATTCAGTCAACTAAATTTCAAAACAATCAGTTTGCTGTTGTGCGTTCATGAGTGCCTGGCTTGCAATTTATAAGTAATTTTGCCTATGAAGAATAAGGTTGCCTATTGTTTTGTTTTGTAATTGAAGTGAACATCTTTCTGAGTCTTGAAAAGCTTTCCACCTTCTACTCCTCCATCTCCTCTCTGTTTAGAAGTAGTTTGTGGAAAAATGTAGCTTTATAAGCAGTTTATTATTTAAAATAAGCAAAAGAAGGCAAAATATAAATGGTTGAATGGAAAAATTAATGTTATATAATCTTCCTTACCCCAGTTTCTTTCTCTCAAGCCTGAAGTGGTTAAGTAATCACAGCCCCATCATGTTGCAGAAGTCTGCTCCAGATGTTGATCTACACACTTTGAATGTGTATAACAAGGTTTTGTGTAGATATTCACTGGTTGTTGTTTTTTTAAAGCTAGGGTCTGTGCAGAATTTTAAGAGCTGGAAGGTTCTAATCTCTTTCAAATTAGCTTCTTACCATTTTTGCCTACAGAAAGCTATTGTAACTATGCATAATGAAATAATTAAAGTAAATCAGTGGTTCATGTTCATGTAAGAGGAAAATAATCTTGGGTATATGCCCCTATTTTTTTAAAGTAAATTTGCCTAAACCTTAAGGGTAAAATATGCTGTCATTGTATATCTTGCAGAACATTTTGGGAGTTCTAAAGACCAGGTCTACATTTATGTTAATGACAGAGTTCTTCTTTCCAAGAATCAAGAAAACATCTTCTATTATTGAGTGTCTTTTTGGCTTCCTACCAACTCTGTCCTTTGCCTTCATTTATCAAGTCAAAGTATGAAATATTTTACCCTGCTTTACATATGTATGAATGGTCAAGAGGTGTATCAGAGATTAATGTTGCAGCTTTTTTACATTTTATTGGAAATTAAAAGTGTTTGTAAACTTAGAAACACCTTAATTGAACATATTTTTTGAAATACAGCAGTGATACATCTGGTACTTGTGTTGTTTCTTTGACAGATGATCAGATAAATTGGTAAAGAAAGCAGCACCAGCATGTCTGTCATCAGCTAAAAATATGACAACTGCATTCTGCTTTCTGTAAGACCTTAAAGAGCCCTTGTGCTTTTTATATGTTATCTGTTGTCTTAAAATAATGTAAATTGTAAGGAAAGCAGCACCTCTGGATTAGAAGAAATAGCCCTAACGTTCCTCATTGCAGTGGAGACATGAGCATGCATTACTCTGATTGCTTGTGCAAATGGCAAGCAAGATTAACTGGCCATTTACTTTGATTGCCTGAATGGTTTATGGGTACATCAATAAGAAGATATGGGTTGTAAATTTTAATTTACTTCTGCCGGCTATGAAACTCAGATAAACCAACCTAGATGCTTTTGGACTTCTAAATATAAACTAAATTGTTCTAAACCAACTCACTGGAAAACTAACTTGCTATTAAACAATTTATCAAAGAAATATTTGAATTTATAACAGTGATTTTATAGAATTTGAAATCAGTTCTGGCCAAAAATAGGGCTTTCCTCCTTTCTGTGGCAATTAAATTTGTTGCATATAGGAAAAGAAGAGAAATACCTTAAGGAAGGTGTGTTAAATTGGTGGCCCATGGGCCGGATACATCACATGCAGGCCACGTCCAACTCCGTGAAGGGGAAAACTTTGTGAAACCTCACGTGATGGCAATGTGACGCTGTGAGTTTGACACCCGTGTCTTAAAGTGTCTCCTGGAAGGAATCCTTTAAAATCATTTTTGACGTGATGGCAGTTACATCTGAACATTTACATTTGTTTTCACGGGGAATAAATCTAGTTGCCTTATAGATTTTGCTGCATTTCAAGGTGTTCCTTTGGCCTTTGAAGCTTTATATGTAACACAGCCAGGTTATTGGATGGACTGCCTTTCCCGGTTACATCTACTTGTCCCATCAGGTTTAGCAGGGCAGGCAAGTCGTAGGTCCTGCCTGCTAGGGAGTGGCATCTAATGGGACTTAGGAAATGAGCCTTTTCTCCCATGGCATCTACCTCTGGAATATCATCACCCTAGAGGTGTGATTGGCTCCGATCCTAGTGATCTTCCAGAAGCCTCTTAAAATGTGTGTGTGTGTGTGTGTTTTTTTAAAATGGATCTGAGGATTTCCTGGTAACAGGGAGCCTGCATATTGGTTGTATTACAGGTAGTCCTCAACATACAACCATAATAGAGCCTGCCCATTATGTCCCTATGTTGTAACAATCATAAAAGGGGTCGGCCACATGACCAATTTTATGATCATTTTTGCGGCAGTTGTAACTTCAAATGGTTGCTAAGCAATCAATCATAAGTTGAGGACTACATTTATGCATAAGATCATGTATTCACTCATGATTTTATTTCTACTTATGTCTAATTGTTTTGATTTTTTTTAAAAAATAATGCTTTATTTGCTGGTTTTATTGTACATACCTAGAGTCACATAGCCAGCCAAAACAAAAAAAATGAAACAAACAAAAAGCAGAGGTTGGGCATGCTACAAGGATTGATAAATGTCAAAAATGTGTCTGTGTTCTGCTAGGTCATGTCTTTGAAAATAGACTCCTCTGTTAAATCAAGATTTTGATTCTGCATAGTGACAAGCTACCATATAAATTAGACATGCACATAAAACATAAAAAGAGAAAAGCATAAACAAGTAAAAAAGCATAAGCAAATTAAAAAGTTACAGCCAAAAACAAAAGCTAAATATTACAGTGTCAGCTTTTGTTTTCAAACATGCTGTTCTAAACAGTTCTTCAAATTATTTTATATAGCATATTTTCTTTTGCTTGAAAAAGAAACAGTGCCTTTGGATTGTCAATGCATAGCTCCCTTTGCTATGCGTTCTTTTGTATTTCAAAGTTTCGTCTCCAAATAGAGTTAGCCAGTAAAACGATATGGCAGCCTCAAATATTTCAGTAAATGAATGAAAACAGTTTTCTCTTTTGCCATTTTTTGCAAATATAAATGAAGTAGATGACAGTTAAAGTAATATAAAATAAAAATCCATCACACTTTTTGCAGCCTTGCAGTCAGTTTATGGGGCGTTTTCTGTTTGGCTTTGGGAGGAACAATGTGAAATTGCAATTTGTATAATTGGGTCCTTAAAAAAATAACAGGGAAATCATTTCCTTCTGTAATCTCATTTGAATAAACACATACTATCAGCCTGGAAATAGATGGCTTTTAACAAATTATATATACTGATATTATTAGCTTTTTAATAGCAATCTCTTTGAAATATGAAAAGAAAAGTGAGAAAGAGATTTGTTTTCAGATTGGGCATTGAGCTACTACAATTTGCAAATGATTGTTTGCTTAATTACTTTTAGATATGGTTTAATGTGGTCTTTATATATAAAGAAGTATTGCTGTTTTATAGAGTGACATTTTAAAGAATATTTTTATTGTATACCCCTGGAATCTTTGTAGTAGGAAGTATTTAAATATTGTAAATAAATGAATGAATTATGTATCCTAATGGGGCATATGTGTCTGCTACCGTAATTATATTCTATTATAGTATTTGTTGGCTGGGTTTAAATAACATTTTCCTGCTCCTTCAGCCTCATGTGGTTCTTAGAATTACAGATGATTGGCTAGGAAGTCCAAACCATCTGGAAGTCCAATATACTATATTGGGGAAAACTGGTGTAAGAGAATTGTAAGGTTCTCTCAGAGAACTGTCTATATCTGCAATGCACTTAGATGGTTCCATTTGCGATTTCAGTTTCATTATACTGACAAATTGATACAAACAGTATTTTGTTTTTCACTGATTAGTTCCATATTATTTTGGGGTATGCATCTAAGAGTTTGGTGTACTCTGTGTCCTGTTGCTATTGTGTATATCAGAAAGAACTGTCTAATAGCTTTCCCAGAGGGTTATTTTGGAAATAACTTGTAATGGAGAGAGAAATCTTCCACTTTCATCTCCAAATCCACTTATATTTCCCAGAAGACCCAAGTTTCTAAAAATTTCAGTTATCATAGATATGAATAAAACAACTCTATCTTTGAACATTTATATGTGAATGCCGTTCTGCCTTTTCTCAGTCTGGTGCCTCCCAATATGTTTGAGTTTCAAGATTGGAAAAGGCCCTTTTATATGTTTGCGCTGAAAAGTATATTCATATACAATTGACTAGGAATTATTATCACCTTAAAGTTTGCAGAAGAGTGGGTTTCTAATAAAACAACTAATAACTTTATTCTTTCTTTATGTTATCACAGGCAAAATTCTCTTCCGCCGAAGCCACATCCGTGATGTTGCTATTAAACGTCTTATACCCATTGATGAGTATTGTAAGGTAATGGATTTTTTTGTTAGTTTGATCAGGGCACCACTTTTAACATATGGCTCCATATTATGCACAATCATCATTATTGGCTCATATTTATGCATTTTCATGTGGCCTTGAATGTCACTGCTGTTCATTCAGCTGTTGTGTACATCTGATTAGAAGGTACTACCAAGTAGTAGAAGGTTACTTTATAAAGACTTGGAATTGAGGGGCAGGAGACACCTGCTTTCACCCCCCAAAATCCAGCTACTATTTGTATGATCCTCTATGAGGGAGATGGCCAGTTGAGAAGTTTGACGTTTGTGTGTGTGTGTGTGTGTGTGTGTGTGTGTGTGTGTGTCCCAGAATTCCAAACTGTCTTCAAATTTGGCAAGTTTAAAACTTGTGGACTTCAACTCCCAGAATTCCTGAGCTAACATGACTGGGGGAGGAATTCTGGGAGTTGAAGTCCACAAGTCTAAAAGCTGTCAAGTTTGAAGACCGCTGGTCTCGATAATCAAAATTGCAAGCTATTTCAGTTAGCATAGAGGTAAATCAAAGAGTTATATTTGTTTCATAAATACTACAGCTTTATAGAATATCTATGTAAATGTTATATAGTTGTGTATTTTCTCTCATTAGATCCTTTGGACATTTGTAATACATTATGGAAATGGTGATTTGTTATTAATATGTTATCATTAGATTCATTCAGCATTTGAAATTCGCTATTAAATGCTAAATTATGGTAATACATTGTCATTAGAACCATGTCAATAAGTAGATGACATAATGATTCTATTAAAGCCAAACCTATGACATTCTAATTTAGCTTCATTTATTACTCAATCACTTATTATCTAATTTATTCCTCGATAGATCTTAGCTGAAAGATGGAAGCAACTTCCCTTCTCAGCTAGAGGGAAGTTACTTCCATTAGATTGCTCTATTTTCCCACTGCTGAAAGTAATTCACATTATATCCTTCAAATAATAGCCTTTATAATACAATTACTGCCCAGTTACAGGAATCCCAAATCCATTTGGCTCATGGACGCATTTGGAATTTTGATTAAGTTTACCCTAAAATTATTGTCTGGAATGCATATGGATATGTGTGAATATCTGCAGGGGTAAAAAAGGTACATAATTTGCCTGAGATTCTGAACACGTGTATGTATTTCTCATTCTAAAAAGATTTGGCACCAATGCAAATAAATCTGGTCCTCATTTCAGATTTTTACAATTTCCACTGTATACAATTTTAAAGTGGATCAAAGCAAGAAAGAAAGGTTGATAGTTTATGTGCCATCATGCTGGTATCATCCTTTAGTGACCACACAGATTTTTTGCATAATGATCTATCCATAATCTGGTCCTTCAAGTTTTCCAGTGTAGTTGGCATGTATTTTAAACTTCAAAAAAAGGAGCAGATTTTAGTATAATCAGAGTAATGATTATTTATATATTTATAATGACCCTTGGTGGTGCAGTGGTTAGAGTGCTGTACTGCAGGCCACTTCTGCTGACTATCGGCTGCCTGCAATTTGGCAGTTCAAATCCCACCAGGCTCGAGGTTGACTCAGCCTTTCGTCCTTCCAAGGTGGGTAAACCCAGATTGTTGGGGGCAATAGGTTGACTCTGTAAAACCGCTTAGAGAGCACTATAAGTCTAAGTGCTATTGCTATCAAATTTATAGCTGCTCATCTTATCTAAAGGGAACTCTTGCATGGCAAAAAAAAAAAGTGAGAAAGGGAGCTACAGATAGGTTGTATTTCCTAAAGAAGGAGATACAAAATGCACAATTGCAAACAATTTCAATGATGAAAAAAAATGGAGGATAGCAGAAAAAGCCACAATGGCCATGCAAAGCAAAAATCTGAACAGAAAAGGGACACATTTAGAAAAGGAAAAGAGGGCTGGATGAAGAAGGAAGAATACAGGGAACTAATCCAGAACTGTCGAATGAAAAGTCAGGAAAATGAAATATCCAGATGAGTCAGGCAAAGTATTTAAGACTAAAAGGGCTGTTTTCAAATGTCATCAAAACTAATGGGAGAGGATCTGTATGTAAAGAAAACCAGAGCTATACAATTATCCTGAAACTGTTTCTTCTATAAAATTATGAACAATAGGATGAAGGGGGCAAGAGAAAAGCTTGAGCATGTTAGAAACCTGTTCAAGGATACTTCTTTGAAAAAATAAATATGTAGGATCAGATGAATTGTAGCTTTCCATTCTGAAGTAGCTGGTGATAAAACCAAACTCTTATGTATTTAGTTTTGAGAAATCCTGGAGTACTGATGAAGTGCCAGATGACTGGAGGAACACCAGCAAGTGGGTGTTCCTTTTTTTTTTTTTTTTTCAAAAAGAGAACAAAGGGGGATTCAGCAAAGTATAGATCTGTCAAGTCTGACATCAATACCTGGAAGGATTGTAGAGCAGATCATAAAGAGATCGGAGTGTAACTGTCCTCAAAACAATGCAGTATTTACCTGTGGTCAGAACTAATCTTTCCAGACTAACCTTATCTCATGTATTGACTGGGTGCCTTTGATAGATTGTGCTAATGCTATTCACCTAATGTATGTTGACTTCAGCAATGCCTTGATGAAGTACGATGTCTAATGGGATGTTAATTCACAATCTGATTTTGTGTGCTCTAGAGATAGAGATAACTTTCAAGTGAATATATTGCTGGCTTGAAAATCATAGTTGACTGCTCCTTATCACATTGGAGAATTGGTACCTATCCCCTCAAGGTGCAATCCTAGGTTTTCAACCGTTTAATATTTTTATTAATTGTCTGGATGAAAACGTGAAAGGGTTGCTTACAGTTTTGCAGGTGGCACAAAATGGAATTGGTTTGCGAATTCCTCTAGGATCTTGATGATTTAGAGCAATGGGCTGAACTTTTTTTTAAAAAATGAAATTTAATGAAGACAAATGCAAAATTCTTGGTTTGCAAAATAAAAATAAAATACGTAACTATTGGATGGGAGAGATGTGACTTGGATTACTTTGAATCAATCAGAATAGAGCTGGAAGGCACCTTGGAGGTTTTCTAGTCCAACCACCTGCTCAAGCAGGAGACCTTATACCATTTCAGACATGTGACTGTCCACTCTCTCCTTAAAAACCTTCAGTGATGAAGCACCCACAACTTCTGAAGTTTCTCCTTAATTCCAGGTTGCTTCTCTCCTTGATTAGTTTCCAACCGTTGTTTCTTGTCTTGCCTTCTGGGGCTTTGGAAAATAAGTTGACTCTTTGTTGCCACCTCTCAAATCCTGGAATACTGCTATCATGTCCCCACTAATCCTTCCTTTTTCAAGACTAGCCAAACCCAATTCCTGCAACCATTCCTCATCTGTTTTAGTCCCCAGGCCTTTAATCATCTTACTTGTCCTTCTTTGCACCTTTTTCAAAGTCTCAACATCTTTTTTGTAATGTGGTGACCAAAACTAGATGCAGCATTTCACGTGTGGCCTTACTAAGGCTTTATAAAATGGTATTGTTACTTCACATTTCCTCTATTTATATAACCAAGGATTGTTATAGCTTTTTCAGCTGCTGCCACACATTGCTGGCTCATATTTAAGTGATAGTTCACTAGGACTCTAAAGTCTCTCTCATGGTTACTGTTTTAGAGCCAGGTTTTGCTGTCTGTACTTGTACCTTTGGTTTTTCCTGCCTAAGTGTAAAACCTTGCTTTTCTCCACATTAAATTTCATTTTGTTGGAATTCTACCAGTTCGCACCTATTCTCTAGAACTGGTTGTTAACATTCTAAGCAGTTTGGAGAACCGGTTATTAGAAGAAATTATTGGCCTAATCCTGTAAGGAAGGCAGGAAGGAAACATTCTGGTGTTGCTTACAGAAACTGCTTCTCCATTAATTCTTATTACATTCTTGGCAGGACTAGACTTCCTGTCTCAGGAACTTTTCTGGAGTTTTTTCCCCCTCCTTTGCTGATACTTTGCTTGTGTGGAGTGACCATTCAATGTTACAATGGCACTGAAAAAAAGTGACTTATGACCATTTTTCACACTTAAAGCTGTTGCAGCATCCCCACTGTCATGAGAGGCCAGGCGAGGAGATGCGTGCCTCGATGTGAGTGATATTGAGTTGGCCACACCCAGCAATAACATGACCACCAAGACATGTCTACCCAGTCACATGACCACCAAGCCACACCCACCACCTAAACCACGCCCACAGAACTGGTTGTTAAAAATTTTGAATCCCACCCCTGGATAGGACCCATTGTATAAGTCCGTCAAGATCTTTTTGGACCCTGAGCTTGTCTTCTGGGGTTTTGGCTATTCCTGCCAGCTTAGTGTCATCTGCAAATTTGATGAGTTCCCCTTCTATTATGTCATCTATTATCTTTTCCAATATCTTCTCAGGTACTGATGTTAGGCTGATTGGTCTGTAGTTTCCTGGGTGTGTTTTTGTAGTTTCCTGGATCTGTTTTTGAAAACAAACTCCAAGAAATAGTTGATTGCACACTGAACATGGTTCCAAAATATGATATGGCTTCAGAAAATTCAGATCAGTTTCAAGTTTTCATCAACATTAGTACTATTTACAAAACACAGGAAGAAATCATTTTGGCTTTTTTTATCATTTGCATGATATGTTTGTATGTTTGGTTTATTACATAATTTCCTTTTGTGGTCCCAAGTAAATTGCATATTATTTAATATGTTTCTAAAAAATTTGTTTCTTTGTGGAAAATGCACAGAAGGGACAATGGTATGCAAAATTGAAGCAGCTTCTAAACAACAATCTTATCTCTTAAGATTAAATATACCAAATAAATTTAGCATAATTAAAATTGTTATATAGGCCACTCTAGCATTCTTTTTTTTTTAGTTAATGAGTCTCATAAACTCTGCACTGCCTTCCAACTAATGGCACCTACTGTGTGCATTTGGTGACTAGGGAGAGTGGGTTGCAAAAATGCTATGAAACTTGTATGTAAGCAATTTTAGTTTCTCACAATATGAATACCACTTCAGTAGTACTAGTATCATTGGTTTAGTGCTTTCTCTCATGAGAGACGGGTAAAATCTTTCCATATAAGTAAAAACAAAATAAAACATGGAAATTGCTGTGGTTGTGAATATTTACCAAATGTTGCTGAATGCTGCAAGAATTAAGATTAACCACGTCCTTTTGACAAGCTGTATAAGCAACTATCACTTCTCTTATTTTGCTTTCTTGGAAAAAAAAGGGGGGGGAGTATCGTTTCCAAGGATAATCTTGTAATATTTTCATGAAAACAAATGATAAATCTTCTAATAATTTAGTATCATAGTATCATGGCTATTCCTTTTGGGTAAAAGGAAAAGGAATAGCCATTGCATAGGAACAGAGATTTAATAGAAATAGGAAAAAAAGTTGGGCATCCTCAGAATGAATGTTGTGGAGTGCTTTTGACCATTGGGTGGGAAAACCTACATAAAAATCAGGTTTAGCATCATGCTGGTATTGGCTGATCCCAAACACTAAGGAGAAAATAGAATAACATAGTTGGAAGAAAATTGGAGATCTTCTAGTAGTCCAACCCCCTGTTCAAGTGTACCATTCCAAAAAAATGGCTATTCAATCTCTTCCTAAAAACTTCCAGTGATGGAGTACCCACAACTTCTAGAGCAGGGTGTCAAACTCATGTCGTCACCAGAGGTGGTATTCAGCAGGTTCTGACCAGTTCTGGAGAACCGATAGTGGAATTTTTGAGTAATTTAGAAAACCAGCAAATACCACCTCTGACTGGAGATTTTACAGTAGCCTTCCCCTGCCACACCCACCAAGCCACGCCCACAGAACCGGCAGTCAAAAATTTTGAATCCTATTACTGGTCATCATGGTGGCGTCACGTGACGTATCAGGACTTTTTTTCCCTTCACTAAATCAGGCAGGGGCGGGGCCAGCATGTGATGCATCCGGCTCACAGGCCTCGAGTTTGACACCTCTGTTCTAGAGGGAAACCATTCCACTGGTTAATTGCTCTCACTATCAGGAAATTTCTCCTTAGTGCAAGGTTGGATCTCTCCTTGATAAGTTTCCTTCTGCCACTTCTTTTTAATGCGAGATAAATAAAGAAATAATCAAATTCCATTTTTAAAATACCTGATAGCCTAAATAAATTAGGTTTTATGCAGTTTTATCTTATAGTGAAAGAGATTTGTTGGTTTGTTAAAAAATATTCACATGAATTTTAGTCAATTTAACGTTCATTTAGTTATGTACGTTTTAAAAATTAATCATTTTCTTTCAAGTAGATTAATCTTCTCTTTTTGTTTCTTAAAGATATATCTGGTATTGCTCTATGTAAAAAAAAATCAGTATATGTCTGAATGTATTATGCATATTGGGAAAGTTAAAAGTGAATTTAAAGGAGTAGATTTAGTTTTTTCAACTCAGTACTCTCTAGAACTGGTGTGATTCTGTTTCTAGACTTAACTGAGTAGGGATTCTCCAAATTGGTTCCCAAACATATCTGAAGAGCATGAGATTATGGAAAGCTAATACACATATCTTAGTAGTTAGTAGTTGACCTCCTCCAATAGTGTCATATATATATATGACTCACAGACGAACACAATACAGAAGCCTGATGATGGCAGATGAGATTCTGCCGAAACGTTGCTACAACTTTAAAAGCACAACTATAATGACGTTGAAAATACCCGAACAAAGCTGAATAAAACACACACACATACACACACACACACACATATATATACTGTAGAGAACCATGAAGAACTAAAGAAGAAAAATAATAACTGTTACATAAGCAAAATGGTCTGAAACATTCTTTAAGTCCCGGGAAGGAAGATAGTTTTCAGAGGAGACTCAGGCAGGGTCCTCCTTGACTCACTGGAAATATGAGTGAGGGGAGGTAAAGCGTATTCAGGCTTGTAAGATCTTGTTACTATAACCTATCTCAGTTAACTACAGTTCTAGTTAACTCTAGTCCTGTGGAATCAGTTTCCTGATTGGGTCAAGTTCCCTGATCAGTAGCCAAATAACCATGTTTCCAACTCCCTAGAGGGGCTACTTTATTTTTTTTCCTGTTTGATTCACATATAGCTGGGGTGTCAAACTCAAGGCCCAGGGACCTGATCCGGCCCATGAGGTACTTAGATCTGGTCCACAGGACTGCCCTGGAAACAGCAATGTCTCTGCCAGTGAAAATGGAGCTCCATTTTAGGTTGTAACCTAAAACAGAGCTTGGGAGTTTTCATTGGCAGAGCGTTTGGGCCACCACAGGCGCCCCCGACATGAGTGACATCAAGCTGGCCATGCCTACCCTGGCCACATACCCCTGGCCCCCTGAGGTCAGACATAACCCTAATGCGGCCATCAATAAAATCGGGTTTGATACCCCTGCCATAGTGTCTCTGCCCTTTTTAAAAAAATATTTTCCTTCTATGTAAATTTTTAGAATAATGGTTTCGGGAGAAAAATAGATGTTTGCCTTTATTCATGAGAAAAATAGGTGATGATATGAGCTAATTGACTCGGACCTATGACCATAACATGCTATTTTGAAAGCTAGGTTTAATTTTTATGGAAAAAAATAAATGAGTCTGAGAAGAAGAATTTAGCAGAATTTGTATTTTCTACATCGGAGTTCTGGAGTGCTCCAGCTAGTAATTAAGCCATTTGAAATAGATCCATGAAAATTAAGAAAATCTGGATATGTGAAAAAATTAAGACAGCATAGTCAATTAAAGCTAAAATTAAACTTTGTGTTCCTTTTTACTAATGAGATTCTCGTTTCTCTTCTGTAACATTCCCAGGGAATATTTATGGCATTTTCAAAGCCTGAGAAGCTATAAAAGTCACTCCCTGCTTTCAGCAAATGGTTATTCACACTACAAACAGTGGCTTTATATTATGCTGTGGTTTGTAATAGAATGTGCACATTACATTACACATTAGGTCATGCTTTACATAGCACATGGATAGGTTTTCAACAATGTTAAAGCAAGCAAGATACAAAATTGCAGATGATTTTGCTACTTCATATGACAAAAGTGTGTTTAGAATAGAATAGAATAGAATAGAATAGAATAGAATAGAATAGAATGGAATGGAATGGAATGGAATGGAATGGAATGGAATGGATAATGGAATGGAATGGAATAGAATAGAATAGAATAGAATAGAATAGAATAGAATAGAATACTTTATTGGCCAAGTGTGTTTGGACACACAAGGAATTTGTCTTGGTGTAAATACTCTCAGTATACATAAAGAAAAGGTACATCTGTTAAGAATCAAGAATCATAACGTACAACACTTAACGATAGTCATAGGGTACAATCAACAATCAAATCATACTAGGAAACAGTCAATATAAATCATAAGGATACAAGCAATTCCTCTGTATTCCTTTAAACAAACCACTTTCTCTCATACTCTGTCCTAATCATTCATCTACACAATTCTGTTGACAATAAGTAGTCTGTTAAAGAGATTAATAAGGTTTCTACCAAGAAGATGTACCATATATAAACATATTTGAGTACTCCTGAACATTATTGAAATGTTGATATTACCAACTGCAGATCTTCTTTAAAATCTCTTTAAAATTTTAATTTTGTAAAAAAAATATCATGGGCATCCATTCACAACTCAGTAGGCAATAGTAATGGTAAATCTCAATAGATAGGCAAACTGGTGAATTAAAAGATAAGTAATTTGCCCAGGAACTCAAATATATGGCAAAGATACCTAAGTGTTAGGAGAGGTGAGAAGATTGAGGTATAGGTGAACCCATAGTTTAACTTTGAACCTATAATTCTCAATCAACTTTTTTTCAAATCATTGTTTCTAGTTCATACATAAACATTTTTTGGGCTTTCTCTTCAATTGTTCCCATCAATATTCTGGTCTTTAGTCAGTCAGTAATCTTTTTTTTTTTTTAACTATCTCTAAACCTTCAACTTTTACCAGGCAGTAGAAATGGGATCCATGCTATCTTTTTTTTTCTATTAAAAAGTCCATTCACATCTAATAAAGCTGACAGTAAGCCTTTGGTGCATTTCTTATTATTTTGATTAAATATAATGTGTGTATAAATCATAGGTGTGTTTGTTTTTCAGGCTCTGATCCAGTTGCCCCCATACATCTCTCAGTGTGATGAGGTTCTTCGGTTTTTTGAAACAAGGCCAGAGGACCTAAATCCTCCTAAAGAGTAAGTTATTGTTAATAAGGTATAGTTTTGTCTTTGTGTGTGTGTGTATGTGTGTATGAGAGAGAAAGAGAGAGAGAGGGGGGGAGGGAGGGAGGGAGGGAGGGAGGGGGAGAAGGAGGAGGTGAAAAATGAAATGTAAAAATGAATGTCAGACCTATCCATTGTATGTAGAAAATAGACATTTTCTAATAACATTTTATTAACAAGAATAAATACAGTAGTACTTGGTATTCAACTGAATACCAAACTCAATAAAACTAATTGAATTTGGTACTCAATGCATTTTAACATGAAAATTTTGTCCTGGTACTCATAGTTTGTTTGTTATGCTATACACAAGCTAAAATTTGATTCTGTCAGCTGCATTGTGATTCACTACATTATTCCTTATGAGGAAAATTTGTTTGGTATTCATCATTTTTGATACTCATCATGCCTCCTGGAACTAATTAACAATTACAAAGATACCATTGTACAAGAGTTTAAGATAAATTAGCTTAGACAAACCTGAAACCTATTTTTTAACAAAAAGAGTTATATTTCTGGCATCTGTTCATTGCATACAAAAAGTTATCTATCGTCTTCATAAACATAACAGAGGGTGATAACTTCTTGTTTATGATATCAAGAAGTTGAGAAATATTTCACTTTTCTTCAGGGGATTCTAGAAGTGATAGTAGAGTTCCAAATATTAAGAAAGCTTACTGAAGATGATGCGTGTTTGTTCATGCTATCACCTGGAGCTGACTGACTGCCTCTATCTAATTGCTTTAGAGTCTGGTCTAATGTATTTATAAGTCAAATTTTACTACTAAAGGGGCTTACTAAGTTTTAACTGAAACCTTTGATTAGCTCTTTGGGGAATTAAGTAGCAACTGTGTTTTAGAATATGTAGGCTGATGAAAGAGTGCTATTTCTGGCAAAGAGATCTACTAATCTTGGAACTGTAGAACCACCTACATTCCATCTTCTTTTGAAGGCAAACACAGGAAGGATGGGAGAGCTGTAGGATCTGATAATCATATATTCTTGTAATGATAAGAGTAAAGAGGGGAATTAGAATTGTTTTAAGACCCAAGTTGTCATATTTTATCTGATCGTTCAAAAAATGTAAACACTATCACAACCAAATTCAATAGAAAACCTTTGCAGACGATAATCTGACCTTTCTCCAACTGTAATACAAAGTGATGGAAGGAGAATAAAGCGCGATAGGCAGACAACGGAAAGGGAAGATTGTGAGGTTCTTGATGCTCTCTGAGGTTGTTTTCTTGTAGAGGTTTCCTTACCAACTACCGATAATATTACCTTTGTAATGAAACCTCTGCAAGAAAACAACCAAAGCTCAGAGAGCACCAAAAACCTCACAATTCAACCCTGAGCTACAAATATTCTCTTTGTGTTTGAAGCTGTTGATTTGACTTGCTAGTATGTTCTCTGTCATTTCACAGCTGTCAAAATTCACTCAGTAAGAGTGGCTGTGGAGCATATCTTAAGTCTGCATTTCAGTATTAAGTTGGGGTTTTTTTTTTATAAAACAGTGCTACAATATTTTTTTTGTGAGTTTACCACTGCTGCTAACAAGATCTAAATCACTACTTCAGAGACATTTCTTCTTTTGTATCTCAAAGGATACATTATTTCTCCCACCAGTTTTTGTATTCTATATCTCAACCATCTCACACTTCGAAGTAAAATGCCAATTACTTGTTTCCTCGCTTATTCTTTTTTTGGTCACTTTAGCATCTCATTTAAATTAGCCATTCATGGTGCTTTATACTGTTCCAATAGCAATGAACCTTGGAACTGCTTACTTTTTCCATTAATGAAAATGTGCAAATATCAGTGAATTATAAAGTTATAAATTTCAGCAGTAGGAAAATATATTACCATGTCTAATTGTATACAATGGTTTTATGTCAAGAAAAAGCAAAAGCAAAAGGCATTTTCCTGTTTTCAATTTCTTGAATAATGCAAACACATGTGTGTGTTTTCCTTGCAAAACAAGGATATTTGCAATCCATTCTTCTGCCTATCCTTGCCTGATGTAACATTTGCCTTGTGACCATCAGCTGCCTGTGGCTGGAAGCTCTTTTGTTAACCATTTTGAGCATAAATATAACCCATCCTCCATCATCTATGTGGAATGCACAGTTATGCAAAGATATTGTGCAAATTGATGTTGAGAAATACTTTATTGGAAAGATTAGAACAGTTGTTATTCTCTATATCTGAACACAGAGCCTTCCAATACCCATGTCATTTACAAAGAATTGTTTTCAATTGGACAGATTTTCTTTCTGCATCTGTCTTTAAAAACTTTATATTTCTGTCTTCTTTCAACTTTTTTCATATTGTTTGCTTACCCAACTTTCTTCTTTCAGCCATTTAATTCAGTTGGTGCAAAAACCCAGAGCCTATTAACTATGCTGTTTTCTTTTGTCAACTTGGTTTTTCCTCCTTTAGCTTCCTTTGCTTCTGTCAATTCATCAGCTAATGCATTGAAAGACACAAAGAGAAACACAGACTTGAGTACACGGCATGTTGAATGGTATAGAGCAGTGATGGCTAACCTTTTCAGCTTGGTGTGTCGAAAATCGGGAAAAAGTGTAGCCTTCCTCGGGTCGTGTGTCACTTCAAGAAATATCAATAATTTGGTTTATGACGGACTGGGCTGGGGTGATCACACAGGGCTGTGAAACTCGTCTCCCTGGTCTCAGGGCTGCAGGTGCAGGATGTGGGGATCGGAAGGCCACCTTACAGGGTTGTGAACCTCATGGATCTCCTTTCCTCCTGTAGCGTTCCTGAGGTAATGAAACTGACAAACCTCAGTTTATGGCGGTTAAAACTGGTTCTCTGCTGCAAAGATCTTGAGGCAGCGGTGACACCACGCCTCCACGCAACAAGCAGGGAGCAGGGATTGGAGCAGAGCACAGGCAGCCTCTAAATATGCAGGTTTTCCCCACACCAACAGGCGTGTCAGTCAAAGTGCCTCGGCGTGTCACGAGTGACACGCGTGTCATAGGTTAGCCATCACTGGTATAGAGACACTTATTTTGTTACTTTTAGGATAGAACCATATTTTTCTGCCTCATCAAAGGAGAAGTGGAATAATAGAAAGAGATTGTTTCATAGGTGTTCAGGCTTTATGTTCTCCGAGGTTCAGTTTTTTTGCTGTAGGACAGAACCTTGAGTGGACTGTCCCTCCCTCCTATAGAACTGAGCTGAGCCACATTTTTTTAAATAAAACTGTAGAATTTACTGTATCTACCTATACAGGTAAATATGTGCTTGCTTCATGACTTTCATTTCTTGATTTCTAGCATTTGTGAATCCATATCTTTTGTAGACTGAATCTTTGACCTTTGCTGACTTAATCTTCTACTCTGTTCTCTGATGCCATTTGGACTGTATGTGCTATAATGTTGGTTTGGGAGATATTAGAAACATCAATAATATGTATTATTATGTGGATGATATTAACCTGAAAGCCTAAAAATGCAAAGGGTCTGCAGACTGTAATAATAAAAGTCAAGAAGCACAGTGAAAAAAAATAGGGCTATGATTAAATATAAAAAAAGACCAAATTAATGATTGTAGGTAAAACCAGCCAGAGAACTGTCAGCGGAGGCATTGAAGTAATAGATATTTTCTGCCTTTTGAATTAACCATCAACACTAAAGGAACAAGTGATCAAGAAGTACATCATAGACTTAACACTTGTTAAAGTGAAGCCTTGAAGCCAAATGTCGTGTCTATACCTACAAAGATCAGAATCTTGCAATCCATGATATTCTTTGAGACTCTCCGTAGAAGTGAAAATTGGACTTTGAGAAAGTGAGATGAGAAGAGTACAGATACTTTTGAACTCTGGTGTTGGAGAAGACTCTTGGGAATACCATGGACAGCCAAGAAAACAAACTAATGAATCATTGAACAAATCAACCTAGACTTTTCACTTGAAATATAAATGATCAGGCTCAAATTATCCTCCTTCAGATTCATGATGCAAAGACTTAGTTCTCAGGAGAAGCTCTAATGCTGGGAAAGACAGAAGGAAAGAAGAAGGTGATCAGCAGCTAGGTAGATAGACCCAATTATAGTGGCAATACGCCATTGGAAGACCTGAAAGACAGGTTAAGGGCAGATCATCATGGAGAAAATCTATCTGTGTGATCAGTAACAACTGACAACAACTTGAGAGTACATAATTAATCACGTCCAGTCTGTTGCACTGCTATTGAGGTGCCCTTAAACTGGAACACAACCTCAAAATATTGTATTATATTAGAGTATTTGTAATACTTTATTTTGTAATTAGTTTCCCATATATAATTGCCATGTTGAATTGATCAAGATGTTGCATTAGAAACTTTCTCCCTTGGGTTCCTGCTTCTTTCTTGAATGACTTGGATGGTTTGATGGGCTACAACATGATTTCTTTCCCTGTCCTAATTCAACACTTTTATGTAAGAGGCATGTAAGGAATTACATGTAGTCCTTGCATATTGACTACTACTTCAAAAGCCATTCAAAATTGTGACAGTGTTGAAGAAGTCGTACTTATAACTGGTCCTCAAAATGCCTGCTATTGTAGCATCCCTGAGGTCATGTGATTACAGTTCAGGTGCTTGGCAACCAACTCACATTTGACATCATGTGATCACTATTTGCAACTTTCCCTGCCAGTTTCCCACAAGCAAAGTCAATGGGGAAGCCTGCAGGAAAAGTCACAAGTTGTTCTGGTAAGTTCTCCCAGTCTTGTCACACTCTCCATTCCTTGGTCTTCCTGTGCTTCTGCAAAAGCCTACATGAGGCCTCCCAAGCCATCTGCAAGCTCATGCATGGTCTGTAGAGGCTCTTCCCAAATCTTCCTGGCCATAAAGCACTCCCCCCCCTTGTGGCGCCCCTGGATTCTTACTTGGGACTTCTGCTTCTCATTTAATGACCCATGCATTTTGGAGTTATGACAGCAACTGGGACTGCCAAGATTGTTGCTACTTTACAAAGCAATGAGGTCATGTGACATCATGCTTTTTGACTGCATCCTGATCCCAATTGTCATAACTTGAAGACTGTCTGTGTGTTGTAGCTTCCTAGGCACCAGTGTGAACATCCACTCTTTAGAAAGCAGTAGAACTGTAAGACGTGTTTATAAAAGTATCACGGCATTGCAGAAAGACCTGATATGTCTTCTTCCAGAATGCCAAGCATGGAATAATACATTTAAATTGCAGGAAAGTAGACTCTAATCGAATCTTGGAGGGGGGCAGTTCCTAACAAAGCAGCTGGATAGTGGAACCAATTGCCCTGAGAGATGGTAGCCTCCCCTTCAAAGCTGAGTTCAACCAGAGGCTAGACAGACACATTTTTGGGATGCCTCAGTTTGGATCCCTGCACTGAGCAGAAGAGGTGGACTCAATAGCCCTTTCTGCCTCTATGATTCTTTGCAGTCTGTCTTTCCTTTGTTTAAAGGAGGCTTTTCCCCTCATGTTAAGAAACAGAGGTTGCACCAAACAGGACACAAAGAGGTTGTTGAGTCAAAGGATTCATTCAGCTACTAAGAGTCCTCAGCTGAAAGCCTGGAGCTTTCACTGGGCAAGTGCTAAGTGGTGATTAAAACAATCTGCTCTGCTCAACCAGAGAGAAGTAACAGACAGAACAGATTAGTTTCCTTGCTAACTCCTTGTTCATTCCAGGAACATGTCTTGCAGGCATCCATTTATCATAATAATCTATGCCTAGCAACATTAGAAAGGGCAGAGCCATTCTTCTTAAAAGGAATGCTATAAATGTGGTGCACTTTGATTTGTACTGTAGAGCAGGGGGAGGAAGGCGGAGATGGGGATTTTTAATCTGCAACTCCATCCTTTTTGAGTGGAAAACAGAACTGTGATGGTAAAATGCCTTAGAAACATTTTTTTTTTTTTGGTAACTCCTTATCTTTGGATCTGCAGGATTACTGGCTGGGAGAAAGATAATCCTTATACTTTATTTACCCAGCAGCAGGAGTCTTTGGTATGGGAGTTCAGATTGTTAAGCTTAGTGTTTAAACTCGTACAAATGCACAAAGACTTTCTTCCCTATTTATTACTTAAGAATCAACCATTTGCAGTACTTGCCTCAAAGGTCCCAGCAAATGATGGGATTTCAAGGAAAGAGACCTGAAGCATGACCACGCTATCTAACTTGGTACAATGAATAGATGCCCTCAGGGCCATCTTACAAAGAACTTGTCCGCCTATTATTCAAGGCTATTTAGGTGAAAGCTAGCATTTTGAATTGTACCTGGAAAGAGACTAAAAGCCAGTGCAGCTTGTGTAACAGCTGGCTATCTTGGGCAAAATGTGGAGCTCCCAGAAATACAGAGGCCGTGGCATTCTAGAATAGTAACTTCCAGGTAGTCTTCCAGGCTGTATTCATGTAGTGCATATTGCAGTAGTCTAACCAGGGAGCAACTAAGACATGAGTGACTGTGAGCAAAGCTTGGTCGATGAGATGAATTTATATGAAGGTTCTTCTAACCATGACTGCTAATTGGTTCTCGAATGGGAACTGCAGGTAAAGGTGACAACCCAATGGACTCTTGAGGGGAAGCAAAGACTCCCTTTGGTTTGCTAAGGTTGAGTCACAGCCAGTTCCTCCTCATCCAAGCCCTTACAGTGTACACACCCTGGATTAAATGATTAAATGGACTATAGGTGTATAGCTAAGTATCATCTGTCTACTGATGACATCACATTTAAAAGCTGCAGCTTCATTTAGATAGGAGAGGTGAGAAGACCTAACATAAGATAAGCCTAGGGCACAACATCAACTGAAACTGGCCACCAAAGGAAGGATGAAAAACCACTGTAAAACACTTTCTCCTACTCCCAACTGCCAGAGTTGGTTTAGAAGGATAGTAGAGTTGATAGCATTAAAAGACATCAAAAAATTCAGGATGCACAAGATGGGTACACCAGACCTTCCAGAATCATTCATAAATTGTGGCCAATGCCATTTCAGTGCTATAACTCAGCATAAACTCTGAAAGGGTCTAGATAATCCGAGTTGGGCACCTACCACACTCTCTACAAATTCCTTAAAAAAGGAAGACCAGACATTGCACTAAAGGGTACCCTGTTGAGAAGGGCATACAACCAGTGGTTCCCAAACTTTTTCAGTCCACCGCCCCCTTGGTGCTACAAATTCATCCTCAATGCCCCCTGCCCAGGGGCAGGATTCAAATTTATGTGGACGTGGCCTAATTTGAGGGTGTGGTTTGCTGGTAACGTGATTGGGTGGGCGTGTCTTGCTGGTCATGTGACTGGTGGCATGGCTTGCTGGTCACGTGACTGGGTGAGCATGGTTTGGTGAGTGGCCAGTTGCTTAGCAAGTGTTCTTATTTATGACTGGCCTCCCCAGAACTACTTGACCTGTTTTTGGAGTTTTGACAGCCATGCACACACATATACACGTACTCCCTTCCAACCTTGCTGGAGCAGGTCATTGGACTAGAATCGGCAAAGCATCTCTGATTAGATTCTAGTAGTGAATAAAATCTAATCAGAGATGCTTTGCTGATTCTTGTTGATTTGTTTTATTTGTATTCCTTTATTTTATATTGCTGAATTGCATTGACATGTGGGACACATTTCTTGTGCACAACCCAGAAGCTTTTATGATTCTTTGCAGCAAAAATTACCGACCTCTGGCTTTGCTCTACTTTTAAAATGTGCCGACACTGCCGTGTTCTAGGTGCTGGGCCTGCAGGTCCACCCCATTGAGCCCGCTGCACTGGAGGGACCTGCCCAAGCAAGTCCGAGTGGAGCGGTGCACCAAATCAATGGAGTAAGCCTGGGAGAGGGAAAGAGAGAGAGAGAAAAGAGAGAAAGAGAGAAGGAAGAAAAGAATGAGAAAAGGAAAATAAAGAAAAAGGGACAAAGAAAGTGGGGGCATGGAGGGATGGAGGGGGGAGGAGGAGAGAGGGAGAGACAGACAGACCGAGGCCGAGACCTGATGCATCAGATTGAAATGAGGCCTAGTTTAGAGGCCCTTTTCCACATTGAAACATCTTTGGTTTCTATTAATTAAAGGTTTTGTGGACGAAACATGGCCAAGACTATCAGGAAGCTCTCACATTTTGTTGAGGCTTTAAACAGGATCCATTGGACCAGATCTCCATTCTAAAAATTACTTTTCTCCAATGTATTATAGTGCCAATTCTGAAGAAGGCAAAACCAAAATGTATTGGTAAATTACGACAACACACACACAACACACACACACACACACACACACACACACTCCCTTCTAACCCTGCTGGAGAAGGTGATTGGACTAGAATAGATATCTCATTATCTTTCTTCTCCCTCCCTCCCTCCCTCCTTTATTTCTTTTTTTCCTATCCCTTCCTTCCATTCCCCCCTTTCTTTGTCCCTTTTTCTTTCTTTTCCTTTTCCTTTCTCTTCTTCCTCTCTCTCTCTCTCTCTCTCTCTCTCTCTCTCTCTCTCTCTCTCTCTCTCCTCTCTCTTTCCCTCTCTCAGTCTCACCCCATTGACTTCATGCACCACTCTGTTCGGACTTACTTGGGCAGGTACCTCTGGTGCAAGGGGCTCAATGGGGTGGAACGTGGTGGCGGCGGGATGTTTGAAAAAAAGAGCAAAGCCACTCTGGCTTTGCTCTCCTATTCCCAACGCTGCATTCAGGGCGCCGCCCCGCCACCCCAAACACAGTGGTCGGATGTTTGAAAAGGAGAGCAAAGCCACTCTGGCTTTGCTCTCCTTTCCCAACACTGCATTCGGGATGGAGCTCCTTGCACCAGAGCGTGCAAGTCAATGGGATGATCCTGCGGGGCCTTGCCTCCAACGCGGTGGCGGGGGGATTTTTTCTCACCCCTGAATTGTGCCTTGCTGCTCACCTCCAGTGCCACCCCTGCTGCCTCTTAGTGCCCCCATGCTGGCCCGCTTGCCTCTCAGTGCCCCCCAGGGGGTGGTACCACCCACTTTGGGAACCACTGGAGTATATCATCGCTTACTTCACCATTACCTGCAAAGAGACATTAATCACTGCTTGGGCCCAACCACATGCAATTTCTTGGGAGGCCTTAACCAACCAGGAGTGGCATGGTCCAGAATACAGGTGGCAAAACTAACAGTAAGAAGGATCTTGTATGCTACCTCAGGATTGGCCAGTTCAAACTTCTTTTAGATAACCAAGCCAAGACGTGCCTTGGTCACTTCCATGAGGATCTGCCTAGCCAGTATCCAAATCAAAATGAAACCAAGCAATTTAGTCTGACAGATCCTAGTTGGAAGTTGGGGTTGTCATTCAATGGGTGCCAATATGTGGGAAATTAACTTTGGGGCATGTTAAAATTTCTTAGCCCCAAAGGAAAGAAGTCAGATATAATTTTGCCCGTATCAATCACACACTGTTCTGAAATGTCAGCGAGCAGCGAGATGTAGTTGGCAGGTGCTTCCAAATGGAACGTGTCCTGCTCTATTAACCAGAAGGCATTCTGTGCTGTGCCATTTTTTAAAAAAATATACTTTAATTACAGGAAAGAAAATGGAAAAAGTGCTGAGCAAGTACAGGAAACTTTTGAATGGGGGATCCTTTCCACTGCCCATGAAATTCCGTGCATATGTCAGGGCAAAAGCACACAATTAAGATGCATTGCCTGGAAGCTTTTAATGCTATGAAGTGAGCTGATACCTGTATGAGCACTTCCTCTCTTCCCCTGGGAAGTCAGTCACAGAAGTACAAAGAAAGCAACCCTGTTGCAGACCATATAAAAAGATCATTTCATCTAAACAGTTTACAAGTCAAAGAAGAGACGAGAAAACAAAAACAATATTTGAGTTGGTTCTTATTTAACTCAATCTTTTCCAAATGAGATTTAAAAAGCACATGCAGCTTTATTCTATTTTTGCCTGACCCGGAAACATTTCACTCATATCTGTTGGAAAGAGACAGACATCCTCTAAACGAGGATCTTGACAAAAGTGAAGAGCGTTGCCATTGAGCACTCAAACTCTTGCTAACTGTGCCTTTATATTAATTTTTTATTTTTATACATGTTGGGAGATCCAGGCACAGTTCACTGGGGCACAGTTTGATTTAATTTCAACATGTGGGGACCTAACCGGTAAGTCAGCATGTAGCAATGTCTTCATGGATTGGATAATCCGCTTCACACAGGACCCTCCAAATTTCTACATCTTTCCCCCCACTGCAAAAACCGATTAAAGTCTGATGCTGCAAGTCCTGAAGCAAAGGAATTTTTAAATCCTTTTACTATGCCATCCTTTTGATCTTTGAGCCATGTCGGAATGGATTTTCTACCTGTTTTCCTTGCAGGAGGAGGCATTTTAAATCATGTAAACTGTACCTTTATATTAACTTCTCTTTTACTAGTCAGTAAGAATTCAATGACCAGGAGAAGGAGAGAGGTAAGGATAGGATAGAAATAGCAGAGCAGAGCAGAGCAGAGCATAGCATGGAATAGAATAACAGAGTTGGAAGGGACCTTGGAGGTCTTCTAGTCCAACCCCCTGCTCAGGCAGGAAACCCTATACCATTTAGACAAATGGTTATCCAATCTCTTCTTTAAAACTTCCAGTGCTGGAGCATTTACAACCTCTGGAAGCAAGTAGTTCTCCAGGCAGACAATTTTATTTATTGTTGCCTATATTTTGTTGCCACCTCATCAGGGGGAATAGATAGTTCTCACCGGGCTTCAATATATCCTTTAAAACCAACCATCTTTACTTTTGTCAGGTTCAGTACTATATAGCTGAAAATAACCAATTAGCTCTCTCTAGCTGACTATTAAGAGTTGGGAGATTGTTGAAGAAAAGTAAAGCCAATAGAAAAAGGGCAAAAGGAAGTAGGATGAGATCCAACTCTGTTCTGTTTTAGGTAAACTGGTGCAGTCAGAAGAACGCTTGGCTTAGTCCTCAGAACCAGCTATACAAGAAGGCCAGGGGCAGAATTGATCCAGAAGTAGTGCAAAGAGTGCTTGTGAAGGCGGGGGGTTACAACATTCATTTATTTAAATTTGGATTATTTATTTAGAGCATGACCTTGGAAAAAAAAGCTGTCTCAAGCCTAGATTTTATCTATATGTTTGTCTTAGATCAAGAACAAAAGAAACCATCCACATTGTCTTCATTTTCATTGCCCTCCTTCTTTGACTTCTGGTAAATCTTGTACTCCTTATTTCTTGGGAAAGACCATAAATGGGAAATTTGCCCAGGAAGATGTTGTGACTTTGGGATTTGCTCAAATGCACAAGGAAGTCTTAACCAATTTTTTCAGCAGTCATTCTGTGGCTGTGAAAACCAATTGGTTGGAGTATCAGTGTTTTATTCTCAATGCCTCTTGGTGTACAATAAAAATGTTGCGCAAGAAGAAATGGGCAACCACAATTTTCTTCAGATTCTAGGGACAGACCATATGATCACATTACAAAGCTGAAAGGACCTGATCTCCTTCTCCTTCTCATTTAGTCTCTCTTTCCTCCAGCAATATCCTGAATCTGATGAACATGCTTCCTCCTTGCTTATCTGTAGTTGTGTTCTGAAAACTTCAGGATTCTTCAGATCTGTGGTTACAATTCAGTAGTAAATGAGGGCTACAAATGGATCTAGATTTGAAGACTGGTCCCGTCCCCCCCCATCAGTGAAGATAAGTTGGAGAGGCAAGCTTAGTTACAGGACTGATAAATGTAGCAACCGATGCATTTGATTTGATTTTGATTTGATTTATTTGGTTTGTCAATTGCTTACAAGATAATAAGTATAAGTAAAAACATAGTTATGAATACATGGATGCGTATAAGAAAAATAAAAGAAACAATAGGACAGGGACGGTAGGCACATTGGTGCGCTTATGCACACCCCCTACAGACCTCTTAGGAAAGGGGTGAGGTCAATAGTAGACAGTCTAAGGTTAAAGTTTTTGGGGTTTGGGGAAGAAACCACAGAGTCAGGTAGAGTATTCCAGACATTGACCATTCTGTTCCTGAAGTCGTATTTCCTGCAATCAAGTTTGGTGCGGTTAACCTTGAGTTTGTATCTATTGTGTGCTCTTGTGTTGTTATGGCTGAAGCTGACATTTTCATTGACAGGTAAGTCATTGCAATGTATGATTTTATATACCATACTTAGATCAGACCGAAGACGGCGTAATTCAAGGTTTTCTAGGTCTAGAATTTCAAGTCTGGTGGCATAAGGTGTTCTACAACAAGTAGAGGAGTGGAGAACTCTTCTTGTGAAATATTTCTGGACTTTCTCAACTGTGCTAATATCAGATATGTAATGTGGGTTCCAGACTGATGAGCTGTATTCGAGTATTGGTCTAGCAAATGTTTTGTATGCTCTAGTTAGGAGTAGACTATTACTGGAGAAAAAGCTACATAGGATTAGGTTAACAACTCTTAATGCCTTTTTGGCTATGTAGTTACAGTGGGCTCTAGCATTTAGATTATTAGCGTTGAGTATTCCAAGGTCCTTTACAGAGCTTGGATCATCAACAAGATCTTGACTATTCAGCTTGTATTTTATTTTCTGATTTTTTTTTTGCCAATATGTAAGACAGAGCATTTATTTGTTGAGATTTGAAGTTGCCATTTGTTTGACCATTCTGATACATAGTCAAGATCTTTTTGAAGGGTAGCAGTATTGTCTGTGGTATTGAACAGCTTTACATCATCAGCGAAAAGAACACAGTTGCTCTTAATATGATCACAGAGGTCATTTATGTAGAGTTTGAAGAGAGTTGATCCTAGAACACTGCCTTGGGGGACACCACAATTGACAGGTACAGAATTTGATAGGACACTCCCAATTTTGACCATTTGTTGTCTGTTTGACAGAAATGCTTCTATCCAGTTATGCAGTTGTCCAGAGATACCATAAGATTTTAGTTTTAGGAGTAGTTTGTCGTGTACCACTGAAACAAAGGCTTTACAGAAGTCTATGTAGATTTTGCCCTGATCGAGTTGTGTTGTCCATATGTTTTTGCAGTGTAAGAGTTGCAGATTACAGGATAGTTTTTTCCTGAAACCAAATTGTTTATTGGAGAGTAGGTTGTTTGTCTCTAAGTGGACGATAATGGATTGGTAAATAATTGATTCCATGACTTTACAGGTGACACAGCATAAGGAGATTGGTCTGTAATTTTCAACCAGGGTGGGGTCTCCCTTTTTGAAGATGGGGATGATCGTGGCTTGTGACTATAGGTTAGGCAAGGAGCTGATCCTGAAAGATTTTTCAAAGATTATGCTTAGAGGTTTGGCTATGGCAGTGGATAGATTTTTTAAGAAGTAGGCACATATTCCATCCGATCCAATAGATAGAGATGGTTTTAGATTGCGTAGTGCTTTTTAAACATTGTCTTCTGTAAAATCGATATGTATTAGATCATTGTAGTTGTCTGTGGTTTGGGCTAGGAAATACTGGGCATGATCCATTGCTCTTTACAAATACTGAGCCGAAGAATGTGTTAAAGATGTTGGCTTTAATGGTGTCGTTGTTGCAATCTTTACCATTAGGTCTTATCAGGGGTGGGATGGACCTTGAGTTTTTTAGTTTGTTGTTTACAAAATTGTAAAAATCGCAGGTGGAATTGGTGCGTAGAAGATTTTCCTCTTGTTTAATGTGATAATTGGTGCATTCAATCTTTATCTGGTGGCATAAATTTTTGTATCGGCTTTTGAAATTGGCAATGTGACCAGATTTGTTTTTCCGCCAGAGTGATCTCTTTTTGGATTGAAGTTTCCTTATTGTTATGGGTAATCTGTTTTTTTTGTTTGTTTGTTTTGGGAGTTGTTGTTGGTACATATAGTTTGATGACTCTTTTGACTTCAAGTAAAAATATGTTGTAATGGTCTTCAACAGTATTGCATCCAGCGAATAGAGATTGCCAATCAAGGGATGAGAGATCGTTGTCTATAAGATCATAGTTGCCTTTTTTGAAGTTATAATTGGGGATTACATCATAGTGATGATTTTTGTGTGGGGGTATATTGAGACAAAAGTCAATCATATTGTGGTTACTGCTGGAAAAGGGTTCTTTAGTTTGTATTCTGTAAATTAAATTCAAACTATTGCAGAAGATGAGATCGAGGCAGTGGTTTAGTCTAGTGTTGTTGGTTACTAGTTGTCCAGTCCCAGATTTGTAATAGCATTGTAGAAGGTTGCGTATATGGGTTCAGTTGTACATTCATTTAGGGTCCAGTCAATATGAGGTAGATTGACGTCACCAAGAAAGATAAAATCGTGTTGGCAGGATGCTGCCCATGTTAGTAGTGTATTTAGCTTGTTTACATGTTCGATGTCATAATCAAGTGCTCTGATTATTTCTTTAGTTATTTGGTGGCTCAGACCAGAAAATCAGCTGAATGTGAAGGAAATATTCTCAACAAGAGAATAAAGCGAGTTGTCTGTTATACTCCTGCATTTCATATTTTTTCTGATTCTTAATACTGTATCAGAAAACCAAGTGGGGTTCATAAGAGAAGTTTTGCCTGATGTAGCTCTTGTAGATTGCATGTTCCAAGTTCAGGACTGATGCTGATCCCATCTTTGCCACAAAAGAATCACTTTTCTCCCATTGAGAAATGTTCTCTAAAAATTCTGAGGTTCCTAGA
Organism: Notechis scutatus; assembly: GCF_049901735.1. Lineage (NCBI taxonomy): Eukaryota > Metazoa > Chordata > Lepidosauria > Squamata > Elapidae > Notechis > Notechis scutatus. Next base: position 90,347,204 of record NC_142010.1, on the reverse strand, counting down.
AGCTCAACGCTGGTACCAGGATTTTCAATATGAGTTTGATAGTTTCCTGTTACACTTGCCAAGTTTGGCCAAAATAATGAATAATGAAGCAACAGAGCACCTGTTTTGGTTTTGAGCTTCACTTTGTCATGGCCAAATTTTGTGTGTGTGTGTGTGTGTGTAGCCTACTGAGATGTTGGTTTTGTTTCAAGGTTTCCTCAATTTTGGCAAAACCTTTCTACTTTTGTTATTTGCTTATGAAAACCAGACAGAAGAAAGCATTCAGTAATATACTACATCCCCCGTCAGACAAAAATGAAACAAAACACAAAAAACAACCTTGAGATGGGTCTTAAAATACCCAAATCCCTGAAGTGCATCCGTAATTTGCATAATTATCTTGCTTGTCTCTTTTATATTTGATAAAAGCATTGGGGGGGGGAGGGTTCCCAGTCCCCAGGCTGTGCAGTCTTGTTCCTTGTTTGTTGACAGACAGCTGTTAACATCTTAACTGGCTCATCTCCTGCAGTTTTAAACATACGTATGCAGATATAATTATGCAAAGTCAGCATACAAGCATCTATTTTCAACATCCGGAGGAAGCGGTTCCCAAAGTAAGAAAAAACATTCCTAGCAGCTATAAAGTAAAATATACTATGTGAAAAGTATTGGTATAAATGCATTCCGTGGAGCTGGATGTTATTTTAGAACATTTGTTTGAAAAAGTCAAATGTTTAAGTTAGAAAGCAAAGCCTTAGATTAGACTCACTTTTAATCCTGGTGGACCAGTAGAATCTTAATGAAGCTTTTATGGGAACAGCAAGCCTGTGGTTTATGTGAAATGGAAAGAAAAATATTCTGCCTTCAGTTCCTTTGTTTATTTGTATATATGCCTACTGAGTGCTGATCTGCTAAAGAGCTGATGTCACTATGTCACAGTATTAAGTCCTTTGGAAGGTACAATGAATCAGAAACAAAAGGCATACTAAAATATTGCAATTAGAATGTTGTAGAACTCAAACACCAAGAAAATGGGATTTGGTGGCTTGGAAAGCAGGGAAGAAGAGTATATATCAGGGGTGTCAGACTCAAGGCCCGTGGGCTGGATCCGGCCCACAGGGCTACCCTGGAAACAGCCAAAGGACCAGCCCGCGATGCCTCTGCCAGTGAAAACAGAGCTCGGGAGTGCCACACGTCGTTTTCACTGGCAGAGGGTTTCAGGAGGCCATCGCAGACAAAAACAGAGTTCACAAGGGCTGCAGGCGGCCTTCCCGAACTCCATTTTCGCTGGTAGAGGGTTGCAGAGGAAGCTGCTGCAGGAGAAAACAGAGCGCAGGAACCTGTTTTCTCTGGCAGAGAGTTTGAGTCACCACAGGCGCCCCCGACACAAGTGATGTCAAGCTGGCCACTCCCACTCTGGGCCCCTGAGGTCAAACCCAGATGTGGCTCTCAATGAAGTCGAGTTTGACACCCCTGGTATATATGAAGCATATTTGGACTGACATCTTCATTTTTTTGCCATGTTGTTTTTCACAATGGATAGACAATATGTAAATTAGTATGATCTCTGATAGACTTATCTGTCCTCAAACAGAAATTTGATAATATTTTCCAAAAGTCAACTTTGAGACTTCAAGTTCTAAATATTTCTGGAAGGGAAGATCAGTAATTACTAAGCTATACCACAGCCATATGACAATAGACTTTTAACTTGTGGCTCCCTTTTTTCCTCTGGCCTGTCTCCACTATCCTTTTTTGGTCTGTGGTCAACACATATATCAGCCATTTCTCTAAAATTCATATAACTTGCCAAGAAAGTATTCTCTGTATAAAGTATTCTCCCAGAAAAATACACATTCTTTACTTTTTCTCTTGTTTTTATGTTTGTAGAAAAGCAATAGAAGATGAGTAGGAAGTAGGAAAGAGATAGCTGATTTGTGTGCATTCTTGTGTCAGAATGTTTCAGAAGAAAATCAAAAGAATCTCTTTGAAAAAATGAAAGATCTTTAAGCATCGTGTTGGCAACTAATGTGCAGAACTGTATACTGTAATTCAAACAGTCAGTGACTGGACTACTATGTAGATCTGAATTTTTATTTCTTGGCTTTTGGAATAAATCCACTTTGATTCAGATTAACAAAGCTGTTTCATTGTCTTACTGATTTTAAATTTTTTTTCTCCTCAGTGAACCAATGGGAAAGAAGAGATCTGGTAAGGCCATTACTTGTACTTTTCTGCTTAATATTTATCTCTTTTCAAACTTTTTTGACCGGTTACAAAAGTATTTGAATTTGCCCACATATATTGGACATTACAAAGCTTGACCGACCTACATGCTTTTTGAACCATCTCTAAGAAAAACTAAATGAATTCTTCCCAAATTGCTATTTGAATTTGCCTTCTACCTTTTTATTTTCCCATTTTGTTCCACTTTCAGCGTAGAAGCTAATGCAAGGCAGAAATGCATATGCCAAAAATAAAAGGTGGCAAGGGGTGGGAGTGGAGGAGGATTTCATCTTTTATCTGCCTTTTTAAAATAACTCTGATGTTCTGTTTGAGATCCTTGGCTTTTTTTCTAGATTTTCAAGTGCAGCTTAAGTTCTTCAGAGAAAAGCTGCAATTTTATCTCCTACCAAATAGCAGATAGCACAGTACTAAACGAGATGTGATTGAAACAGAATTTATATAATCCAATGATACCTAACAAAACAAAGACTCTTGACCAGGGGAAATATTAAGGGTTACTGGAAATAACAAAGGACATGCCTATTCCAATTGACAGACGTTTCTCTGTGTTTTGGTGAGGCACTTATAAGGCCAGTTGAGCAGTATATATTCCATATGTCTGAGGGGATCTACTTTTGCTTGCATCACATTGTACTGGACTTCTTTGTGATATCACCTCAGTGTTTATGGAGGGAAGAGAGTGTGCGTACCATGGAAAGAAGTTTTAAAAAGTAGTTCTAGAAAAACGTAGTTAAAGTAGTTCTTGTTGTTTAGCAAAAGTTTAAATTCTGCATTACTTTTGCTCCTTTGGTTTCATGACAAAGACAAACTGATGTCTTTTTCCCACTGGGCTATTCTGCCTGCAAGTTCACCCTGCAAATTCACCTTGAGGTTTTCCTCTAATAAGCAAAACAATCACTTGCATTTTTTTCAAACACACCAACATTTATGTTGTGGTTTAGGAACTTGGTGATGCCTGATGGCTCAGCAAATATTTGATGAAATGCACATGTGATTATTCCCTTAGCATTGTCTCTTCCTTCAGGTTTTCTTTCCACAACAAATGATATCCTCTGAGTTGTGAATCCTAGCAGAAAGAAGGCAGAATAGATTGCAGACATATACCATTTATTATTATTTTTTATTTATTTTTATTTATTTGATTTGCCAATTGTTTACAAGATAATAAGTATAAATGTATACATAGTTGTGAATACATGAAATGGGTACATATAAGAAAAATAAAAGAATAAGAGAAACAATAGGACAGGGACGGTAGGCACGTTGGTGCGCTTATGCACGCCCATTTACCTTCGTTTCGTAAAGATTGAGTGAATCTGTCCCATTAAATATACTCCATTTAAATATATTAGTCAAACAGGGAAATGTTAGCTAGATCCATTGCAAACAAGGCCAGGGACTGCTTTTCAGTCGATCTTTTCCTACAACTCCAATTGTCTCATGGGGCAGGAGTGAGGAAAGACTGCTGTCCAAGAGAAATCAGTTAGACATACACACTCAGCCTCACAGCTAGCACAGTCTTCACTTTCCTGAACAGGAAGTGGCAACTGTTCGTTGCCTTTGGCTGATTTTTATTTAAAAAGCTCATCCTAAAGTCCACAAAAACTGCCAGATCAACATAATTCAGAGGAGGAAGAGAATATTTAGTTTTGCATATGTCTATTACACAGGGTTGGATCTGTAAGTATGTGGATAGAAAACCCCCCAGAATATTCCAGACTTGTGGTCTAGATTGGAAAATTTTAAAAATAATTCTGAAAAAAACTAACGGTCCACTACTTTTCTGTTCTTTCCATAAGAACCACTTTCATATGTTCACAGTCACCAGGAATTGAGCTGAATCTAAGGGACTTCACCTTTCACATTTTCTAAATCTGATTCACCAAACTACAGTATTACATAAGAAGAAATAGAATCAATTATCTACCGATTGTGGGACTTCCAAGAGTAAAAATAATTGACTAATTTTTCTATCTTTATCCTCCAGATTTTTTTTTCCCCCTTGCTTCTTCTGTAAGATTTTCCCAAGTTCATATCTCTTGTTCTTAGATGGATGGTGTTTGTTTTGGCTTTAGTATTCATAACTAAATTATGTTGGATTATGTTGGTAGAGGTGATATCTTCCTTAACTTGAAAATCCAAACTGACATACAGTTAACCTCTCTGATACTCTCACTTCTCTGAATTGATATTCTTCCTCATGGCCATTCTCCATCATTTTTGTTCTTTCATCAGGATTTATCCAGAAAACGGCTTCTTTCCCGAGAGGTAGTAACAGCAAAACATTCTGCTTAACTTTCTTTCTTTACTGCTGGGCAACACTTGCTGCTTCTCTTGGGTATTCTGATCAATCATGGCTTTGTAGGACCAAGGCTTCCTTCTGGGTTGAGTGTGAGACCAAAAAGTAATATTTAAAAAATCTGCGCAACAGTTAATAAAACCCCACCTATTTGATTTTCAGCTAACTATGTAGCAACTGTTCTGCTTTGCTGGTGGCGGCCTCAGCACTCTGGTGATAATCTGGGAAGAAATTTCATAATGTGTTCAATGAAAACAACTTGGGATATCTGGTGAAAAATTGTATGGTTAAATTGGATTTGGATAAATCACCATGGTTTGTTTCTAAACAGATAAACGGATAATCAGAGTTGGAAGGGACCTTGTAGGACATCTAGTCCAACCCCCCGTCCAACGGGAGACCCTGCACCATTTCTGACAAATGGCAGTCCAACCTCTTCTTGAAAGTCTCAACTGATGGCGCTCCCACAACTTCCGAGGGCAAGCTGTTCCATTGGTTGATTGTTCTCACTGTCAGAAAGTTTCTCCTTATTTCCAGGTTAAATCTCTCCTTGTTCAGTTTCCATCCATTATTCCTTGTCTGGCCTACAGGCGTTTTAGAAAATAGCTTAACCCCTTCCTCTCTGTGGCAGTCCCTCAAATATTGGAAGACTGCTATCATGTCTCCCCTGGTCCTTCTCTTCACTAGACTAGCCATGCCCAGTTCCTGCAACTGTTCATTGTATGTTTAGCCTCAGTCCCCCTAATCTAGTCTCCAGTCCCCTAATCTAGTCTTCTATACTTTCATTTTCATACATACAGATGATGAAAATGTCAGATGCCTAATCACAGGATTGAATTACATGCATTTAACGTGAATAAGCCTATCTATTATTCATAATTGTATATTATTATTATTATTATTATTATTATTATTATTATTATTATTATTATTATTATTATTCTGAATTATTCTAAACAAGGAAATAAGTATTTAAAAACCTGTTCTTATGGCTGTGGAGTAAGGGATGCAATCGCTCAATGGCTAAGACCCTGAGGTTGTCGATCAGAAAGGTTGGCAGTTCGAAATCCTAGCACTGCATAACGGATTGAGCTCCCGTTACTTGTCCCAGCTTCTGCCAACCTAAGAGTTTGAAAGCATGTAAAAATGCAAGTAGAAAAACAGGGACCACTTTGGTGGGAAGGTAACAGTGTTCCGTGTGCCTTTGGCATTTAGTCATGCTGGCCACCTGACCATGGAGATGTCTTTGGACAGCGCTAGCTCTTCGGCTTTCTAACAGAGATGAGCACCGCCCCTGAGAGCCAGATATGACCAGCACGTATGTGTGTGGGGAACCTTTACCTTATGGCTGTGGAAAGGCAACCAAAGGGTGATGTTCTTGACTCAACAGGAAGTGCATTCCCAGGAACTGTGGCTACTGCAAAGGCTTGGCTCTAATTTACCATGAACAGCAGCTGCAGGCAAAACCATTCAGAGCATCTCAGTAATGAGGGATCCAGTAAAAGGAGATTCTTGCTAGCAACTTGTACCCAAATTGTCTTGAACTTCAATTCAGAAACTCCTTGGTAGCTATTGCAGGACTTTTAGCACAAGTGAGTTCTCCCAGGTCGCTGAGTTCTTCACCCACTGGAAGTTCCAAAGTAGGAACTAAGGCAGCCCCATCCATGTAAGCTTCATTACAGTAGTCAAGCCTGAAGATATTCCAATTCATGCACTACAGTTCTAAGACCATTATCTTCCAAGAAGGCGCTGTTGAGCTGAAGCTAATAAAAGGCCATTTCCATCTTGTGAAAAAATAGAGAAAATTCAAATGAGAAATGTCCCTGAAGTGCAATTGTGATCTTTTGTGGGGCAGGAGTGTGTGCAATCTATTTGTAACAAGGAAATCTAGCACCTCCCTGGCTTTATGACAATTCATAATGAGCAGCTCCTTATTATCCGGATTCACTTTATTTATTGTTCCACCCATTACCAACTGCAGGCAGGCACTCGAGAGAGCTATGCCATTAGCTGCAGCTATTACAGAGAAATAGATTTGGATATCATCAACATACTGATAGCAGGCATCTTCCAGTGGCTTCATCTGCATGAATGAAAGACAGGAATGAGAGATAGCAAGACCCACTGAGGGGTATATATGATAGCTTCTGTTTCAAGGAGTGATTGCCCCCAGGAAATTCCATGTGAAACCTGTATGAGAGAGAGAAACAAAACAGCACTTTTTATCTCTTCGATCTCTTGGGTGATCCAAGAGATTACGTTATGATGGTCAATGACATCAAAGTTATTGAGAAGTCAAGAATAATCAATAGAGTCACATTCCTTCTTGTAATCCCTAAACAAAGATTGGCCATTGGGCTGACTGGTCAAACCCAATTTGCAACAGCTTGTGAATTGATTTGAAGTAGATTTATTTATTTATTTATTTATTTGGTTTGTCAATTGCTTATAAGATAACAGGTATAAGTATAAACATGGTTGTGAATACATGAAATAGATACGAATAAAAAAGAAACAATAGGACAGGGATGGTAGGCACGCTGGTACACTTATGCACACCCCCTACAGACCTCTTAGGAAAGGGGTGAGGTCAATAGTAGATAGTCTAAGGTTAAAGTTTTTGGGGTTTGGGGAAGAAACACAGAGTCGGGTAGAGTATTCCAGAGATTGACCACTCTGTTGCTGAAGTCGTATTTCCTGCAATCAAGTTTGGTGCGGTTTACCTTGAGTTTGTATCTATTGTTTGCTTTGTATTGTTATGTTTGTTATGGATATGTTGTTATCAAGATATGGTAACATTGCCAGAAGATGAGAAATTAGCACTTTGAATTATTTTAATATTTTTAAACTATAGTTCAAACTGGACTATATTTGCTCATTTTTGAAGAGGCTTTTTTATCAGTTGTTTAATAATTGGTTCTTTGAAGACATTTTGCTTTCCCTCAGAGCAAGATTTACAATGTTAACTAAAGCATTTCTATTAGCTTGTTAGTTGGAAATGCAAATTAGATTGGACAAGGATTATCTATTTTCAGGAGACATCAAAAATTAATTTAAATCAATTATTACGACATGTTAAAAATGTATAGCCTAATAGGCTATAACCAATTAAGTATATAAAGTAGCTGCTTGCAAATACTAAAAACTTAATGAAGTGAAAATCCTTTAATGTAATCAAAAATTACTCCCAAATAGTATAAAAATTGTTGTCTTTGAAAGGAATGTTAGGTCTCAATTCCTGAGCTTTTTATCTGTCAGTATCCATTTGGCTAATGATTTAGTTTTGTCCATCAATAATTAAAAAGTATTTAAAATCTTATTTCTAGAAATAAGTCATTTAAAATCTTGCCTTTAGAAATGTGTCATTGAAGCCTTCTTCAGCACTTAATGGTGGTGTCAGTTCTTTTTCCCAATAATGTTCATAAATAAGAGTTATATAAACATATACATTTATATCTGTAAACCACCTAGAGTCATCATGAGTAGTTGGGAAGCCATATAAACTTTCTTAACACATAAAAATAAATGAAATAAAAATAATGTATTCTTGAACAGACCTGTTGTCCAAAACTCATGTCAAACAATGGCAAATGTTTGGGTATGTAGAAGAATGGCCATTTCTTTAAATAATATGCCTCAATGCACTAAAGTCAATAAACTTCATAATCAGGAGAATTCCTTCATAAACTTTTATGGCAAGTCACAGTTTTCCTAAACATTCATTTGGTTTCCAAAACATGTTTTATTTGACAGTGTTTGGGAAATCACAGCTTGACACAAAAGCCCAAAATTATCTCAACCTTTGTGCTATGTCTAAATTATATCATTTAATTTCATGCATGTGATTAAAGAATGTAATAATAATAATTATTAATTAAATTAAAGAATTAATTAAATTAATAATAATTAAAGAATGTAAATTGAGAACTAGTTTATTTTTTCTCTCTGGTAGTATCTCTTCTGTATATTTATTATTCCCTGAAATAAGTTATCAAGGACTGTGTCAGATTCATTTTCTAACGTTGTGGTTCTTTATTTTAACTTGTCATGCTGTGTTGAGCCTTTGTTCTTGCAACCAGTGGTGGGATTTTTTTAAATGTCAGATTTATATATCTTTTTCATGTCTAATACTTCTACATTAGTCTTGGACTTTGGAGCTCAGTTTAACACATCTTCCACAAAATAGTTTTTATCTAACCCATACATTTGTAGAAAAATGTTGTTTTCTATATAGCTCTTTGATTAAATTTAGTAACCAACTGCAGCCAATCCTGACTCATATTGCTGCTTCTGAGGAGCCAAAAATAGTAGGTCAATTTAAGAATCTCACACTTATCCCAGAAAAAGGCCATTTCCCCCCTCCAAATATACTTAATGTCTAGTGTTTGGGAATGATTGTCCTGGGAAGAAGAAAAAGCTGCTGAAAATAAACTCGAGCTTTTTCCACTCCGTGCTGTTTACTGCAGTTGTGATGATGGCTGTAATAGGCAGTTTGGAGGTGCCAGAGCTGCATGTTAAAGCTGCAAATAGCCCCAGGATACTGTGAGTAATTATATAGGGACAGGAAAAAGACTTTCTTCTCTTTTCCTGCAGTTGTTTGCCTTCTACTGACCTCATTCTTTAGTCAAACCAGAGGGGCAGTTAGCAACAGGCAGGAGATGGACCCTCCAGTCATCAATGTTCTGGACATTAGACTTGTGCCTTTGTGGCATTAATCTTTCAGAGACAGGATACTGTAATTAGAAGCAACTATGCCTCTGCCCTGCTCGCCTGGAATATCATAGATCCATGATATTAGAACCTCATAGCTTCCATCTTGGTGATATCCAGCCGTGTTGGACAATTTCCAACCAACAGGACTCTCAGTCATATCTGGAATACATCTAAGAATATACTGAGAAACAAGTAAGAGAAATGATCTCTTATTTTCAAATCCTACATTTATGTTCCTGGGAAGATGTATTTAACAGTAGATCTTGCCAGGACTGATCATGCAGTCATGCACAAGTTAGAGTGGTGCAGTCATAAGTTGGCACTGATAGTCTGCCTATACTGTACAATTAGGCTATTCTTTCTGCAACATATTCTTGTCTTTTCTTGCTGGTTTCATCATGGTGTCTCCGATAAATTTTCTTCATAGTATTTATGTGCTTTGCATATATTCGATTAAAAGCCAACTTATTGCCTCAGTTGGAGAATCTGGCTTGTTTTTGTTTCCTTTATTACTTTTTCTTATTTGCACAAAAACTGTTTCTTTTCTTGGAATAGTAATTTAGATCAGTCCCTGACCACTGTGAACACTGAAATTTGCAAAGACCGTAAACTTACATAGTTTTCTATAGCAAAGTAATGACAATAGCTTTTAGATTTATATACTGCTCCATAGTACTTTACATCACACTCTAGGTAGTTTACAATGTAGAAGCATTGTTTTGCATATTATCCCTAACAATCTGGGTCCTCATTTTACTGACCTCGGAAGGATGGAAGGACGAGTCAACCTTGAGTGCAATACTACACTTTAACCAGAGCTCATTCCTATATGTCTTCACTTCACTTATATAATCCTCTTAGAAATTATATGTGGTGATGCTCTCACTGAGGGAGAAGCAGCATTCGTACTTCTTCTTTACAGGAAGAAGTTATTTGCATAAGTCCCCCTCAGTCCCAAGCTGTTTCCCCAGGAATAATGTATTCCACCTTCATAAATACACACAGATTTTATCAATGTAAGTTAAAATCTGTCTTCATCATTGTTATATCGGTACAGAAGTGCTGCGGATGATATAGTCACTAGAAAGGCCAAGCACAATATGCAAACAGCGGCAAAATTTTAAGAGACTTACATAGAAATTATTTCTTTTTTTGTAAATAAACTTTATTCAGTTTTCAAAGGTTTAAAAACATAAAATAAAATTATATACACAATTGTATCAATGTCAAGACATAATTTACATTTCCTTATCTTATTTCTATACATACTATCTTATTACACTACAATTGCATTTTCTTTTCCTTATTCTTATTCCTAATTTATATCACATATTTTCTTCATATATTTCTATTTATTCTACATTCAATATAGATATGATTTCCTATTCTTTACTTAATCATAACAGATATATTATGCTGCATATATTAACTGCTGCTAGGATCTCATATGCACAATCTTGGAAACAGGGAAATATACCATCAGAGGGAGCAGTCATAAAGAAAATATTAGACTGTGCAGAAATGGACAGGCTGACTCTAAAAAGTTAAAGAGGAATCGACATATTATATAGTCTGGGACGCCTGGTATGCACGGTTTAAAAATAGGCATAGAAATTATTTCTAACCAACAAACCAGGGTTGGCCTGTCCCACTTGCTTCAGCAGAAAGGGCTACTTCGTATCCCATCTGCCAAATAAGTTTAGTTGGCAGGATCCAGGAGAAGAGCTTTCTGCTGTAGTCTCCACATTCCTGGCCTTCCAGAAGAGCCAGACTCTATTGGCTGGCTCGGGCCCCCATGAGGCAATCTATGCCGGGACTAGCAGATGGGGTAGAGAGAAGAATCCCCACCCTTACGTTCTCTGTTCTCTTGGTTTTTAGTTTCTCGTTTCATCTTTTTACTTTAACCATTTCATATTTTCTTTTTTTTTTTTTTACCTTTTTATCATTTTGTAAGCCATCCAAAGTCACTGCAACAGTGAGATAGGCAGCATATAAATTTAATAAATAAATACACCTATTCCTCAAGAACACGGATGTCAAATTCACGGCACCACGTTGTCATGTGGTATATCACAATTTTTTTCCCCTTTGCTAAACGGGGGTGGTGATCCACGTGATCCACTCAGCCTGCAGGCCGCAAGTTTGACATCCCTGTTCAAGAATAGTCTGATTAAAGGGCATTTCCTTCCCCTTAAAGCAAAGACTACTTATTGCTAAAGTCAAGCCTATTTAATGTTAAATAGGTAGTAAATATACTTCTAAAAGAAACCAAATATTCAATGTACGCCTTTGTAATAGGGCAAGCGTTACCTTTAAAATTATTGTCACACATACAGTAATGCCCTCATCTGGGAATAAAACCTAGCTGAAAATTGGACTTAACATTGTGCATAGGATTGGGCTGTCAAGGAATCTCTGATCACATAAACTTGTGCTTTATTTCATGTCAATTTCTTGCTGGAGAAAACTGAGTATAAAGATCCTATCTGACAAGAAAAATACTTGTACAATATTCTCTTAGTAATGTAGCTCGGTTCACTTTTCTCATCTCAGGTTGAAAAAGGCAAAGCTTTTTTCTGGTAACTCTGCTGCCCCCTAGTGGTTCTAAATTTCCGGATCCTGGATTTTTTTTTTTCTGTATGCACTATTGAAAGCTTCCTTCTTTATATGAATATGCTGAATAATGTTTTCTAGGCCTTATGGGGTTTGGGTTACATTATCTTCTGGGTCTTCCCACAGATGGCAATTAGGGTGATAATTTGGTGTGTAAAGGAGGAGCTTTTCTTCGTATTCTTTATTAGGTATGTCTAGTCTAACAAAGAGAAGGACTAGAGTGACATGGCCTTCCAATATTTGAGGGGCTATCACAGAGAAGAGGAGATCCATCTATTCTGCAAAGCACCTGAGGGCAGGATAAGAAGTAATAGATGGAAGATTATCAGAGAGATCCAACCTAGAATTAAGGAGAAAGTTCCTGACAGTGAGAACACTTAAGCAGTCTTGCCTCCAGAAGTTGTGGATGCTCCATCACTGGAAGTTTTTTTAAAAGATAGAGGATAGCCATTTGTTTGGAATGGTATAGGATCTCCTGCTCAAATAGGGGATTAGACCAAAAGACCGCCAAGATCTCTTCTAAATCTGTTATTCTAAGTTCTAAGCTATGCGCTTAATTGGAAAAAACTAGCTTCATTTTAAAGGGCTGTGGAGCTTGTGGCTTTAAACCACATCCTCCGGAAGTACAGATATGCTGCTGTTGCTGGGCCAGATGGACTGACCACAGGAAATGAAATCAAATAGTTGTATTTAGCATACATAAACCCAGTATAAGGCCCCTCCAGTTAATACAGATTTTTCTGTTGAAAATGGGGTATCCAAATAAGTTTAACTACATTGGAAATACCCTGTTATTACATTTGAAAAGACCTTCTGTTTTTAAACTCACTTTGATAAATTCTTCATTTTAGCTAATACGCTTAATGACTTTGGGCATTTTAATTGATTTCTTCCCAGCCTAATTTGTACTCCAATTAATCAAGCAAACCTTTGAGTCAATGGAAGTCAAACCTTTGAGTCAATGGATTTCAGAAATCAAAGTTCTGCTTTTAAGTTTAAAAAAAAATCTTCCATCTTTCCTGCTTATCCTGGGTTTATCCGTTTACAGTACGATATGAGTCAGAGTTAATGTCTCAATCTGGTTCTCTAATTTTTGTTTTTGTTCTGGTTTTATTTATTTAGTCATTGTTGATTAATAATGTACTGACTGATGAACACACTTCCAACCAGGGGTGGGTGGCTGGGGATTCAGAGGGGATTTGGGAGAGCCTCTAGCTAAGATTCTGTGCAATTTGGAGAACCCCCAAGTCCCACTCCTGGCTGGCTTCTCCCATCCCGTCCCGCCTCTCCCAGGAGTCCCCATGTGGCCCATTTTGGATACAGGTAAGTGCAGGGCATACGTGGAGGCTCAGGAAGGGTGAAAAACAGGCCTCCCGGAAGTTCAGGAAGGCTGGAAATGGGCCCGTTTCTGGCGTCCAGAGTCCCTCTGGAGCCTAGGGAGGCCATTTTTGCCTCCCGAAAGCTCAAGGAAAGCCTCCAGAGCCTGAGGAGGGCAAAAACACCCCCCTGCCATGGTGCAGGAGGCTGACTAGGCCATGCTCACCATGGCCACGCCCACCCAGCAACCAGGCAGAGAACCCGTTGCTAAAAATTTTGAAGCCCACCCGTGCTGCCAACCATTAAATCACCAAAACTTGCGGGTGTTCCTGAAGGTCAGGGGAAAAAAAATTGTGCTGTACCCAAATAAGTGGGAAGTATCATCAAACCTTAGCACACAACTTCTCCATACTGTAATTATAACCGAAGCTACGTGGCATTCAGAAATCTCAAAAACCAAAAGAGATGTCTACTATAATCCAATTGAACTAAAATATATAAGTTAATGCCATTGCTTTTGTTCATTTTACCATCCTGGCCAACCCAGGAATTAATTCTGCAACTGAATACCTGGCCATTCAGTTAGAAAGGTTTACTCACAAATTTCAATTGTTGTCTTGCCTCATGTACTTTATATAATCCATACTGGATTCTAAGATGCAAGTTTTCTAAGCCAAAAAAAAAAAAAAGGAAAATAACTATTTTTTCAAGATATTACTTCAGTTACCAAGTATGCTGTCTTGTTTCCTACAATATAGCTGGAGATTTGTCATCTGCTGATCCCATGGTCCTGGAACAATATGTGGTGGTGGCTGATTACCAGAAGCAAGAGAGCTCTGAAATTAGTTTGTGTGCTGGCCAAGTTGTCGATATAATTGAGAAGAATGAATCTGGTAAGGGTTACTTATCTGAGATATAGAGGAGTCCAGAAAAAACGATTTGTAAAAAAGGATCTCTTGTTTCTTATAACTTCCTAATATACTTTGCCTAAATATGTTCTAATGAGGATATATTTAGGCAAAGGGGTGGCCTGCATAATAGATTTCATGTTTGAAAGCAACCTAGTAAGATTTTGTCCGAGCTCCATTTCACAAATCGCTTGTCTAAATTTCTAAATTTGGGGACATGCTATCTAGAACCCAGCTTTCCATTTTGGAATTTCCATATTAGTGAAATAAAAATATTTCATACACAGAGTTGCCTCCCCAGCTTTTATTGTTTATTTGTGTTAAATGCTTCCTCTACAATAATCATAGTTAATCCAGCAGCTTCATGCATCTGTGTCTGGATTTGGATGTACTTTGACTTTCAGAAAAAATAAACAGTAATATTTGTTTTGCCTGTTTAAGTCAAATAAACAATGGGGTCCAAAAGTTATGTTGGATTTGCATTTTAACATAGGGAAACTTTGAATACACTATTTTGCTGGCAAAAAATCTTGTAACAAAACTTACTACTCTCTATTTTAATAGCTTTTATGTAAATTACTAATCTTGTATTGCTTTATTGCTAGGCAGAACTGAAATGACTTCCAAGTTTTTCACTCAGTCATTTAAATATCCACTCTGAACAGAGTTTGAATTATGAATTCACATAGGAAGAACACAATAAATGGTTTGCTATATGAATTAAATTGGAGTTATTATCCAAGCATAAAGAAATAAAGGAAAATCTACAGAAATAAAATGATCTATTTGCAACATTTCATAATGCTCTCTCAGCATTCTTTCTCAGTTCAGTGAAAAGCTATGGAAAAATAGATAGCCTTCTACTTATGATAGCAATAGCACTTAGACTTATATACCGCTTCACAGTGCTTTATAGCCCTCTCTAAGAGGTTTACAGAGTCAGCCTATTGCCCCCAACAATCTGGGCCCTCATTTTACCCACCTCGGAAGGATGGAAGGCTGAGTCAACCTTGAGCCGCTCAGAATCGAACTGCTGGCAGACGGCAGAATTAGCTAGCAATCCTGCATTTTAACCACTGTGCCCCATGGCTCTTATGATCACAATAAGGGCAAGAATTTCAGTTGCTAAGCAAGTCATTTGTTAAGTGAGCCAGACCCAATTTTATGAACTTTTTTGCAACAGTTGTTTAGTGAATCCCTGCAGTTGTTAAGTCCGTCATGCAATCATTAAGCAAATCCAGCTTCCCTCATAGACTTTGCTTGTGGGAAATTGACTAGGGAAGTTGCAAATGGTGATCACATGATCGTGGGATGCTGCAACTGTCATAGATACATGCTGGTTGCCAAAGTGCCTGAATTTTGTTCATGTGACTGTGGTGTGAGGATAGGTCTTAAGACATTTTTTTAAGTGATGTAACTTTGAACAGTTGATAAATGGTTGTACATTGAGGACTACCAATGGACTTAGATTCTCCACATTTTTTGTTTGTTCTCATGGAAGTTATTCACTGTTTCAGCATCAAACGTGGCAATATTTCCTAAGACAACAATCTTGCACTTTGCATTCTGAAGAGACAGATTGGAACCTCCTTTAGTAGATTGAAATCAAGTGGTGCAATTAAAAGTAGGGGAAAAGTGAAATGAAGCACCCAGCATGTCAGCCTACCTTTGAGTGCCTACCTTTGTTTTCACTACATTAACATATTTTGTTTGTAAGGAGAAAAGTCATATGGTAGTGCAGTATTGATCGTCTAATTTCAAGGGACCTCAGCATGCCTCTCATCTTCTTAACTGGAAGCCAGACCACAGACTGATGTGATCCACAATTGGTATAGGATTGGGATGGAACATTCCATGATGGAGTGTGTTGCATAATCCTCTCTAGAATAGATTGTGACTCTCCACTTAACTCTTCTTTTCTTTATGTTTAGGCTGGTGGTTTGTAAGTACATTGGAAGAACAAGGATGGGTTCCCGCAACGTGCCTAGAAGTCCAGGATGGTGCCCAGGATGAATTTTCGATGCAAACTGAAGAAGGTGGGAGTAGATCAAGATTCTTTCAGATTAGCCCCAAATGGTTTCGTATTATAGGTTTTGGTGGGGCTTTGAGTCCACATAAAATATTCAAGATAATATTCAGAGAGGGGAAATACACTAAATACTTAACTACCAAGAGAGTACTTCCAAGGGAGTCCCTATATGGATTTTTTTGGCCCATAGCAAGTTCTTGTGAAGATTGACGTCATTTAGTTTGTTATTTTTGGCAGAGGAGACTGCTTTGTTAGGGGCTCCTTCTTCATAAGCTTTCACACTCAAGTGCTTTTCCATTCAAAAGTCATGCCAGACTTTGGCATAGAAAGCCCATCTCCTGTACAGGTAGACCTTGACTTACAACCACAAGAGCCCAAAATTTCTGTTTGCTAACTGAGACATTTGTTAAGCGAGTTTTGCCCAATTTTACAACTTTTCTTGCCACTATTGTTAAGTAAATCACTGCACTTGTTAAATTGGTAATATGGTTGTTAAGTGAATCTGGTTTCCCCCCTTGACTTTGTTTGTCAGAAGGACACAAAAGGTGATTACATGAACCCCAGGACACTGCAACCATCATAAATGTGAGTCAGTTGCCAAGCATCTGAATCTTGGTCATGTGACCTTGGGACTGCTGTAACGGTTGTAAGTGAAAAATGACCATAAATCACTCTTTCGGTGATGTTGTAACTTTGAACAATCACTAAACAAACTGTTGTAAGTCAAGGACTAGCTCTATTAGTGCTCATGTAGATTTCAAACAACAAAGAACAAATGAACAGTTCATGCTTAACCCAGGGCATAGAATCTGAACAATAGTTATACTCGGGTGACTCTGAGAACATAGAACATAGAAAAACTTCCAAGTGGCCTCAACGACTCTCTAAAAAGAATGCAAATGACCAGCTGTCTGCAAGGAATATAAATTCTTCCCTTCCCCACCATTGAGTCAGAGCTGAAGAAGCTTCTTGGATGAGAAGCAAAACTTCTTCAAAGAAAAACTAGAAAGTCCAGTTGCCTCTTGAAAAAAGCACCTTTGAGACAACCATAACCTGCATGACTGATAATCTCCATAGACACTTTGACTAGAAAGTTTTTTAAAAGTGCTTTTGAAGGCAATTTCTAAAGTAAACCATATTTTCATGAGGAATGCATATGAACATGAATTATGAATTTTTTAATGGACTGATGGAGGAGGGCATCTTATGCTGAGAAAATTCCTCATTGAACAGGAGTTTATTCTATTAAGGAATAAGGGAGTAAAGTCCTACTAATAAAACTTACCAAAGTAATACAAATGTTAGAAATTGCAGTGGAAGTTTGATTTGCTGACTACAAGGTCAGTTGCATTGAGGGTCGGTAAAACTAAAGTTTTACTATAATTATTTTTTAAAATTAAAAAAAAAACCGAGATGCATTTTAGTGTACCCATTTCAATCAAACTGCTCAAGTCCCTGCCATTTACCTGGGAGGAAACAAGACATATTTATATACTCTAAACCTCCTTGTGTGTTGAACAGTCTTAACTGAGATGTATTAGGTAAATCGTGGTTAAATCATTGCTTAGTGTGGTATGTGGATCATGTCATTGTTAACCTTATTATAGCATTAAATCTTCTTTTTAAAAAGGTAAACTTTCCCCCTCCTTATATCCTGTTTTGTGCCTTTCCTGCTTCCCCAACATGCTCAACTCAGTCTCATGGAGATACTGGTCTCTTCCCAGACATGTGGGTCGCCGTCGGACTCTTGGGGACTTGTACACCAGTGGATGGGGTCAAGGTGGATGTTGTGGAGAATCTTTGTGCTTTCTTCTGTGCCTTCTTGGACTATCTTTCTCTATGTTTGCATGTGCTGTCCACTGTGGCCCATTGTTGCATGCAATTTATTTCGTATTGATATCCAGAGTGTCTATTTCCTTAATACATTGCTTATTGTAACTGTTAAAACTGCTTACACTTGAGTATGTGTGTCCTCCTTTCCATTCCCTCGAAACTACTTGAGACCCTGATTATGACCATTTATACTGTTGAGTAAATTGTATTTTATTTGATCCTAACTGACATTAAATGCATTTTTATCTTTTTTTTAAAAAAAAATATCTGCATGTTAAATGCAAACTCAGCCACTTAATTGCTGCCACTGCAACAGACAAAATAGGGTCCATGGGAGAAGGCAAATTCTCACATATTGCAATGCTTGTGACAGCCTTCAAAATCATTTTTCTCACTCTATCTCACCCTATCCCATTCCCCCCAAAGCTGTTATAATTTGAATTTTTTAAAAAATATAAAGATGCATTTAAAATCACATTTATTTTGACCTTAAATTGTTTTTTTTCCACAGTCCATTGAACATATTTCACAATAGATCTAGAAAGGGAAAAAGGTCAACATAGAACTACTGGATGTGAGAGTAGTTCTATACGTGGGGCACTTCAAAGCATCACATAATTGTCACTGCAGTAAGATTTGTTTGTGTTCAAATGATCATTTTTGCTAACACTCTATTGAAGAGCTTTTAAATTCTTTTCAACTTGCAACTAAAACAATTGCCAACAATTACCTGTCACACACTTTGGACACTGTCTAAAATTTAAAAAAAGTGATTGCAAGCATGTTTCTTCTCAAATTTTCTTCATCAAGATTTATTGAAAAGAAAGGAGCCAGGTTATAAAAATTACAATGACTGAACTGTTTCCCAATCAGAACAATATACAGCTATTAGGGCAAAATCTTTTTCATTTTCTTCCTAAATAGTCTTCCTGTGATCTGGCAGAAAGTAAGGAATTGTATGCCATCCTGACATTTTAAATCACCTCTTTTGCAGTCTATTGGCATTAGCCATTTTAACTGTGGCTGACAGCAAGTGAAGCCAAAGCATCTGGGTGGGAGCAATTTGTTTCTGCTGGATATATAAATCTTGCAAATCCAAAATGCTTACCACTAAAATGGCAGTTGAAGTTCTGTCCTAAAATACCCTGATCTGTTACAGTATCACAAGGGGAAAAGTTTTGATGAAATGTTAGAGTCTGCTTTCAATGGCTGTATTAAAATTATTTCTGTTGAATTGATTCCATTCTATCCACTGGGCATATGTAGAAATGAGAAAGCAATGTGGGATGTTGAGGAGCACAGATAGTAGGGTCTTTTAGAGATATTACCTGACATCATTTGGAAGGCTTATATACTCTATGAATGTTCAGTATAAGATCATCTTTCCTCTACTTTATAAAGGAGAAGTGCCGTTTATCCATTGACGTGATGTTCTTGTACTTTGTACTTTTTCTTGTACTTCATTTTCTGTTTTAGAGATAGTTTTACACTAAACCATCTCTAAACTGCATCTGAAAAACAATCCTTAATATTTGCATAGAGGGCCATTCCAGCTTCATTTCCTACAGAATAACCTAAGAATTGAGCATTAGTAGCTTATGGAGATAAAGGACATTTTGGCATTATTTGAAAGGTTTAATTGGGAGTTCTTTAGAAGAAGAAATAATTACCAGGAAAACAACCTTAACATGGGCCAGCAATTACTATAGCTATGACAAACCTACTTCCGGGATACCTTAGGGAAACAGATGACATAACTGCGTAGTATTTCAGCTGACAAGAGATATGTCTCTTATTCCATTGTTCAAATAAATAGTTCATTTGAATGAACTGTCATTGGTTCTGATAAGATTGCTAAAATGACATCTGTACTGAAGCATCTAGTAGTTTGTAGCTGACACTTGAAATAAATGAAAAAAAAAAACATCACGTAGAACTGGTTTGGTCATCTGTCAAACAAAAAACATATCACATTATTTTCTGGATTATCAGGTTCCATAAATAACCATTTTTGTGTGCCTGCTTCGATTAGAAAAAGAACATAGAGGTTCTTTGAAAGGCATTCTGAGGCTGCATTAGGTTTGAGGAGTTTTATTATAAATTATGAAAATCTGTCTTTCAAAGGTGATGTTGAGCCCTTGGTGAAAAACGGACAGAATCAACCATATTCAGTAGATTCGACTGTATTGTGGAATATCAACAATCAGTTGATTCCACTCTATTGTGAGGGCCCATTCACTGTGCTAAATTATCTAAAATGGGTGGATTTTTCAGATTAGTTCTGTTTTTAGAAGAAAAAAAAAGATGTCTTCCCAATTATTATTTACCTTTCTCTCTCTCTCTCTTTCTCTCTTTTACTGCTATATTTCTCTTTCAATAGAGAAGTATATGGTGATCTACCCTTATGCTGCTCGGGATCAAGATGAAATAAACCTGGATAAAGGAGCTACAGTGGAGGTGATGCAGAAAAATCTGGAGGGATGGTGGAAAATCAGGTACATTTCCCATCATGACTGAAAAAGCATTAATGGGAAGTAGAAACTTTAGATCACAAGGTTCAGGTTATTTCATTATTTTTGCAGTTTTCTTCAATGAAGGGATAGGAGAATAACTTTCAAGTACAGATAGTCCTCGACTTGCAATACTTCCTTTTAGTTACAATGGCACTGAAAAAAGTGACTTATGATAGTTTTATATCCGATATCTCCAAGCAAATTTTTTTTTTAAAAGGTTAACATTCTGATTCAGATCATCATCTTAACACTGAATTTGGAACACTGGTTTTGCTTTTGGGCATTGCTATGGATGAGATTGGCTATGTTGGGAATTTGTTGACTGTAGTAAAAAAAAAAGACAAGATATCAGATGATTTGTATTTCTTTAGATATCAGGGTCAGGAGGGCTGGGCCCCAGCATCTTACCTGAAAAGAGGGAGTGGAGACCTACTTACATCAAAACTGGGATCTGCTGCTTCAGCCCATTCACATGCATTGGATATGGATGGACTTTCTCGACAGCAGAACTCCCCAGGTCGAGACAAGGATGGACCGAGTAATCAAAGAGATGGAAGATATGATGGTCGCCCATTGCCCAATGTGGACCTTCAACGAAGTAAGTTGGGAACAACGAAGAAAGTGCTTAATGCCTTTTGAAGAAAATTGGTCAATCAGGTAAAAGCAAGAAATCTTCATGGCTCTAGAGTGGCGTTATCCATTTTTCTTTGAACGGAGTGTTGCATTTTGCTTTTGACTGGCATGCAGGGATTCTTGTAGTCCAATGATAATCAAACCAGAACAAATAGTAAATTTGATCTAATTTTAAATTTACACCAACTTAAATTGTCTTGGACTACTTAATCTAATTACACCCAAAGCATTCAATAACTTATCCATCCTGGCATGGTTTTCTTGATAGGATAAGGTTAAGGTTAGTGTAGATTTTAAGAATCTTTACATTGGAAGAGAGATATTGAGAATATGGAACAGTTATTTTATTGATCACTCAAAGCAGCAAGCATACCTAATCCTTCCTCCTCCTCCTATTTTCCCCCACAACAATAATCCTGAGAGATTGGTTGTGCTGAGAGAAAAGGAGCAGCCCAAAGTTAGTATTTACTGTTCTCCTTTGCTATATTTTATTTTTCTTTACAGCTTTTATTTTGCTAAAAATTTATTTAATAAAAAATTATTAAAACGAAAGAATAATTTTCCATCCTCTTATGGTAAAAGTTTCATTTGATGATACCATTTGGGATTATTTTCTGAATTTCATGCAGTCCTGTTGTATGGGTAGCCCTCAGGTTACAACAGCAATTCGAACTGGGAACTCTATTGTTAAACAATGGAGTCATAAAGGGCAATGTCATGTGACTGCATTACTTACCAATGGCAATTTCAGCAGTCCTGACACCCACTGTTAAACAAGGATCATGCACGTTGTTAAGCAAGGACTTCACGTGAACATGACTTTTGACTTCCTGCCAGCTTCTCCAGGACAACCTATAAGGTATGAAGGCTTCTTATTTAATGGTTCTGGACTCCAGTTGTGTCTCTTTAATGCTAAATCCTCACCCTTCCCAACTTTTTGTTCCTCTGATGGAGAATTGGTTGGGTCATAGGCAATAAATCTATTTTTAACCCGGGATGGCTGAACATTAGCTCTACAAGGTAGACTAGGCTAAGAAACTAATGTTGTATAGCTTAGGACTATTTTTATTGCAACTGTATCTTGCAAACCTATGTTGCCCCCCACCCCTGCCTCACTGCTTCCTTCATGTGAACAAGGGAGTGGCTCATTCTTTTCTTAGCCAAGGCTCAAGCCCTGTTTATTCTGACCATTGCCTTGGTAGTAGCTTTTCCTCCTATCCTTCAAGGCCATTCCCTCAAACATTTCTAATGGGTGCCTAGATATTACAAGTTCCCCTCAAGGGACACAAGCATTCCACTGTTCCTAAGTTATCTATGAAGGAAAACCTCCTTTGTTTTCTTTCTCCCTTCCTTATCCCTTTCCCCACCCTGCCTCTGTGGAACTCAGTGGAGTGCTTAGGGCCATGATGGCGAACCTATGGTACGCGTGCCACAGGTAGCATGCAGACCCATTTGTGCGGGCACGTGAGCCCCAGGCAAACGTACCTCACTGCGCATGTGCGCCCTCCCAGCTGATTTTCAGACCCTTTTCGGCTTGCCAGAGGCTTGAGGAAAGCCCCTGTAGGCTTTGCAGGCTGAAAAATAGGGCTGTTTCATCACTTCCTGTATTTCCGGAAATACCAGAAGTGACAAAACGGGCCCATTTTTCGGCCTGCAAAGCCTGCAGAGACTTCCTTCAAGCTTCTGGCAGGCCGAAAAAGGCCTCAAACAGGCCAAAAATCAGCTGGGAGGTGCAGTGCAGGTAAAGGGGGGGAATCACGTGCACATGCACAGGGGGTGTGGGGCCCCCCTGCACGCATTGCCTTCTGGGTGCTGGTATGGCACACGAGTGCACGCGTACAAGCAAGAGTGCAATTTTTGGCACAGGAGCCCAAAAAGGTTACCCACCACTGGCTTAGGGCAACGGATTCAAGTTCTACTAAAACCTTGATTAGATGGCTCATGGCGCCGCTCATGGAGGCTACCAGGGCGCCGCTCATGGTGAAAAGCAAATAGAACAGCTATAGAGATTTACTTTCTCGGATTAGAATACAGGTAGTCCTCGACTTACAACAGTTCATTTAGTAACCGTTCGAAGTTACAACAGAACTGGAAAAAAGTGACTTATGACCATTTGTCACACAATCATTGCAGCATCCTCATGAATCTGATCAAAATTCAGACGCTTGGCAACTGGTTCCCATTTATGACAGGTGCAGTGTCCTGGGGTCATGTGATCACCTTTTGTGGCCTTCTGATGAGCAAAGTCAACGGGGAAGCCAGATTCACTTGACAGCCATTATACCAGCTTAAGAACTGCAGTGATTCACTTAAAAACTGGCAAGGAAGGTCGTAAAATGGGGCAAAACTCGCTTAACAAATGTCTTGCTTTAGCAACAGAAACGTTGGGCTCGAAAATTATCTGTAATGCGGTGTTGTTCACAAATGTTTTCCAAAGCACATGCTGATACCTTTGAAGCACATTTAAATGCTTGTTTTGACAGAGTCACCCAAGATGAGGCAAAGACCCCCTCCGCGTCGAGATCTCACCATAGTAAGTGTTGCTTCCTAATGCATTTAAGCCGTCTGATGACAACCCATCAGATGGAATGAAAGACGTTGGGAAGATAAAAGAGACACAGGTCTTGCCTACCTCTTCTATATATCTGCATAAATCCCCATGTTCAAAGCATTTTTATAATGTCGTTTCAGGAGGAACTTGGCATGTCTAACTTGCTTTTCCTTTTCAAAATATGAGTAGTAAATAAGGTTCAGCGTGGTATGAGTTTTGTTTCCAAGGCATTTAATTGGGTGGGATGCAATCACAGTTTTTACTAGTTTGTTAGAAGTCTGTTTCTGGAATTTGTCCCTGCAATCAAACTGATAGCATGGGGTTTTTTTCCAACATTGAATAACTTTACTATATACAATTAATGCAGGGTTTAACTATAAAACCGCAGACCCCCACTTTGATTTCTACTTAGATTTGTTTCTAAACACTACCAAAAAGTTGGTTTTTCTATAAAGACATAATTTTGATTTCATAGTTGGAATTGACCAAAGAAACATTTCATCTCTTGTTCTGCAGAGGCTCTGCTGAAAAACGAGTTATGGGTTTGTCATCTCCTTGGGCTCACTTGCTGTGTGACCCTGCAGATGGAGACTGGAAAGCTTAATGTGTAAAGAATTGCTCTTTTGTGGATGGGAGATGACTAATGCATATTTTTAATATTCTTGTAATAGCCACGGTGTGTCAATTTGCCAAAGCCTCCAGTGCCCCCACAGGTGGAAGAAGAGTATTACACCATTGCTGATTTCCAGACCATCATCCCTGATGGGATTAGCTTTCAGGCAGGACTGAAAGTAGAGGTGAGACTAAATTTTGTCAAGCCCATCTTCATAATCCTTGGCTTCTTCCACATAGCTCCCTTTAAAACTCGCTATATACCTTTTACAATGGTATAGTATTGTCAGCTAACCCAGTTCTATGTGTAGTGATTTTAATCATAGTTTTCTAAAGAAGTTTTTCTTCTTTCATCTCAACTACTTGAGTCAGAAATATATTCCAGAAAACAAGATGCTGCTTCTCTCCACTTAAATTTCATAAGACGTTTGAACAAATCAAACTGGAAAAGTTTGGTCCAACAGAATGTACTACTAAGATTCTACTTAGATTAGATTCTACTTAGATTCTACTTATGTGACTTTATAAATAAAAGAAAGAGGATTATCTTCCTTGACTTCAATCAGTAGCTCTTGGGGAACAATGCTTTACAAGAAAGGCAAATTTTCTGTGCTCCCATTAAACGTATTTTTAACTTGAGGAAGTGGAGGAGACCTTATCTTCATCTGCCATCCATGCACTGCTAAATTATAGGACAATGTCCTCCTATCATTATATTCCTGGTTTTAAAATTCAGAAGTGTATTTCTGGATGTGCAGGCTATGCACATTTACAGATGGCTCAATGCTGACATCTAGTGACTATTTTCTTGTCATATCGGAGCATCTTGTACCTCATATAGAAGTCAGTTGGGACCATATGTTTTGATGGCCTGCCCATGCTTAGATAGGTAATCATTCAGGAAAACTGCTCATTTCATGATCAGTAACATAAATCATCTGGAAATGCTTGATTCTCTCTTGGGCTTGCATCATAAAAATTTTGGTCATGCCCTGTATTGTACAAAAGCTAAATATGCTCCTCTGAACCTTCAGATGTCCAGATGGATTCAGTGGCAATCATTGTATCAAGCTGAATTTAAAAGTGAACATAAGAAAGATGAAGATTTTATCAATAATTTTAGATGATAAATGCTAACAATCATATATTTGTTAAACATTATTTAATTATTATTTATACTGTAGAGAACAAAATGACACTAAATTGATAATTTTATTTATTAATAAAATTTACAAAATATAAGTAAAAATTATTTTAATTTTATTAACTTAGGTCAGTTCTTAGGGTTAGAAACAATTAAATGGAAAACACTTAATGAAGTGATTTTTTTTGTGGTGGTTCAGTTGCTAAGTCATGCCCGACTCTTCACAACCGCACGGAACATAGCATGCCAGGCCCGTGTCCTCCACAGTCTCCCTGAGTCTGTCCAAACTCTTGCCCACTGACTCAATAAAAGGTCTTTTGAGCCTCACTGAAGCCTCAGAGTCCTGATTCGATTGGGTTCATTACTCAGAACAATGACACCATGTAACCATCTCACCCTCTGCCGTCCCTTTCTCCTTTTGCCTTCAATCTTTCCCAATACCAGGATATTTTCCAGTGGGTCCTCTCATCTTGTTTGATGGCCAAAGTATTCGAGCTTCAGTTTTTGTCCTTCCAAAGGACAGTCAGTGTTCCTTTAGGATCAACTGATTTGATCATACTATATATTCATTTTCAGCCCACAGACTCATCACTGTAAACTATCTTGAAAGTAGTTTTTCAGTGACGAATCTGTAGGCTGAAAATAGATGACTACTTGTCTATTATATGAAATATGAGGGTGAAAAAAAGACCTGTTAAAATCTTAATGCTAAACTTAACCTCAAAAATTTTAGGTAATGCAGTTCCTATGGAGTTCTAAAGAATGGTGACTTTATTTCCTTCTCCAGGTAATTGAGAAGAACCTGAGTGGTTGGTGGTATATTCAAATTGAGGAGAAGGAAGGCTGGGCACCGGCTACTTTTATTGACAAATACAAGAAAACTAGCAATGCATGTAGACCTAATTTCTTGGCACCATTACCAAATGAAATGGCACAGCTACGTCTCGGTGACAGCACAGCAGAGAACAGCTTTAATGGAGATTCTGCTGGGCCATCTCGACCTCTGCCTGAAGCACCACCTAATGGTATTGAATATGGAATCAAATGGAAAGGAAAGGAGATGCCCCAAGATGCTTTGCCTGAGAATAGTGATGCTTCTTTGTGTGTTGGGTATGAAGAAATAGGTGATCGGGATATGGAAGAGAAACCAAGTCTTCCTCCAAGGAAGGAATCCATAATGAAATCAGAAGAGGAATTAATGGAAAGGCAAAGGTTGGAGCAGCGGCCTCCTCCAAAACCTCCTGGAATGATTTTGCCAGCTATCCCCCCAAAGCAGATCGTGCCTCCAAGGGACAACAAGAAGCCAGAGCTCAAAACAGAGAAGGGCAAATTGTTCCAGTTGAAAAACGAAATGGGTCTTGAGTGTGGACATAAGGTTTCTCCAAAAGAAATAAAGAAGCCCAACCTCCGGCCTACAAGCAAGCCAATGAAACCAAAGATTGAGCCCCCCGAGGATAAGCCTGAAGCAACTACCCCAAACCTTTTCCTGAAATCAAAACCTCAGATCAAACCGAAGCCAGCACCTGCTCCTAGGACAGACCTTCCTCAGTCAGAGAACAAATTAGATCTTTGCAACCTGAGGAGCAAACTCAAGCCTGCAAAAGCTCAAGAGAAGCTGTCGGAGCAGGACCCTGTGGTTAATGAGAGTGCCTTCAATAACAGTGGACTTCTGGTAGAATCTTCTGTCAAATCTCAGGAAAAGCCCAACGTGGAGATTACACCTCCTTCTAGACCTGACAGCCAAATTTTTAAGGAAGCTCCTTTCCCCAAAGTTCCTGTGGGTTTATCAAAGCTAGGTGAAAATGAATCCAAGAGCAGCTTTCCAGTACCTAGGGAACCCCCTCTACGCCCAGTAGTACCTCCCAGAAGACCTCCACCTCCAAAGAAATCAAGTGTGCCAGCACCCTCAGCTTCATTTGCCCCCCCTGCAGAACATAAAGTCCCACAAAAGGAAGTGCCTGAAGTTCGAGCTGTCCCAGTGTCCAGTAGGCCAATATTGGTTCCACCAAAAGCCAAAGCCTTCCTGCCGTGTCCTGGCCAAGAGGAAACCAAACCAAAAGGCAGCTCTGGGCAAAAGTCATTGCCCAAGCCTATAGAGAAGGAAAGAGTATCCATTCCAATTACCAACCTGGATGTCTCCAAAGAAGCCCTCTATGTGGCTGTGGCAGATTTTGAAGGAGATGAAGAAACTAGCAGTTTTAAAGAAGGGACTGTATTTGAAGTCCGTGAGAAGAATAGCAGTGGCTGGTGGTTTTGCAAAGTCCTCACAGCAGGGCCATGTTGGGAAGGCTGGATTCCTTCCAACTATCTCCGAAAAAAGCCGTAGTCCTGTTGTTGCTTTTGCATTACAGCAGCTCAACAAACCCCGTTTTAGTACTGCAATATTTAATTAGCTTATTTATAGATCTTCATAAGGCCAACTCTATTAGAAACAACAAAAAGCAAAGAATCTGGGATACCACACATTCCAATTTGGGTGTGTTTCCAAAATGAATTACAAGAGGAAACATGCCATTATGTAGCATTATACCTAGGCTACTCTTCCTTCTGTAGTTCATTTCTTGAACAATTGTTCATTTCTTGAACAATCTTCAGAGAAAAAAGGAAAGAGAGAAGAAGAGCCACTTTCCTTTTTCAGCATCATGTGCCATTTAACCTCACTAAATATAATCATGGGCTAAGAAACTTCATGGCAAGGACAATATATAAGTAATACAATTCCATAATAGGGTACTTAGGTGCAAAGAGCTATCCCAGTTGTTGTTGTTCATTATTTTAGTCTCCTGTCTCTGTATTTTCTTCTGATATGAACAATGCATCTACCATAGCTCCCTTTTATATGACAGCTAGTGTTTTTATATAAGCACCATGTTTGAAGACTTGCTAATGAAGTTCAATGTACACTCTGCAATGCAGATCTCTGTCTCACTTGGATTTTTCAGTATCTTAATCTCGTTTCAGTAAATGTCGAGGGCATGACGTACAGGTTGTCCATGTCCATACGGTTGGTGCTGCATCTTTGAGACTTGCTCTACCAAACTTTTATCTACATCTTCTGATTCTTCTAGATTTTGGCCCATCTTTTTTAAATCTAGAAGGTAACAGAATGGGAACCCTCCAGATTCAGCCTTTCTAAGAAAGTCTTTAACGTTAAAGTTGTACTAAAGGAAATGTACGAAGGATTTACCTCAGCCCTGTTATCTCTTCCTCATATATTTTACTGTGAGAGCTTTTCCAAAAAGCTTGGTTTCCTACTTTTGTGGTTTCTTTAGAATGCAAGCTGAATTGGCCATGTCTTTTGAAACATGCAGCCAGGCTAAAAGAACGGCACACTCTAAGAGCTACGTGAATTGTTTGAATCATCTTGTATAAATCATCTAGCCTGTTTAAATCCTGGTCAACTAGTGACAGGTTATGGCAATTTTAGTGACATGAACTGGAACCAAGAACCATTTAATAAGATGCATTTCAATTTCGGAGCTACAGCCAAGAAGTAGAAGATTCATAAATATGAAGATTAACTGTATGGAACTTGTTCTTCTAAAAGATGCAGGGGCCACCTTTTTTCCTACTTATTTCTGTATACTTAAACGGACAAGCATGATTAAAATAAATGTGTGCTTGCCTTTCTTTTTTCTTTTTTCTTTCATACAGTAGAAATACATGAAATAAGAACATGCCAAAAAGTGATAGCTTCTCATTTATAGCGTGACAGTTTTTAAACAATTGATGATGCAGAGATTTAAACTTCATCATTTTCAGTAATTCTCACATGTTCAATTACATTGTGGTTTGAGGGTGTAGTTGAGAATCTGGTATGCAGAAATTAACCATACAATTTGTGTTGAAAAGATTTCACAGGAAAGGGAAAAAAATACTAGTTTCAAAAAGGCAATACAGCATTTGTGTTACAGGAATTTGTCTAGTAAGCTCCCATGAGCCGAATCTCACTAATTTTCCTGAAATTAAATCAGCTTAAGTCCAGCTCTAAAATTTGCCTGTAAAAATCAGTTCTTGGAGTTTAAGTGGCTGCATTTTTCTCAAAGGCAGGTCAGTCTGACTATTACTTAGACAGATTCAGGATATTAATAATAGGAATATGATTCATTTGTCGATTGATTAGACATGAGATCAACAGAAGTCATTCTGAGAGATCCTGCTACATAAAAGTAGAAATCTTACTTTTTGTTTGTCATGACTGACTGCTCTAATTTTACCATTAGTCTCTAACTACTATTAAGCAGTGGTTGAACCATTTGCTATTCTGCAACTTTTGTTCAACACCTAACTATACCTTATTTCCTTCTTGGAACTATTCAGTATGTGTGGTCTAGTGACATTACAATATTCATTTCAGAATCTTTGTATAACTAAATAATTTGTATTAAAATACATGTTTCTTGTACAGTATTATTTACCCACCTCTAATCCTAATCCTTTTCCTTTGCCCTATTCCTAAAAACAAAGACATTCCTAGAGTAGAAAGAACTAAAAACTGTTTCTAGTATTTCTTGTTGCTTCCATATTTCTTTCTTGAAAAAAGCTTTTCTCAGAAAATGGACTGAAGGATCAGGATGGTCTGGGTTAATAAAGCACTCTGATTAAGGAAGCCATTACATTACACATCTGTGCCTCACTTTTTATATTACATGGGATAGACGCAATTATGAAGACCTGACTTGCTGGAATATGAGAAGAGTTGTTGAGCTAATATTTGCCTCAACACTTTTGTTGCCGTATACCAAAAGGTATATCATTCTGAAAGGGATAACCAGATGACATAACATGTAACCTGCTCTGTTTACTTTCCAAGTTCACTGACCACATATCTGTTGGACTAAAGGATGTTCTTGTATTCCAATTCCCTAGCCTTCTAACTGGGATGTTCTCCAATGGCCTGAGGCTCATCCACATCTTTAAAAGCCTGTTTTAATGTTTAATGTTATGTATCAATCTGTATCAATCTGTACGTTAGCTGGGTGGGATTTATGGGGATGGGATTTTTGACAAGGGTAGACGTAGCCTATGTAAAATTCATGTACACTTCCAGCATTAAAGGCTAGGTGATTGTGTCTTATGTGTGTGTTTTTTAAGATAAAAAAATAAAAAATAGGCTTGACTGGTTTCAAGCAGAACTGATACAATGGCTTTTTTTATTCTTCTTCCATGTATATTTCTCGGCAAGTGTGCAGGGGTGGAATTCTACCAGTTCGCACCTATTCGCTAGAACCGGTTGTTAACATTCTAAGCAGTTCGGAGAACCGGTTGTTAGAAGAAATTACTGGCCTAATCCTGTAAGGAAGGCAGGAAGGAAACATTCTGGTGTTGCTTACAGAAACTGCCTCTCCGTTAACCCTTATTACGCTCTTGGCAGAACTAGACTTCCTGTCTCAGGAACCTCTCTGGAGTTTTTTTTCCCCTCCTTTGCTGGTACTTTGCTTGTGTGGAGTGACCATTCAAAGTTACAATGGCACTGAAAAAAGTGACTTATGACCCTTTTTCACATGGTTGCAGCATCCCCACAGTCATGAGAGGCCATGCGAGGAGATGCGTGCCTTGATGTGAGTGATATTGAGTTGGCCACACCCAGCCAATAACATGACCACCAAGCCATGTCCACCCAGTCACATGACCACCAAGCCATGCCCACCAACTAAGCCACGCCCACAGAACCGGTTATTAAAAATTTTGAATCCCACCCCTGTGTGTGTGTGTGTGTGTGTGTTGCATAATTAGTTGAGATGTGATGCTATTTGTCATTCACATGATTTGCAGGGATTCTAGAGAGTCTATGATTATATTTTTAGGGATGAAGTGATCCTCTTCAAGAGCTTTGTTTAAAAAAACAATAATATGAAATGGCTGCTGTAAAGAAGCTACAACATTCGAGCCTCCATCAAGATAATTGTGGTTCGGCCCTCCTTAAAATTAACACAGAACAGTGTTAACTTAAAGAACAATGAGGGCACTTCAGATTAAGTGGGATGGAAAAGACAGAGTTTTATGAATTTGCAAATGATTCAACAGGTGGTGGTGAATTCAGTTAAACTTTCAATAGAAAGAGCTGACAATTTTGAAAATATAGTAGGTGGTTTGGAGAAAGGCATCTGTTCTTTTTTAAAGTTAACCACTACAGAGTGAATCTCAAGCAAAAAAAAACTGTTGGTGACAAACCACACAACTGTCTATTGTAACACATGCAAAATTTTACAGTTTATGCCTCTGAAAGAGTGAGTGGGGAA
The DNA here is from genome assembly GCF_049901735.1 of Notechis scutatus. Classification (NCBI taxonomy): domain Eukaryota; kingdom Metazoa; phylum Chordata; class Lepidosauria; order Squamata; family Elapidae; genus Notechis; species Notechis scutatus. The sequence continues at coordinate 90,315,571 of NC_142010.1, read as the reverse complement.
AATTAATCTCATAAAGCAAAATGGGGTCTTTAAGAGTTATAATGCAGAAATCAAATAATGTTGAAGCATTCCCAACATTTCACCAGAGAATTGTAGTGACAACTCCTACATTTTGAAGAGTTGTTGAGAAAAGATGAGAAAGAAGAAGATAATTCTGATAAAGCATAAGGACAAGAGGTTTTAGAATGCATGTACAAAGACTAGCAGTGAAAAATAAACTGAAAGATTTGGCAGGGACAAGGCCTCATTGTTTGGGGTGCAAGGGAGAGACAGGCTCTTGCCAAACAACTCTTTAAACTCTAGGACAGGGGTCTCCAACCTTGTCAACTTTAAGACTTGTGGACTTCAACTCCCAGAGTTCCTCAGCTAGCTGGCTGAGAAACTCTGGGAGTTGAAGTCCACAAGTCTTAAAAGTTGCCAAGGTTAGAGACCCCTGCTCTAGGACAGGGATCCCCAACCTTTTCGACGCCGCGGCCCGGTTCCGGCGTCAGCTGGGCGCCGCGGCCCGGTTCCGGCGTCAGCTGGGCGCCGCCATCTTTTTTTGACGAAAAATCACTTCCGGCTTTCTACCCGGAAAAGCTCACCCGAAGCGCTGGCGCAGCCATCTTTTTTGACGAAAAATTGCTTTTTTTACCAAAAAAAGATGGCGGCGCCCAGCAACCAGCGGCCCGGTAAGGCTTGTTCCGCGGCCCGGTACCGGTCCGCGGACCGGCGGTTGGGGACCCCTGCTCTAGGACACTGTTTCTCAACTTCAGCAACTTTATACTGTGTAGACCAGTGGTTGCCAATCGGTGGGCCATGGCCACTGGTAGTCCCTGAGAAAATTTTGCTGGTCTACAGAGGAATGGCACCCCCAAAGCAATTAATCCAGGCTGCGTGGGAACAAGGCTACGCCACCCACATGGCCCGCAGGAACACAAGGCTTACGTCGCATTATGAACAACATAAGGTAGTGAGGGGAGGGGGGAAATGGCGGAGTGAGGAGAACTTGCCCCATTCGCTCCATGCGCCTCGCCTGGCTGCCAGGCTGCTTCTTTATACTTCTTTGTTCTGCTTTTGGCTGCATACAAGGAAAGCAGCAAATGTCTTTCTCTCCCCCAAACTCCCACCAGAAATGAATCTTTGGGACCCTGCAAGGCATCCTGCTCCAAGAGGCTGCACTGGCAAAGACTCATTTCTGGTGGAGTTTGGGACTTCTGCTGCTTCTGCTGCTTTCCTTGCATGAAGCCAAAAGTCTCTCTCTCTCTCTCTCCCCCATGAGAACGGAGCTGAAGATGGTAAAGAATGATCGATCAGTAGGAAAAGAGGGTGGGGAATTCCCCCACCCCATTTTCCTATCAACCAATCGTTCTTTATTTGGGATCGCAGAATACCCCCCCTCCCTCTCCTACTGAGAATGGAGCTGAAAAGCAGGTTAGGAATGTGGCTGCCTTGGAGGGTGGTGTGTGTGTGAGAGGGACCTGTGTGGTGTGTGTGTGTGTGTGTGAGAGAGAGAGAGAGAGAACATCACAGCCAGCCCTCCGAGATTAGATCTCTCTCTCTCTCTCCCCCTGACAACGGAGCTGAAAAGCAGATTAAGAATGTGGCTGCCTTGGAGGGTGTGTGTGTGTGTGTGTGTGTGTGTGTGTGAGAAGGCCCTCTGTGTGTGTGTGAGGGGGGGAGAGGGAGGGAGGGAGAGAGAGAGAGGGAGAGAGAACATCACAGCCAGTCTTCTGAGGCGCTCTCTCTCCCCCCCCTCTCTCTCCCCCCCATCCCCCAAGAATGGAGCTGAAAAGCAGGTTAGGGATGTGGCTGCCTTGTGAAAAAACTCAAGCTAGGCCTGAATATAATTGCCTGTTAACAGAGGAAGGCAAAAAGTTAATGGATTGGGGAATGGAACAGGAACATTTTTGTATTTTTGTTGCAAATCCCATTTTGTATCTTTAGTAATTGTGAGGAAGTACGAGAGTAGGAATGCCAGTATGCTTCTGAGGGTTTCTCAGAACCATTATTTCTTTCTTAAATTCACCCTGGACTTCTCAGGGATAGTCTGTGAGCATTCTAAAGGTGGCTGACAGTGCCTGGCCTTTGTTGGAAACCTGAAGCTGCCCTTTTGTGGCTATTTGGTGTGATGCCGCAGAAAAGAAATGAACTCTTAATAACTTTTTCTCTCTGGGTGTGAATAAATATATCAGACAGGTCAGTGTTATTGGCATTCTAGTTCTTGTTTCTGTAAACACAGCAAGCAAGCTAGATCATCCAGTTCTAGCAGGAAGCATGCTCTCACAGCAAGGAAGACAGTTGTAGGAAAGCATTTCAATGAAACAATCCATTAAAGGCTCTCCCAGGAGTGGTGCTTGCATTGTCATTCCCATTTTGAAGTTGTCCGGTAGATAAAGCCAAAGAATGATCATTAAGCATATTTACCTATTGATCTAGGACAGGGGTCATGGCAGTGTCACGTAACGTATTGGGACTTTTTTTTCTCCTTCACTAAACTGGACCAGGGTGTGGGCAGTGCATGGTGCATCCGGCTCATGGACCAGGAGTTTGACAGCCCTGGTCTAGGACTAGTTTACTAGAGAATAATGTGAAAGAGAAGAGGGGCCATTATGCACGGGAAATGGAGATTAGACAAGCTTCCATTGCTTTTATCAACTTGGATCTGCCTTAAGCAGTCCTGCTTCAACTGACCACTACGTGGTGCTATTGCAAGGGTCTGTGCTCCCTATTTTTCATGCCAAATCATCGCTGTGTAATCCTAAATAAGCAGTGCGGAGACTTTGCTTAGCTAGGAGCGGTGTGCGTACTTGTAATGGCTATATCTAGAAATCAAGACTTCAAACAACCGAGTGTCTCTGCATTCAGGAGGCCAAAGGCATGAAACTGCTGATTGTATCAAGGCAGCTAGAGAGGAAATTAACCATTATGGGATTCTCCCGCCCCATCCCTGGTGAATTATGGAGACTTGATTGAAATGATATTACCTTTTCTTTTTTCCCCGTTATATTGAAAGGTAATGTGATATGCTAAATTGACAAGGACAACAATAATAATACTTTTCTATTCCAAAATTTCCATGCATTGTACAATGAAATCAAATGAAAATTAAAGAAGAAACTGAGAACCCAGCATAGTAAAAAGGCTTTTAAGGCCTCAAGGTCCTTCCAGGTTGATACTGGTAGTAGGTGGGTTCCATCTCATTGAACAGAAGTAATTTTCAGAAACTTGTACCTTAGCACTTTTCCAATACGATAACACCCCAGTCAGAAGGTTTGCTAAAAACCAATTATCAACTTTGGTTTTCTGGAAAGACACACAGAGACAATTGCGCCATATCCCACATTCCTTGGCCTGCTGAAGGATGCTAGCAATAAGCTTTGAAGTCTCAAAATAATTATATTGACATTCAAATACTTCCTCCGTTTCAAAATAGCAGTGCAGGATGGTATCCATCTGAGATCATAGCTAAATTGTGGGAGTTCCTTTAGAAGAAGCTATGAAATATATTATTGTTCCAGGTAATCCTCATTTAGTGGCCACAATTGGGACTGGAAATTGCATCATTAAGGGAAGTGGTTGCAATTACTTCAACTTTCCTTTGCTTTACAGACTTGCAAAGATCATAAATGTAAGGACTGATTGTAAAGTTACTGTCAGCTTTGGAAGTCATATTAGTACCAGACGCTTCCACACTGCCACATTCTTGAGCCTGAGAAAATGAGAGGGGGGAATTTCTTGGAACGTATATGGTTCGACATCATAGCATTCTTCTTCTAAGTCAAGGTCATGTTATTTCTGCACCTGGCTGAGGAGTGATTGAGGGGATGTCTCAAGTTGGGAGGGATGGTGAATGGGGCATGGGATGCAATGAGGGTGCAGGGGGTGGATTTGTAATTTTTTACTTATCGAAGGGAAACCCTGGAACTTTCAGATTCGGGATTTCCCAGATGTGCCAATTTACTACTCTAATAAAAGGAACCTTTGAGAAGATGTCTGTCTCGGAGTCATTGATTGGAGTTGAGGTTTTCTGGAACGCTGACAGTTACGTTTCATCACTGTTGTAGCTGCGGTTGTTAAATGAGGCTGTTGCTAAACAAGGATTACTTGTACATTCTTGAACAGTGTTCTGGTTCTTCTGTCTCCTAGATTTGTTTTAATTCTGCCAGAGACCATAATCTCTGTGTTGTTTTGGTGTTAGTGTTTGACCCAGCCCTTGTCTGATGAGTTGGAAGTGGAATGTACAGTGCTGTAACTACTTAGTGCTATAAACTCCATGTTAAAATTCTATTACGGTTTAGAGAAGTGTTTCCTCTCCCTTGCGTACCTAAAAGAACCCTTCACAGAATGCCATATATGTGCAGCAATTCAGGTTCAGAGGAACAAAGAACCCCCTAGAGTATGCAGGGACCCAAGCATGCAATTCCAGACCTCTCTTTTTCTAGGAAAAACAGTAGCTGCTTTAAAGAGTGTCAGACAAATGTTGTATTTGCATGATCTGTCCGTCTTTCAGTCTAAAGGACTGACATTATTATGGACGGTCCCTCTGTTCACAGAATGCCTGTCACCAAATTTCTGTACCCCCGTACTTGACATGAGTTAAGTGAAACAGCTTGTTTTACTGACTTCCAGCAAAAACAGAAGCAGGAGTACAGAAATTTAGGATAAGGGCACTGAGATATCATGGGGGTGGGGGTCAAAGTGGTTTGTTTTTTTTGAATGATAGGAAAAATGTTACCAATAAAAGTCCTTTCATAGTAGAGCTGATTCTCTAAAGAGGTGGTGGATTCCCCTTCACTAACTGGTACAACATGCTTTAATTTGGATCCCAGCATTGAACAGGGACTTGAACTTTATGCATGCCTATGCATGATCGTAATTTTATTGCCATTTACCCTCACTCTAATGATGGTCATTTCAACATAAGAATGCTGGTGGATTCTGTTCACAGGCCCAAGCTTCGTGTAGCATCCTTGTTGGCTCAGCTATTATACCATTTGCATCTATGCAGCTGATCTGTTACACAGTTTTGTTCACTAGCTTCTCCTCAAGATACATTAGAATTGGAGTCATCTGAATGTGTGCTTGTTCTCCTATAAGTAGGAGAAATCTTTGTGATTAGAAAAATTAAGAGTGGTAGCTGAAGCAGATATCCCAAAGGTGCTTTTTCCAGAGGCAACTGGACTTTCCTGTTTTTTCTTTTGAAGATAACAGATAACAGATCATCAGAGTTGGAAGGGACCTTGTAGGTCATCTAGTCCAACCCCCCGCCCAAGCGGGAGATCCTACACCATTTCTGACAAATGGCAGTCCATTCTCTTCTTGAAGGTCTCAAGTGATGGCGCTCCCACAACTTCCGAGGGCAAGCTGTTCCATCGGTTGATTGTTCTCACTGTCAGAAAGTTTCTCCTTGTTTCCAGGTTAAATCTCTCCTTGTTCAGTTTCCATCCATTATTCCTTGTCTGGCCTACAGGCGCTTTAAGAAAATAGCTTGACCCCTTCCTCCCTGTGGCAGCCCCTCAAATATTGGAAGACTGCTATCATGTCTCCCCTGGTCCTTCTCTTTACTAGACTAGCCAAGCCCAGTTCCTGTAACCATTCTTCATATGCCTTAATCTCCAGTCCCCTAATCATCCTGATTGCTCTTCTCTGTACTTTTTCTAGAGTCTCAACATCTTTTTTATAATGTGGTGACCAAAATGGATGCAGTACTCTAGGTGTGGTCTTACTAAGGCTTTATAGAGTGGTATTAGTACCTCCCTTGATCTTGATTGTATCCCTCTGTTAATGCAATTTAGGATTGCATTAGCTTTTTGGGGTGTTGTTTGTTTCGCTTCTCATCCAAGAAGCTTCTTCAGCTCAGACAGGATAGTGAGGAAGAAGCTTCAGAAAACTAAAGTTGAGAAACAAAACAAAACAAGGAAGTCCAGTTGCTTATGGAAAAAGCACCTTTCAGACAACCATGACCTTGGTTGAGAATTTCTACAGACTTTTAACTGAACCAGATAAAGACTGGTTTTTAAAAGTTTTTTTTTAGCTCTTTCTAAAAGTAGATGAATTGCATTAGTAGCATGACATTGGTAAAGGGTGCTTAATATTTATGGATGCTGAGTAATAAACACAGGCTTTCATTTTAATACCATGTTTCTCCAACAATACGCCCCCCCCCCAATAGGAAGACCCAGCATGTTTTCTAGGCATAAAATGAAATTAAGCCCCTCCCCCCAAATTTAGGCCTAGTTTAAAACATGCGAAATTGAGGGGGGAGGCAGGGGGGAACTTGCCATTAGGAGTGCCCTGCGGGCAGCTATGCCTCACCATCAGCCGCTCCTAACAGCCAATCATGGTGGAGCACAGAGGGCTCCCTTACCCTTCCCTTACCTGGGTCAGCAGGCGGGCGGCGTCGGCGTGGATGTCTGGCAGCTTTTCAGCCGCTTCTCAGGCCTCCGTAGCTTCCATGGTTCCCACCGGTGCTGACGCCTCTCTCGCCAGCACCGTCTCCAACAACAGCTTCTGAGTCTCTCCCGCTTTTCCCCCATCCCCGTAACAGGAAAAAAAACATTTTGAGGTACCTGGGTGGGCATGAGAAGAGCCGAGCGAGCGTCTCTGCTGCTGCTATCCTTGGTGCTCCAGCCTCGGGCTCTGCAAGTTTGCAAAAGTCCCGGTGCGCAGCCCATTCCTGCATTCCAAGTGCCCAGGCCGAGCTGCAGCTGTCCCTCTCTCGCCGGCGCCGTCTCCAATAACAGCAGCAGCAGCAGCAGGAACCGTGGAAGCGTTTCAGCTATTTTTTGGGTGGGGGAGCCGCCTCCGTAACTTCCATGGTTCCCGCCGCTGCTGCCGCTGTTATTGGAGACGGCACTGGCGAGAAAGGGACAACTGCAGCTCGGTCTGGGTGCTTGGAATGCAGGATGCGCACCGGGACTTTTGCAAACTTGCAGAGCCCGTGACTGGAGCACCAAGGGTAGCAGCAGCAGAGACCCTCGCTCGGCTCTTCTCACGCCCACCCAGCCGCTCGGGATTAAACCAAAACACAGCACGTGGCACTCCCAGGTACCTCAAAATCTTTTTTTCCCTGTTGTTATGGGGACGGGGGAAAAGCGGGAGTGACTGATGCTGTTGTTGGAGACGGCACTAGTGCGCGGGGGGGGGGATTAATTCACCCCTGAAAAGACGTCCTAGCCGTTTTTTCAGGGCTCAAAAAAAAAAAATAACGCCTGGCCTTATTTTGTGTGAAACACGGTAGATGAAACTATGTTAGTTGCATTTTCTGCTGCTTCCATCTCTTTTTATTTGTTAAAAGCCTGAGTGTCGGGTTCCAGTTCCTATTTTTGGGCTGCAACTATCCTTCTACGCTGTAACCAAGCAAAAATGAAACATGATGCCTGGGCATGTAATTTATTCTGTTTTGTAATAGCTTAGTCACAACGATATTGTTCAGAGTATTGTGCCTTCAAAAGTTGCAGGAGGTGGGTGTGGTGGTTTGAGAAGGAAAGACACAAGAGACTCTGCCTGGCTACTGAAACAAATACGAGTTCAGTAAAAGAACCTTGGGAATTGTCTACACTGCCCATGATAAGGAGGGGGCAAAGAATCTAAGGGAGGCTACACAACACTAACAACAAACCCCAAATTTCAGTTTTTAAGCTGCTGCTTCTAGCATTTTTCTGTTGTCCGTTTTTTCCCCTAATCAACTGAGCGCTAATCCATTAGTGATAGTAATTGACCAACCAGCTTATTGCTTATTGTGCGCTGAGTGCGTGTGAGACTGGTCCAAAGTCATCCAATCGGCTTTCATCCTAAATGCGGGACTAGAACTCACTGTCTTCCGATTTCTAGCCTTAACCAGTGGATCAAACTGGCTCTGTTACCAGCTGTCAAGCTACTTATAGCAAAATAGAGATGTAACAATTTGACTTTAAAGGAAATCTGGGACTTTGGGAGGCAAACAAAGAGAAGCAAAAGACCATGACTCCTACAAAACTAAACTGAACTTGACTTCTAATCACATCTTCTTAAAGAGTGGTAGAAGCTGCTCTAGGAAAAGAGCTGTCTTTTTGTTTATGGCCACCTTTCATTTTATACAGGTAGTCCCTGACTTACAACCATTCATTTAGTGTCTGCTCAAACTTACAACGACATTGAAAAAAGTGACATTTCACTTTTATGACTGTTGTAGCATCATACAGGTCATGCGATCAAAATTCAGACGCTTGGCGACTGAGATGTATTTATGACCGCGGCAGGGTCCCAGGGTCATGTGATCACCTCTTGTGACCTTCTGACGAACAAAATCAACGGTGGAGCCAGATTCACGTAACAACCATGCTATTAATCTTAACGACTGCAGCGATTCCCTTAACAATTGTGGCAAGAAAAGTTGTAAAATGGGGTAAAATTCACTTAACAACTGTCTTGCTTAGAAATGGGTATTTTGGGCGCAATTATGATCATTAAGTTGAGAGCTACCTGTAGTTAATTCAGGGGTCCCCAAACTTGGCAACTTTAAGACTTGTGGACTTGAACTCCCAGAATTGGCTGGAGAATTCTGGGAGTTGAAGTCCGTAAGTCTTAAAGTTGCCAAGTTTGGAGACCTCTGAGTTAAATGAACAAAAAGAGTGGAACTTTCAACATGAAACAACATCATTGCAGAAAAATATCTATTTTCAAAATGAGTGTGTTTGTGGGTCACAGTATAGTGGAAAGAAATTCAGCACAAATAGTCTTTAAAAAATAAAAAAGCAAACAGGGAGTATGCCCAGTTCCTCAAAAGAGGATACAGGTTAGGTTAATCGTACAAACTCTTACATGCTCCTATCATATTCCAATGTTATTCCAATCAAGAAGATTTGCCTTTACTGACCCAAGAATGTGAAAAGTTGTGTCTCTTCCTCTGTGTGTAACAGCATCTTAATGGCCAACAAAGAACAGCTGCAACCACAGTTTACTTGAATGCTAGGATCAGATGTAAAGCAAAGTAACCATTCAGTGCTCTCTGCTGTTTGTGAGATGCTGAATATTTTATCACAACCCTTGGCATAAAATAAGATCAAATGGTTTTTACAGTATACTTATTTGCAGAAAGCTCCCTTTTCCAGGCCTGAATGTAGCAGGTTCAGAAGTGGTATTCAGCAGGTTCTGACCAGTTCTGGAGAACCGGTAGCAGAAATTTTGAGCAGTTTGGAGAACCGGCAAATATCACCTCTGACTGGAGATTTTACAGTATCCTTCCCCTGCCACGCCCACAGAACTGGTAGTAAAAAAAAAATAGAATCCCATCACTGGGCAGGTTGCATGTACGATTTCTTTCAAGGCAGAGATCCTAAGGGCAGTTTAAAAAAAAACCAAAATCTTCTAAGCTTTTGTACTTTGTATGAACATGTAAGACAAAGGGCCTCTGATAACACAAGGTATTTTACATTTTCTAAATGTAAAGCCTATGAATTGTATGGCCAAATTCTGGGAAATACAATGGGTGCAGTGGAATCATTGCAATGGCTGGACAAAACTCTTGCGTCCCTGTGTTCCTTAAGCCTCCTCTTGCTGGTCACAGTCACAAAGAGCCTCAAGGTAAACTTAACTTAAGGGAAGGGAAAGATAACTCAAGAGGGATGGCAATTTTTCCATTACCACTCCTGTTGCTCAATTCTACTCTTCATTAAGGATAGTAGCGATACATTTAAAAGACTATACCAAATCCCTGAGGCCCAGCAAAAGCTCCAAGCAGCTTTCAGTGTCTTGTCTAGCTACTTCTAAGCTCTGGACTTCTGCCAGAGTCACACATTGATCCTCCTCCTATTACTGGGCACCCAAAGCTGTAGAGAAGATTCACAAGGCAACATTTTGTTTCATAAACAGGTAAAATTTTATATTCATGTAAAACAGACCAAAATAATAAAAAATATATACACACACGCACTACAGATCACAGTACTAGAGAATATTAACATACAGAGAAGTGCAAACTTCCCTCCCCAATTAATTGGCTTTTAAAGTTTATTACAGAGATTAATCTGGCTTATTCGAAAATGTGAAATACAGCTCACATCATGTACTACAGATATATCAAGAAATTCTAGAAATCTGGAAACTTTTTTTTAAAAGCTTTTTATACAAAGGGGAAAGAGAGTGCCAGCAAAAATTTAATGAAAACATACATTTGTCACTCCAATATCAAAAAGCATAATTATTGGTGAACACAGGAAAGTCTATAAAACTACCAGCCATTTGTGTTAAGATCTTTTTTTTTTTCACCTCTCCATTTTAAAGTAGCATTAAAAAGGATAAAAAGTGCACACACACCCTTATAAGGCACGAACAGATTTTCAGAACCAATTAAAAAAAAAAGGAACAAGCAATAGCGAAAACTAATTGCTAAGTAGCCTCCACTTCCTAAATGTTAAGTCAGCGTATGAGACTTCCTTCTGAAACTTCAGTAAGCAGAACTGTGTTTCCATTTAAGCTTATGACTACCTCTGAACCTCTGTCAGATGCTGCTTCATTTTTAAGATAAAGGCCCTTTCTCTGCCTTGACACCAAGCCTTTTGCTTTTTGTAGTTATATTTTGTAGGCATAAATTGCCAGGCCAGGAGGAAATATGTTCACTTAGCTAGATCAGTTCCAGTGCAAAGGTTTAGGGCAAATGCTCAGGTAGATTTTATATTAAATGGCTGATGATTAAATAGACTCAAGTGACAGTTCTGAAAGAGATACTAGGAGGCTACGTGTTGCTGAGAACGTTAGTCTTGGAGGTTGTAAATAGCACCCAAAGTGGGAAAAACATCCTTGCCACAATGTAGAGTTTTGTCCTGTTAATATACTCCAGCCCCTTGATGAGGTCTGATTTCTGAGACCACCCCATAAGAGCAGCAAGAACAAAGGAAGTCTGTAATATTCACTATTCTTCCTTGCAATCCTATTGCTGGGAGACATGCTAGAACTACACAATAGCACTGTAACACTAAAAATCTGTAGTAACAATTAGGAATCTGCAAAAAAATTCTGGATCTGAATAATCTCATACTGACCTTGTCTGAATCCACCACCTACCAAGTTCTCTCGGTGTGGAACTTGAGCATTCCAAATATTTTGGAAGAGTTTTGAGCTCAGGACACTTCCAAAATGTTCAGAGCAGCCAATTCGCATTCAAGAGAGGGTGTTTTGAATTTCAAACGTTTTGCACATCCTCAGGAGCAATCTGTAAAAGTTGTGATCACATTAATTTAGAAACTCTCTGAGAAAGAACTCTCTAATCAATGGTAGTGAAAAAGTAGCAAAAAGTCAAGGAAAATATTGCTGCTGATTTGAGCCAGAAAATTTTCTACACAAGTAAAAAGTTACAGTTCACAAAACCACTTCTAGCAAACAAGTATCTTAACTTGTGAAATTACCCTTGACCAAGCATTTAAACTTACAATGAGATAAAGATTATAATCTTTATGAGTTTCTTCCTCTCCAAGTCTAAATGCAGCTTCTATGGCAGGAGTGAGCAGACTATACAAACCATGTGTAAGCCCTCACGTTTTTCACTCCAGGATCACACTGTCAAAAATGGGCAATGTAATCTGAAATTACACTGGCATTTTTAAAAAAAATGAAAACCAATTTATTAATAGCAAAAGTGCTAAAATATTCATGCTAAAGCTCCATCCAAAAGTTTGAATCTGGCCATTCTAGGGTTATTATTATTATCATTCTTTATTCAAAATATTATTCCTTAGAAAGTTTTGCTGGTAATTGCTCAAGTCCATCATAATGCAGTCTCATCTTAAACAGTAAAACAATCTCAATTGTTCTGACATCTATGGCTAGAAAACCTGCAATTAAAGTCAGCTATGGTCAAGTTGTTGTAAGAATCCAGAAACTACTGAAAGCGGTCTGTGAATAAAAGTGTAGTTGATGATTTTACAACTCATTATTTATTTCATCACAAAACTCGTTCTCAGCCATTTTTTTTCTAATAACTGATTGCACTGCAATGCTTCATTACTGAAGTTTACATGGTAGGTTGAATTCAAAATGCATTGCAATGTTTACTGGAAGCTATCATGTACCACAAAATGTCCGAGAAAAAAATTCAATCAGAGCTTAGATGGGTTCCACCAATGCCATTGCTAGAAAGAAGAAATGAGTGCATATGGTATCCTTGCAATTTCATCAGCTCCTTTAGGTACAGGTATTACAGGAACAAATCATAAAAGAGTTTAAAAGCAGCCTTGGCTCCCATCAATTGCATATCAGAATATAGTAATTGTCATAAAGGTAGTGCTTTATGGTAGATCAATTCTACTAGTCATTTTGCTGACTAAATGGATAGGCTGCAATTGGGGATTAATATGGCCAGAACCTCGAAAATCAGTGGGCAGGAGGCATCTCAGACCTCAGAGCCTGAGAAGGGAGCAGGGCCAGGGATGTCTTCAAGTTAGTCTTGACTCCTGGTGATTGTCTGAATTAATCTCTGCAGTATTCTTGGCAAAACTTCAGAAGTGGTTTGCCACCACCTCCTTCCTAGGGCCGAGAGAGAGTGGCTGGCCCAAGGTCACCCAGCTGGCTTTTCTGCCTGAGGCAGAAAGGACCCTGAAGAAATAAGGGGAAGAGATGCTGCCTAAGTCAAATAAAAAAGACTTCAACTGCATAATGGGCAGACAAACTCAGGAACTACCCTAACTTATTAAGCTGTAAATAGAGATGGCAAGTACTTTCGGACCCGCAAGATTCTGTTCATGTAGCAATAAAACAGAATTAGCTTACAATAGGGTTCAATAAAGTAGAATTAGCTTGCCTGGTCTACTTCCTGTCTGAGGTACCCGGGAAAGTCATGTGTACAAGTGGTCCTTGACTTACAACCACAATTCCTATTGCTAAGCAAAACATTTGTTAAGTGCGTTTTACCTCATTTTACGACCTTTCATAAATTACCACAGTTGTTAAGTTATTAATATGGTTGTTAAGTGAATCTGGCTTCCCCATTGACTTTACTTGTCTGAAAGTCACAAAAGGTAATCACAAGACTCCAGGCCACTGCAACCGTCATAAATATGTGTCAGTTGCCAAGCATTTTGATCACATGACCATGGAGATGGTGCAATGGTCATAAGAGTGAAAAATGATCATTAATGACTTTTTTCATTAACTTTGAATGGTCACTAAATGAACTGCTGTAAGCTGAGGATGACCTGTATTTTAACCACTACACCAAACATGTTCTGGTTAGCTCATCAGAAATTTAAATTTTCAAAGAGTGTTGAACCCTGGAGCCGTCCAGTACGGTGTACAGGATCGCTCTTTTAGAAAGGAGAATCCACATCTGGGCCTAATTTACTAATTCCCCGATTCTCTCCTTCACATATTATTCAGGTTATAATTCAGCACTAATACTATAACCAAATTTCATTAGTCTTTTGAGCACGTCTAATAATAGCTTGAAAATTCCTTTTCCCGCAAACAGTGCCAAATAAAAAAGCTTTTCAATTTCAGTAAGATGCCTCCATTGTGGAACAGCAGACCATTTCCTGGGGTGGAAGTTTGACATTGCTATATACTCTGTTGACAAAATCTCTGGAGAGAAATGAAGGAAGATATCAATCAACTGTATTTATAAATTATAAATCAGAAAACACTGGAAGCTTGAAATTCTAAATAACCCATTAGCCACTTTTGTCTGCAACTTAATTAAAAGCATATCTTCATGTGTTACACCTTACAGATGCTGGGCTAATAACTATTCACAGCCTCTATCATAAGCTGGTGGATCACATATAATAAGTCAGGACTGGTTGCTTATTCCAAGTGATCTGAATTCATACAACATGCTAAGTCAAAATCAAACTAACAACATGACACTGTACTGCTTCTTCTGCCTGCAGGGGCCTACTGCTTTCCACACAACTCTCCACTTGTTAATTGCTCACTAGAAAGGCTGGAAGTATCAAGTCACATAGAGGTGAAAAATCAAATCCCGAGAGAACCTTTATAGCTCTCTGTGTGTGCCACTCTCTCCCAAAATGCCTTGTTTTTGATTTCATAAACTGAGCCACAACTTCTTACATTTGGAGAAAAAAAATGAGTAGTCCACGTTGTAAACCAAAAATAAAACCTAATAAACTTAGATTTAGGAAAATATCGCTGCTCTTACACACTTGATTGGGAGTAACTGATTACTTAGACCATCCCTATTCACGATCTTGACTTATGAATAATATGAAAAATACTTTGAAATTAGCAAACTAGGTAATAGAATATTTGTGACCTGTTATTCCTGCTACCCAAATTTACTCTCATTTTTCCCTATTTGAACTGGCTTACAAATCATGTTTACTAATGTTTAGCATTCCTAGACATAGCAGGAAAGAATCCCAAATGTCTAAACTGGTCTAGTGACTTCTCATTTATCCCACTCAAGATAGGTCAGCTGCATATTTGAGTGAAAACAACGCACAAGATCTTTTTGGTGTTTTTTTTTAAAGAATCAACACGGCAATTGTATTAGGACTCCTCTTCCCCAGCGCTCCACCCTTACCCATCGGAGCAGCATCTTTCCAAAACTCTTCCCACTCTGCAGCTGTATACTTTCAGCCTCTTACAAAGACAGAGTGTTTCCCAGTTCACTTAAATTTTCCCTGATTTGTTTCTACTGGTCAAAACATGGAAATACAGACAAGAGTCACTCAGCAACCACTGACCAGCACAATACCCATAAAGCAGGGACAGTAAGGTATGGCAATCGCTAACAACATTCTTCATCCTGCTCCTCATTAATCACGCCCTGAGGGGTGGGCTGAGGTGAGGTTAAGGACGGTAGATTTTGATAATGTCTTTAATGACCCGTCGGCAGATTGGACAGCAGGCATTGAGCTGTTTCTTCAGTTTAAGACCACAGGTGTTGCACAGGCACATGTGTCCACAGGTATAGATCACCACATCCACTTCGTTGTCAAAACAAACTGTGCATTCCCCATTCTTGCTGCTTGAGGGCTCTGGAGGTGAGAACACAGGAGACACTGGAGGACTCAGAGGAGAACTTGGAGCAGTCACTATATGGGATGGGAAACAAAGGAACTGTGGTTAGAAAACTCATCTCCTTTTCCACAAGTCAGGCTAAAAAGGAGTAATTCAAACCATTTTTCTAATGAGAAAAAGAACCTTTGTAAAGTAAAAATTAAAGAGGCAAAAAAGACAGGGAAAAAAAGTTATATCATTATACTGGAAGTGAAATCGGACTGCTGGGCAGAGAAGACAAACATCAGCCAGGCATTGGAAACAGTTGGCCAGATGAAAGTGCATTAGAACAAGTAGAAGTTGAATTTTATATAGCAATGTAGACCTGCTTTCATTGACAAATGTTTGCATCTTCTAAAGAACATTTTATTTGTGTGCCAAAGACGTGCATGTCAGGAATGGAATATGGGGGTGGTGAATAATTACATAGCATGAATGCTTGTCATCTTGAGGGGGGGGCATGTGCAATTTTTAACTATTGTTTAGTTCATTATTTGTAATGATGAGTTGTTATAATAGTTGTACCAGCCTTTTATTAAGGGTATTTACTTCTGGTACCTAAAAATGCTTCTCAATTGAACATCCTTCTGGTGCAGAGGAGGAGGAGGAGGAGGAGGAGGAGGAGGAGGAAGAGGAGGAGGGGAAGAGGAAGAGGAAGAGGAAGGAGGAGGAGGAGGAGGAAGAGGAGGAGGAGGAAGAGGAAGAAGAAGAAGAAGAGGAAGAGGAAGAGGAAGAGGAAGAAGAAGAAGAAGAAGAAGAAGAAGAAGAAGAAGAAGAAGAAGAAGAAGAAGAAGAAGAAGAAGAAGAAGAAGAAGAAGAAGAAGAAGAAGAAGAAGAAGAAGAAGAAGAAGAAGAAGAAGTCTTTTAATACAACTGTGGCTGGGAAGAAGCAGATTTTGCATTTTACGCATCTATTTGGACACTCATACAGATTTTAATAGTGTATGATGCAGTCACTTTGAATTCTTAAGTTTCAATGGATAATAGGATAGTAGCAAACAAAATACCCTACATTCATTCCCCACATGACTTCATTTTTCTGGTTGAGAATCACCTTTTCTGATGACCCAAACTATGAGCTAAAGTCTCAGTCATATTTATAAAACAAGTTCTTCTTGACTGCATGCATATTTTGACAAGCACATTCTTAAATAAGATGAATATATTGGAGAAAACCATACTGAATGCCTTTAAAAATGGTATAACAATTTTAAAGGAGTGAAAATATCTTCCTCCAACCTAATAACTGTAGGACAGAAAATGCAATGGAAGAAATAATCTCTCTCCCACCTCTATCATTTTCTCTCCCTCCCCTACGTTTCTTTACAACTAGATTAGTAACTGAGAGGGAGATGGAATCTCATCTGTATGAATCCCTTCATGCAGTAACCATCAGTGCACTGGGAAACTAAGTACATGTATGTTTGCTCTCTCTTTCTGAGGATCAGTCAATATTCAGGAAACCAATGAACTATCATAGTATGTGAAGAACAAGTGTGTCCTGGTGAAATATAATATTTACAGAGTCATCAGTTTGACTGATTTTGCCATTTACTTTTATTTTCCACCAATAAATTCTCTAGCACTAGTTTTGACAGATTGAGATTTCCCACTTAGTTACTCATCCCTTAAATACTGTTCCTTAGCTCTGTCAATTCATTTCAGCTTTATTGGGCTTTTGTTGCCGCTTTTATAAAAGATTTGTGCACAACCTAAAGACATCCAATGGGGCACTTAAAAGCAACCTCAGGAAATTGAATGTTCCTTCCTCTCAACAAAAAGTGTGCTATGCTTAGCACAGTTCAGCAGACCTTCTTTCAGACAACTCAGCCCACACAGCTTGGTTTATACTGTATTTATTAGGGTATCGAATGTAAATATTTCAAATGCAGAGATCAGCAAATGATCCTTACCGAGGGATGACTCAGAAGCCGATGAAGACCGGTTCACGCTGAATGCCATATCCGAATCACTGTCATATTGTGAGCCTCCAGGGGATCCTGAGGGGGAGGTGGTGACAGGGCTAGATTGTACGGTGCCTGAAAGGAAAAAGTTCAGTCAGCTGCACAAGTTGGGTTGGAATCTCTCAGGAACAAGTGCTAAGTTTGAGTTCAATCTGGGAACAGGAGAACAACTTCTATTTCAGCTTCAGAACAGTCTTACACAAATAATGGTGTCTAATTACATTGTATTACTTTTTAGAAGGTTTGATCGTTTAAGATGATGAGCATCCTCTACTCTAAAACAAGATTCATTTTCATGAAGGAAGGCAAATATAAGTGTCTTAGGATAATGTTGCAGGGTCCAATCTGAGTTGATCACCAGGACTAGAGGTTTGTCTTCTGAACTTTTCATTAGAGAGAAGTTCCCTGAAGATGGGCTCCAGCATCAGTCCGAAAGCTCAGAGGACAAAATCTTTGGTGATCAATCGGACTTCCGGTTTGCAGGGCTTCGGCGGCAGGCAGGAATCCACGATCGTGCATGGTTTCTGCCTGGGCTCGCTGCTGGAGCGCCCCGAGCCAGCTGGCTTCGGGGCTAAGCCACCCCATAGAGGTGGTGAAGACGGGGGAGACCCAGCAGGGTCAAGGGAAGCCGCACCTCTCCTCCTTAGCTGGCTAAACTCGCTTTCCTGAAGGCGGTAAGAGCGGCAGTCAGAAATGGCCACCTCAAAGAAGCACTCAGCCAGAAAAGAAAGTGCAGGAGGAAGTTAAGAAGAGAAAGTTTTTGGCTGACCGGGACAAAAAGTAACAACTAAGGTACCCTGGAATTTAAATTTTGCAAAAGATACATCGCTCCCAAAGAAGAGTCGGAAGCAGTGAAGGAAAGTGAAAAGGGAAAGTTTTTTTTCTTTCTTCACGCTGACAACGAGAAGACCTGAATAAAGAAATCGGAAAAATCCACTTTGGCACCAACAGGTAATTAAACTGGAAATATAATTAAATGCCAAAGGGACAATAAAGATTTCTGAATATTAAAAATGCTTTTTTTGCTATAAGTGGGAAGGGAGAGGAAAAGAATAAGGGCAGGACTTGGAAGGAGGAGACTGCTTGGAATCCAAAAGAATTTAAAGTTAAATCTTAACAAGACTTCTACAGGATACATTTTAACTGGAACTTTGCAACTAAATAGTAACCGCAAGAAGAGAAAGTGAAAAAAGAAGTGTTAAAAGAAACAGCTTGTGTGTATTCGGATTGTTTGGTGATTTTGGGACTTTTGGAAATCATATTTGAATGACTAAAAACAATTGGGTGGTTGTTTTAAAAAAACTCTACAATGGCATCACCTCTGGATGAACTGAATGAACTGAATGAACTGAAAATTTAATTTAAAAAATATAAAGAAGAGGAACAAGAAGGGAAGGGCTCCTTTGGTTCCATTTTTCAATTCTTAGAAATGCAATTGGTATCTACAAGAAACAACAAGAAAAGACTGCGCAACAAGAAGATTGGGACAAAGAAGAAGCCATTTTTAATGAACAAGTAATTCTATCTGGGGAAGAAAAGGGAAAGGGGGGAAAGAGAATGGAGAATCTAAGACCTAAAAAAAAACAGCCAAAAAATGGAAAAATAATGTGAAAAAGGGATATAATATTGGAAAGCAACAGAAAAGGGGAATACAGAAGAGGGAAATGGAGGTGGAGAGACGGGGGTAAAAAGGGGAGAGAGAAGAAAGGGAAGAAGGAAGGGAAGAGAAGTTACAAAGGTTTGGAGCAAGATGTAAAGAAACAGGATTTATTCAGAGATAATGGGTGAAAATTTAACTGAAAAAGGGATTCTGTAAAGGTACATAAGATTGTATTGTTATATTTGTAATAGAAATAATGTTAGAAAATTGGAAACAATATATGATTAAAAAGTGGAATAAAATAGTTAGTGTAATTTAGTGAAACTTTTGTAAACAAATAAATGAAATTAAATAAATGAGAGAATTGAACTAGGAAGGAATGGGAACATTTTAACTACTCAACGTTTTATAAAATATAAGTGAAGTGGGAGGGAAGTAATTATGGAAAGTTTATAAGTGTTTCCATAGAAGTAGGATACTTATTTGAAAAGTAATGTGTAAAATGTTCAAGATTTAAATGAATATTAAAAATAATGATAGAATTGAATTGGTATGGATTGTTGTTTTAATTATGTTATATACTTATAATTTTTTCTTTTTTTAAAATACATTGTATAGTTTTAGAATGTACCAAGCAGAATCCGAATGGAAGTTATGTATTATATTAAGTGTTATAATTTTAGGGGAAAGATATAAAGGCGTCATACTCCAATCAGTGATTACAGGAGAAATTTTGCTTAATGAGAAAAGATAATAGACAGTTGAAACAGGACAGACAAAGAATATAAGTATGATGATTTGAATTGAGATGAAATAAATAAAATAAAATTAAGAAAGTTGAAAGAGGGGAGAAGTTATATAGAAAATGTAGAATGGTAATAAGATATGGAATGGAATATAAAAATGAGCATGAATTTGAATTTGTGTCTGCACGAAGAGATGTAACCCGGGATCAGGCTGCTTTCAAAAAAGATTTTATGTTTTTATGTTCTATGTTTTGTTTGTTTATGTTTGTTTTTAAAAATCAATAAAATTTTCAAAAAAAAAATCTTTGGTGATCAATCCAGATTAGATCTTGCAAGGTTCACTTTCTTCCTAGCCCTTCCCCCCGCCCCCAGGCTCTGGACTATATTCGAGTAGCAATATTGAACCAGGAGAGATCCAAATTTTCTTTCTAAAATGAAATGGATATTTAATCTAGCACACTCTGATGCAAGGGAAATATTTCCCCATTCTTCTAAAATGGCGTTCTGTTGTGTCCTGGTAAACAGATGCATTATTAAAATGTGGCCTCCTCACCTCACTAATAAGGATACATACAAAGAAGAAGCATACTAGCCATTATAGCTAAGAAGACCCTCCTGTTTCAATACCTGATACTAGAAACAATAAAGAACAGGGTAGACCTCATGTTCCATGCTTAAGCACCTAATTCTCCTTTTTTGAGAAGAAAATGCTGATTAAGTAATCCCGTGGTTGATTACATATGGCAGTTCTTTCTACACTAGTAAATCCTACTCCAGAATCTGTCATTTTCCAGCTGTTAAACAATCCCTTCAGTTGCACTAAATGGCTTGTAAGTCCTAGCAGTGGTGCTAGAGAGCAATGCTAGGACTATCACAGATGCTTGCTGGCTTCTTCTGTTCTTGTACTCTGTTTAGATTCCTTCTTTTCTGCCTGAACCTAATTCGGCGGACTCCAAGAAGTGGCAACTAGCGCAGGCCATTTAGCTTCAGTTTATACAAAGGAGCTAAAAATACATGCTTGACAAATAAAAGACAGACAAAACAGCTGGATCTGTCTTTTGACTCAGGTATAACAGAATAACAGAGTTGGAAGGGACCTCTTCTAACCCAGACCTTCTGCTCAAGCAGGAAATCCTATACGATTTCAGACAAGTGACTGTCCAGTCTTTTCTTAAAAGCCTCTAGTGTTGGAGCACCCAAAAGATACAAATTCATACTTTAAACATCCCCATGAAACTTTAGTACAAAACGTTTAGCCATTTGGCTGTTACAAGCTAAAAAGAAAAGAGGATCTCTTCAAATAGCTGTAAGGGTTTTCATTGTTTCACTAGCACTTCCTTTATATTATTTTGATCATTGACTTTGAGGCTATCCTTACTCACCTAATATTTTTAGCTGATTGATTACACCATGGATTGAGAAGAAAACCCACAGTGATTGTGAGGTATCAACACACATCAGCATCCCACGGTTCATCCCATTGATTCCATGATGCACTTCTCCATTTGGCAAAAGCACAAAGTTGAGGATGTCACCATTGTTGAGGACTGGGAAACCTCGGCAAACCACCCAGTACTCCTTGCGATCCAGAAGAAAATCTGGGTCTGCTGGGAGCTCATTTGTCCGTAAAGTACCAGGATCACAGGAAGTGATACCAAATGTGAGGGCCCCATAATATGGCAAGCCCAAGTGTCCCACTTCCACAAACAAGCTTTCACCCATGTGCAAAGGTCGGTCAGAAAACACCAAGGTCCTGTTGCTTTCCTGCCAGTTGGTGCAGGCAGACATACGATCCTGAGAAAAGTTAATATCAGGCCCATGAGTAGGGTGGAAATGAAGATCTGTGTCTAGAAAGGCAGGCACAATTTGCCCAAGCTGTCTCCTGCTTGGGCAGCAGGGGATTGTATGGTTATCTGTGGGAAGCCCAGGCATACGGCTCAAATTCAGATTTGCAATTTTGGCAACCACTTGATTGTTCTCCAGCTCATTGTTGTTAAAATTGGCTGAATCGTGGTTGCTCTGAGGAAGGCAAGTGCTGAGTCGTGCGTTGCTCAGACGGGTGGAGGTCATGGTCTCAGCAAACATAGTATCTGTAAAGTGAAGCCAAGATTACAGATAAGTTACAAATGGTGTTCCATTCAGACTATTGTTTTGAGCTCTGTTATGATTAATTTGTTTTACTTTAGCGCATTTTGACTAGGTTATTAATAGTTTCAGCTCTATTTTTATCATACACGAATGTCAGCAGTATTTTATACCAGTCTTTCTGAGTTTTCAGTGTTTCAGTGTAAACCAGTTTTTGCTAGTGGTTAAGGTTGCAGTCTGGAAACTGGAAGCCCCTGAATTCTAATCTGATCTTAGCCATGAAAGCCAGCTGGGTGACTTTGAGCCAGTCACTCTCTCTGGGCCCACCTCAACTCACAGGGTAGTTGTTGTGGGGAAAAGAGGAGGAGGAAGTAATATTAACTATATTCACCACCTTGAGTTGTTTATTAAAAATAACAAGGGCAGAATGTAAATTAAAAAGAAAAAACAAAGTGGAATTGAAGATGGAAGCATAGGATTTAAAAATCAGTAGACTTGGGGTCTGATGTTTTAATGAAATTATTTTTTAAAATTTGCACTTGTTATTTTTATATTTTCTACTTTAACTATTATTGTCCATTACCTAGAGACGCCTTTGGTGAGATGGGCAGCTATATAAATTTGATAAACAAAGAAAAAAAATGAATAAAAATAACTTGTAGTTCAAACATACTGGGAGGCTGAGGATCATACGTTAACTACCCTTGCATTAAATTAAAACCCGGTAAGTCAATTTAGTAATAATTTCCCAATTTATTCAAGTAGTTCAGTATATTCTTAGCATTCTCTTCAGGAGTCCTTGCACCTTGCAGCTGCTTCTTTTTCAGCCATAAAAGAGAGCGTATCAGGAGAGAAGTCCATTCCTGCGTTCTGATCTCCCTCCCTCAAACTTGCATTTAAAAAAAACAAAACACCTTCCCTATCTTCCTCTGCCTTTGTCCTGGCCCCTCTAATTCACTAAAGAGGAAAAAAAAACATTTAATCACCTTACAGATCATAAATAATATATTTGGTAATACATTGAACATTAAAGCAACAGTTGTGACCTTCAAGCACACGAGATTCTTTGTTATTGACATGCCATGTGAGCAAGCAAGAGACTCTCCCAGAGCTACTCACATCTGATAACTTCAGATGTCAAGAAAAAAAAGATGCTTCTCATCCAAAAGCAATAAATCTGGAAGCAGACTGCCCCACAGTAAGCCATTCTTCTCACTCTAAGCGTCACTGCTCAGAAAGAGGGCAGAGGCAAATTGAAATTGTGCAATAATTTGCCAAAGGCTTAGGGTGTCTTCTAGAACTACAAAGCAAAAGACATAATGCAGCATTTTAGTTTCTGTCCCCTTTCAACTTTTTCCTTCCTCTTTCATTAGTGGTCAGAAAAATGTTGCAAAACACTTCTGGAAAAAGAGGGCAGCTACAAAATGCAAGACTACAACTTCTGGCTCTCTTGTCCAATTCCATTTTTTTTTTTTAGATGAGGCACAATGAAAGCCTTGTCTGGAAGCCTGCTCAGCTCTCTAATTTTAGGCCACTCTATGCATAGTATTCCACTGAAATCATAGCACAATTTGTGGAAATAATATGGAGAATGCATGAGTCCTACTGGTGGATGACCTAAACCGGAGATAGGATGGGGTGGTGCTGACTCTTGATTTTTCGGCGGCTTTGGATACAGTCAACCATGGTATCCTCCTGAACTTGCTAAAGGGAAAGGAGGACACTGAGTTACTGTGTTTTCTTCCTTTTTCTGCAGCTGGTTCCAATTAGTATTAGTTTGAGGGAAGAAGTTGAACCTAAAACTTTCGATTTGTGAGGTGCCTCAAAGCTCAGTGATTTAGTTCCTCCTGATCCAGAATGCAGTAGCATTCTGCACAAGCAGTGATGGGAAAGTCTTGCTGTGGCACTGGTATGTGAGCTATACTGGTTACCAATTGGCTTCTGGGGCAATTCAAAATGCTGGACATCACCTACAAAGTCCTAAAGTACATATGACCTAGCTATTGAGAACCGTCTGGCTCTTATAACATCTACCTGTTCTGAGCTGGGACAGACTTGGCTTGCTTCGAGTTTTTTTTGGATTAAACAATGATCTAGTGAGACCCATAAAGTGAACCTTCTCTACTGCACTTGCCCTTTGGAATAGCCTCCTCCTAGAGCTATCTCGCTGGTCCCAGCTAGCTGGCCTTCAAGTGTCCTTCATTACATGCTACATAGAATCAGGATATGCTAGATCAAGTATATTACCATCATTTCATGCCAATATTTATTCCTTCTTTTTAATACAACTCCACAAAGAGTGGAGAAAGAATGAAATGTTTTTTTCAATTTCTATTCCTTTTACAAAAAGCATTGGAATATAAGATGAAGTCTGGAAAATAAAGTCACTCTGATCTGATACTCTTTTGAATTGCTCAAAGCTTGATGCTGTGTTGTTACTTGGTAAATGTATGGCTCTTGAAGAAATTGACAGGACATTGTGATTGTTACTCCAGTGATCTCTTTATTAGGTCCATGAGTCTGCTGATTGGTAAAATCTTCCCAAATTGTGATATAGTTGGATCCATGTAGTGGTAAATTCATCTTTAAGAAAGGGGTAAGGATCCTTCTCTTTTGGGTAAAGTTGTTGAGATCATCAGACTGCAAGTAGTCCTTAATTTATTGCTGGTCACTTAGCAACCATTCAGAGTTAGGGTAGATCTCCATAGGACTACTTACAGGCCAGATTCAAAGTTATGACAGTCATTTGCAGTGGCCCATATTTATGGCCATTTACAAAGTCTTATGGTCACAATATCACACTTTATGGTGGGGGTTTTTTGGGACGGGGGCTGGAATTTACTTCTGATTTCCGGCAAAAAATGTTCATTCTAGACAAAGGATTCATTTAACAGCTGCTGCAAGGAATTTGTAAAATCAGTTGCTTTCACATGGCGATCTGCTTAACAACCACCATGACTTACAGAAAGAATCTGGAAAGAATTTATTATCTGGACTTGTTTCAGTGAGATTCAAGCTGGGGATAATATGGAGGCAGCACTGATCACACTGGTTGATGATTTTGACAGAACGGGGATGAAGGAAAAGTGATTATCATGGTTCTTCTTGATCTCTCACTATCTTTCAATAGAACCAGTCACGGTAAATGTTTAAATTAGATATGGGGTTTGGGAACATAATGTTGTGATGGCTCTTTTTAATAGCCATTTTTTCTCAATGTTGATAGATGGGGAGAGATTCAGCCCTAAGATCCTGGTTTGCAAAGTGCCTCAGGGTTTGTTGTTCTAGTAGTTTATCTGTTTAACATCCACATGAAACTGTTGGATAAGTCATATAATGATCTGGGGTCAGATATTATCAGTATACAGTATTTGGTACCTATGGCCAGGAAGGCTTCACACGGATTCATCTGATTGAGGAAGCAAATCCACCCTTTTCCTGGAACAGGCATTCCTTCTCATAGTCACTCATGTCTTGATCATCTTGAATGTGGATTATTGCAATGAATTCTACATGGGGCTGCCCTTGAAGACCACTTGGAAGCAGCAAGTGACCCAAAACGAGCAACATGAGCAGTTATGGGATATTTATAGGTGTAGAGCGCCACAAAGATGGTCTTGAGGAGAATATTCAAAAGCCATCACAGAAACAAGTGCATAAGTATTCCTTACACTTTGGAAAAGAGATAGTAGGTTGGCTCTTCAATGACTCAATGGGGTATATCTTATATTAATAAAACTTAGCTATTCTTGTGACATTGGTGCTCTATTCTGATGTACTTCATAGGGTTGACATGTAAAGCCTCTGCTATGTGAGTAAATAGATTAGGTTTCTGCATTCAATTTAAGATACAGGCCATTACCTGTAAAACTTAATAACATATGCATTGTCTCTCTCTCTCCTATTATTCTTGCCTAGCCCCAAATTTCTGACAAACTAGATATGCTTATTATCTGGTGGGACTTCAGAAACGTGTCTTCTCTGTTGGGCACCAGAACTGTATTGCTGTGGTGGTTCAATACCTCAGTCTCTCAAGATTTATACGAAAAAAATTCTTTTTGCCAAATTCTGAGATAGGTTGGACTGTGTCTATCAGATGTGGAATGCCTGTATTGGTTAATGTATGTCTGTTCTACCCTATTATGCCTTCTGTTATAATTCTGTTGTGTTGTGCTGTGCTGTGCTGTGCTATACTGTATCTTAACACTGACAAGAGTCAATGTTGGGTTGGAAGGCCTCAAAAATCAAACCAATAGAGGCAGGTTTTAAAAAACTTGATTTTTTTAAAGTGGCCTTTGCTTTTTATGGATGTGTGTTTAAACCATAATCTGACAAGTCCCATCAATGTATTCATTATATCATTTATAGAACATCACATAACATTACCCTGAAGCTAAATTATCCTCTGCAATCATGTCTATAACAGCAGGAAGGGACTCTTTTCTTATAGAGCTGCAGAGAGATGCAGTAAACACCAAAGAGGTAAAACAGGGTGACTGGCAGCAGCTTTAGTCAGATAACCCATATTACACCAGAGGCATGTTCTGAGAGCAGTTGCAGTCTGCATCACAAGCATGAACTGAAAATCATGCTTCCTAATTTTCTGTAAACATATCCTAAAAGACTTGCCTGAAAAGACAAAAGTAGGAACTGTATTTCTAGATGGGATGAGTGAAATCATTTCCCCTCCCACATCCTAAACTCTGTAGAAATTGGTGTTAAATCAAGGGAATTAAGTCCATGTCTACATGAGATAAGAATCACAAAAGAGGTGGGATGAAGGAGAACAAAACTTTCAATCTCTCAGATAGAAAATCACAATCCTGTTGTCCATGCTGGAGTTTCAGATAGACAGAAAAGTGGTGTTTCTTTTCCATCGAGGTGCAGATCTTACTTAAAAGCATGATAGGTCTGGAATGTAATGTGAGACTCATAAATAGCCTTTAAAGGAGATAACAGATGTAAAGCCTACACTGCAGAAGAAGGAAGAGGATAGTCCTTCCTAGGACCAAGATGCATACAGCTAGCATCCTAGGAAGTCAAAGGATGAACGAACGAAACTTTCTTTCATGTACGTGGCCTTCACAGTCACTGGTATACACGATTCCAAAAGCTAAACCCTAATTGAAACTAAGAGCAAAAATTTGCAACCTTATCAGGAAATAGACACATGTTATGAAGGGATACTAGAAGCATTAAACCTTTGCCCGCATATATTTATTACTGCATAATTTAGTTAAAATCCAAATTGGTCATATTAGAGAATACAAAGACAGATTTCCATAGGACTTTTTAAAAGAATATTTATTAGCTTATATCCTGCCTCTTCCTCTGGAGTTCAATACTTCCTTTGAGAAACCAACTTCTCACATGCTAAGTTTGTATTAGTGTGCAGCTGCTGTTACATGCATGCTCAGGAGATCATAGCAATGAAGGCTTCCTACACTCAACTCGCTGAGCTTCCATGAAGGCTGGACTGCTAAATGTCATCTACACTTCCAGGCTAAGATAGCCTGCTGAATGAGATATTTGGGGTCTTTCCAGTCCCTTAATGATGGTTCCATTTCTGGTCATCTGATTGAGCAAGAAGAGGGTGGCTTAGAACAATGGAGTCACCAACGTTCTGTAGTACAGGCCAATAACCACTTCTTGAGGGATACCATAGGGACAATGAGCATTGGATGAGCATTTTTCTCCATAGTCCCTTTTTAGAACCTGCCCAGTTTTCAGCATTTCTTTTGTTAGCTTTGTTAGCAGCTTCGAATATTATCCAATTCTGTTCTAATGGGAAGACAAGGAGAGTCTGTCTTTTTCCCCCCAACATTGTCTTCAGATTAAAAAAAACCTCAAAATGTTAATTTTGCTTGGAAAATAATCAACCTCTTAAGAATTTTGCAAGGCTTTCTTCTATGGAATGAAAGTGAATACGTTTAGGTTGCATTCACAACATATTCAATCAGGTCAGTTAAAAGCCTGGAACTACTTCTTAACTACATCACTCTAAAGTTTGCTAATTATAATTTTGCTTAATTTTTGTGGTTTAATATTGGATGAATCCAGGCCATCTCATTCGTTTATGGTCAATGTTAATCTAGGAAAAGGATTATTTTTTTAAATGTGTTGGGTAAACAATGTTTCAGCACAGTGAAAGAATTGGGTGACCCAATGAAAATGAAAATCGGCACCTGCAATTTACATTTTAAACAGCTTCACTTAAAAATGCCTTTTTTCAAGAGGCTAACTGAGGGAATAAGATTGTTCATCTGTGACCAAAGGTCAGTTCAAGAAACTACTGCATATGACATTGGAACCATAAATGGAATATGTCCTACTTTTTTATCAATAATATTTGCTGATACTTCTAGCTTCCTACTTCAATCAAAATATAAACGACAAAGGGTGGGGGGGGGGGAGAAAAACAATCTGCAGCAATTTTATTTCAAAGTTCAGAACTTCAATTTGGCTTCCTGGCCAGCATATAACAGTTCCTGTGTTTCTTTTAAGATTAGCATCTAGAATACACCTACCTAGTATTTGCACTTCATGAGTGATTCCATAGACATCTATCAGTGCCCAGAGAGGACCAGAGACTTTGACGCCACAGTGAAACAGAACTGGCTCTTCATCATTAATGCTATAGAAAACTCTCCCGTGGCGATCAACCCAGAATGCCAGGACATTGTTTCTTAATGCAAACCTCTCTGGCAGAGCTTTAGCCCAGAAGCCTGGTCGAGTTACCAGGTCTGGACAGGCATATTTTGGAATATCACCGGCACTCATCTGTGATGGGTCATGAGTTGTGAAGCCAAACCGCAACGCTCCACTCCAGCCATGGTGCACAGATACCAGCTTCAGACGCACTTTCTCATAGAGGTGAATAGGACGGTTAGTGAATGTGATGCCATTGCAGAAACTGTTCCTTCGGATGGCCTTCCGAGAATGGGTGTCCAGGCGGATGTTTTTTCCTTTGGCCTGGAAGTGGAATCGTGGAGGCTCAGTAATGGTGAGGACAGATCTCCTCTCATGGTTACCGTTGGGCAAGGTGTAATAAGGCCTGTGGGATATGGGACGAGCTTGATGACTGGTGTCTGCAAAAAGAGGATGGAAAAAATCAGTTATTTAGATGTGTCTCATAAAAACCATTCTAAGATTGGCTGTAACCCTCTGTTTGGTGGGATTTTCAAGCTCTGTGCTTCGGTAACAAGAAATTAAATAAATAAAAGTGGTTATCATCTTATTTCTTATATTTGCAAAGATTCTCTGTATTTTGGCATTTTTTTTTCTAAGTTAGAAAGGCCACCTTTCGAGACCAATATGTAACTTAAATCAGAATTATAATGGTGTTAACTAACTTTTGCTATCGAATTAGCAGAAGTTAGTGAAGGTGTAATTGATGAGCAGCAGTGGTGGGATTCAAAATTTTTTACTACCGGTTCTGTGAGCGTGGCTTGGTGGGTGTGGCAGGGGAAGGATACTGTAAAATCTCCACTCTTGGGGGCAAGGTTACTACAAAATCCCATTCCCTCCCCACCCCTCTATCCTGCTTTCCAGCTCCGTTCTCCTGTGCAGGGCAACAAAAGAAGACCCAGCCAATCAGCTGGGATTCAGCAGGCAGAGAATAGATGGGGGCGGGGCCAGTCAGGGTGGTATTTGCCGGTTCTCCAAACTACTCAAAATTTCCGCTACCAGTTCTCCAGAATTGGTCAGAACCTGCCAAATACCACCTCTGATGAGCAGCAATCCCAAACCACTGGCAGTGGTGGAGGAAGCAGTGGTGGCGGCTGGGGGGAGGAGTGTTTCGCATGTGCGCCTGACACTTGCGCAAATGGACCTGTGTATGCTTGCGCAGCCTGGTTCCATGGACCGCTATCAGTCTGCAAACCAGGAGTTGGGGATTCTTGCTATATAGCATTTAAAAAGACACCGGTTAAGCAACTTTTCTGATTTTGCAATAACTATAGGAAGTTGATTTGCTGAACAATTGTTTCTAGATTATGAAATATTTGAGGCAGTTGCTAAATAACCACCAACCAACACTTCGGTCTTCAGAAGTCAAGGATATCTTTAGTTCTGGGTGCAAAGAGCCTTGTCTGATTTAAGAGAGGAAGAAAGAAATGTGAAAGAAAGTTACCATGCACATTACGTGCCATTCTTTTTAATGACCCTCCCCTGCCAGCAAAAACCATGGCTGGACCATGCTCTTTGAAGTGCTTTGAACCACTAAGGTTATTTTCAACCTACATATTCCAAAGCAGAAAGGAAATTTGGTAATTCTGAAACAATGGAACATGCTATTCTGTTTCAAGGGAATTTTTTTTCATCACAGAAGTATTCATCTCCTTCAGGATATCATGTCTATCATTTAAGTTGGAAGAATTAGACCACATATATTAACTTATTTAGGGGCAACAGTTGATTCAGGTCAAACAACTAAGCATTTACCTCACCTAAATATGCAGAAGTCCAGGAGAAACATAGCTTTTTAAAAGAGGTATCTGCTTACTCCGATGAACTTTTTCAACTCTGGATCCAAAGTGCAACACAATCCTACAGAGAACTGGTGCTTCATACTTTCCATTTTATCGTTAAAAATCTATATTGCATGGAATACATATGTCCTAACCAAACATTTGTTTTGATAAAATGGAGCTTGCATCCTACACTGTATCTATCAAATCCCACCACAGATTTATATCTTGGGACATTTGTTAATACCTAAGAGGTAAGGGGGTAAATATATCCCCATCACAATAAAAAACCATCTGATCTTGTGGAGCGGGTTTGTTGTATATCTTTTATTGATTCCCCATTGATCACCATTTTTGCGAGCATGTGCAGAAATTTGACCAACTGCATCCTTATCCCTCTTAGAAGCCCAAGTTCTCTGTTGTATCACTCACTGAAAATATCACGTCCTAAACCATCCTTGTCTACTATCTATCTATTGTGGTATGTATATCATCTGAACTTTGATTCCTTCCATTTTACAATTCAGAGGATTGGATTCTATCACACTTCAGATCCAAGGCCAAGAACAGTCCTCTGGCTTCTTAAAAGCAATTCAAAAGAGCTGATTATGCAGCTAAATGGAATTTTTTATAGAATGTGTCATAACAAAAAGACAGCACCTCCTCTTTTCTAATCAAAAAGTGAAGGGCTTCATAAAATGTTTCATTCAACCTTATCAGCTGGTATTCTTACTTGTTCCCTGCCTGATGCCTTTCCTTCATCAAGCTCCATAATAAACATTTTCAAACTTATAATCTACTATTTCCATTCATCTATCACCTATTACTATCATAGTAATTTACCTTTCTATAATATCAGCTTGGCAAGCAAGAAAATTATGTGCTTTATATAAAGATTATACTTCCTCATTTTTCATAGGAATAAAGTAATCCTTCACCAGATATGCCTTCTTCCAAAATCCATATTGACATTCCAACTGATTCAGGACTTTTTATTACCTATCCTTTCCTCCAGTCTCTTGATGTTAGAGATTGCACCATTAATTTGACGCTTTCCTTCTATGTGGGTCAAACAATTAAACAGTATTTAATTTGCTAAGGCCCATCCAAAATACTGGGTCCCTCTCCCCAATGTATTCCAAATGGAACAATTATTAAACTTTAGTAATAAAATAGCTAGTCATCCATGTATATGCATTACAGAGATCAGGATGAAAAATAGGTTACTTATGTACAAATCAAGTTCTTTGATGGATCTTCTGTGAATTCATGCAATTTCCCAGAGCCACCAATTCTTTATCAGCATTTTTCTCTACTCTGCAACAGTAGGAATATATGGCTCTCAGGGATGCTTATATTTAACTTGCAGTCTCAGCCTTGCATAACTCATTCATACCAATTGACAGGAATTTCTTGGAACGATCAAATTTTTCAGTGTTTGGTCCCACAACAAAACAAAAACAGGCTCCAGATTACTGAAATCAATAAATATGGTTTCAACAGCTCATGTTATAATCCCTAGATTGCCTTTGCTTCTCCCCGCTGCCCCATTATATGGACTTTTTCTAGATATGCTTTATCTAGTTTATCAGTGCAGTATTTATCATATTCCCACTGCTGAAAGTAAGATTATTTTGTGGCTTGTTAAGGATACCTGATAAAGGTAAAAATAATAAATTAATAACCCTAATCAGCTGCCTCCCATCTGCAGGTTAATCTATTTTTTCTGCATTCAAAATTTTTGCATATTGTACAATGCACGAAACATTAAATTAGCCATGTCCCTATTTCTCAGGCTGAAGTGTTGACAAGTATAATTCATTGTATAGTTTAATAAGCATTGGAAATATGTATTTTGTTTCCCCTTTCAGCGTTTGGATCAGAGCTACTTATAGTAACCAGAATAATAAAGCTACATTCCTTGATTATTTTTTTCTGGTTGTACAGTAGTTTATTACAACAAAACCTTTAATCTTGTCTTAGGTGGTGTGCGTCATTCACTACAAATAGTGGAAATAATTACTGAATACTTGCCATTACAGTGTTCCTGTCATAAGACAAAGTCATACATTAGAAACATACAAAAACAGCTTCATAGCAGCCAACTTTTTTATCAGGTCTCACATGTACTGAACTGCTTCACATAGCTTAATTTCTGAATTTTTTAAACATATAATTCAGGATGGCATTAGATACACATATTTAAATGTTGAAACAATCAGATGAGGAATAATTCATACTATTTACAAGATCTAAAACTAGTTTAAAAGAACTGGTTATTTATTTGTAACTAATTATTTGAGTGTTCTTTTGTATATTCACATGTTCACTTGCAGACAGCCTCTTCTGAGCCTTCTATAGTTCATAGAGTTTTGGTAGGATCCCCATTCTTTGTGTGTAACAAGCATGATATAGCTCAAGAAATTGGAACTCAGAAGGAACAAGAGAAGGAACCGAAAGCCTCGGTGGCACAGTGGTTAGAGTGCTATACTGAAGACTACTTCTGCTGCCTATCGGCTGTCAGCAATTTGGCAGTTTGAATCTCACCAGGCTCAAGGTTGATTCAGCCTTCCATCCTTCCAAGGTTGGTAAAATGAGGACCCAGATTGTTGGGAGCAATAGGCTGACTCTGTAAAACTGCTTAGAGAGGGCTGTAAAGCGGAGTAAAGTGGTATGTAAGTCTAAGTGCTATTGCTATTTGAAACTAAATGTAGTAAGTGCATAGATTAGCATATTTTTCTGTGTACTTTTTTTAAATATGGGAATATCACTCAAGCATTTGGTGCCATTTCTGATATGCAGTGTGAAATAGTTGTTCCACTTTATAATTCTAATTCTTTCACTTTTTCAATTTCAGCTTATTATTTTTACAAAAGGAGGAAACCATCTCACAGTTCATGTTGGGATAAATGAGAAAAGAAAAATGCTGCCATTGCTGAGATTATGTAGAAGTACTACTTATTCTTCTCTTTCCCCATCCTCCAATAGTATATACTATCAATGAGACAAACAAGGAAAACAAACTTCACAAAGTTATATTTAATTTATGGAACTGATGAGGGGGACGACTCCACCCAGTGCTATAACAATGCAACCATTCTTGCATTATTACTCCAACATTTCAAGTCACCCAATTCTGCAAAGCAGATGGGAGTGTAACACAAATGTCAATTAAAGAATGCTATTTAAAACACTTCAGGTTTTTTTGTACTGTACTGCTTCTGTTGAGCAATTAAAGTGGTAAACAGCATTAATGACAAAAAAGAAAATATTGCAAAGTAATAATGCAGTTTAAAAACAACAAAATAAATATTATAGTCACCTAACAATGAAACATCTGTTAAAAGTGATATCTCTTTAGAAACTGCATAAATGCTGAGTAAATGAAACTCTGTCTGAAAGGAGTGTTCTCATAACTTGAGAGCAATACAGGAAAAGGCAGATTCCACAGTCTTAGAAATTCAAAAGATCCAGAGAACGGGACATCAGCCAGGGGGCCTTTCCTGCCACTCTGAAAAACCAGACAAGTTGTAACAGGTGAGCTGGTCCACTGACGTTTTTGCCCTGTTGAGTTTACTCCAGGACTATAGTGGGTCATTAAAGATTACATGGCCATGATATCCCACTTCAGAAGACATACATTAAGTGGAAAAAAAAGTCATGGCGATTTCAAATACTGGGGATTACCAGTTTTTTTTTTTAAAAAAAACAATCTTCAAATATTGACCTGTTAGTAACTTTAATTTCTTGTTTTAATTGGGATTTAATTTGGTTTTAAGGGAGTTATTGCTTTTATTGAGTTTTGTATTTGTGTTATTGATTTTGTTGTTTGGTTTAATTATGTGAGCCATCTAAAGTCACAAATGAGATGACTGGCTGGCTATTCAAATCAAATTAAAAATAAATTGAACAATCACTAAAATATATAAGGTTAATTTTCAGAGGAACCAGGAAGATCCAAGTAAGTACAATTTTTCTGAAGTAAAAACCTCTCCCTGGCTCATGTCCCTTCTAGTTATATCGCCAAACTTAGACACTACTTTTGTTCATCTCTGTGTATATCCCAGTTATTTTTGCAGATTTCCAGACAATATTGTGGCATATATCTCTTTCTGTGAAAACAGCCCAAGGATACAATATTCTGCCTACAAATCTGTACCCAAATCCAACTAAGAACAGTAGGTTTATTTTCAAATTAGCAAGCTGAGAGAAAGATATTTGACAGCCAGTTCTGTCCTTTGTGGGGTAAAGGGACAGATGTCAAAGATACGAAGACAAATACTAACAGCACAAACACTGTTGGCAATATGATGATAGATAAAGCAGACCTAATCCATAGCTGAAGTTCTACCTCTGAGGAGACCATTTGGGTACTTCCATAATATAAACATGCAGCCAAAGATAACTGATGAATCCTTTCCAAATGCAGTAAAATGAGATATTATACTTAACAAAACTAAATGAATAAATGGGAAGAAAGGTTTTGAGTTCTGCAAAGGCCGGAGTGTGGGTCATTAACCAACCTCCTTCCAGAAATTCAGTCAGAAGCCCTGAGGGGCCTTAATAATTGACAACTTTTTATAAGAGAAAACATTTCAGCCACAACCTGGGAATTTCACCAACATTGTATTAACACCTAACCGCCTAACTACGTGGCAGACATGAAGAGGTGAGAAACACCTGCTCTTTCAATGTTCTTTTTTTAAATAATAGCTGTTGGAACAGCAAAAGCACACAATTTTATCTGTAAAGATAAAATTGATAAACAGAGACAATAGTTTTAAGGTATTAACCTTTCCTTATATTTACTTACAGAGCAAAGAGATATGGAGAAAAAAAACAGTACTTTGTTGTAATCTCAGTAGCCTACAGATAGGCTTAATAGGAAATACTCTCAGGCAACTGAACAGCGGAAGTTTTAATCATAAATTTGTGTAAGGCTATGATAAAGCCAAACAGTCCTGAATCAAAGGCCGCACATCAAAGTCGTAAACTAACAATGTTTTATGACTAAGTTGCAACTGATTTTCAGTTATCACTTTCTGGTACAGTAACCTCAATTCAGTAGAGCTTGTGTGCTTTCACAAACTTAATCCACATTTAATACTACTAGAAAGAAGCAATTTGTATCTGCCCCTTAGATGTTTAAAAGGCTGTAAAATGGCCCTCCTTCTCCTCTGTTATCTAGTAAGAGATGACAAGCATGGTACTATTATCAGACAGTGTGGCTCCACTGCAATGGTGAAGAAGGAGGGATTTAATGGGAAATGTTTTAAGAAATATAACCTTTTGTACAGAAACAATAGTACTTCAGTTTCTTCAAACACAGTTCAATACCTTGCACTCTATAAATGTCACAGAGGTGTTCCCAAGGAACAAAAAAATATGTGTGTAATTGTCCCCAGGGTCTTTTGTATGAGTTGATTCATCTTTGCTAATAAAGAGAAAAGAATCAACATAGAACACTTAGAAACTTAGTAGTTTTTTTTTTAAAATAACACAATTTTCTATGTATTTATTTATGCAGTTTATACATGCAAAGAATCTGATTATGTCAAATGAGATGGAAAAGCAGCTGTATAGCCAAAGTGCCAGTTTCATTCCTAGCTGATGAACAGGAAGTTAAGGCCAGTGGCTATTTAAAAAAAAACAACCAAACAGGATAGCATGTTTTGTTTATACAATAGGAAATTATCCAAAAGGAAATGAATGAATAATTTATTTATAGTGCCAAGGCTTAATAGCACGGACACCTGTCAGCTACCCTTTGTGATGGGGATAGGGGCATTGAGTTGGCTTGAAGCAGGAGAGGCATTAGGGAAATGAAAAAAAAATATTAAAAATGCAGCCGTGCTGTTGTAAGCATTTTGAAGCAATATACCTACTAACTTAGAATAGGCACCCTCCACAGAAGAAGAACGGGAAGGAAAAGTGGCAAAACATTTCCACACATTAATACTTTTCATTGTATGAAAAACTGTTATAATGGGAAGATTAATCCCTACCAACCCCAGGCTTCTAGTGAAAGGAAAATTACAACCGTATAAGAGATGTCTAACCCCCAAAAGGTTTGGAATGTTTTAATGCACAGGCAGCTATACTTAAAGTAACACTTAGTGACCATACCCACAGATCAATGTAAACTACAGAGTTACATAAGCTATCAGGAATATAGTTTCATGGTCAAGGATCTGTCTCACACGTAGAAGATCCCAAATCTAATTTATGGCATTGATAGATACAGTTGAAAATGCTTCTGTATTAAGTCTTAGAGATTATTGCCAGTCAGAATGGATAATATAGTTTCAGATAAGTGTTTCCCAATCTTTGGTAAGGTTTAGATGAATGGATTTCAGTTCCCAGAATTCTCAGCAAAGGACATGGTGGATAAGGAACTCTGGGAACCGAAGGCCATATATCTGCACATTGCCAAAGCTTGGAAACACTGCAGTATAGTAGGTAGGCAACTATATGGTAAAAATACGGTAGATGTGGTAACATGCAAATTGTGCAGCTCCACCTCTGCTTTTTATTCATAATTTGAAGATTATTGTAGATTAACTTTTTAAAAATAGCAGCAAGTCAGTTTATTTTATTTTTATTTATTTATTTGATTTTCCAATTGTTTACAAGATAATAAGTATAAGTGTATACATAGTTTTGAATACATGAAATGGGTACATATAAGAAAAATAAAAGAAGAATAAGAGAAACAATAGGACAGGGATGGTAGGCACGTTGGTGTGCTTATGCACGCCCCCTACAGACCTCTTAGGAAAGGGGTGAGGTCAATAGTAGACAGTCTAAGGTTAAAGTTTTTGGGGTTTGGGAAAGAAACTACAGAGTCGGGTAGAGTATTCCAGACATTGACCACTCTATTGCTGAAGTCGTATTTCCTGCAATCAAGTTTGGTGCGGTTAACTTTGAGTTTGTATCTATTGTGTGCTCTTGTGTTGTTATGGTTGAAGCTGAAGTATTCATTGACAGGTAAGTCATTGCAATGTGTGATTTTATATACCATACTTAGATCGAACCAAAGATGGCATAATTCAAGGTTTTCTAGGTCTAGAATTTCAAGTCTGGTGGCATAAGGTATTCTACAACGAGTAGAGGAGTGGAGAACTCTTCTTGTGAAATATTTCTGGACTTTCTCAATTGTGCTAATATCAGATACGTAATGTGGGTTCCAGACTGATGAACTGTATTCGAGTATTGGTCTAGTTTTGTATGCTCTGGTTAGTAGTGTGATATTACCAGAGAAAAAGCTACGTAGGATTAGGTTAACAACTCTTAATGCCTTTTTGGCTATGTAAGTGGGCTCTAGCACTTAGATCATTAGAGGTGAGTATTCCAAGGTCCTTTACAGAGCTTGGGTCATCAACAAGATCTTGACTATTCAGCTTGTATTTT
Organism: Notechis scutatus; assembly: GCF_049901735.1. Taxonomy (NCBI): domain Eukaryota; kingdom Metazoa; phylum Chordata; class Lepidosauria; order Squamata; family Elapidae; genus Notechis; species Notechis scutatus. The sequence goes on along the minus strand of NC_142010.1, from coordinate 90,278,325 downwards.
ATTTTCTGATTTTTTTTGCCAATATGTAAGACAGAGCATTTATTTGTTGAGATTTGAAGTTGCCATTTGTTTGACCATTCTGATACATAGTCAAGATCTTTTTGTAGGGTAGCAGTATTGTCTGTGGTATTGAACAGCTTTACATCATCAGCGAAAAGAACGCAATTGCTCTTAATATGATCACAGAGGTCATTTATGTAGAGTATGAAGAGAGTTGGTCCTAGAACACTGCCTTGGGGGACACCTCTATTGACAGGTACAGAATTTGATAGGACGCTCCCAATTTTGACCATTTGTTGTCTGTTTGCCAGGAATGCTTCTATCCAGTTATGCAGTTGTCCAGAGATACCATAGGATTTTATTTTTAGGAGTAGTTTGTCGTGTACTACTGAATCAAAGGCTTTACAGAAGTCTATGTAGATTGCGTCTATTGCTTTGCCCTGGTCGAGTTGTGTCGTCCATATGTTTTTGCAGTGTAAGAGTTGCAGATTACAGGATAGTTTTTTTCTGAAACCAAATTGTTTATTGGAGAGTAGGTTGTTTGTCTCTAAGTGGAGGATGATGGATTGGTTAATAATTGATTCCATGACTTTACAGGTGACGCAGCATAAGGAGATTGGTCTGTAATTTTCAACTAGGCTTGGGTCTCCCTTTTTGAAGATGGGGATGACTGTGGCTTGTGACCATAGGTTAGGCAAGGAGCTGGTCATGAAAGATTTTTCAAAGATTATGCTTAGAGGTTTGGCTATGGCAGTGGATAGCTTTTTTAAGAAGTAGGCACATATTCCATCCGGTCCAATAGATAGAGATGGTTTTAGATTGCGTAGTGCTTTTTCAACATTGTCTTCTGTAAAATTGATATGTATTAGATCATTGTTGTTATCTGTGGTACGGCTAGGAAATACTGGGCATGATCCATTGCTGTTTACAAATACTGAGCCGAAGAATGTGTTAAAGATGTTGGCTTTAATGGTGTCATCGTTGCAGTCTTTACCATCAGGTCCTATCAGGGGTGGGATGGACCTTGAGTCTTTTAGTTTGTTGTTTACAAAATTGTAAAAAGCACGGGTAGAATTGGTGCTTAGAAGGTTTTCCTCTTGTTTAATGTGATAATTGGTGCATTCGGTCTTTATCTGGTGGCATAAAATTTTGTATCGGCTTTTGAAATTGGCAACTCTCTTTTCTAAGCAAAAAGGCTTGGAGGAAAGGTTCATATTTTCCTTTCTCCACGATGGGGGTGGTTGGGTCATGATTTGGATCTAAATAACCTGTGTTGATAGAAGAATAACAAAAAGTGTAGTTGCATGACTCCTACTTGGGCAGAGAGAGCAGTTTGGACCAGTGGTAGGAATCATTTTTTTTTACTACTGGTTCTGTGGGCGTGGCTTGGTGGGTGTGGCAGGGGGAGGATACTGTAAAATCTCCAATCAGAGGTGGTATTTGCCGGTTCTCCGAACTACTCAAAATTTCCGCTACCGGTTCTCCAGAACTGGTCAGAACCTGCTGAATACCACCTCTGGTTTGGACCCTTTGATGGAAGGCAAATTCTCATACTGTCTTTCTTCTAACATGATTATGAACAGATATAAACTAGACTTCAAGTTCATTACAACATATTCCACCTTGGCTGAATGTACATTAGGAGTTGTGGCTTTAAACAAACTCTAATTTAATACACAAAGGACAAAGACTAATCCAAACATTAAAGCTGGTTTATTTAGCAGATGACAGCACATAATAACATACCAAGAATGTACTAAAATGCTATTACATTTGGGTGTAGACCCAAAGGAGAAAAGCAGGGGGAGTTTGAGATTACGTATGCATGCAAACCCATTAATTGTGGTAAAAAAATTATTTTTTTACCACAGCATATAAACGTTATCGATGACATGTAGTAATTGGTGACATTTATTGGCTAAGTTGGTACCAGGCATCTTTTAAAGCTTTTGGGATTGCAATTAGGTCAAGCTGGGAGTATATAATGGGATTTGAATTTCCAACACTTTTCAAAGTGTCAAGGTGCAAAGTACTTCAACATTGAGCAATAGGACATTTTACATTCATTACATTAGAGCTGAAGCATTTGTGTACTATCCCCTATAAAGCAATAGAAAAAAATGAGAATAAATTCACAGTGTGAAGAGCAAAAGGAAAATGTATGGCACTTGAAATGAATAAGGAGAAGCTTCACTTTCCATCATGTAATTATTCAGCGGAGAAAGATGATCAGTATCTACTTCATTTAATGGCATTAACATACATTTGCTCCTTCAACTGATTAGGTTTCATTTCTTCCAAATCAATTTTGGCTGTAAACTTTCACCCATGTCTCCACTAGCTAAATAAAACAGACCTATGAGGGTTTTGAGGGGTATCTGTGCAAAGACCCAAAATACTGAATCTTACCTTGTTGAATAATGCTGAAAAATTATTGGATGTTAATACTAAGGTTTTTTTTAATAGCATGATTAATGTGACTTAAAACCATTGGTTTGCTTTTAAGAAAAAACAAGAAAATTGAGTATTAAAAATAGTTGTTATGCTTGGTACATTTCTGGTATTTGGCTCTGGAACTGAGAAAATGACCAACAACCCTTTTTTTAAAAAAAAAATCTGAATTCTACTAACCTCAGTAAAGCTATTAAAATTCCATTTTAGAACCAATCTACTGTAAACACTGTTTAAACCAAAAAGTTCCCAAGACATACAAAATGCATTCTTTCCTCCAGCGCATAAATCACTTCTGTTTTTGTTCTCAGCCACATATCAATATTACAATCACACAATATTCATCTCTTGAACATTTGGGAGATTTATATTGCTTGGGTCTCCTGAGAGCAACACAAAATCTAGAGGAGCTAGTATAATGGTTGTAATTAAAGGCCAAGTTTTAAAAAGCACACACTTCTCTCTAAAAAGTCAATAGGAAAAATGAAAGACTATCTGGCCTCAATCACAGATTGCTACATGATGATTCAACAGATATTCACCACATAACCCAGATAAAAAAATCCCACAAGTAGAGGATAGAAGCAGAATCAGACAAGATGCCCAGGGATTCAAATATAGCCAGAGGACACATACAGAGAAAAAATATGAATCCCTCCCAACATTGTTAATCAGGAACAATATATTTCAATATGAGAAATCTGATTTTTTAACTCCAAATATGGAATTAAATTAGGCTCTGAACAAGAATAAAGCCACTTACTATGTCTCTCCAAAAGTTCACCCCAAATAGATTCACTGCTTCCAGCAGCCCGTCCCAAGCTGTGGGAGACTCACTATCCCATAGGAAATGGAAAATTACCTTAGGTGTGGAAAAGAATTCTTTCTGTCCAAAATATGCTAAGAAACTAAAGCATCAGATGGACTATTGCAAGGGAATGAACTCTATTTTGAATGCAGTAAGATTCTAGAACAGCAAACTGAATTTGTCTTCTAACACTTTGGAGCATTTCTGGCTGCCACTGACTAAGAGGTTATAAAATAGTAATGTTACAGAAAGACAACTTTATTATTCAATTAAATCAGCAAAGACAAGAGCTGAATCCACCTAAGAGGACCTGCTGCTCTTGCTTGTCCCCACAATTCCCCACAATTCCCCACACTACATTTTATATGGCAGAAACAGTATCACCATTTACCTTCCATCTGCCTAACAGTTGCTTGTGGTCGACATCGCTTTTTGGGCAACCTTAGACATTTCAGGAATTCTATCTCTTTTACAGCCTTGAGGTTGACTCATTTGTACAGGGACAATTCAATTAAAGTACTTAAAGAAAGTTTCAAACTTTAGAGACTTTTCCTTTACATTAGAATCTAAAAGCCACAAGGGTTGCACCAGGCTTTGGGTGATATATAATGGGTTATATTTCATAAGAGGGCTGAGATAGGATCTTGAAGGATGGAATAAGAGTATGAAATGGGTATCTTAACCTCTTCAAGGCCTAAGACACCAACCGGTGTTATAAAACCTTAACCATACCTGTCTCCAAAAATTGTAAAAGAAACATTTAAATGTTCAGCCTTATCTACCTTGGGGGATAGATGGCCTATTTGTACCCCTCTTGGCCACAATTCTGAACCTGAGCTTTAAGAAAAAATGAAGTACGATGCAGGAAATGAATGATGCAAAATGCTGTTAAGAGACTGGGTGATTGTCTAATGCAAAGCATGACCCATAGTTTAAAATAATCTCCATATACAAGTTTTGATCTTACACATTTATTTGCAAATTGGCTGCAGTAGATAAATAGAGACCAGCTAGGCAGGGGCCATAATGAATAGAAAATAAACAGGTGAGACAAAGCCAAACTCCTGGCGTGGTGGGTGGTACTTGTTACTTTTTTACTGTGTTTTTATTTGCTGCAGTACTCCTAAAATTACTGAGAGACAGAAACCCTTGCCAATTTACTGGAGATCATCTGGAGACCTACTTAAAGATACTGATCTACTTCTGCTCACTTTAAAACATACGAGACAAGAGCTCCAGAGATTATTATCAATAGTCTCAGAGCTTGTATGCATAAATCAATTGCTTTTTTATTTTACTTTGCTTTCTCCTGAGTATTTAAAAACCTCTGTTCCCCTTGTGAAAATGCTGTGGAGGTTTTAATTAAGTCAGAAGTTATGATAATGAAAACCTACATGTAATCTAATAATTGTGCAATCACTATGGGAAAAAGTGTTAGTTCAATATTTCTAGCTACTACCACATTGGTTAGTTTCTTTGAAACACCTTCCTTATGCATCATGCATGATGAAATCAAAATGGAATTTTAACTGGAGATGCAAATAATTTGGGAGCTATGTACAAGTAAAAAAAGCTGCCATTTCAGCCACAATTGCTTCAATATTATCTCTCAAAGAACCAATCTTATGCTCCTAATGATTAACATGTTCAGATTGGAGAAGAATGATTAACACTTTCAGATTGGATATGGATGTAAAAATTGACTTACTAAAATGTTATCTGAAGTACTGGAATGTTAGAGTCATTCTGAGTGGGATAATAGAATTAATTAACGTTTTAGTATAGCACATTTTTATCTCTAACAGTACAGCTCAGAAATATACCAATGCAAAATACAGCATCCTGAAATATTTATTTTAAAAAAACAAGATTTAATGTATGTATATAAAAAGAATGTTGTTAGTATGGAAAATGTATGCGCTAAAGACAGAACAATCTCCGCTACATTTTTTTGAAGTAAAATCAATTGTTTTCTTATCAAAGAACCAATTAAAATTAGAACCATTTAAAATTAGTGCATGCGATATACTTATTTAATTCTGTGATCTTATCTGGTCAGAGGACAGGACCAGCCTGTCATAAGTTTCAGCTTCAGTGTTACAGAAATATGATAAAAGAGTATTCATTCTAAATGTGGTAGACTATTTTGAGGTTTCATGGTTCAAATGACATGACCAATTGTAATAGCTGGACTCTTGTTGTAATTCTGACTATTCTATCTAGATTTAAAGTTTTTTAAGTGGTAAAATAGTAAATAGTAAGATTCTCCATTTCCATCAACTAAGACAAGGCTGTTTAAATTACTAGAATTGGCAGAGATGAGTAAAATATTAGAGATGCTAGTAAGCAGTAGCAATCAGAAAAAACAGAGTTGCTGATAATAGATTAGTTTTTACAGATGAAAAGTAAAAATCAACGTGTAAAAAGTGCATTTTCAAAAAGATATTCTGAAATTACATATTCAAATACAGTAATTTTTTTTTTGGCTCTTGTTTCCTTTCTGCCCACCAATGAATTTCATGCAACAATCAATTATGACCACTTATTTCAACACACAAAAACTTTTGCACATGCAATTTTAACACTAGTAGTAGGCCATTTTCTCTATATATTCTGAACCATGCATATGAAGGAGAAAGCTGGTTGTAAGGAACAAGGATTTGAGGAAAAGGATTCTATCTAATGGTTTTGAGATCAAGTTTTGATTGGCTAGCTAACTGTAAAGATTCCCAGAAGAAAAGGCATAGCTCCTTTAAGGGTGAACAGATTTCTAGAGGGAAACAAGTCCAATATATCTAGGCCAAGGAAGGATGGGCAATGATAGCTAATAGAAGGGGAAATCTGCAAACAGCAAAAAGTTAATGGAAAATACTTCCAAATTCCTAAATCAATACAGCCTTACACCACTTCAACTTCATCATTTTCACTTGAAAATATCAGTCATAAATATTGAAGAAATATCTATGTGGCATGACAATGACTATGTTCACAAAACATGCTTAATTTTATTTTTGAGTCCACTTTCTGGGTTTTCAAAGTATGTTGAACCAGGCTGAGTTCATGTAATACACTACGGCCCAACCCCTCCCTCCCAAGGTAAAACTAACCAAGCCTGTCAGGTTGGTTTTAAACTTGTACAAATGTAGCACTAAGTCTTATGAAATCTGAACAATCCAATGTAAAGCAACCTCTTTTCTTCTGGTTGTTTATCTTGCAAATATTGTACATGCTATTTAAGGTTTGGGGGGTAGTAAATTTTACATTTCACTTGTGACTTAAGTCTTCTTTTTCCATATTCCATATTAAAACTCTTCAAGATGTCCTAGAGCAATGAATGTGTATGTCTGGCAGTTCCTTTAAAAATAAAAACAAGCTTGTTCTCTCTGAGGCTTGTACAGTAACACAATTCAATTATAAAGACATGCATAATAGAACTCTTGGTTGAATATCTTCTAGCCGAACTAGAAGAACAAACCAAACTACTGAAAGAGAAATAACTGCTGGCTAATCTCAAGGTTCATTAGCTAACAAACAAGATAGATTATTTTCACTCTTTGTAGTTTAACAATTTCAACTACCAGTAATAAAAAATTATCACTGGATTGCATGCAAACCTGATGATGAAATAGTGCATGAGTATCTTTCTTCCCTCTTGGATAACATACATGATTTATAATGAAATTACTGGTTTCAGATCCTGACATGAACAGCAAGGGTGTCTCATTGTCCTGTTTGGCAATCTGGTACCCTTCAGATGTTTAGGTTCTTGCTATCAAGGTTGATTAAAGAGGAAGCTCTAAACATCTGGAGAATACTGTGGAACTTCAAAATACTACTATATACCAAGCAGAAACAAGCCTTTGGTTTAGGTATAGTTTGCCCCACCACTCTTCTAATTCATTTCTTGTTTGAGCGCATCTAAACTCCAAATTTAAATATGGTGCTGCTATTGGTTACACAATCCTTTTCTATGTAACTATTTCTATTGTTCAAACCAGTGGTGGGATTCAAAGAGGTTTACCACAGGTTCATTGGTCGTGGCTTGGTGGGCGTGCTTTGCGCTCACACACTTTGTGTGCACGCGTGTGCCAAATGCGCACTTCGCGCAGACCCAGAGGCGTTCCAACTCACCTCCTGCAAGCCTGCCCTCTCCCAGTCGCTTCAGCAGCTGCCGCACGGCACTCTGCTGTGCCACGCGAAGCAGCTGCGCTTCAAAAGCAGAGGATAACGGTGAGTATGGGAGCCCAGGTGGGCAGGTGGGCCCAACAGCAGAGTGGTGGAGAGAACTGGTTCGGTCTCCGCTGCTCATCACTGCTACTGGCTCGGCAGAATTGGGCCGAACCGGTAGAATACCACCTACTGGTTCAAACTGGAAAAAACATTTGAAATTCTTTGTCTTGCGAATCATTTTATTATTGTTACAAAGGTTGTATGTTATCATAGTACATAAATATTTCCCTATGATTAAGAGTGCTGGAGGCTGCACAGATCTGGATATACAAGTAATCCTCGATTTACAACAGTTCATTCAGTGACCATTCGAAGTTGCCACGGGACCGAACAAACTGACCTATGACCGTTTTTCACACTTACAACTCTTGCAGCATCCCATGGTCACATTATCAAATTTCAGATATTTGGCAATTGATTCATATTTATGACAACTGCAGTATTCCGATTCCCAGGGTTACATGATCACCTTTTGTGACCTTCTGACAAGCAAAGTCAATGGAAAAGATAGATTCACTTAAAGATGTTACTAACTTAACAACTGCAGTGATTCACGTAACAGCTGTGGCCAGAAATGTCATAAAATGGGGCAAAATTCACTTTATAACTGTCTCATTTAGCAAGATAAGTTTTGGGCTCAATTGCAGTCATAAGTTGAGGACTACCTGTACTGGAATTATCTCTACCTCAATCCTATGAAGACAGAGTGGTTGTGGGTGTTTAAACCACTCAGATCTGGGATATCTCATCTTTGACTTTGGATGGGTAGCACTTCCCTCTTCAGAACTGATACAGAATGTGAGAGTCTTCCTGGGCTCCAGTTCCTTCTTGAAAGATAGTATGAGCTTTGGAAACAATCCAGGAAATCCCAGAAAAATATGGTAGGATTTGGGGTGTTTTTAATATCTTCAAGGGAATGTCTATGCAGTATCCAAGCTGTGCAATTGTTCTAGTAGTTTACCATTCCTGTGGTGTTAATCTTATTAGAATGACCAAATTGTTTTCACTAGTGTCTTCAAATATGCATGTTTCAGACAACAACATACATAGCAAGGGATAGCTGAATGTGTAGCTTAGCTATGATTACATTATTTATATCAAAAGATGTACTGTTTAATTTTTTACCTTATGATATGGTCATTTTTTGATTGATATTAGTGGGCTTTAGAGTGGGAAGCTGAACTTCTGACAAAGTGGCACTGGTGTGTGATGATTACTATATTGACTTGTTGAGCATTATGTCAAGTGCCTGGGAAATCAGGACATTCAGGCAGTATAAAGATTTATTACAAACTTAAGTTCTCTACAAGAATCTGACCAACTAGTGGTCAAGGGAAATGAGCGGGAGATAACAAAGGCATTTAAGGTGCGCTGGACTTAGACCTCTTGCAGGCACGTAGGGATTTGTGACTTATGATGCGTTTGACTCCTCCCTTGGGCTCAGTCTGGTCATCTCCTACACATTATAGTTTTAGTTATACTTATTTTGGAAATATTTTTAATCCAATTGAGAGGAAATGCAAACAAATCAGAGAAAGGTTCAGGGAAGTGGCTAAGTAATAAAGATAAATAAATAATTAATATAATAGATCTATCAGAGTCTAGATTATTTATTAATATGCTTTGCTTATGTGTTGAAACATTATGCAAATGAAGCAACGTATCATTTGTTCATTCTAGTTGGCACCATGCTGAAGACTTTTGATCATGGAGTTTAATTATATTCTTAATCACATTAATTTTCTTTGAAAAAAGAAAATGCAAGCATTTTTGTTCTCTACTGTTCTTGTGTATTTTTTTTCCTAATTCACTTGTCATTCAAGTTATACCCTTACATATGTTTAGCCTCAAACTAGTTAAGATTTTTTTCTGAAAAAGAATGCACAGGAATAGGATGCCAATTTTCCAAGTTTTAACTGAGTCATTTTATTAGCTACTATCATATGCTTTTTCCAAATGCCTGCCATAATCTATCCAAATTAACAATAGAGTATTCAGTAAACTAAAATTCCATTGCAAAAATAGATCCAAGAGTTATATTTTAGGTGCTAAGTATGAATAGTTATGCTATGTTAAAGCATTGTACAACGTTGACAACATGACAAATTTGGGGTCAAAGTGCCCATGACGTGAGCATACTTCCATAAAGACAAGCTTATGAACTTTCCTCTCTATTTTCAGAAGAATACCAGGAAAGCTTGTTTAATTCTTTTTGTTACATTTGGGCTTGCTTGCATTATTACATTTCTATTACAAAAGCTAACTTAATAGCTGTAGTTGTTAAAGTATTCATGCAATTTTCTATCCAAAAGATTACCTATCAAGTCTAACAATGGTTCTAAGAGGTTATAACAGGAAAAAATGATAGTATTCTAAGATAACATTTACAAAAGTTGCTTGCCTTTGGCATGTGCTATATCGAATTAGCAGAACATCACAGCAGAAGTAATGGTCAGGCCAGTCTGTATAATGAGTACAACTATCCAAGATCTGATCTGACACATGATCCATTGGCCTTCAACTCTACTTCCTTTGTCCTCACTTCACTAGTTCACAATTTTGTTACGTTTAATTTTGTCTCCAATAAATACAGAAATGATGTATTGGCCTATAATATGTATATCATTTTTACAAGGAAAAAAAGCCCACTGCGTAAAGCCAGAAGCATATAAGTTTTATGGGGAAAAATATCCCTCAAGTCAAAGAGCTATGGTGTATTGCAACAGAAGACTAATGGTTAAATATATTAGAAAAGTAGAGAAAATACGATTTTAAAATAAAGGACTGAAATTCAACAGAGATAAGAGATCTCAAATGGGGAGATAGAGCTCAAGTATTTAACTATTATTCTGAAGCTCAAGTATTTAACAATTACAAATGCCTTCAGCAAATATTACATCATTATTTAGTATTTATCCTTGTAGAAAGTTGCTTCTTGTATATATTATTATCTTGAGGTGATCTTTAAGGAAAATCATTAATATCTATATTATTCCATTGTTGCAAATATATCACTGAGAGGATAAATGAAAAAGAAATTTGCCTAATGACAATCAGTGAATTCCAGTAGGCCAGACAAGGAATAATGGATGGAAACTGAACAAGGAGAGGTTTAACCTGGAAATAAGGAGAAACTTTCTGACAGTGAGAACAATTAACCAATGGAACAGCTTGCCCTCGGAAGTTGTAGGAGCGCCATCACTTGAGACTGTCAAGAAGAGATTGGACTGCCATTTGTCAGAAATGGTGTAGGGTCTCCCGCTTGGGCGGGGAGTTGGACTAGATGACCTACAAGGTCCCTTCCAACTCTGATTATCTGTTAGCAGTAACAAATTTTGATTTATACAGGTGTTTAGTTTAGCCAGATTCATTCCTTGCTACCTCATTTATCCTTTCCCATCCCAATTTCCAATGGCTGGCCCTCTTTATGGTGGGAATTTAGAACCACAAGCATTTGGGGTCATTTTCTGAGACCGTCTACCTGTCATTTAGGTTCATGGCACAATATCATATTAGCCCCTATATTACTGAAGACAACTGAATGTGGATGTTTCTGTAGAGAGAATTGCACAATCCAGAAATAAGGAAGGAACACAGATTTAAGAGAAATCTTAGTTTGCAGATTTGGAGGTGGGGGAAAGTCCTGAGACAGAAAACCCCTAAAACAATGAGAAGGAGCATGCTCAATCGCCACGGAATGCTGACTGAAGGGGGAGGAAGGAATGGAAAACTGAGTGGGAGAAGGAATGGGATGGAGCATCTTGGGGGAGGAGAGATTGAGATGACATGGAACATTAAACAGAAGCTTTCTACTCTGCAGTGTTAACTGTAGGCCCCACATGTAAATACTAGTTGTGAAATATTTTGCATGCTGTGATTTAATATGACAAAGATGGAAATGCTATGAATTCCTATGCACATTCTTACCACAGTAGAATGTTTAGTATTTTTCTGGGCATAGTTGTGTGTATAAAAAGGTTGTTGTTTTTTTCCTTTTTCTCTCTTCTTCCAAAATGCTGTATTAGTAAAGTATAACAAACAAGAAAATAAAAACAATCCTTTTGTAAACCGTTAAGTGTCCTAATTGAAATAGAATTGCCAGTTTCCCAGAAGAGAAGTTGCAAGTGTTGAAAGAATTACTTTATTTTAAACAGCAATCCTGCTACCTCTTTCAATTTGAATATCCTTTTTTTCTTAAAGGAGACTGATGTCTTACTTCATGAAAAAACTGCAAGAAAACGGCAGATCACAATATAACTGGGATTTGCTCCATTAGCTGGAAATAAGGTCCATTGCATTCTGTGAAACTTCCTTATGAATGTAATGATGTAGGAGGGCACTGTAAAAATATCCATTATTAACTATAACTGTATTACAGAGATAATGTATTTGTTCCAATACTGTCTATGTTCATAACTGAAACTTGCTTTTGAAACTTTCTTTAACTTCAAAGACTAAATTGGATTGTGAATTTATTCTGAGACTGTGAAAAGGACAAATTAAATTGATCTTTTCCCAAGTGACAAGCCAGCTCACAGGCATGATCAACTTACTAAAAATGTTCTCAAGGCAAGTGTGGTATAGCTGCAATAGCTCTGTTAGCTAAAACCCTTCACTTACTCAGTCACTTCAGGGCAATTAGAGCTCATTTTAAGCAGGCGTATCTGCTAGGCATACACAGAGAGTAATGCAATTTTGTTTTTCAAAAAGGAGGAAATCACAGCACCGCTTCCATTCATCTAAGTAAGATAGCGAACTATGTTTAGCAGTAGACCTCAACAAAGGCATGACATAGGGCGTTCTCTTTAGAGAAACACAAGTCCCATTCTGAATAGGACAGTGAAGCTTCTGAAAAAAATGTTACTTTCAACAAGTCTAGATTCAATGATTCTGGATGATATCCTGGTGGTAAATGGTAACCTTACAGATAGTTGGCAAACAGAAGAGAAAATCGTTCAGAAAAAAAATTCATGGGCAGATAATCAAAATAGCTAATGGCCTGTTCTTCAGTCACTGGATTGTTACGTAGCTACCAAACTATAATTCAAACACACTTTTCACATGCCTTATATAAGGAATCTAAAACATAATCACAGGGGGGAAAATTGCTTTGTTAATTAAAAAAAAAAAAGAAGATGCAGTTTTCCCATTTTCTGTGCTACAGTTCTTCCAATACTGCCTTATGATAAAAGCTTCCAAGATTGTTTACAAAAGGCTAATATAAATATAACATTCAAACAATAAAATTATATGTAAGAAGGTGGAATTCCTGAAAAAGTGGTCATGTCACTAGAGAGCATGTTTGCCCAATTGTTTCCTATGTTTCATTCTTGTGACATCACTTTCCAGCATGCACAAAGATGGTGCTCATCAACAGTGTATCAGACTTACCAGCAATCTGGCATACCATTATCTGTCAAATGAAAGCTACTGCAAAAAAATAATATATTGTGGAAGTTCAAAGTATTAACCACAAGTATGAGCAAAACCATAAACATTATTCTTCCTTTCTTCTGACAAAATATCTTGTGGCATCTAAAAGACAAAGAAATGTCAAAAAGACAAGAAAAAAGTATGGAATATACTGCAAAAAGCATCATAAAAGTACACAAATACACCTTGCTGTAGTTTTTTTTAGTGGCAAGAAGCATTATTTTGTGTGTATGTATAGCAATAGCACTTAGACTGATATACCACTTCATAGTGTTTTATAGCCCTCTCTAAGCGGTGCACACACACACACACACACATACACATATTCATTCCATATTTTTCTCATATCTACACACAAGACACAAACATGTGTTTGTAAACACATACCTAAACACATGCACAAATAGATACATAAACAGCGACCTCTGATTTCATTTATCAAGGCTTTTGCTAAAACGTTTTAGTAAGAAAGAAAAGGTACGGACAATGTCCTTATCATTTCAGATGTATCAATGCAGTATGCAATACGATGGTAAGGACAGCATGTGTTAGCTTGGCATATCTTGGCATATCTCAACTGAGGCCTAGTTATACTCTAAGCTTAGTCCAGGAGTGTCAAACTCGCATCGTCATGGTGGTATGACATGACATATCAGGACATTTTTCCCCTTCACTAAACCAGGTGGGGGCGAGCCAAGCACGTGACAAATCCACCCCGTGGGCCGTGAGTTTGACACCCCTGGCCTAGTCTACGCAAATTAGGATCTTTAGTGTAAAAACTACATTGGAAATGAACATTCTGTTGCCTATCCCATCAACTAGGAAGAATATTCTGTACTGACAAACACCTACAGATGTGTCATCTTTTTAGGTGTCATTATGCAGCCTTTATTCCTTTTTTGTTCCTTCTGACAATACAAGCACCCTTCTGGAATTTGCTCCTGAGAAATAATTGATAGAAGATAGGTAAAGTTTTGGAAGAATGCAAAAATTTCATCTTAATTTTTAAATAATCTATATTACCGTGGGTAATAGGACTTTTATGTTGTATCCTGGGGAAAAAAAACCATTGTATTATTCACCAGTCTTTTCTTTCTGGTAATTATGCAAACAACTGCAGTTTTAGACTTTTCTAATACTATCCTAAATAATTGCAAAATATTCTTTAGGGACAAAGAAGAGCCAATTATTTTTAGAGGATAGGGAAGGGCATTTCTGCATCATAGAAGGAATTTTGTTTGGCACTAGAAAAACAATTGCTTAGACCTCAGGATGAACCAAAACAGTCATGCCAAAGAAGAGAAAACCATATTTACAGATTGATAATAAACTTAGTCATCAAAAAAGAATTGTTAAAGTTTTGGGGATGTGCTATAGCAATTGGGTGGAAAAGTTTCATGTACAATCATTCTGTTAGGCATGCCTCCTTTGCCAATGGAGATGAATACAACTGATGGTACTCCAAAAAATTGGAAGCAGTAGAAGGAGGCTGGCAGAAGACAAGGCAGGTAGCTTTTAACACTGATGGTGCAATCATAAATTTATAAGGACTCAAGCAATTCCTGAGACACATTTCTGGAGAAGGGTTATTGGTTCTTGGGGTGAAATGAAACGTAGAATGTCCATCAATTCACAAAAACTGCAAAACAACCAACAACAATGTTCAGGATCAGGAAGCTCTAATCATTCCTTGAGGGAAGTGCAGAAACCTTTCCCCCCAATCACTTACTCAGATCTGTCATTTAGCTTAGTTTATACCTGAAAATGAGAGTGGAAAGTGACTTGCCCATCACCCTGGCCTACTTAGATGGGTTTTGGCATATCAGGCTGAGGAGAAAGGAGGATGCCAAACACAGGTAGTCCTTGACTTAAAATAGTTCCTTTAGTGACTGTTCAAAGTTACAACGGCAGTGGAAAAAGTGAATCATGACAGTTTTTCACACTTATGACCACTGTAGTAGCATCCCCATGGTCATGTGCTTAAAATTTAAACGCTTGGCAACTGACTCATATTTATAATGGCTGTCATCCCTGGGTCATGTGATCACCTTTTGTGATCTTTTTACAAGCAAAGTCAATGGGGAAGCCAGATTCACTTAACAACCATGTTACTAACTTAAAAGCCACAGTATTTCACTCTAGCAAAAAACATCATAAATTGGGGCAAAACTTTAACATATTTCACTCAGCAACAGAAATTTTGGCCTTAATTGTGGTCGCAAGTCAAGGACCAGTACAAGAAATGTAAACTCTGTCCAATTCTTGGCAATCCTTCTTCCTTGCAGTTCTCTATGTCATAACTCATCTCATCAGGGTAGTGTTCTGAGACTTAGCAAAGTGCACCATTATCTTCCATCCACCATCTTCCCATTCATAATCCCATGGAGTTAAGAGGGTACAGTAAACAAAGGCTTGTTAAGAACGCCTAAAAGATTCTAAATCTGCAGCACCCTGGAGATCAGATACTGAATTTTATCTGTGTGTCACTCACATAATATTCAATCTATACAACATTCAACATATGAGACCTTTGGACACAACACATCGTCCACTTATATTGTTCAAAAGATGTGGTGAGCATTCCAGAATTAGTAACACATGTACAAGATTATGGATGCCATTTAGAAGCAGCACATATTTTACACCTTTGATTACAGAACAGAGTTTCACAATGTGTATTCTTACTGAATTTAAATAGACCATACTTCTAAGGAGGTCCATGTTGATGTTTTTCTCTTTTCAACTCTATATTCATGAACAGACAAGTGCCAGGGTGTAACTTCCTTTACAGGATAACAGTCAAAACTATAGCACCATATATTAGTTAGGTGTCTTACGGCTGAAGCCAGAATCAAAACATTTTGATGGCAAATCCAGTAGGTTTCATCTGAAATATAGTTATACATTCAAGAGACTAAAGATAAAATGCCTAAAGGAAAGGCGTTTTCCTTCTAGAAACTGCCAATTTAGTGTTGAGGGTTGTTAGGCAATAGTGCACAGCTGCTGCACCTCTGGGACGTGAGATTTCGGCTGTTCCCTCTCACGGCGTTAATAAAACAAACCATGAATACTGACAAACGTTTACGCTGTTCAGACAGAATGTGTCAGAACCTTTAAAGTTAATGAATGAAGCACTTCAGTTGATTTCAGAAAGGAAGAAACACAGCCCTACTGAGAGGTATTCAAGAATGTGTAAAGATTCTACTAATTTTTCCATTGGTGGATAGGAGAGGCGAGAAGAGTTATCCGAGTTCTGTTTCTACTGTATGAGTTCTAAGTATATTATAGAGATGTAGTTTCATATTCTGCTAGCCTGAAAAACTACTGGGATTATTTTTCTTCACTACACAAAGGCCTGTCCAAATTTCTTCAGGAGTTTATCGAAGAATATTACTTACGTAGTTTTGTTTGCTTTGCTGTTTTTTGCAGCCTATTACTTGAATTCTGGGAACAGCAGTCCAAAGACATCAGGAGGCCATTTCAGTTCAAAACCCTATACCTCAAATGATTCTATGGTCCTTCAGTGACTTTTGAGTCCTGACCTTATTCAGTCTTGTTCATCTCATGCCATCTATACTGCAGGTTAATAGCTACATGGAATGGACAAATGAATATTCCAAGAACTAAAAAAAATATTTATAAATACAAATAATAATGCTCAACTTTATAATTGTTCAGTAACCACACCCCACAAAATTGTTATTATTGAAAAGATAACATACTGCAGTCAACTTCAGCTCAAATTTTTATACTAAGTTTGATTAATTTTGAATCCAATCTATATTAGTATTCAAACAACAAAAGAAGAGGATTTTCTTTCCAGAAGTTTCTTCCTGCCTAATTCATTCGGGATGTAACTGCATCACTTAACAACAGCAATCCTGGCAATCTCTGTTGCTGCCATTAAGTGAAGATTGCCAGTGGTTAAGAAAGTCCCAAGAAGCTCACAAGGAAGATGGCAGGCAAGGAAAGTACAGTGTGATGATGGAGAGTGGGGGCCAGGGGTGGCGGCTGTGGGTGGGAGATGGTACATGAGTGACCTGTGAGGTAGGCCCCTGGGTGTGGCTGGGCCAGGGATGGCTGCTTCCAGGCAGAAGAAGATGTGAGCAACTTACCAAAGTGACTTGCCGGCTTCTCCCCATCAACTTTGCTTGTGAGAAGCCAGCTAGGAAGATTACTAATGGCGTGCAAATGACTGTGAGATGCTGACAGTATCCTAACGGCAAGGCGGTTGTCGAGCATCCAGATGACAATCATGTGACTGCAGGAATGCTGGGACCACAGGAACTTCAAGGACTAGTCCTAAGAATCATTTATCATTGTAACTTCAAATGGATGCTGAATGAATGGTTACTAGTAAGGAGCCTCTGCATTTCCTTATGTTTATTTCTCTATGTTCATGTAACCGTGAGGGTTTTGGAGGGTTTTGGGCAAAGGTATGCTTAACCTAAAGATGAGAAGGTTAAAGGGAGACATGATAGCAGACTTGATACATGAAAGGATGTTAACAGGGAAGAGGATTTCCCATAGTACCAGAGGATAAAACAAGTCCCATGGGGCTTTACAGAGAGGGATCCAAACTTGAACTATGGAGGAATTTCCTAACTATGTGAGCTATTAAACGGTGGAACAGTCAGCCTTCTAGAGTTCTGTATGCTCTATCACTGGAGACGTTCAAGGAAAGATTGGACAGCCATTCCTGAATTGGGCAGGAGGGTGGATTAGAGGATGTCCAAGGCCCCCTCTGATTGCATGGTTCCACATCATGTTTACAGAACTTTTAACTTCCTTCTTCCACTCCAAAGGCACTTCCAAATTAAGCACGATCATCAGTTGCAATAAAAAGCAAAGCACATATAAAGCATTTCTGTTTAAATCATTAAAACAGCCACATTTTTTGCTAAATATATGCAGCTGCTTGAAAAGGTGTTTCCGGATTTATTTTCATGTTGTTGTTGTTTTTTTACTCTTTCAAGTATGCCTGTGGAGACCACTTCGAGCAGCCTCTTAAGCAGGCATGGAATAGTTAGAAACATTGTGATTGCTTTAATGATTGCAAAGTAAGAACTTCATATACATACTTGTGTACTGTTTCAAATGGTTTACAGTGTTGCATACTGGGTCTGTGCAACAATTCCAACTCCAATGAAGAAAGGTAGTTCAAAGGAAGAGTGTGTACATTCAGCATCTGTCTGCTACTCCTCAAGCCAAATGTATTTTTTTCCTGGATTATGTTTCAACTGCAGAAGTGTACAATCTTAGGAAAAGATACAGCTGCTTCAAGGAGTTGCAGACAGGTGCTACATGAGGGCCCCTTATGTGCCACGGCATCCTTTTGTGTTTAGAACCAAAACACTGAACAGCCCTATTTTATTTCCCCACAATTTGGAAAGCCAAGCTGATCTACCTCCAGCTGAGAAATTGAAAAAGGGATGCCTTGTTTCTCACAGGAACTTCTGGCCATATGGGGAAGGCTAAAAGTCATTGAAGTGGCTGTTCTATCAAAGGCACTCTACAGAGACCAGGCACTGCTCTGCAGAGAAGCTTCACAAAGATATTTCAATCAAGTCTTCAGTCAAAGTTAAATCCAGCTTTGAGGCGTTGCACAATTTTGATACCTGAAGTGAGTTTTCCTAGATGTGGTGTGGTTTAGTCCCAAGAAACAGGTATAAAACTACAGCATCTTCAAAAATAATTAAAATATGCAGTCATCACACAAATAATACAATAACAGGCTCATTCATCCCGCTCTTTTTTTCCTTAACTAATACAAAGCCATTTATGGAAACAGGATTGTTGGGTTTTTCTCTCTCCCTGAAGAACAGTAGTATAAATTGCTATTTATACAGTTATGTATGCATATTGAGAGTTATAGCCAACAGGACTCAATCAGATACATTCCCAGGCAAGAGGATAATAGGGTCCTCAATCCAAATTAAACAACAAGCATAATCACACATCTGTCACTCAGGAGGAGGAGGAGGAGGAGGAGGAGGAGGAGGAGGAGGAAGGAGAAGGAGAAGGAGAAGGAGAAGGAGAAGGAGAAGAAGAAGAAGAAGAAGAAGAAGAAGAAGAAGAAGAAGAAGAAGAAGAAGAAGAAGAAGAAGAAGAAGAAGAAGAAGAAGAAGAAGAAGAAGAAGAAGAGCATACTTTCACCTCCTCTCTCCTGACTCCATTGGCCATGACTTATATTACAGAAACAAATATCAGGAAACATCAGGAAAAATAAGCAAGTTGTTGCTTTCTGTTGCATGTATATCAACTCTATCAGAGAGTTACATAAATCTCCCTTTTCCTCTCATTGCTCATACAAATAATAAATTGTTGTGACCCACACTGCAAAGGGAAGACTAGTTGTTATTTTATTATTTTTACCACTATGATGTGCCTTTACCCTAACATAGATGGGGAAACATCCTGTTACCCATAACAGGAGGATTAAACCCTGCATTGATAATTCACACTTGAGTATATCCTGTAGAATCCCTCTGGAGGATGGAAAAGAAAAATCAAGGGATTTAGGGAGGAACAACATGAGTCGCTCAAAGAAAAATTCTGAAATTTCAGCTATTTATGGCTCAAAGAAAAAAAATTGTTTTGGGGCCCAAGATTGGAATCCTGGGAAAACTATAACATTTAATAGCTATGTGAAATCCATCTATCCATCCAGGTCAGTTTTAATAATATGAGTGGAAAGAAAAAGGAGAAAAGCAGTTCACATATAATTACAACAAGATTATTAAATAATGAAGCTTACAAATTGCACACCTTAACACATCATAGGGAGACGCGTGTGACAATTTAAATAAAACAGCCTAAGGACCAACTTATTAGCTATGAAGAAAGAATGTGTCTCATGCAGCTGGTCTGAATCTCAGCAAAATATTGTATAGAGGACTATATACAGTCGCCCACATACACAGACCTCTGCACTTGATAGGACTTTCATCAGAAATAGTAAGGACTTCCATAAACTATTCTTGGCCTCACAGAAATGTAAGACAGAGGCGGTAGAAGTCAGAAATAAACCAATTAGGGAAGAAATGCAACCCTGTTAAATAAAGGATATGAAAATCGCCATGATGAACTATAGGAGTTTTCCACATCTGATGCTCTCAAATGTGCAGGCTTACAGATTTCCCAACACTACAATGTAGGATTAATACATTTTCAGTCATTTCTGTCTTTCAGCGTCAGTCATTTCTTTGGTTTATCCAGAAAGGAGGGAATAACAGAGACTCCATTAAGGTATGTGAAATGAAGTATTTAAAAAAATAATTCTAAAGTTGTAATGGTTTATCAGTTATTAAGCAGAATTCCAAAGCAGAATTTGTTAATTACAATAATTCAGTGCATTAAAATATTGTTTCCCTCAGGATGAGAAAAAAAAAGAAACTGAAAAGGAAAAGGACATTTCCAAGGCCTTAGCACAGTGTGTTTTCCTGCCTGGGATGGAGATTTCAACTGAGGATTGTCCAATAGAAACTGATGTACATTATGCATGGGCCTACAGATCATGCTAAATCATAGGCTGGAGTTATAATTTGCAATAAGTGGCAACCTGCAAAATCATAAATTGTGGGAACAACCTCAATGGCTAGGTTCAAGCCTAAAGTGCAATTTGTGAATTGTGCAAGTGTCAACTTTTTAAAATCAAAATTCTCAAGTCAGAACTCTAGCACCAAAAGGTCCATTCTTGCCTCCCTTTGCCCTCAAAGAGAAATTCCTGGGACTGAGGCAAAAAAGATAGCAGTAAGAAAAGCTTTAGAACCACTTTTGAGTCAAAGACGAAGGGTTTTTTTTAAAAAAAGGGGGGGAAAAGCATTTAATTTCTTGAGAACTAAGTTCAATTACTAGTGATTTCATGAATATGGACAGATAGTTGTCTTGTCAACAATAAATTAAATCGTTTGTTACTCTTGCAGTCTAGCATACCATTTTGGGAATATTCTCAGGTTTCTCATCCAGTTATTAATGAGATCTAATTTTTTTGAGATAATCCCAGATTAACAAAGTGTTGCCATCTAGTTGGATGAAGAGTCCTTGCTTCTGGAGAAAAGAAATGAAGGTAAGATAAATGTTGTGCATATGTGAATATAATTTCACCTTTAAATAAAATGAACACTTATAACCACAATTGAACCCAAAATTTCTGCTGTTAAGTGAAACATTTATTAAGTGAGTTTTGCCCCAGTTTTTGACCTTTCGTGCCAATGTTGTTAAGTGAACCGCTTCAGTTGATAAGTTAGTAACCCGGTCGTTAAGTGAATCTGGCTTCTCCATTAATTTTGTTGTCAGAAGATGACAAAAGGTGATCAATGAACCAGCTCCAAGCATCTGAATTTTGATCACATAATCATGGGAATGCTGCAAATGTCATAACTGTGAAAAATGGTCATAAGACACATTTTTTTCAGTGCCATTGTAACTTTGAACAGTCACTAAATAAACAGTTGTAAGTTGAGGATTACCTGTAATGAAGGATATGGTTCTGAAGAAGAGAAAGAAATTATCCAATTTTTGTGTAACACGGAAAAAAATGTAGCTATGATCCAAGTTCAAGCTTTAACTTACAAATACCGAGAATGACACATAACATGATGAGAATACAAATTGCACCTATTTTACTGCAAGTGTTAACTGCAGATAGTCATAGATGGTTTTAGTTTGGGCACAGTTTGGCCTATAATCCTTACCCCACTTTCTTCCATTAGTCATATCAAAATCAAAAAATCTTCTCTATGGAGCGTAATTTGAGAAGTTAGATAATCAGCCATTTCATTTTGAAAAATTATGACCAGTAATCTTTACTGCTCCAGAACCTCATAAAACTGTCCTCAAAGATCTGCAATTCTGACAAGCATTTTCAAAGACAGATGATACCGAAACAGAAGATATGTGGGAGAATTTGGCAATGTGGCAAAAGGCACAGGAAAATGTAAGGAACACAATATACTTCAGAGGCTCAGAAATGTTCTAGTGTCATACTTCACTTACGTCAGACTCCAAATGCTGTGAATATTCTCAACAACAAATCTTGGATCAAGGAATGTACAGCTTATAGTGAGTATACAAAAGACTTAAAAAATGAGAGCTGAGCAGCACACCAGCAGAACCGAGCTCCGTTTTACTGACTACATTTGGAAGTCAGTACCAGCAACGGTTTTATGTTACTGATCACTAGAAGAGTTTAAAGAAGGAGAGATTTATATACACAGCTTCTAGAAAATGGAGATGTCTTCATCATTTGTGCCATGGAAAAAACACAGTTTTCACATAAAGGAAGTCTTACATTCAATACTTGGTATTTCCAGTTAAAAGGATCTCAGGTTACAAGTAGTTCAGAATTGTGTGGTTGAAATCCTTGAGGAGCCATCTCTTAAAGCAAATGATACTGGACTAAACTGGTCAATTGTCTGCTTCAATATAAAGACTATAAATTAAATTTACTTCATTTAAAAGTGTTACAGAAATCAGTCCCCTGAAATTTATGAATAAGAACTATGAAAGTTATTTTTGTACTCGTGTGTGTGTGTATGTGTGTGTGTGTGTGTGTTTAAATAACTATGTGAAGTACAAATGAAGTGCACTACATTAAAAACAAGAGACAGATAAAAAGCTGGTATTTCCACAATCCATATAAATAGATGCAAATTGAATCAATAATAAATCCCTATTTGAAAAAGTAAACATTTCTATAATAGGCAAAACAGTAATTTCTAAAAATATGGGAGGAGATTTTTGAGACATGCTTTGTTTGAAGTACCCAAAATTAGATTTATAAGGAGATATATTTTTTCAAATGAAAAATTATACACAGCATTCCTTATTGAGCAGAATGTTAACACACAAAATCTAAATCTAAACACAGCCAAATTCTTCTATCAATAGCTTCTATTTTCAGGGTGATTACAAATAGCGATTTCTGTGCATCAGTGTATGCTTTACACATGAAAATTTCATCTACTAAATTAAACTATTAACTACTTGGGCAACCAAAATGAACAAGAAAGAAAAAACCTTTGCTATCTGAAAAATCTTTATTTGCCTTTAAGGTTATGCACTTTATTTCCAAAGTTTCTCTATCTACAGCTTGGTTGTTTTCCTTGTTCCTCAAGCCAAAGCAAAGTAAGAAGAAACTTCACATGAGAAACTGTAAATGCTTTTTCTTTGTAAGGGACAAAAGGAGATTAAATAGATACGGTAAGTCTGTAGAGAGAACCACTTCTCCAAAGCCGAAATAAAACAATTCAGAAATGTATTGACTGAGTTCTGATGAATAATCAATATGAAACATAATTAAAAACAATTATTCCATAGACTTTAATATTATGAGCACATGGAACAACATGAAATAAATATTTCACAAGTAGTCTACATCTCTGCCCACTAGCAAAAATTAAATATTAACTTCCCAGGAGTACCTACTTACAGGAAGATTTAAAATAAGTTCACCTTGTTTATGCCAACTATTGAGTTCTTGTTACATTATTTTACGAGACTTACAATTCCCTGTCCTGGCCAACATGGGACCAACTTCTGGCATGAGAAAATACTATTTAAAAAGATCAAGGTAGCTGTCTAATTATTCCCCATAGGTTGAAAAAATTGATTAGATGAAAGTGAGATGTAAATCACAGTAATTTTTTGAAAAGGTTACCATCACATTTAGTCAAAGTATGAGGAAAAATAAGATTAAAATTTGATTATCTCTTTCTACCATTTTTAAAACACTGGGTACCTTTTCATTAATCTCTTACTCATTTAACCCAGTAACCATTAGACAGGTACTCAGAGACAAAAGTATCAAAGCAATTATACTTTCTAAAAGAGAAAATCCAAAGTGATGAGTTCGTGTCTGAACATAGTGGGATGATTTCCAGAATTTCCATTTTATTTTATTTAACCAATATTTTGGCTCACAATATCATATTAATTTTATGACAATTCATTTTTAATCTACTAAATGCTACAGGAACTAGTTTCTAAGGAATAATGCTATTTTTATGTAAATAATGAAAATACAGAAATCACTATATCCATTTATAGAATTTGTCACAGCATTGCTCCATTGCTAGACTTCGAGGCAGAACAAGTAGACTTCTAACATTTTAAGCCAGAGGTCTCCAAACTTGGCAACTTTAAGACTTATGGACTTCAATTCCCAGAATTTATTTATTTATTTATTTGTTAAGCAGGTATTAGAAAACAGGTATAAGTATAAACATGGTTATGAATACATGTAATAGATACGAATAAAAAAGAAACAATAGGACAGGGGTGGTAGGCACGTTGGTGCACTTATGCACACCCCCTATAGACCTCTTAGGAAAGGTGTGAGGACAATAGTAGACAGTCTAAGGTTAAAGTTTTGGGGGTTTGGGGAAGAAACCACAGAGTCGGGTAGAGTATTCCAGACATTGACCACTCTGTTGCTAAATTCGTATTTCCTGCAATCAAGTTTGGTGCGGTTTACCTTGAGTTTGTATCTATTGTGTGCTCTTGTATTGTTGTGGTTGAAGCTGAAGTATTCATTGACAGATAGGACATTGCAGTAGATAATTTTATGTACTATACTTAGATCGGACCAAAGGCAGCATAGTTCTAGGTTGTCTACATCTAAAATTTCAAATCTGGTGGCATAAGGTATTCTGCTATGAGTAGAGGAGTGGAGAACTCTTTTCGTGAAATATTTCTGGACTTTCTCGACTGTATTAATATCCATTATGTAATGTGGATTCCAGACTGATGAGCTGTATTCAAGTATTGGTCTAGCAAATGTTTTGTATGCTCAAGTTAGTAGTGTGATATTACCGGAGAAAAAGCTACTCAGGATTAGGTTAACAACTCTTAATGCCTTTTTGGCTATGTTGTTACAGTGGGCTCTGGCACTTAGATCATTAGAGATGAGTACTCCAAGGTCCTTGACATAGTTGGGGTCATCAACAAGGTCTTGATTATTCAGCTTGTATTTTATTTTCTGATTTTTTTTTGCCAATATGTAAGACAGAGGATTTGTTTGTTGAGATTTGAAGTTGCCATTTGTTTGACCATTCCGACACATAGTTAAGGTCATTTTGAAGAGTAGCAATATTGTCAGTGGTGTTGAATAGCTTTACATCATCAGTGAAAAGAACACACTTGCTCTTAATATGATCACAGAGGTCATTTATGTAAAGTATAAAGAGAGTTGGTCCTAGAATGCTGCCTTGGGGGACACCACTATTGACAGGTACAGGATTTGATAGGGTGTTCCCTATTTTGACCATTTGTTGCCTGTTTGACAGGCATGCATCTATCCAGCTATGCAGGTGTCCAGAGATGCCATAAGATTTTAGTTTTAGGAGTAGTTTGTCATGTACCACTGAATCAAAGGCTTTACAGAAGTCTATGTAAATAGCGTCAATTGCTTTGCCCTGATCAAGTTGTGTAGTCCATATGTTTTTGCAGTGTAGGAGTTGCAGATTACAGGATAATTTTTTTCTGAAACCAAATTGTTTGTTAGAGAGTAGGTTGTTTGTCTCTAAGTGGAGGATAATGGATTGGTTAATAATTGATTCCATAACTTTACAGATGACGCAACATAAAGATATTGGTCTGTAATTTTCAACTAGGCTGGGGTCTCCCTTTTTGAAAATGTGGATGACCGTGGCTAATGACCATAGGTTTGGCAAGGAGCTGGTCCTGAAAGATTTTTCAAAGATTATGCTTAGAGGTTCTGCTATGGCAGTGGATAGCTTTTTTAAGAAGCAGGCACATATTCCGTCCGGTCCAATAGATAGAGATGGTTTTAGATTGCATAGTGCTTTTTCAACATTGTCTTCTGTAAAATCGATATGTATTAGATCATTGTAGTTGTCTGTGGTTTGACTAGGAAATATTGGGCATGATCCATTGCTGTTTACAAAGAATGAGCCAAAGAATGTGTTGTTGTTTTTTTAAAAAATTTATTGGTTTTTTAAAAAACAAACATAAACAAAACATAAAAACATCAAGCCATCTTCCATATATGTACATACAGTGTGCCGGTTGGTTTACAAATTGTTTTGTGCTTCCATTTCATAGTCTTCAATTACAATTACATTACATATAATCTCATATTGTCAATCAAAAACTAAATACCTTAGTATCATTATTAATCAATCATTTGACTATACTTTTATTCATTCATATTTTACAAGATAACCATAATTTACTTAATTTATTGTATAACAGTTCATATTATCATCTCAAATCTATCCTATAATCATTTTGTAGTTATAATAAGAAAGAAGTACATCTTTATATATTTATTATTTTCTAAAAATCTACATATTTCACTACTGTACTTTATTATCTAACCATTGATAGAAAAGATCCCAAATTTTATAAAATTGTTTATCCTCTTGTTCTCTAATTTCAAATGTCAATCTACTCATTTCAGCACATTCCAATATTTTCTTAATGATTTCCTCCTGTGATGGTATCTTCTCATTTTTCCAGTTTTTAGCAAATACAATCCTAGCCGCTGTTAATACATTTACAATCAGGTATTTCAAATCTTTACTATATATTTCAGGTAAGATTCCCAATAAAAATATCTCTGGTTTCAAGTCTATATGTTTTTTCGTCATTTTCTCCAACCACATGTGGATTTTAGTCCAGTATTTTTTGGCATCCGCACAGGTCCACCACATATGGTAAAATGAGCCAGGTGTCTGATGACACTTCCAACATTTTTCGGATTTGTTCTTGAACATTCTTGCTATTCTTGTCGGGGAAAATGCCACCTGTAAAACATCTTATACAAATTTTCTTTATATGCTGTTGACATTGTCATTTTATAATTTTGAGACCACAATTTTTGCCATTTCTCTAAATCAATCCCATATCCAAAATTCTTCCCCCAAGCAATCATAGTTTCTTTAACTTAGAGCCAAAGAATGTGTTAAAGAGGTTGGCTTTAATGGTGTCATCGTTGCAGTCTTTACCATTAGGTCCTTTCAGGGGTGGAATGGACCTTGAGTCTTTTAGTTTGTTGTTTACAAAATTGTAGAAAGCGTGGGTGGAATTGGTGCATAGAAGGTTTTCCTCTTGTTTAGTGTAATAATTGGTACATTCAGTCTTTATCTGGTGGCATAAATTTTTGTATCGGCTTTTAAAGTTGGGAATGTGACCAGATTTGTTTTTCCGCCAAAGGGATTTCTTTTTGGATTGGAGCTTCAGCCAGCTGGGTGGAGAATTCTGGGAGTTGAAGTCCACAAGTTTTAAAGTTGCCAAGTTTGGGACCTCTGTTTTTAAGCTGATGCAAGAGCCTCCTCAAATGGATAAAATTGGCAGCAATAATCAGGTTGTGAGTGAGTAAAGGGCTACCTTCCTGTATAAACTCCCCTGACCAAGCTTAAAAGACTACAACCAGATGAAAGTTATTTGGAAGACTCTTCAACTCACAGAAATAACACTTAAAAATCTGCAATTATATAATTGCAACAAGAAAAAATTAAACAAACAATGAGTAAATAAATGTAAGAGATCTCCCTTTCCCAATTTGTTTTGCTTTGCTGAAAACTAAAACGATTATTAGTTAGCTTTGAATACTTAAGACTATTTTTCTCAATGTATGAACTTCATGTCACCTGCTCCTACAAAAACTTTGACTTGACATTAGAAAGAGAAACAGCAGTCACTTGGGAAATTAAACTGAACAACAGCTGCAAAAACAGAATAACTTTTTTATTTTTTCCTAATTGGAAAAGACCTTAATCATTACATGAACTTGAACCAGGTGAGAACTGGAAAACACCATCCGTTCCAAAGAAGGGCCCAGTCACAGTTAACAAGATATACTCATGGAATTCAGCAGAACCCAAATCACAATAAAAATGAAATATAAGTGTCTCTAAATAATCATATATGTTGGATTCCTACAGGTTTCTATTCTTTATCCTTTTCAGAGACAGAGTCTGGAAAGAGATGAAGAGGTCTGTTACCATTTTGGGTAGAGTTTCAGTTTACAAGATACAGAATTTTTTTCATTTGTTACAGATGTCTAAGTTTAATTAAAATGTAAACTCTATCAATAAATAAGTATTAACATTTACTTTCTCATACTTGAATCATAGTATTTACTGCTGATGCTTGTTTCCAACTATTTTAGATTAGTTTACTCTATTCGACTATACAAATGATGTACAGCTTTATATTTAAATTATATTAAACTGAAACAGATGATGTATATGCCAAACCAGTTTGTGAATTTTTTTATACCCTGCATAAGATCTAAATTTGGATTTCTACTGCAACTATACATGAACCAAAACAGAATGATTTTCATGTTATTATTCCCTGCTCCCTGAAGTGTGCGCAATTCAAGTTCAAAAAATGAAGAAAAAGGAATTGACATGATCAGATTAGTTTTAGGTATCATTTTAAAAAGCCAGATATAAATTGTGGCCGTTCAGAGAACACACAGGCAAAAAATTATCAGAAAGGAATACAGAAGAACATATGCTGACTTACATTAAATAAGGCTCCCTACTCCCAAAAGAGTAGAAATGTGAAAATAATGGGTTATATTATTCTGAAGGATTGTTTTTATCCAATGTGTCCTTTATCTAACTTTCTAAGAATTCCAATGCTGACAGATAGGCATCTTTTGGGGCAAGGAAAGAGGGGAGGGAATACCAAAGAGGCAGATTCCTATTATTATAGTAATTTGAATTGTTATAAGGGAAATCTCAAGCAGCTGTTTTTAAAAAATGGGGGGGAAAGCTTTCTGATAACATTCATCTTCTATCCAGCCCTGGGAAGTGAAAATAGGTCCCACTTTGCATGTGTTGTTGTTAGTTGCAAAGTTGTGTCTGACCCATTGTGACCACACGGACAACATTCCTCCAGGCCTTCCTGTTCTCTACCATCTTCTGGAGACCATATAAGCTCACACCTACTGCTTCAGTGACTCCATCCAGCCACCTCATTCTCTGTAATCCCTTTCTTCTAATGCCCTCAATCTTTGCATGTAATTAATGTAACTTTTGCATGTAATTCCCCTCAAAACATTATTGAGACCAAATTTGCCTTATGTATTTTTTGAATAAAATCAGCATATCCTAATAGCACAAAAGAGGTCATGACTTAGAACCAAGTAGCCCAATAATCTCAAGTTATAAAAAGTGAAATCTGTGACAAGTGAAAATGTTCCATTAATACTTTCTTACTCTTTTTATCCTTCTGTGAAACAGACGCTTTTCATCTCTCTTGTCCCTGCTAGCTCCCAACCCTGTTGTTTCCTTTATTTAGAAACAGTTAAATTTGTTTGGTGTTAAAGACAAGCATGTTTGTTCTTATGTTTGATTATGATAAGATTTGGGGGGGGGAATTAAGATGATGATGAGGGACTTTTTGAAATCTTGCACAGGAACCATCGCTGTAAATCATACATGGATGTTCACTTTCTCTAAACAAGACTATAAAACTTTAACACTGAAACAAAAGAATGTGAATGAATAATCCAAAAATCTTAATTGTTTTCAAAGGTGCCAAAAATCATGTGTCTAAACAGGATATCCAGCCCTTTATGTAAACATACAAACTCTCAAACAGAAGTGAAACGTTTTAAGCAAAGTGCAAATGGTAAGCTGGTCAAACTCATGGAAACTCAAAGGCAATCCAAAGGCAGGGCTAAGACTTGGTGCTTAAAAAGGCTGTTCAGAAAACACAATCATATTCCCACTGTAAAGAATAGAAACTAGGCTCCATTCCAGGAGAATACCCTGTGGTATAGGATGCCCACCCTATTTTTAATGGTATGTGAAACAAGCATGGCTACCTGAGTTTTTTTCCCCCCAGACATTGGAAGTAAATGCCACTGGTCAGTCTGGAAAGATTCTATAGGCCAGAACATGAACCTATTTGAATAGTTTATTTATTTATATCCCACCTTTGTCATTTTTAAAAAATAACTCAAAGTGGCAAATATCTCCAACACACCTTTCTCCTCCCATTTTCCATACAACAACCAAACTCTGTTGGGCTGAGAGAGAGAATGATTGGCCCAAGGTCATCCATCTGTTTTTCATGGCAAAGGCGGGACTAAAACTCATGGTCTCCTGGTTTCTAGCCTGGTGCCTTAACCACTATACCAAACTGGTTCAATGCAGGCAGGCCTGAATAATCCAAGATGACCTCAGCAAAGCTGGATTCAATATGTCACTGAATTTATTTTGGATTTAATTATGTATAGCAGGGATGTTAGTTGCATAAAAATGCCTTAGAAATTAATAGCAATTTCTTTGTTTGTGTGGAGGAAGAAGAATACAATGTTATCAGGCCCTTTCTCTCATTGATGATAGATGCTAGGTGCTTACGCCATGACTAAGTGGATGCATTAGAAATAAAGCAATTCATTTAATAACATAGTCAAATACTGGACCCAGGAGACATTTCAATTTCAAGTATTTGTCCATAAAGGCTGCCAACTATGTTTACTCCTTCTGTCCCCCATCCCTTCCATTTCAGATTCATCTGAAGAAAGAAAAACAAATGTTGCTGTAGCTATTAAGCTGCAATATTTTTTCCTGGAATTGAAAAAAATCCAAGGTCTAACTGTTAGATGCAGTCCAGCAGTACTATATGGTTCAAAGTTTGGCCAAACTATTCAGGTTTCCCATGCCTACCACTGGTTATCCAAAATGATTCATAGCCTTCTAACCTTCCCTCCATTCCTGTGATTTTTGAACAATCCAGTATAGATAGGTGTTTTATTACTGGCCTCTCAGTCTGAGAGGTGGTCCAGTTCAGAGATTCAACTACTTTTTCTGATGTTATCCTGAACAAGCTGGAAAGTTTTTCAGCACTTCTGGAAATCTATCATTCAGGTTCTCTAAAGAGAAACTGAATAAAGCCAGATGCAGTGAAAACATAAAATCTCATTGAACTTCAGAGATGAACAAATCTTCATTATCTACAAAAACTAATGTGAAAATAAATGTGGGACCCTTGGTGTTCCCTGAGCTTGGTTTCATTACTAAACTAGGAAACATCAACAAATGGCATTAATGTTGTTACCTAGTTTGGCAATGAAAAGTTTACAAGAAAACCACCAGGCCCAGAGAGCACTAAGGATCCCACAGTTCAACCCTGAGCTATAAATATTCTCTTCTATTGGAAAATAAATGTGATACTTTCTAAAATGACACAGAACTTTTTTTCCATTAAAAAGGGAAAAAAGAAATATCAGTCTAACAGATGAGAAATTAAAACTCGTGAGGAGAGAAAAGTTTAGAAGAGCAAAGCTGAAGATAGATGCCATCAAGGGAAATCTGTTAATGATACGTCTTATACTGTGTTTGTCTAACAATATATCGTTCCCCCCCCAATGGGAAGACCCAGCATGTTTTCTAGGGATAAAATGAAATTAAGCCCCTCCCTCCAAATTTAGGCATATTTTAAAACATGCGAAATTGGGGGGGAGGGCAGGGGGAAACTTGCCTTTAGGAGCGCCTCACGGGCAGCCACGCCTCGTCACCAGCCACTCCTAACAGCCAATCATGGTGGAGTGCAGAGGGCTCACTACCCCTGTCAAGTGCCTTTGCTGCAGACCCAGGTATGGTGCTGGTTGTAGGCTGGGTCAGCAGGCGGGTGGTGGCGGCGTGGATGTCAGCCTCGGCAGGACACTTTAAATCGCGAGACCTTCGGCGCCTGCCGCCGCTGCTTCCTTCGCTGCTCTTGCTTTCCCTTCGCATTCCTCCACCGGCAGTGTTTCAGCCGCTTCTCAGGCGGGGGAGCCACCTCTGTAGCTTCCAGAGTTCCCGCTGATGCTGGTGAGAGAACAGCAGCAGCACTGGCGGGAACCGTGGAAGCGTTTCATCCGCTTCTCAGGTGGGGGAGCCACCTCCATAGCTTCCACGGTTCCCGCTGGCGCTAGTGAGAGAACACTGGTAGCACCGGCAGGAACCGTGGAAGCATTTCAGCTGCTTCTTGGGCGGGGGAGCCGCCTCTGTAGCTCCCACGGTTCCCGCCGCCGCTGCCATTTTTGGAGACGGCACTGGCGAGAGCGGTACCAGCGCCAGTGGGAATAGTGGAAGCTACAGAGGCAGCTCCCCTGCCCAAGAAACAGCTGAAACTCTGCTGGTGGAGGAATGCAAAGGGAAAGCAAGAGTGGCAGAGGAAGTAGCAGCGGCGGGCGCTGAAGTTCTCATGATTTAAAGTGCCCTGCCGAGGCCGACATCCACACCACCACCACCCGCCTGCTGACCTGGCCTGCAACCAACACCATACCCGGGTCTGCAGCAAAGGCGCTTGGCGGGGGTAGGGAGCCCTCCTCACTCCACCATGATTGGTCGTTAGGAGTGGCTGGTGGTGAGGTGTGGCTGCCCGCAGGGCGCTCTAGGCGAGGGTGCACGGGGGAAGAGAAATTAATTCACCCTCGAAAAGACAACCTAGCCGTTTTGGTGGGGCTCAAAAAAAAAAAAAAAACCCAGCCTTATTATATGAGAAACACGGTATTAGCTCTGAACTCAGGAAACCAACCAGCTATTTTTCATAATTACATTAAGCCATCGTGTGTAACATCTACTTTTACATTTCGCATGTCTCACATCTATATGCCTTCCATATGTATGGACTTACCCAGAACGGTCATTTAGAGGGAAGCAGGTTGGAAAAGGTGACTTAACATGAAATGTTTTTAAACTGTACATTTCCAGCTTGACCATCTGTTGGATACTATAATATAATAATAATATAATAAGGCCGGGTCTTTTTTGTTGTTGTTGTTCAACAAAAGAAACCTCCTGGAACTATGCAAGGTATGAATGTTTATTTTAAATGCTTCTCAAATCACAAAACAGAGTTTTGCAATAATTTCAAAAAGAAGATTCCAGCATTAATGGGATTTTCAATTAATAAAAGGAAAGAAAAACCTTTAACAGTTAAATCCTTTGTCCTAAGAGACATTGAGACATTATGTGTCTGGTCAAATATGGTGGTTATGAATGCTAATTATTGAAATATTTGTTGCAATGTTAGGAATATTTATGCCTTTCCAGTGCTCCCTCAATACACACATCTTGATGGATATACTATCACCTGACAAAAAGGCACAGTAGGTAGTATTGAGAGAGAATGCTCACACATAAAAAAAGGTCAGTTAAAGTCTTCCAGTCAATTTCAGGAACACATCCATACATTTTTCTTAGTACAACATGGAAGTGATTTTCAGGATG
Organism: Notechis scutatus; assembly: GCF_049901735.1. Taxonomy (NCBI): domain Eukaryota; kingdom Metazoa; phylum Chordata; class Lepidosauria; order Squamata; family Elapidae; genus Notechis; species Notechis scutatus. The sequence goes on along the minus strand of NC_142010.1, from coordinate 90,245,199 downwards.
TTTCTGTGAATCCCATGACTAGCAAAGGGTTTCAATATTTTCTGATGATCTCTCAAGTACTAACCAGTATATTGCTGGCTTAAGGAGATAACTAATTAAAGATAATTCAATTCCTAATTTTCTAACACATTTTTTCAGGCTTAAATAGAAATCTGGAAAAAAATGGGAATATTTTAGAATAGAGTAGAATTCTTTATTAGCCAAGTGTGATTGGACACATAAGGAGTTTGTCTTGGTGCAAATGCTCTCAGTATATGTAAAAGAAAAGATACATTTAATGCAGTGGCCCCCAACCTTTCGGACATCAGGAACCAGTTCCATGGAGAGAGATTTTTCTATGGACCAGAAGGGGCATGATTTTGTGTGCTGCCCGCATCCCGCGGATGGGACTTTGTTTGTTTGTGCAGACCATTTTCTGGCATGCTGGTCCATGAACTGGGGATTGGGAACCCTTGCTTTAATGAATAATCAGGAAATTCTGCATATATGGAATATGAAGCATTTCTTCCAAATTATTTTCCAAATGTGCAAGACTATTTAACAAAGAGGAAGAAAATGTAAAATGAAGACTAAAAGAGTATCAAAGAGTTAGTGAAACAAGATCTCCCCAGGAACAGATAGCAAGTTATCATCTCATTTAGAAAAAGAAAAATTTGGCTCAAACTGTCATCACTATACACCCACAAAGTATCACACAATTAAACTTGTGGCCAATGTTATACCATCCAGTGACATCGATACTGCCTTTCTGCCAGTTTGTCAAGTCAGAACAAAGTCTTGTCCACATACACTTGCTTTATTGGGAACAGAATGAAGAAAAACAAACTTGAAATCTGCACTCTTAAAGGTCATCTGACAGCTACTATCCAGTGGAATAGATGGCCCACATCACAACTTATCTCCAACAATAAGGTAATAAATAATATTTATTTATAGCATTTGAGCATGGACAAGGGAGAAATTTTGCAAGGATCTGAAAAGATCACAGTGAGCTTGTTGACATGATATAAACCATTTTTTTCCTCTCTCTCTTTGCCACATGCCTCTCTTCAGATTTTGAGTTCAGGTTATTCACTGATACCAAATAAAAGCAACAAGCAGATATAATTCAAGAATTCCACTAAATGAATCAGAGAGTCATTTATCCAGGTAAGTCTGCATGGTGACCATTGGTTAGTAGGCAATCTAAGATCTATGGATTAAAAAATACAGAAGATTAGGAGAGATGTTCATTTTATTGGTGAAAGCATTTTCGATGTCTGCAATCTCTTATCTCAACTTAGTTATTCTCACTATTCTAGAATATTACTTACACTTTTATTTCTTTATTCAAATAGCTCTGAGACAACATAAAATACTGTTTTATTAGCCATTACAGTTTATAGTAGTACCTAGCTGATATTAACTTTAGCTAATATTCAAAAGCTAAGCAGAGTCAGACCTGGTAAGTCCTTGAATAAATGACCACGAAAAGAACTCAGATATTTAAGCTAAGTTTGGGAAATTTTAAAAAAAAAATCCCAGAAGGTAGCAATGACAAACCACTTCTACACTACTGCCAAAAACAATTTCATGGACATAAGAAACATTTTCATGTTATCAGAGATTTTCTAGCACTTTCTCTACTATGGTTAGTATGTGAATTGCCTCCATTTTCTGTGTACCAAATTACTAATTAAGCAGATGTTAAAACCAATTCCTCCCTTCCAAGAAGCAATGTTAAGTGTTAAAAGTGTAATTCTATAATTATCATCTCCCAAATAAGCAGGACTCATTTGGGATCTAACACTTTAAAGGACACAGACATGGAAAATATAGGCTTTTTGATTACTTGGAATTTCTCTATGATGTTAGTGAGAATAATGTACAGTATCTGGGTTTTCTCTGCATGCAATTAGAACAGAAGTATCAATTTCAGCTTTTCATGTCAAATTTAAGAAAACAAAATAAACTCAGCAAATATCTGTAAAGCATAGATTTATCATTCTGCTTAAGTGCTAGTCTACTATTTGTATCTTCCATGCGTTTGTAACAATAGTTGCCTCTTTAGTCAACTAGGGCAAGAGATATATTTGCTTCAATAAGCAAAAAACACCATATACCCAAAGAGCTCTTCACCCTTTGTTATGTGATACTGAAGACTCCCAAGGATTCTAGAATTGTTGCACAGTCTTTCTAAACACCCATGGCATCTTCATATAGGAGCTGGTCCAAGAATTTAAAGATGCACAGAAGAATTTCTAACACTCCAGCAACTGTTAGGGTAAAATACAAAGATGCCACTTGAATGAAAAAAGCACATTTCAAATGGAGCATCAACATTACCTATACCATGTATATATGTGGGGGGGGAGATGCATATCTAGAGAATGTGAAATGCATATGCCATCTATACTACTATTCAACTCTTGTGTCTGTAACCTTTCAGTAAAATGGTGCACCATAGGACAAAACTTTGTCACCCATAGGTTTCTCAAATGGGCTAACTTATAAAACACTGGGAGCAATTACTCGTGAGGGAAAGAAATTTGGGGAAGTTGTAGCTGGTTCAGTGCTACCAGGCTGCTGCTACAATAATGTGATCCTTGTTTTCAATGTTCCATTAAAGTTTCCCAGTCACTTGAGTAATCCCTTGCTTCCTCCCTTCCTGTGGGAAAGGAAGGGAAGAGAAGGGAAAAGGAATTTCTGATGCTCACTGCCAGCTTCCCACAAGGAAATTTAATGAGGAAGCTGACAGGAAATTGGAAGTCGCTGCTGCTCCCTATGACTTTTTGCCTAACTGTGTCTCCCTGTTCAGGTAAGGCATATCTCTTAAATGACATGTGATCCTCATTCATAACTGCCCCTGAAATCTTCTAATAAGTGAACATAAGAAGCTTGTACTCATATCACACTGGTCAGCCTTGACCCAACAAGTTACAGATTGTCTAGAATCTTATAAAATTGTTTGCATGTCAAAGCCAGAATTGTAAGAAATATATTAAGTTAATGCAATTCAAATACTCTTTTTCATTTGAAATCTTTTGTGAATTACATGCTTTTCTTTATCTCCCTGCAATTTCAAAAGGGCTAAGAATTTAATTATGCAAAATCTAGGAATTTATTTCATAAACATTAACTGCTCCACTCCAATGCAAATTTTTTCCCCAAACGTACTAAGAATTGTGCAAATCTATTTAAAAACACATTTTTTCAGCATTATTAATAGATGGCATCAGAACAGGTTAAAAAAACAAAAGTTAAAGTTCATTGATATTTGCAAGTATGAACATTATTTGTTGATCTGTGCATGTATGTATTTTATGTATTTATATGGCTGCCCAACTCAAACTATGTGACTCTGAATAGTATATAAAAACAAAAAATCTATATAATGCAAAATAATATAGTACATTAAAACATACTATCCAATAAAATGGTGAACAGATTTGAACACTTCTAGAACTCAGACACTGAGGTCTTCATTCAACCTGAGTGCAAAGTATTATACATAATATATATGACAGTCAAACTTAGAATGGAATCTAAACTCACTGTAACTCTTACCCTTAATAGGCTTTTATAATTACAAAAATAAGCTTTGTTCAAGTTTTTTACGATATATGATATAAAATGTGGATACACAAAAAGATACTTGTTAGATAAGAGCTTAGGGTCCTTTGAGTCAAGAATGTTTAAACTAGCAGTTATTAACTTTAATATTCATGCAGGTTGCTCTTTTCTAAAGCTGATTTTGTAAAGATAAGCAGCCAAGCAGAGCAAAATGAGAAAAGTAGCTTTATTAACCTTTGAACCTTCTTCATGGGTTTGTGTAGGAACTCCTTATTGTTTCCCCACATTAAAGGATTGAAAACTGGTGTTTTTCAGCCTTGCTCTCCCACCACTCTTCTGAAGTCATGTGATGTGACAGATAGCACATCGTTCTAATGGCATATTCATATTTATAGTTATTTGCCCATTCTTATATTGCTAATGGACATACCAAAATGCTCAATGAATGGAATTCCCTACAGCTCATTCAAGTGGTGGGCAAGTTAATATTAAGCCTGTTTATAAAATCGCTGTTGTCCAAGGTTGCTCTTATTTCTATATTTGTACAATAATCTGGAAAATCTATATTGATGGTCTAGTTAGCAAGAACGGGTCACTTTCTACCTATCCCTTTGTCTTATGCTTTCTATAATAAGCCTAGGATAACAAACATAGATCTTCTTTTACCTGCCCTGTCTTCCCAACCATCCTATGCGGTAGGGCTGGATTAAGAACTAATAACTTGTCCAAATTGCATATGTTACTGTAATGCACACAGACTGTGGGCATTTATGGGGCACAGTGTCAGAAATTTATCTCAGTGTTTCATGCACCTCCAAATCAAGAGTTAATTCAAAATCTAAACCACATTTCAATTATACAACTACTGTCTGAGTGAATGACATCCAGTAACATCCTCTGGAAGAATGAAGGGTGTGACTGCAATTTATTTGGATGTGTAATTCAAACCCTAAGGATAAGAAAGAAGTAACAAACATAAATGTCAAGTAAATGTCAGACTAGAGACAGGTACTGTTTCAATTCCAGCACCCTAAAGCCACCAAAGTTTGCCATGCCATAAAGAGATATTAAACTTTGGGCCCCATCATGCAGCAGGAGGCCTTCATAACTGCTTTGTGGGATAACCATAATTTGGCAATTTGCCTGCAATTTGAGTACATAATCCAAATATCCTGAATGTGATATTGTGCTTAAAGAAAAACAGCAAGAGGAACAATGATTGAGACCAGCAGCTGGAAATAAAAGGGGACAAGCTGACCAAACCTCAAAGCAGTAATCCAATACTGTTAATTCTTCATCAACAACTGTTCATGTTACCCATTCAAAAGAATGAAGGGAGGGATCTCAATTACCCATTTGCAAGCATAAATCAGAACTCATTTTCCATTAACACAGAACAATATGGGCTGTGTGAGTCATGTATTTTAAACCAAGACAGGGACTGCACCAGATTTATAAACATATTTCAATATTATTTTCTCTTATAATGACCCATATAGACTTTTCAAAAGAAAAATAAGATTCAGTTTTCATAATAGCAATGTGTGTGTCTTTTCCATTCAGCTGCAAATCTGCCTTTGGAGTGTTCTGTAAGAAAAACTCCTGCTGCCTTTTTTTTTGGGAGAGGAGGTTTCAGGGTATCAAAATGCTTCCCAGCTGCTGCTAAAGTTCATTGTCTTTATTTTAATGGTTATTGGGGGGGGGGGGGCACATGGCACCCTGAACATGCTTGTGTTTTTAAAAAGTATGGTTCATTCTATTAAAGAGACACAAAGGTTTAAAAGAAAGGACAAAACCCTACTTTCCAAGGAAGCCTTTTCTGTCTGAAATTGGCCATTTCTGCTGCCAGTCTGTCTCTTGGCTGCTAAACAAAAGCCACCAGTTCCAGCATCTGTCCTCTTGTACATGTTTAATCTGCCAACTGTGCACACTACCCAACCCTCTGTGTCAATTCAAGCACATTTATCTGCCAACGGCACTGATTTATCAGGGAGATTATTTCCATGAAAGCCTGCTAGGGATGACTGTTTTTGAAGAATATCATGAATACTGGTATCATTTTATACATTAGCCCATGTTAACTGGGATTGATATATAATATTCTCATAAAACTAGTGTCAGTTCTCCTTTTCAAGTCAAAATGTATTTAAAGAGGATTTTTTTTCTTAACCAGGAAAATATGAAGCTTTTCTGACACCAAATCACTTATCCATTTTTAACCATTATCTGTTTGAAAGGAAGCAGCTTTTCAAAATCAAAAGCAAGAATCCTTCATGCGCTGCAAGCTGAAAAGCTATTAGTAAGAAGCATCCAACCTACTCCTCGACTATCACTATTCCTGCTGTCTGGGGGGGTTTCGCTCTAGATACACCTGCAAGGGTTTAAGATAGATTGCAAGAGGCATGATGGAGTATTTTGTGCAATTTTATTCATGGACACGGGAGAGGATGACAAACTATAAATGCAGTCTCTAAATGCTGCTAATTTAACTCAATTTCTTGCTCTGAAATAACGTTTAAATTCGGGAGGGGGGTTTAATTGAAACAGGTTTTAAAAACAAAAAAAGCTTCAAAGCTTTGGGAGAAAAAATACATACAGGTAAATACATAGAAATAAATTACCTGCTCTACAGCTCCCTTATAGCCTAACCTAACCTAAGCCTATAAAAGCCACACCATCCACGTTCGACGGCTTATTTCAGTCGTAGCCGAGGATGTAGCCCACACGGCCTCATTCTCCGGCCACAGGATTTTCATTTATCAGAATAACAGAAGGGTTGAAAGGTCCTCTAGTCCAACGTCGCCCCCCACCCCCGCCGCCTAAGCAGGAGACCCTACCTACAGCATTTCTGACAGATGGCAGTCCAGGCTCTAACTGGAGGACCGAAAGCAACACGTGCCACAAAGGGGGGGGGAAAGGCGGAGCACAAAAACGCACACACTCAGACGACCAAAAAAACCGCCGCTATTTGCACCACCAGGCGAACTGCAACGACGCGCGGACAGCGTTGATAAGGGTAATGCAAATAAATAAATAATAAATAAATAAATTCCCTTGGTTGGACAGAGGCTTGCTGGGAACTGGTAGCTCCGTTCACCCAGGAGAAAAAGAGAGCGGAGGAGGCGCGGGGGACTACAACCCCCCCCACTTTTAACCCCAGCGGACACCAGAGAACAGCTCAGCCCTAGCAGCCAAAGGGAAGCATCCTTGTCTCGGGAGGGGGAAAAGGACTTTCCCGGAGCGGTTTCCCGGTCCAGTGTGACCTCCGCAGGGACTGCCCGAGGCGCTCTTCGACGCCCCGCCCCAAGTACCTGCCAAGCTCTTGTGCGCTGTGTTGCCCATCGCTCCCTCATTCACTCACGCCGCTCAGAGGGAGGTTGCCGAGTGGGACGCTGTCGGAGCTGCGCCGCGCTCTGAATCAGGGCCATTGACGGCCCCAGGGACGGAGAGGGCCACCGGCGGTTCCCGGCTGGGCTGCTCCTTCGCTCGCTCTTTCCCTGCCCAGAACCCGGAGCGGCACTGAATGCAGCCCCGGCAGCCAGCAGCTCCCCCGTGGCCGGGGCCGCCTCCTCTGAAGGGTTGGCTGAGGGCTGACAGCCCAACCCTTTCCTCCGCCCAGCTGGGGTGGAGTCCGCCGTGCACGCATTGTTTGAAAGTTGGCAGCCGCCTGCCTGCCGCCTGGCATGAACGTAAGGCGGGACCGCGGCGCTGAAGCGAAGGAGCAAAAGCAGCGGCGATTGTGTCGTCACAATACGCGCGAGGGGGAGGCTGCGGGAACGGTCGACTTGGTGTGCGGTGTTGTGTGTGTGTGTGGAGGGGCACCTCCGGTACCTTAGAAAGCTAGTCCCCAAGGGTGAGGGAGGAATGGGCGCCCTTGGGGTCAGATACATTCGAGGCTGAAAAGCAAAGGATCGTTCACAGCCCTTGGCTGTATTTGGGAGGGGGCCAATTCTGCGACCGAAGAAGCACCGACCCCTCGGTGATCATTTGGAGGTATCTCGGTCGAGGGAAGCCGGTAAAATTGCTGCGTCCAGAAGCCTGTTAAGACGAATGGCCATTCCTTCCGTCCATCCTCGGCTTCTCTGTCTTACACTTCAATGAAAACGCATTTCGACAAAACCGTGTCGCAGACCTAAATCTGCTCTTTGAAACACAACAGATGTACCCCCCCCCCCCCCTCTCTCTCTGCCCCTCAAGACATTGGGAAAAGTGCAGAGAAGAGCAACTAAAATGCCTGGGGACGAAAACATACAAAGAAGGGATGCAGGAACTGGGTATGGCCAGTCTATAGAAAAGGAGGACTAAGGATGATGTGATAGCAGTATTCCGGTATGTGAGGGGCTACCACAAAGAGGAGGGGGGGGTCAACCTATTTTCCACAAGCACCAGAGGGCAGGACAAGACACAATGGATGGAAACTAATCAAGGAGAGAAGAAACCTGGAATTAAGGAGAAACTTCCAAACAGAACAATTAACCAGTGGAACAACTTGCCTTCAGAAATTGTGGGTGCTTTTCAAAGGAGAGAGTGGCCAGCCATTTGTCTGAAATTGTATAGGATCGCCTGCTTGAGCAGGGGTTGGACTAGAAGACCTCCAAGACTCCTTCCAGCTCTATTCTGATTGTCTGATTGAGAGCAGGTGGTACTTATATCTGAACTTCATAGAGCGGACAAAGCAAACAGCAATTAGAAAAGGTACATATCACAAAAGGAATAAAACAGCTTGAAAATGCTAAACGAAGCACTTCTTATACTCTGCCATTGCACCTAGAGTCATCAAAATCACTAAAAGAACATAAGAGATGAAGCACTAACTGTATAATTTTACATACAGATGTCAGTACACAAATGCCCGAAATAAATGTGTAAATTGCCTGTTTTGTATTGATTTTGCATAGTAGAAGTGCACATTTCTTTGTGGTTGATTGCATGTCTCATTAATAACAGTTAAATTCTTAAAAATTCACCTTGCCTTGCTATCAGCAAATACTGAGGTCAGTCAAAATCTCCAAGACAGTAACTTAGTACCAAATTAATTATATTCTTTTAAGTTTGTATTATATGCAATACATTTTTTAAAAAAATATATTAAAATGACTTAAAGTTAAATCTTCCTTGAGATCTTTCGGTGCCCTGTACTCAACACTGTATATTTCTTTTCCATCCGTGACTGTTTAAAAAATGGAGACAATTCTAAAATAATCATGCCAATTATTTTGAAATGGCTTATTGAAAACACATAGGATATAAGACTTTATTAATTATGCAGGGATAGAAAATGTTGGGAAAATCAAGTTTATGGTTAAGGCACCTGGTTAGAAACTGGGAATTCTTGAGTTCCAGTCCTACTTTAGGCCCAAAATCAGCTGGGTGACCATAAGCCAGTTCCTCTTGTTCAGCCCTAGGAAGGAGGTAATGGCAAATCGTTTCTGTTATCTGCACTCTACAACTGTCTGGTTTGGTTCTGCAACCCAACAAGACAGACACAGACTTCAGAGAGTAATTAGGACTGCAGAAAAAACAATTACTACCAACCTGACTTCCATAGAGGACCTGTATATCGCATGAGTCAAAAAGAGGGCTGTGAAAATATTTACAGACCCCTCACATCCTGGACATAAACTGTTTCAACCCCTTCCCTCAAAATGACGCTATAGAGCACTGCACACCAGAACTACTAGACATAAGGACAGTTTTTTCCTGAATGCCATCACTCTGCTAAACAAATAATTCCCTCAACACTGTCAAACTATTTACTAAGTCTGCATTACTATTACTGTTACTATTAATCTTCCCATCCTTCCTTTTACCCATCTCCTCCCACTTATGTGCCTACTTCTTAAGAAAGCTATCCACTGCCATAGCCAAACCTCTAAGCATAATCTTTGAAAAATCTTTCAGGACCAGCTCCTTGCCTAACCTATGGTCACAAGCCACAGTCATCCCCATCTTCAAAAAGGGAGACCCAAGCCTAGTTGAAAATTACAGGCCAATCTCCTTATGCTGCATCACCTGTAAAGTCATGGAATCAATTATTAACCAATCCATCATCCTCCACTTAGAGACAAACAACCTACTCTCCAATAAACAATTTGGTTTCAGAAAAAAACTATCCTGTAATCTGCAACTCTTACACTGCAAAAACATATGGACGACACAACTCGACCAGGGCAAAGCAATTGACGCAATCTACATAGACTTCTGCAAAGCCTTTGATTCAGTGGTACACGACAAACTACTCCTAAAAATAAAATCCTATGGTATCTCTGGACAACTGAATAACTGGATAGAAGCATTCCTGTCAAACAGACAACAAATGGTCAAAATCGGGAGCGTCCTATCAAACCCAGTACCTGTCAATAGTGGTGTCCCCCAGGGCAGTGTTCTAGGACCAACTCTCTTCATACTCTACATAAACGACCTCTGTGATCATATTAAGAGCAATTGCGTTCTCTTCGCTGATGATGTAAAGCTGTTCAATACCACAGACAATACTGCTACCCTACAAAAAAGATCTTGACTATGTATCTGAATGGTCAAACAAATGGCAACTTCAAATCTCAACAAATAAATGCTCTGTCTTACATATTGGCAAAAAAAATCAGAAAATAAAATACAAGCTGAATAGTCAAGATCTTGTTGATGACCCAAGCTCTGTAAAGGACCTTGGAATACTCACCTCTAATGATCTAAGTGCTAGAGCCCACTGCAACTACATAGCCAAAAAGGCATTAAGAGTTGTTAACCTAATCCTACGTAGTTTTTCTCTGGTAATATCACACTACTAACCAGAGCATACAAAACATTTGCTAGACCAATACTCGAATACAGTTCATCAGTCTGGAACCCTCATTACGTATCTGATATTAGCACAATTGAGAAAGTCCAGAAATATTTCACAAGAAGAGTTCTCCACTCTTCTACTCGTTGTAGAATACCTTATGCCACCAGACTTGAAATTCTAAAACTAGAAAACCTTGAATTACGCCGTCTTCGGTCTGACTTAAGCATGGTATATAAAATCATACATTGCAATGTCCTACCTGTCAATGAATACTTCAGCTTCAACCATAACAACACAAGAGCACACAATAGATACAAACTCAAAGTAAACCGCACCAAACTTGATTGCAGGAAATACGACTTCAGCAATAGAGTGGTCAATGTCTGGAATACTCTACCCGACTCTATAGTCTCTTCCCCAAACCCCAAAAACTGTAACCTTAGACTGTCTGCTATTGACCTCACCCCTTTCCTAAGAGGTCTGTAGGGGGCGTGCATAAGCGCACCATCGTGCCTACCGTCCCTGTCCTATTGTTTCTCTTATTCTTTTATTTTTCTTATATGTACCCATTTCATGTATTCACAACTATGTATACACTTATACTTATTATCTTGTAAACAATTGGCAAATCAAATAAATAAATAAATAAATAAATTATAACTGTATGACTGTAACTTTGTCGCTTGTATCCTTACAATTTTTTTATTGACTGTTTCCTAGCATGATTTGATTGCTTATTGTACCCGATGACTATTATTAAGTGTTGTACCTTATGATTCTTGACAAATGTATCTTTTCTTTTATGTACACTGAGAGCATATGCATCAAGACAAAATCCTTGTATGTTCAATCACACTTGGCCAATGAATTATTCTATTCTATTCTATTCTATTCTATTCTATTCTATTCTATTCTATTCTATTCTATTCTATTCTGAAAAACCATGCTATGAAAACTGCAGGGATAATGACTTGTCTGGGTAGTTGCGAAGAATCAAGAGTGATTTGGCAGAAAAAGCAAAAAAAGCGGGAGGGGTAATACAAAGGACGAATATTGCTCCACAACTATTTAATAAAACCAAATGCTTTAAACTGAATAGTTACAGAAAAGCAAACATATCAGCTGTGATAAAGTTAAAATTATCACTAGAAAGGTACTGTGTTACATCAAATGGCTGTACCACAGTATCCAGTTAAGTATGTGTGGGAGGGAGATTGTTTTTTATACATTTAAATCAGTTTTGATTGCTGGCGACTTGTCCATGTGCTTTGCTTGGCCAAATTTTTTGAAAATGGTTTGCCTTTGCCTTCTTTCTTGGGCTGAGAAGGAGTGATTAGCCAAGATATGCAGATCGTTTCATGCTTAAGGCAGGGCTAGAACTCTGTCTCCCAGTTTCTAGCCTGCTGCCTTAAGCTTTAACTACTATACCCAACTGGATCTCTTAATAGGTTTAGTCAGATAATTTTACATCTATCACATGATACAGTAGTTATATTTCAGTTTTCTGTGCAAAGTGACCGTTTGCATTGTTTTTTTAATTAGAAGTTAAATGCCACTTTCTATTAAGTGTACAACCCTGTCCTATGGATGTTAAATTCAGAAAAATAATCCTGTTCCATTCAACTAGGCTTGTTCCATTTTTGTGTGAATAGGCTTCCAGCCTTATGGAGTAATATTATGCTATTTATTTGAAAATAAGGTTTGCTTTTCAATCAAGGATGCGATAAGAATGAATTTTAATAATAAGTTACTGGGAATATGCATGATAAAATGCAGCACATAAGCTGTATTTAGCACTTGTCTTCTATAGCAGCGGTCCCCAACCTTTTTGGCACTAGGGACCCGTTTCATAGAAGACAACAAGAAGGTCCCTTGCAGGCAGTTTACAGTAGGGATCGTGCTTCTATGAGAATCTAATGCCTGATGAGCTGAGGTGGAGCTGAGGGGGTCATGCTAGTGCTGGGGAGCAGCTACAAGTACAGATGAAGCTCACTCAACTGCTCACCTCCATCTGTGCGGCCCAGTTCCCAACAGGTTACGGACTGGTACTGATCCATGGTTCAGAGGTTGGGTCACCTGTTCTATAGATGGCCCCAACTTGGTACCTTCCAAATGCATTGGCACAGCAATTCCTGGACTGGGAAACTCTACTCCAATGTTTCTTGCTAGAATTACTGAGAATTTGAGTGGCTTCAAACATTAATTTAATATGACTGAGTTCTTTAGGTTGTATCAACCCGTAAGCAAGGATTATTAAATATTAGATAATATGCCAAATAAAAAACATCAGAGTCCCAATCAGAGTTCTTGAGGGGGTATTTGATACTATACACTATGACACAGAATTACATATATACTATGTTATCTAACAACTTAATATTTAATCTCAGTAATCCAGGCCTTAGCTTGTAAAAACAATTACATCAGAGCATGGAAAAATTGCCAGATCAAAAGCATCTCATTAGCAACAACTGTCAGTATTGTACTATCTAATATATATAACTATATTTTGGTTGGTATGGGTTTGTTTGTTTGTTTGTTTGCTTGCTTGCTACTAGTTGAAATCAATTCAATTAATTTTCCAAAATTAGAAAAGTCAGTTTTGTAAGTTAAAAGCATGGCCGTTTTTCCTAGGACATTTTGATGGCTGGGGGGGGAAGGCAGAATATAGTACAATAAGAGTGAATATTTCTCACATCCTGGCTTTACATGGACATGATCATCTGGTCTTCTTGACAAAATACCAAGGTGCTTTACCATTGTCTCTTCAAAATTGTTTTTTTTTTCTTCTTCAATTTTGCCCTCCTGCCTACAGCCCTGGGATTTCCAGGTAGTATCCTAGGTGGATACTATCACCTAGCCAGGTGCAATCTTGTTATTTTTCTTTCAATATCATCCAAAATTGGCTAGGTGCTGCCACTTGTGTTGTAGAATCTGAATTAATACAATGAAACTTGCCCAAAGCAGTTTATACAACAACCAAATTAATCTCCAGGGGAAAAAAAAGGAATAGGGAAAAGGGAATTGGAGAGTAGGGATAGGAAAATATTCTTCATTAAAAACAGAGAGAGGGGTCATTGCAGAAAAGAAAATCTCCTATAGCTATTACACACTTTGAAAGAAATAGATGAGAGTTACATTATGAGGCTTAAAAAACACTATGTACAAAAAACAGTTTGCAGTTGGTTTCCAAATAAATAAACCACATGGGTTTTTTTATACAATTCTTTTTATATTCTTTTTATACATTGTTTTTTTTTAAAAAAACACTTTATATTTCTACTTAGTATTTTTCATTTAGCCGCTTAAAAATTAAGAGTTATTCAGAAAGGTATTTATTTAATGCTTGCAATATATAAGGAATTTTACATCTTCTAATACTAATATTAGTTCTATACAATAAACTCAACTTTTCGGGAAGAAATTTATTTTTGGTAAAACAAACAAGAAAAGACCTACATTTTGGAAAGCAAAACTTGTACAAAGTCGTGAAACAATTCAGCATTGTTAACAAAATTTGGATAAAGATGGAAGTGTAATTCAGATAATAATAATAATATTGAAACAAAATATAGCATATAAACAGGCACAAAACTAATGTAATACTTCTGTAATTTTATAAACAAGTCCCTGAATTAAGTTCATTCATCCCTATTATATTTTACATAATTAGAAATAAAAATAGCAATCTGAATTGTTGTTCCAACATTTCTTTTGATAACTCATTTTTATATCAATATAAATATTCATTTGGGTACAATGGTTTATCATTTATCATACAATGGTTTATACATTTATTTTATACTTTAAATATACCTGTAAGCCCCACAAAGAGCCTAGAACCATTCTTCAGATTTTGCTTTAAATTAAAATTAAAAGAATCTGAACAAATTTTGAACAGTCAAATGGAGCATGGAACTTGATAGGCACCACTAGCCATATAGGCATCACCGAAATGTTAGATTTAAAAAAACATTATAAATTGAGCAGATGATATACATTTACATACCAGGAAGCCATGAACATTTTCAGCATCCCTGTTCACAACAGAACTGCTTAAATATAGCATCAACAGCATAATCATAAGCCACCCAAATTTAATAAGTAATTAGCATGAAATGCCATTTAAACATGATGATTCAAAGTAGCTACTTCTAAATGTTCCATTACCATGGTGAAAAGGGAGATGTCACACTATGGTTTTAGCATATCAGGTGAACAAAATTTCTCTAGTCTGAAATGGTTTGTATAAATAGTCTTGGAACAAAAGATACATTATCGAGTGTTCATATTCAGTATTATGGTAAGACACACTTTTTCAGAGCAATAAATTTCATTTTTTTGTCCACCCTTCTCAAACATACCTTTTGTTTTCTGCATTCAAAACTCAGCTAACATTCTGTAGCTAATTGAGGATGTTGAATTCTTTTTTTAAAATTATATATTTTATTAAATTTTATATAATTTTGAATAAGATTATATAAATAAACAGGAAAAACAAACCAGAAAAGGAGATAAAAGTATAAAATACAAATTGAATCAAGGTATTTACAAATGCATGGTGATGTTCCCCAATATATTGTTAGCTGTGAATAATTGAACACATACAATGCGTTATAGCAATGAAAATTGCTATGAGGGTCTAAGCAAAGTATAAACATCAGTAATCATGTCCATATATATGTATAATTACTGTATAAATCACTAATTGAGATTATATAGTACAGTAAATACTATTCATACTTCTAAAGGTCTGTCCGATTTGGAAATCCTACAAATTGAGATGTAGATTCTAAGCATAGAGAAATCCAAAATCTGAATGTGGTACAAATCCATGTATTAAATTGTGGTCTAGCAATGATTTCCGATTTGAATTAGATTCTGGGTCAGATTTACTTTTAAGATACAAAACTGTCTTGGCATTGAAGCTTACTGCTACAGCTTGGTTAGTCATTCATCAATTGGAATAAAACAACAACAAAAGCATGTAGAATTTGTAACACTTAAAATGTATAAAGCTCTTTCAATATATTTTGAGGGAATATATCCTATAGTAAATTTTAATAAAAACATTGCAGGTTGAAATGGGAATTCAATTCAACTTTCAAGATTTATTTCATTTTGATATAAGTCATTTCCCAGAATTGCTGATGTTTACAATACTGCCACCAGATATGAAAGAATGATCAGAACTGCTCATTACATTTCCATAAATTTTTAGAAAATAAATTGTTCATTTTAGTGATCAGAATTATACAAGTTAAGTATAGATTACAACCTAAAACATCTAATATCAATTTTCTTTCAGCATAACATTCAGGGTAAATATAATATTCTTCTACTGAAATTCCCATTGTGCACTTCTAAATTCTGCATCCATTTGGCCATACAATCTTTGAGTTGTTTTGTTTCTGAGTCATACTTCACTAGCAATTTATAAATAAGGCCCAGCAGATGTTCCAAATTACATGTTATAAGATTCTCCAATTCAGCCAAGCCTGTGAGGGTTGCCCCTTATTTCTGAAATCCTTTTAATACCACACTACATATCAAACCAGTCAGATGAAAAGACCACTCACTAGGAAATAAGAGCCTCAAAAATATTCTTCCCATCTTATTAATAATCATATTTTGCAATCTAAATCCATTGTTTCCACTGAGCAAATTTATGTTTTCCTCTTCATTAAAAACAAACATTTAATAATGAAAGGGGGGGTGGGGTGGGGGTGGAATCTGGGCTCATGCTTTCCTATATTTAACCCAGACATTCAATACATTAATATATTTTTTTGTAAATTTTATTTGAGTTTTCACAAAAAGAAACACAGTTAAAACATTTTTTTTGAAAGCAGCATAATCCCGGGTTACATTTCTTCGTGCAGATACAATTTCAGGTCCATGCTCATTTTTATATTCTATTCCATATCTTATTACTATTTTACATTTTCTACATAGCTTCTCCCCTCTTCTAATTTCCTCAATTTTATTGTATTTATTTCACTCAATTCAAATCATTATATTTATATTTTTCGTCTGTCCTGTTTCAATTGTCTATTATCTTTTCTCATTAAATAAAATTTCTCCTGTAGTTACTGATTGGAGTATGACGCCTTTATATCTTTCCCCTAAAGTTATAACACTCAATATAATACATAGCTTCCATTCGGATTCCGTTTGGTACATTCTTAAACTACACACAGTATTCTTAAAAAAAAATAAAAAAATATAAATGTATATAATTAAAACAACATTCCATTCCAATTCAATTCTATCATTAATATTAATATTCATTAAAGTCTTAAGATTTTTCATGTTACTTTTCAATTAAATATCATACTTCTATGGGAACAATTATAAACTTTCCATAATCAATTCCCCCCCTCTTCATTTATATTTTATAATACATTGACTAATTAAAGTGTTCCCATTCCTTCCTAATTCAGTTTTCTCATTTATTTTATTTCATTTACTTTATTCACAAACATTCACTAGGTTACACTAACCATTCTATCCTTCATTCTAATCATCCAATTTTCTAAAGTTGTTTCTATTTCAAATATAACAACACAACCTCATGTACCTTTACAGAATCCCCCTTTCAGTTAAATTTTCACCCATTATCTCTAAACAGGTCCTGTTTCTTTATATCTTGCTCCAGACCTTTGTAACTTCTTTTCCTTTCCTTCTTCCCTCTCTTCTTCTCCCTCCCCTTTTTACCCCTTTGTCTCTCTACCTCTACTTCCCTCTTCTGTATTCCCTTTTCTGTTGCTTTCCAGTATTATACTTATTTTTCGAATTATTTTTCTTTTCTTTGGTTGTTTTTTAAGTCTTAAATTCTCCATCCTCTTTCCCCCCTTTCCTTTTTCTTCCCCACATAGGGTTACTTGTTCATTAAAGATGGCTTCTTCTTTGTCCCAGTCTTCTTGTTTTGCAGTCTTCTCTTGTTGTTAATCATAGTTCAAAATCTCCATTTCTAAGAATTGAAAAACGAAGCCAAAGGAACCCTTCCCTTCTTGTGCATCTTCTTTGTACTTTTTAAGTTCCATTTTCAATTCATCCAAAAGTAATGCCATTGTAGAAATTTTTAAACAACCACCCGATTGATTTTAGTCATTCAAATATAATAGCCAAAAATCCAACAGTAATCCAAATACACACAAACTGTTTCTTTTTGCTCTTTCTTTCCCCCCACCCCCCCACTTTCTCTTCCTGGGGTTACAATTTACTTGCAAAGTTTCAGTTAAAATGTATCTTTTAGAAGTCTTATTGAAATTTTACTTTAGATTCTTTTAAAGTCCAGGCAGTCTCCTCCCTCTTCCAGATCCTGCCTTTATTCTTTTTCTCTCCCTTCCTGCTTATAGAAGAAAAAGTTTTTAAAGTCCAGAAATCTTTATTGTCCCTTTGGCATTTAGTTATATTTTCAACTTAATTGCCTATTGATGCCAAAGCGGATTTTTCAATTTCTTATTCTTGATTGTCAATATAAGGAAGGAGAGAGAAGAAGAAAAAAGCCAAACCTTTCCCTTTTCACTTTCTTTCGCTGCTTCCGACTCTTCTTCAGGAGCGATGTTATTTCTTGTAAAATTTAAATTCCAGGGTACCTTAGTTATTGCTTTTTCAACTTAGCCCGGTCAGCCAAAACTTTCACTTCTTATCTTCCTCCTGCACGTTCTTTTCCGGTTGAGTACTTCTTTGAGGTGGCCATTTCTGACCACCGTTCCTACCGCCTTCGGGAAAGGGAGTTTGACCAGCTGAGGAGGAGAGATGCGGCTCTCCTCGACCCCGCTGGCAGTCTCCCCCTTCTTCACCACCTCTACAGGGTGGCTTAGCCCCGAAACCAGCCGGCTTGGGGCGCTCCGGCGGCGAGCCCAGGCAGAAACCACGCACGATCGCGGATTCCTGTCTGTTGCTGAAGCTCTTCAAGCCGGAAGCTCACATTTAAAAAAAATTGTACTTATTTAGCCAGCAAGAAGTAATAAATGGTATTAAAAGGCTTCTAGCTGTTAAGAATACTTATCATTTAGGGGTTTTTGAATTTTTTGGCAAATTCAAGCATATTGCACACTGGCATGATAAGGTAAAATGGGTTTGGATAGACTATGATTTAGGATATTGTGCAAACCCTGCTAGTTTAGTAATGATTCAAATGATCAGGAGCAGCTCTATGGATATGAATAGAGTGCATTAATTTTGATTGCATGATCTCTTACAAATTATTTGTTACTGTTTGTGACAGTCCAGAGATACTTATGCAGACCATCTGAAAGTCTTGCCCCATCTATACAGGTAGCTGGACTTTAAGGAGATGCAATCTGTTGTGTAATCCACATTAAGCAACTTGCACAACAGTACAATATAAAAATTGGAAATGTTAGTCCACCTTGCCTGTTTGAATTTGAACAGGTTGAATTCTTATTGGCTTAGTTTCTTTAGAGAGATTCCCCTACTTTTGAAGAGTAGTCTAAGCAATTTACTCATTAAAGCTATAGATCCTTTTTTCAGGTTTGGTCTGAAAACCTGAATTGGTGGTCTTCAATTAGTAACAAAGTGGTACCATGCTTGTGTGAGATCCAGAGCATGTATTGCAGGGCTGTCAAACTCTCGGCCTACAGGCCAGATGTGTCACATACTGGTCATGCCCATGTCCCATTTAGTGAAGGGGAAAAAAGTCCCAAAACGTCATGTGACGCCACCATGACGACGTGAGTTTGATACCCCTGATGTATTGGAAGCATAAAAATACTGAAAATGATGAAACACTTAAAAGTGATGCAGTTTGTTAAAGAGCTGAAGAAGCAGAATACCAGTCCATCAAAATCATATAGACTGGATTGTACATCTATTTTATCAAAACAAGTAACTACAATACATAGGAAGAAATTAGAATTAGAAAACACAGCAAAAATTACTTAAGAGTTTCCCATGCATTTTTATCAAGAGAGCTCATATAATAATCGACCTGTCACTCTTTTCATATTTTAAAACTAGTCTGCTCAGTGATTTGGCCTTTAATCAGCAATGCTGGGAGGTCTTTTTTTTTAAAGAACCAATAGGGTTTCTAAGTGTTTTCTTTAGTGTTACATGTGTCGTATACAGAGACCTTGTTGGAATTCATTTTCAAAGTCAGAAAGAAGAGAGTGTTTTTACTTTTTTGCAATCTTTAGCTTTCACTGCGCTGTAACTTTCTAACATTTATTTGTGAAAATATAAAACACACAGGAAATATACTACCAAGAGCTCAACACTAATCAATAATGCAGATAAATATTATTTTGGCTTATTGTATTTATATGCTAACTTTTCTCCAGTTTGTTATATTCTTCCTAAAATATAGCCCTTTTTGTCATAAGACATTTGACAAAAGGTTTGAATAAACCATTTTAAAAGACAACAGAAGCCACTCTGCAAGGTATTTGTTTTAAGAAGCTATAACACTTTAGAATATGTGTTGGTTGATCACAGTGGCTGGAGACAATCAGAGGGTGTGCATCACAAGTGAACCACAGAGGATTTCATGTAACATTGAAACATATTGCTCCAGCTCTGCCATCAAATAAGTTTGCTTACAAATATGCTATCACACACACAAAAATTCCTTCAAGACACCATTGCCTTTCTGCAGCCAATTGAACACACACTTTTCAAGAGACTGAAAGCAGGCTAAGAGGATTGATTTGCATCTATCTGTAAAAAACTAGAGAAATAAAGAGAATGAGATCTGAATTATCTATTAAGTTCTGGTTGTTTGAGAAGATAAATGTACGTGTATGTGCACATACTCCCACCATGAAAACAGTCTAGATAGGTTTGCAGCAGTCTGTACAAACTTTGACGAAAAGGTCAAAGGTTTGTGGTAGTAAGTGGCCACAATTCAGCTGATGAAAATGGAAAAGGATTTATCAGTTGAAGGAAAGCAAGTCATACAACAGAACCAGACAGTGAAAAAAAGGAAGACGGACAATAGAGCAGCGTACTGGGTGAGAATATCAACCAATAGCATAGTGGAAAGGAACACTTCAAAGCATTAGGTGAGAATAACTAGATGAGAGTAATACCAAAAGCAAGAGATATAGAAGATATTGCCAGAACTCCAAAACAGCCTTCAGGGCCTCACAGAAGCAGCTTCTGCAAAATCAAAAGAAGAAAAAGGGGTACTTGCATGGAGAGAATGGAGGTTCCCCAAAGGGCAGAGAAAATGCAGCCAAGAGAATGAGCAAACTACTTGTTTGTAAAGCATGTTGCCAACCAAGAGGAAGGATCTTAGTTGATGGGAGAGATTTGGTTTTGCTTCAGATACCTCAAATCAAGAATGGCAAGGTTCTTTAGCAGACTTTGGAAGGGATGGAAATGAAAACATTGAACGAAGGATCTCAGATAATCTTGTGCATTATAGAAAACTGTGTTGATGAAACTAAGCCTCTTAAACTACTTCAACTACTCAAATAATAATAAAAACTCATTGCCTTATAAAGTTTGTGCCCTTCATTGTTTATATACTAATGTTCAGGGAATGTGAAATACACAAGATGAGCTTGAACTCTTAGTACAGAAAAGCAAGAGCATATACAATTTAATACAATAGCAACTACTTGATGGAGCAACTGCCATAATAGTGAAAGGGAGAGGGAGAGGGAGAAAGCATTGTCCAGAGGGATGCTGATTTTATATATTTTATATTGTATTTTGTTATTTTGTTTTAAATTGTGAACTACTGAGACTTGCTCTGGAGTAGAGCAGCATTTAAATCTAAATAAACAGCATGGAATAGAACTGCTGGTTTTTGTTGAGGAGGGGATGACATTCAATATATATGGATATATATGCCTATACATATATGTACTTATTGTCAAAGTTTTGATTTTTTAAATTGGAATATATGGCTGTGAAAAAATGGAAAAAAAAAGTATTTGAATTGTGATGCTGGATAACATTGATCAGAATACCTTATACCACAAGAACAAATTATTTAATAGTAAATAAACCTGGACCACTCACTGGAAGCACTGATAAGTAATTCTAAGCTTAAATATTTTAGACATATAAAACAAATACTTAAGGTATAACATAAGAGCCTGATGCTAGAAAAACTGAAGGCAGTTCAGAAAAGAGGCGTACACAAAATCTGGTGGTTGGATCACTGATGATACAAGCATGAGCTCATCAGAATTAAAAATAAAAGCAATTCTTTAAGACAGTCCTGATGAAATGACATTCAAGAGGTGATATAAGAGTCAGAAGTGAGTATTGACAAAACATAAAGTGGAGTGCCACAATGATTAGTCCTTGGTTCTATATTCAACATTTTTTAATTAATGATTTGGATGAAAAGATAGAAGGAATGTATATCAAGTATGCAGATGATGAAAATTTGGATAAAATAGATAAAGTCCTGGAAAGCAGAAGTAAAATCCAAAATAACCTTGGTGCGCTGGAGGGAATGTGCTAGAAGTAAAAGTTAATTGAGAGAAATGCAAAGTCCTTTACTTAGGAAACAAAAACAAATGCAATGATGTAGGATCTGGCTTGTTAATAGCACTTTGCAAAAGAGATACTGGAATAGTAGTTAACTGTAAATCAAATATAAACTCTCTATGTCATGAGACTGCAAAGAAGGCAAATTAACTTTTAGGCTGCACCAAAAGACAGGAAGTAATCATTCCACTCCATTCTGCTTTGATTAGACTCCCAACTTAAGAATTGGGTCCAGTTCTGAGCATGATACTTGAAAGATTCTGAGAAATTGGAACAGAGAGAGAGGAGGGCAATTGTGATAATCTGGGGACTATAAACTATGTACCATAATGATATGTTTAGTCTTGAGAAAAGACAATTGAAAGGGAATTTAATAGCACTCTGTATATACCTGAGAAGATGTTATATAGAATATTCAAGATCTGGCTTTTTTATTCCAAAATATGGGACATGGAATAATGGATATATTATAAGGAGGCAGATTTCAACAGAGTGTTAGGAGAAAATACTTGTAATAGTGAAAGCATTTCAGCAATGGAGCATATGCCCCCAAAGCTAGTTGATTCTCCTTCATTGGATGGGTTTAAAGGAAACCAGACAGTCCCCTATCTGGAATATTTTAAATTGGATTCCTGCCTGGAATACATACTGCTGCCTAACAGCCTTCAGCTCCATGGAAC
Source organism: Notechis scutatus (assembly GCF_049901735.1). Taxonomy (NCBI): domain Eukaryota; kingdom Metazoa; phylum Chordata; class Lepidosauria; order Squamata; family Elapidae; genus Notechis; species Notechis scutatus. The sequence continues at coordinate 90,222,711 of NC_142010.1, read as the reverse complement.
TGGAATACATACCGGTGCCAATCAACATTATTGCATTTTATAATGAGATGTTGTGCAAATCTACAGACTAATCACTTTCACACAAAGCATGATGAAACACTGATATAAAACTGATACAGACATTAGATATATTTATATTTTTTATATATGGCTGATTTTATGCATCATGATAAGTTATGGTTTATGTTACCTAGAATATCTTGAAGATGAGCAAAAAATAAATAAATATTCAGCCTCGTATGGTTATTCTTACTGTGAATGTTTGTAGATTAATTTCAAAACTTGGTAGAACATAAAAACTAGGAATCAAGAAACCACAAACAAGCCATTAATCTACATTCATGAATTAGACAGCCCATAGGAGACAACCATCCACCATCAAGCCAGTTTGGTGTAGTAATTAAAATACCAGCCCAGAAACTGGGAGATTGTAAATTCTAACCTTCCCTTAGGCATGGAAACCAGCTAGACTGGTCACTCTCTCAACCAATTCATATCATAGGGTTATAGTTGTGGGGAAAATAAAAAGAGGAAAGATTGTGCATACTATCATGATTTATACAAAACAAAGGTGACATTACATAATCATTATCATCTTTTCTAAATTAGAAAAAAGAAAGATCCCACTAAGAATCAAAATTCATAGTTCCCTAAACAGAAGCAGTACTTATGGTGTTTAAGGTACATAAAAAATCTGGCCCAGAAACATTAGTCTGAGTTCTACAAGATGAGCTAAGAGGTCAAAGATCATTGGTATTCCTTTGTCTTGAGATCTGGCTGTCTGAAAGCCAATAGTGAGATAATATTAATAAGAATTACGATAACTCTGTTAGAGCAAATCCACTTCCCATAATAAGAGATATTTGTTTAGCAGGGATAGGCGGACATTGTGTCCTCAATTCTTCTACAGAGCTAGCAGACCACCCACACAGCTAAATGCTCAAAGCAATTGTTTTCTTTCCCCTGCTCCTCATACAAGAACAGGATGCCCAGGGTCTCAAGTGATCACACAAAGGGGAAAATTGGGGAGGGAGGGGAAGGAAGGCAGGAGCTTCCAGAAGAGCTGAAGGAAAATCCACACCCTTCCAAGAGCATCTCAAAGTGCCCTTGGCCGCAGGGTAAAAGGTGTTTCCTGTCCTGGAGTCTCTACAAAGCCCCTGGGAAGTTTAAATCATAGTCGTCTTTGTTTATCCCAGGGTCAAGTGAGTATATTGCTTTTTCTTCTGCGAAGACAAAGAGTGATGCAGGAGCTGCCATCCTCAAACCACATTCTACATAGGACATAGTAAAACACGTTTAACTGCTTCAAGGGATTGAAATATCGTAATTTGAATGTTCTTAACAGAAAAAAATCCTTTTCAAAATCTAGCTGAAAATGGCACACATTTACCAGAAAACAATGAAATATGTTTCGCCAGTGAGTTATTCCTTGGTTATGATACTATTGTCATAGTTTGTCAGTCAGGTCCGGCATGATTTCTCCCAATATAATGAATACTTTTCTCCTCTGTTCCATTGAAAATTACAATTCATTGGCTATTTTTGAAGGGCTCTTATTTTCTAAATTGGAAAGTCCTACATATTGTAGCAATTTACAGGAGATTGGGTACTCTCAAGAGAACTGTCCAAATTGTAATCAGTCCAATCTTTCCTCTTCAGACTGACATAGTTGCAGCCCTGAAGTGAAATCTGTGCTTCTCTGCTTATCCCTCTGAATTTGGAACCACAAGAAAAGTTCTGCAAAACTCAATTGCTGACTATTTTTAGTAGGTGCTAAGAAAAGGTATTCCATTGCTTTGGTTCTGATTTTTTTTTTTGTCTCAAATGCAACAAAGGATGACCTACCCCAATTAAGATGCTTTGCACAAGGCTTTACATTGCTCATCAGGTGCACATCTACAGAGAAATAAGAAACAGTTTCCTGTGCTTTGTGGGGAAAAAAAGAAGTGCTTTATGTGTCAGCCAATAGACGGCATCATAAACTAAGAATAAGACATCACTTCCTGCTGGGCTACCTATGTTGTAACCTACAATTAAGCTGTATGATGAGGAATTGGATAACTTAAATGGTAGGTATATAGAAAAAGGTGCGAACTATTTTAGAAATGAGTGGGAATTATCCAGATATGAAAAGAAATAAAAGAAAAAGTATTTTGTTTTGTACAGTCATGTATGAAGCTATAAAGCATAGGAGATTGAAGAAAATCATTTTAAACATAACATAGTATATAAAATCATACATTGCAATGTCCTACCTGCTAATGAAACTTGCTTCAACCATATCAACACAAGAGCTAACAGCCAATAGATACAAACTCAAAGTTAACCGCACCAAACTGATTGCAGTGCAATACGATCAGCAATAGAGTGGTCAATGTCTGAACATTTCCCCACCCGACTCTGTAAGCTTTTCCCCAAACCCCAAAAATAACCTTAGACTGTCTACTATTGACCTTACCTTCATTGAGCTATAGTCTTTTTCAGTCTAATGGTTTTTTTCTTTTTATTTTCGATTCTGTCTTGGCTCTTGCTGACCCTGCTGTTTTGTAAGGTAACATTTTCACAAGTGGTTTGCCTATTGCCTTCTTTATAGACCTGAGGAAAAATGACTGGTCAAAAACACCCAGCTGGGTTCTATGACTAAAGATTGAACTCAAATCATCCAACTCCTAAGCCAGGTCTTTAACCACAAGATCAAACTGGTTCTCACCCCCCCAAAAAAATCATTAATCTATTATTTTTAAATGATTCAGACAATCAATTATAACCAGAATAATAAGTACTGCAGAAAAACTGTTTCAGTAAATATAATTCTAGCCAGCAACAAAAGTGTCATCTAAGTTGTCGAAGGAAAGAAGGATCTTTGCTTTTAATACGGGAACAACTAGAAAAATAGTTTTAACATTTGAAGCTTTTTCTTGCTATGCAAATAAGTGATCAACAGAACAGACAGCTATGTGCCTGCAGTGAAGTTATCAAAGATAAAAATATGTCTAATAACACTGATTTCACAAACTAGACTTAATAAGAGAAATAAAAACCCATTGTAAAAGGTTCTTGCACAATTGATCCTAAGATTTCCAAGAGAAAATGTATGCTTCCCAACAATGTAATGCAATAATTGGTCACATCATATTATTGCTGTATCGATAAAAAGCCTTGCAAGACAGAACAAAATAAATTAGGACATAATGATAATCTATGAGAGATTTTCTCTAACAATTATCACATATTAGTAAAATCTGATGAAATATTCAGTGTTGTACCATTGACTTCCTAGCTCTCTGTTAAATGGCAGTATTCATTTTCAGATTCATATTTTGCCAAATTTGTCATGAATATTATAAATAATCCAATACACAGTTTAGAGGTGGGGATGAGCGAAATACAGGAAACTGTATGTAAAAACATTTTTAAAAATTGTTTTATATGTCTGACATAGAGTAAGAGGGAGGGAGATATTTTGCCTCCTTAATATATACAAATTTATAACCTAAGGCTCTATTTAATCACAAAGTTTTTCAAATAAAAAAATGCATATTGAAGGCACTGCTGCTGAATGACAAGGGAGCAATTAAGTTTCATGTTGCCCAGGCAACATGGCATGGAAGATTTGAATGTTGCATGCACTTTAGTGGAAAGATATATTTAAAAATGCACATGTACTTCCCCCCACCCCAATGTAACTGTTACAGTATACATTCAAATGTCACTGTTGTTTTCTCTTCGGTCTGGAAATAGATAAGTCATGGAGGGCCAAAACATGCAAATTTACCTGATCTGCCTCTTCCTGGATTATAGACAAGAAAAATATCACATAACTCAGTGGCACTTAATAAAATGTTATTCCTAAGCTCAATAAGGAAGCCTTATGTGTAGTAAGTGATACTGTCCACTTCAATGTGAAGCTATTGCTCAGTAATAGAACTCTTATGCTCCTTGATCTGCAGCATTTCCACTGAGGTAAAATGGGAGAAAGGGGAATATTAGGTCACAGAGATAGATAAGATTTGGACTGGAGACTTTGAAAAAGCACTGCCTGTCAGAATACACCAATCTTCCATCATCTTGATCCCTGCCAGATCTGTTGGACTACCACTCCTATAATCCCTAGCCGGGGTTACCGGCTATTACTGATGTTGCATCTGTGCTTTTAATAACAGCTTAAAGGTGACTCTTTTTGTATTTGTATCATGCTAGGAAAGTTAAATCAACTGAGGTATGAGGTATGTTTTAAACAATGGAAAGTTATATGAATGTAAGAGTTCACGTGAGCTTAACACATGGTATTATATGAATGTTTGTCTACTGATTTAAGGAATCAGCTTTAAACCAGCCATTACCACAGACCAGGTTTTTAATCTAATTTTGCTAGGTAGACTAACAGCAGTGGTCTTGAACAGCACATCTGTAAATACTATTACCAGCTCCCTTAAGCTATCTATTCCTTGTGTTTTGGTTAAAAATAAACAGGCCCATATTTGGTAAAGTGTTCTTAGCTTTTGTGAAGCTCTGACATACATTCTGAAAGCTAACACATGTTGTCCTCTGCTTAGCTGCCTGCCCCCACTCTGAATCCTGAAAGCTCCATCTGCTTGTAACTGATTGCAATAAATGTGCTGCTCTTAAAATTACAGGAATAATCTATCTCTGCTGGCAGGGAAAAGTCACAAGAGTCAGGGTCAAGGTGAGGATTTCCACTTGTTTAAGATGCTGGGATACAATCAGATAAAACATAAATATTGACTGGTTCAAAGGTTAGTTTTCACACCCACAGGAAGGCATTATATGAATCCAACCATAATATTCACCTAAGTAATCAGATGTAGGACTGATTACCCACAAATCAGAATAACAAAACACAAGAAATTTAAAAGCAAAGCAAAAGATTTAAAGCAGCAAACAGCAGCAATTAAATGGAATTAAATACTGCCCTCCTTACAATAGTTCCTTGAGTAGTCAGCAACGTTGTCCCAAAATTATCCTTATAACCATCTATCAGCATCATCTAGAATCGGCGTGCCCAACCTTTTGGCTTCTTTGGGCCACACTGAGTGAAGAGTAATTGTCTTGGTTTGTATAGAAATTATATAATATAGTGTGTGTAAGTGTGTATGTATGTATGTTAAAAGTTTAGATCTTTTAGGGCCATATTACTGTCTAGGGCAGGGATATCAAACTCCCATTGTCACAGCAGTGTCACGTGACATATTGCGACCTCCCCCCCTTCGCTAAACCAGGTATAGGTGTGGCCAGTGCATGATGCATCTGGCCCATGGGCTGCAAGTTTGATAGCCCTGGTCTAGGGCACATGTGGCCTGGGAGTTGAAGGTAGGACACATCTGATCTAGAACATATGTGTAGCAATCCTAGCAGACATCAATCAGGCAGAAAGCAAAATATTTGCTTATATTGTTCCTGTGATGCTTGACTCCAAAGATTGCTTGTCACAATAAATAAATAAAATGGGATGGACATTTGGTCTTCAATTCTCCTGATGATCAGCAAGGATAAGATGATATCTACAGGAATTCCTCAACTTATGATCATTATTGAGATCAAGATATCTATCGCTAACCAAGGTGGTTATTAATTTAGTTACTGATTGTTGTCACTGGTGGTGGGTAATATTTTTTGTACAGGTTGTGTACTGTGACAACAGATGAGCCCCAAATTTCTGATGTTGTGAGATATCTGTTAAGTGAGTTTTGCCCTATTTTACAACCTTTCTTGCCACAGTTGTTAAGTGAATCACTACATTTGATAAGTTAGTGACATGTTCAAATGAATCTGGCTTCCCCATTGATTTCGCTTGTGAAAAGGTTGCAAAAGGTGACCATATGACCACGGGACACAGCAACTGTCATAAGTATGAACCAGTTGCCAAGCATCTGAATTTTGATCACATGATCATAGGGATGCTACAACAGTGGTAAATGTGAAAAATAGCAACAGCAATAGCACTTAGACTTATATACCACTTTATAGTGCTTTACAGTCCTCTCTAAGTGGTTTACAGAGTCAGCATATTGATCCCAACAATTTGGGTCCTCATTTCACCCACCTCGGAAGGATGGAAGGCTGAGTCAACCTTGAGCCTGGTGGGATTTGAACTGCCAAACTGTAGGCAGATGGCTGCAGAAGTAGCTTGCAGTACTACACTCTAACCACTGCGCCACAGAGGCCTTTATGACAATTATGACAATGGCCATAGGTCACTTTTTTCAGTGCTGTTGTAAGTTTGAATGGTCACTAAAGGAATTGTTGTAAGTCAAAAACTACCTGTAGTGGAGGGTTTTTCCCTTGTAAGCTGTTACTAAGAGTGAATTGGGCAGCCATAAAAAATTTTGTTTGCAAGATTGCAAATGGTGATCATGTGACCTGGGATACTGCAACCATTGCAAATACATGCTGGTTGCCAAGTGCCTGAATTTTGATCATGTGACTGTGGAGATGCTGTGATGGTCACAAGTATGACGACTGGTCATGAGTCTTTTTTTTCCCTCTTCAGTGGTGTTGTAATTTTGGACAGTCACCAAATGAATGGTTGAAAATCAAGTGCTACCTGTATTATGTAGCAGAGAAGTGCAAAATTATTGGAATGTATAAACCAGGGGTCCCCAAACTTCGCAACTCTAAGACTTGTGGACTTCAACTCCCAGAATTTCTCAGCCAGCATAGCAAAAGAGCAAAAGAGAAAGCGGAGCATAGCTGGCTGAGGAATTCTGGGAGTTGAAGTCCACAAGTCTTAAAGTTGCCAAGTTTGGAGACCTCTGGTATAAACATTTCATCCAAAAAAACTTCAAACTCATGCTGCCGAAATCTGTATGCTGTCCTTAAACCTGTAAAATTTCATAATGAACAAATAGTAAAGCCTGCTTGCTTCATCAATGGGTAAAACGTTCAGAAATGGCAACTGGAAATGTTCCACATTCAAACAGACATGGGGAAGGAGAAGCAGGCCTTTTCTAGCCATGCCAGCAATTACCCTTTGGCAGGGGTGGGATTCAAATTTTTTAACAACCAGTGCTGTGGGCATGGCTTAGTTGGTAGGGGTGGCTTGGTGGTCATGTTATTGGCTGGGCGTGGCCAACTCAACATCACTCACATCAAGGCACGCATCTCCTCACCTGGCCTCTCATGACTGTGGGAATGCTGCAACAGTCGTAAGTGTGAAAAATGGTCATAAGTCACTTTTTTCAGTGCCATTGTAACTTTGAATGGTCACTCCACACAAGCAAAGTGCCAGCAAAGGAAGGGAAAAAAACTCCAGAGAAGCTCCGGAGATAGGAAGTCTAGTTCTGCCAAGAATGTAATAAGGGTTAACTGAGAGGCAGTTTCTGTAAGCAACACCAGAATGTTTCCTTCCTGCCTTCCTTACAGGATTAGGCCAGTGATTTCTTCTAACAACCGGTTCTCCAAACTGCTTAGAATGTTAACAACCGGTTCTAGAGAATTGGTGCGAACTGGTAGAATCCCACCCCTGCCCTTTGGGTGCTACAGTAGAAAACATTTGCTGGCTGCTCAGCATATTTGAAATCAATTGTTTAGTCTTGCTCTATTTCCCAGTACATAAGCAGATAATTCTAAGAGTTTATCTGCCCATTTATCTTTAGCCCTGAAAGTTAAGTAATTCTTTCAGCACCCTCTCTTCCAACAGTTGCTTGTTAACCTTTGCAGTAGATTTCCCTATTCTCCTCCAAACAGAAAAAAAAGCCAATACTGCAGAGACCTATTTGTTCAGATGTGAAAACAATACCAGCTCTGATCAATTTTCATTCCTACTTAATTAGGAGAATAGCCTGAAACATTATTGACCTTCTATTAACTTCTATTAACTGCCAGGCCACACAGCACAGCAAGAGTATATATCACATTGGCTCAAGGTTTCAAAAGAGAAAGCGGAGTGAAATACAGTAAAAATCTAAAGTCCTTTTCCTCTTCAAACCTTAAACACAAAATCAACCTAATTATTCCACTGCAAAGCATTTCATGTTTCCTCCTTTCATTTTGGAAAGCATGTTATATGATATCTATCTGATATCTGTCAATATAAATAGATCAGTAGGATTTTGTACTGGGTTACGTACTCACTGTAGATTAACACTTCATTTTTTCATTTTCAAAAAATGAAGTCCAGGCAATTTTCAAAAATATGGACCATATAAAACCCATTATAAAAAAGAGAAAGAATTCAACACCAATAGCCAATATATAAAATTCAGGAACAGCAGACTCAAATGCTTATTTGCTATGGAATTAGGATGAATTGTGAAGTGGTTAAATTTATGAGAGATATGAAATTACCACAACAGCAAGAAGTCAAAAATAACATATAAACTGGTTTTTGTTTGTTTATTTATTACACTGATTTCTATCCTACTGGCTCACTAGATTCCACATGGCATACAATAATGTAAAATAAGCACAGTGAAATAAGTAATTCAGAATAAGAATTAAGATCATCACCATAGAAACTAAAATGAGAGAAAATCAGCAGCGCTAATCCCCAAAGGCCTATGCAAAAGAGTGTGGGCTTCATTGCTGTTCTAAGAGATAGGAGGGTGGGGCCCTCCAAATTTGGGGGGGGGCAGAAGGATTTGGAACAACCAAAAATAAATACTTCACACAGCCATTTTGCCTTGAAATTGTTTAAAGGAAGATCTGACCTCAGCCAAGGAAGGCTAATATTACTAACGTCACTGTACACTAGCTTGAGGATGTATCTTAACACTAGTCCTAAGGAAAAAAAATAATGAGAATATCTGCATCTGAATTGCTTAGAGATATTAGGGATCTGGATGAGCATCTATTAGTCAGCATGTCAGAATTATACAACTCTTCAGTTAAAGTCTTCTTTTAAAGAAATCAATATCAATGCATAAAACAAGTTGTTCCGTAATGGTGCATTTCTTACATGCCTTTGTAAGCATCTGGGGCTGCCCACTGTGAAAAATAATTGATGCTATATAGAAATTAGTGCAAGCTAATTTCAGAACTGTTGTATTTAACCTCTTATTTCTATTTCACCATTTCTTGGAGACAAAGTCATGAAACTGAGTATACAGGTTCAGATCAACAAGAGATACTGTAGGTACTTTTATTCTTTCCTGGCAAAATTTAAAGGCCTTTGGTTTTACTTGTCTAAAATATCATTTTTCATACAACATATTATACTGAAATCTGTCTTCCAATTTTACAGAAATATCTTTCCCTGTAAAACATAAGTTTGTTTCACGATCCCATTCTCAAAATACTTTAAAATTTCATAGCAGGCACATTTTTTAACGTTAACTTTCTGGCTGAGAAATACTCACATTGCAGATACGTAGGCAATTCAGGAGAACAGTTTTCAAATTCTGAGCTTTCTCTCCTGTTTTCCTAAAGTAATTATTCATATCTGACAAAATGATTGTGCACAGTTGCCAGGGGGCAAACACTCATTGCAAAATTAGCACAGGGAGCCAATTTGCTAGAGATCCGTGATGTCTGAAAATACCCTTTCCTTGAACTGGCATGATGACAATGTCAGTTCAAGTTGGAACGACCCTGGAGCCAAACATTCCCAAATATGGAAAGAAGAATGCAATCTACTTTCAACACAGAAATAGGATGAGGCACAAAGCAACTCTATCAGAAGCATCATGGGTCTTGGGTTGTCAATATATTTATGAAGATTAAGAAGGTTGCTGTTCAAAATATCCACCTTGTTCAGAAATATCAGGAATAAAGTACTAATTTAGAAATACATTGAGAATAATTTCTGAAAATACTTTAAGCCCCTTGATTTGCCTTGATATAATTTAATATGGCAGAGACAATAAATGCTTCTACTTGTGTGACCTATGAAGACAGAACAGCAACATGTGTTTTTCCTCTCTGAAAAGCAAGGAGCAATGTTTGCAGAGATTGAGGCTATGTGCGCATTTTAAAATAAACTCTACATTTAAACATCATATATTCCATTTCCTAAAAGAAATATAGCAGATACTGTATATGGAGAATTCCACCCCACTGCTCATTTGTAATTATCTTCGGTGCTATATCCTCCTAGGAATAAAAGTTCTGAGAATGAAGTCATCCAATTGTAAGGCCATTCTGAGAACAGAATACATCTTTGCCTGCTTTGCCAAACACTTTGCACCCACTTGGGTTCTTGATATAATTAAACTTAAGCCCGTATCTTTCAAAGCCTGTTCTTCTAGCACTCCAGCAGCCAGCATTCAGCATCCTTGGGTGCGTCTGACATGTGGTCATCCTTATCCCCAGGCAAGCAACAAAAAGCTGCAGTCCACCACATTTTTCCCTGGGGCGCATTTCAACAGATTTGATATATCGTTTCTACATAGCATGTTTTCGTCTTCCCAGCAAATGACAGTGACAGCCTGGTTTAAGTAGCACTTCTGAACCACAGCATCCTGCGATCTGATAGTCTGTCCCAACTGAAAGCTGAGGAGAAAAGACATCATATTGTAGGAATGTTGCAGTAGCTGTTGCATACACTGTTTCCTTTGTTGATTATTTCCCCCGTCTTCCCTATACTTTTTAATTTCATGAAACAAGGCCTAGTTCCAGAAAGCAAGGAAAACACAACTAAACCTGGCTTCTGTTTTTCTTAAAGGCCAAGAAATCAGACTTCCAAAAATGTGGTCAGTGGGTCTTTAGTGCAGAGGTCTCCAAACTTGGCAACTTTAAGACTTGTGGACTTCAATTTGCAGAATTCCTCAGCCAGCATAACTGGCTGAGGAATTCTGAGAGTTGAAGACCACAAGTCTTAAAGTTGCCAAGTTTGGAGACCCCTGCTTTCGTGGGTCATCATGTCCCACAGATTTTTAGTTTTCAATAATAAAAAGGAAGGAAGAATAAGATACCTCTGCTACATATTTTTCATTATTTCATCTTTACCCACTGCAATTTCTTCTGCCATCCATTCTCTAAAGCCTGCGTAGTATATATTTCACCATAGGGTTCCACCAACTCTAACTGAAAATCATGTCTAAAAGCAAGGTGTTTTTAAAAAAAAAAAAAAAAATAGGACTTTGCACAAGAATTAGAATCGAACTGACTTTTGTATTAGTTGTTCCAGGATGTTAATGATGTACAGTACGAGAAACTAAGGAAAATGTAAGATGTTCTTCTGTTCTATTTATACTTCATACATTTGATACTATTTTGTTTACAAAGTTTCCAGTCAATACAGATACAAGGTGAACAAGAAACCTGTGCCTGGAGATCCATGTGAATGGGGCTACTTATATTTATCTCCTTTTGTGAACATGTGTCTACAATCTGAAACAATATTTTTTTAAATTATCTGCAGTTGTGGATGCCACATAAATATTCAGAAAATATAAGTACCATCTAACTAAACAAACAACTTTTTCTTTCCATTTTTGCTATTAGGCATGTGAATATTCACATTTGCTCAATATAGTGATGATTATGATTGCATCAGCATACTCATACTTAATGAGCCGTGGTGGCGCAGTGCTTAGAATGCAGTACTGAAGGCTACAGGTGCTGCCTGCCAGCTGCCTGCAATTTGGCAGTTCAAATCTCACCAGGCTCAAGGTTGACTCAGCCTTCCATCCTTCCAAGGTAGGTAAAAAATGAGGACCCAGATTGTTGGGGGCAATATGCTAACTCTGTAAACCACTTAGAGAGGACTGTAATGCACCGTGAAGCTGTATATAAGTCTAAGTGCTATTGCTATACTCCTTCAATTCCCTCTACTTTTAAGGATTTTTTAAAAAAAACTAATTTTGTAACATATGTTGTAACATATGTTTAATCCAGGAAGTTTTGTTATTACCTGAATTGACTCTGAAAATGAATCTGAAGAAGGCTGCAACAGACTATGAGTGGACCTCTGCAGACAAAATTTTGACAATCACAATTAGAGACACTGTTTGATGGAACAGAACAGGTAAACATTATCTACAATTCTGTGATGTATTCTGCTAAATATAAGTTGAACAACACTGGGAGATGGAGCTAAGAGAAAACAGATAAGGCTCTCTCTCGCTCGCTCTCTCTCTCTCTCTCACACACACACAGAGAGAGAGAAAATATGAATGAATGAGATTCTCATTAGGAATAATGAAGTAAGTTGAATTTGGTTAAGGGGCTAATAGAAAGAAAGTTGTGGCTAGACTTAGAGAAAGAGAATAGCTAGAAAGCAAAACTGGATCTAGGCTGCTAAAGCAAACACCAGTCCCTAAAGATCAGAAGTTACTGTAGGAGGAAGATGGCATGTGATTATATCTATCTGCATGGATTCCAGAAAGAAAAATCATAGGTTGGATGGACCTTTGGAGGGCTCAAGGCAGGAGTTTTCATACACTCAGACAAATGGTTGCTAATCTTTTCTTGAAAACCTCCAGAGATGGAGCACACACAACTCAACTACTGAATGGTTCTCACTGTCAAGAAATTCCTCTTTATTTTCAGATTGGATCTCACTTTGTTGAGCTTCAACCCACTGTTTCTTGTTCTACTTCAGATGCTTTATAGCAGGGGTGTCAAACCCGCAGCCCATGGGCCGGATGCATCATGTGCTGGCCCCACCCCCGCCCGGTTTAGCAAACAAGAAAAAAATCCCAATACGTCACGTGATGATGCTGTGATGCAAGTTTGACACCCCTGCTTTAGAGAAAGTCAGCACCCTCTTCCTTGTGGCAGCCCTTCAAGTATTGGAAGACTGTTATCATATCTCCCCTCAGTCTTCTCTTCATTAAGCTAAACATTTCTCTAGCTGTTCTTCATAGGATTTAGCCTCAGTTCCCTTGTCATCTTTGCTGCTTTCCTCTGCCCTCATTCCAGGGCTTCAGAATCTTTGCTGCATGAAGTATTCCAAAGGTGCAGTACAGAGCTTTGCTATCATTTCCCTTTATCAGGATTTGGGGTGGGATTTAACCGGTGTAATAATCGGTTCAGGGAGTGCACGCTTTGCACGTGAATGTGCGCTTTGCTTACGTGCGCACCAAACGCACTGCACGTGGGCATGTGCACCAAACGCACGTTGCACGTGTGTGCACAGCATTTGAAAATCATCTTCTCCTGAAAGCCTCTCATCTTCTCCTGCCGCGCAAAATCATCATCTCCTGTTGCGCAAAGCAGCTCTGGTTGAAAAAGCAGGAAATAAAAGACAGCCTAGAGCCCAGGTGGGCGGGTGGGCAGGCCAAACAGAAGAACAGAAGATCTTCAGAGTAAACCGGCTCCCTCTGAGCTGATCGTCGGAGCAAAACCGGGCCAAACCGGTAGTATCCCACCTCTGATCATGATACTATCACTCTGTTGATGTAGCTCAGGACAGTGTTGACTTTTTTTTAGCAGCTGCAGCACACTGATGATTCACACATAAGGAGTGGTCTACCAATATACCTAGATCCCTCTTACAGGCACTACTGTTGAACAGCTACTGCCTATCCTGTACCCGTGCATCTTTTTTTTTTCCATCCTAGGTTCAGGATCTTACTTGTCTTGCCACTGAAATGCATATTGTTGGATAAGGCCCAATGCTCACATCTGTCAAGACTCTTCTGAATCTTGAGTCTATCTTCCAAAGTGTTAGCAATTTCCCCCAGCTTTGCGCCATCTGCAGATTTGATGAGCAAGCCTTCAATCAATTCCTTCAATCAAAGGAGGATCTGAACATCAAAGTTCTACTATCTGTGAGATGTTAGTTGCCAGCAAAGCTTTAATTAAAACTCTTAATTAACTCTATGGGGAATTTAATAATAACCATACATAGCAATATACACACATACTGACATAATAGCAGAAATATTATTTTTCAAGCAGGCATATTGTTAATCCCAGCACTGTAGAAGAAATCAAGCTATATAATAAATCTGCTGCACTTTACTCTCTTCTGAAGTCAAAAGCACGAGGGAGGGTTTATCTGCTTGCTGTTTACAGAACTATCTTACTGAATTCTGAGAAATCAATGTTTTTCTATGCTGAAATATTATGGATAAAAAAAATCAACTACTCCACAAGGGGATCTTTGCTGTCTTTTAGCTATTCGACACTGAACCCCACATCAATGAACCAGTCATTTTCCCTTTAATATTTGACATGAAGGCAGAACAGGTGAACTAATTACAATGACTTGATCAAGTGCCAGTGTAGGAGAAAAATACTTTTTCTCCTTATGCGTTTTTCCTTCTAAATAGTGTCCCCAATCCCTTCAATTTTTCAGCTTCATTATGGTAAAAAAGAAAAGAAAAGAAATATATTTTCCTAGCAACTGAGAGACCAGAATTCAAGTGGGAAATGTGCTACAGAAAGGATGAAGAAACCGCATTCTCAAAAACCATATGTCAAACTGCATCTTTAATAGCTGTGAATATGCCGGTTTTCAAAAATATTCAGCAGATTATATGTCGCATGTTGTACTGCCTTCAGGTGATGCTCTATTGAGTTTACCCAAGAAGGTTGACTGAAAGATTAAAAGTAGAACTTTAACAGACTCCCTTTGATAACCAAAATCTTTTGTTTTGCAATTAAGTGCAGAAAAAGCAGTAAAACTATTTTTTGGGATTTCACCATAACATGCCACATATGGTGCTAGCTGTATATTTTATCCTTCCCTACTGCATATGGGGAAAAAATACATGCCTTGAAGAAGGACATGCTTTGATTCCTCTCCCTGGCTTTCTAGCAAGATTTTCTTGCAAGGAAAATCTGTTATCACTACCGGCAGGTTCACAACATCATCTACACTTTATGTAGGTCAGCCAAGTATTAAGAACTGAAAGCTGGCAAAAATGTCAGAGAAGGTTAGAATTAAGAAACATGGCATAGGAAGAAAGAGGCAGGGAAAGTATATATAGACTATTTGCTAGCCTATGAAGACAAAGGTTTTTCAATTTTATTAATTATCAGTATGCAGGTTTGATAACTTTGAAACTGGTTTTAAACAGGCATTTATCATGAAATCATCTATGCTGCTTCTTTTTTTTAAATGAACTGATTCTGGGTACTTTACATAACACAGAACAATAAATATATATAAAAAACAGATGTCCATGCAAAAGGAATAAAACAATTGCCAGGATTTCAAAAGATAACTATAAGCAACTTATTCTTTACTGAATAATTTTTTTTTGCCTTGACTCCAAATCCTTCCCCTACTTGAGGAA
The DNA here is from genome assembly GCF_049901735.1 of Notechis scutatus. Taxonomy (NCBI): domain Eukaryota; kingdom Metazoa; phylum Chordata; class Lepidosauria; order Squamata; family Elapidae; genus Notechis; species Notechis scutatus. The sequence continues at coordinate 90,207,565 of NC_142010.1, read as the reverse complement.
CTTTAAATATGCTGGGATTACATCTCCCATAACCCCCATCCAGCAAAGCCTATTGTTTTACTAACTGGGAATTCTGATAATAGTAGTCTCAGTATAGCTACAAGGCATCAAATTGGGAAACCTCTTAGTATTTGAAGTGATGTAACCTTTGGTGACATTTTGTGATTCTTGCATTAACCTACCAAACCAGTTTTGGGGCTGATAAGTATGACAGGGCTGGGAAGATAATTATAGGGTATAGAAAAGCAAGAATTATAGTTAAAGTATAGTGTTGTCTTTCCCGGAATATATGAAAAAAGTAGTAGAAACAATAACCTTTACAATGTTGAAATGTTTTTGATTATTCGTCATCAATCCTAGATAACTTCCCCAAAAAATTGATGTGTTTTTTTTAGTTCCTAGTGTTAAAATCTTCCCCAAGGGCATATAGGCTTAAACCTGCTATCTCAGCTTTTGAATAAAGGCAGGATATTAAAATCAACCACAACAAAAATCAAGAATCAGCAGCTTCAGATGAAGAAAGGGCCCAGCAGCTGCAGAACAATATCTTACCTTAAAGCAATCTTCCAAATAAAGCCTGAAAGTTGAATATATGAAGCAGGGAGGGGAATGTCAATGAACTGAAGTATTAGGTCAGTAAACAACTTAACCAGCCATGTGAACAAAATAGCACCAGATTCACTTCTATCATAAGTCAAATAATTTCAATAACAGAAGGGGGAAAAAACAGGGTGGATCACCCTATCAGTCAGTGAATATCATTTTGTTTCAAGCTGTACAAAAGTAGCAGTTACATAGGCTACTATATATGAAGAACTCTGTGTATAGGTACAGGGTGCTGCTAGCACTATTATACATGGCAAAGAAAAAGGTAAACTAAATTTCATGAGCATCATTGGTGTCTTCATATTTATTTTATTTTATTCATTAGACTGCTGCCCGGTTTGCTAAAAGAGGATTCTGGGTGGCTTTCAAACATGTGCTGTGAAGGATTAGAACTTGCACATATTTAGAAGTAATATAGCTCATGTAATAAATTACACAGGAGCAATGTGTGAAAAAAATACAATGATCATTCTGTGCTAACCTGCAAGGAAAACCATATTTAAAGTTTACAAGAAAAAAAAGCTATTTGTGGCTGGTATTTTAAAGCAATCTTCCACAACCTGAAATGTGTCAGATAAATCAGAACATTTTATCTCTATTTGTAAGCATCACCATATTGATTGGAAAGATTGAAAATTGGGGTTTATTATGTTTGGAGGATATGTGGTTTAAAAATATTGCCAACACACTTCCTGATTCGCGTAAATCAAGGGTGTCAGTCAAACTGGTGGCCCACAGGCTGCATGCGTCACACACAGGCCATGCCTAACCCAGCCCTGCGAAGTTAAAAAAACATCATGATACGTCACGTGACGGCAATGTGATGGGGGCAGGTTTGACACCCGTGACATAAACCTTCTTCTTCTTCTTCTTAATATAATTATCTTCTTTACTTCTGCATTTACCGCTTTGGGTGTTGAGGGAGGTACAAAGTTCTGGTTCTTGCTCTTTTGGTGGCCTCAACCATTGTTAATTGATGTTGTCTCTTCATCATCTTCTGGGTCTGCCTTGTGTTCTTTCACCTTCTCCTCTTTTGAATAGGCCTTATATCAGCACTGAGTGACCAAACCAGAACGCGTGTGCATGCGTGCGTGCCGAGCGCCAGAAATCCGAAGACCAGCTGGCCGGTGCGCGCATGCCTTTTTCTGGCCATTTTGGGGGCTGTTTTTAGAGTGTTTTTTGAGTCATTTTTGGCCATTTGGGGGGCCGTTTTCAGGTCCAAAAATGGCCTGAAAAAGTCCCGAAAAGCAACCTGTTTTTTGGCCATTTTTTGGCCGTTTTCCAGTGCTCTGGCACCCACGAAGGCCAGCAGGCTGGTGTGCATGTGCGCACTGTAAACCAGAAGAGCAGTTGGCAATTGCTTGTGTGCCCAGAGAGGGCTCAGGTTCGCCAGCACGGCCTTATATCATGGGTGTCAAACTCACTGCATCATGTTGCCATCACATGACATTTAGTGATGTTTTTCTCATTTGTGAAGCTGGGGTGGGCGTGGCCTGAACATGACACATCCAGCCCACGGGCCCCAGTTTAACACCCCTGTGGCTTATATGGTATAGAATTCTAAGGCATCCTCTCCAGGTGAGCAAATCACTATCATCTGTACCAGGGTTGTCAAACTCAATTTCATTGAGGGCCGCATCAAGGCTGTGGTTGTCCTCGTGGGGCTGGATGGGTGTGACTTACTGGGTGGGTGTAGCCAGCTTGATGTCACTCCCCAAACTGCTGGCATGTTTCCTCTTCACATTGGGTAGACTGGGCCGAAGCAACACGGGCCGGCCCTTTACATTTTCCAGGATGCCCCATGGGCTGGATCTGACCACATCATAGGCCGGATTCAGCCCATGGGCCTTGAATTTGACACCCCTGATCTATCCAGTCTCTTAACATTATTTGAGGATTTCTACTGCTGAGACTGACTGAAGCCAATCCAAAGTGGTTTGGTATGTTTTCCCCAAGAAAAGTGAAGACCTTCCATGAAGATAATTTAGGTTTCATAAGGAGGTTGGCAATCTACTGGCTTCCCACTGTCCCCTGTAGGACAGCCTTCCTATCTGGTCACTGACCCTTATGCCTTTTTGGCCATGTGTGTTAGAGTAGCTAGGGAGACCAGATGCCTCTCTGGTAAACCATGTGCTTCTAGTCTTATCTTTGGTAGTTTGGTCTTCCGCGAGGTCAATATTCCCAAATGGTAATTAGCACACATAATAATAAAAGGCCTGTGCGTAGCCTATTTCATGCACACATTCTACAGGCTACAAGTATAAGCTTTGCAACAGTAAAATTTCTCTTGAGGACTATCTACCAAAAGAATTTGTACATAGAATTCTGTCCAACCTGGAAACAGACTAAGAGGAGGTGTTAGTAACTCATTGCAAGTGGTCACTATAAAAAACTACAGTACAGCAGGACATGATCCTGCAATTCAATGTTCCCAACTACATGACAGGGGAGCTAGAGAGAGGACAGAAACAGAAAAGCAAAGGTTAAATCTTATAGCAAGCAGATATATAACAAAGGCAGAACAAATCTTAAGAAATGTGGCTGATAATCAGATACTAATTAAAATACATGGAAATAGTTAACTCTTTGCTGCCATCTAATGGTTATCCTGAATTTTTTTACTACTAAACTGTAGTAGTTCTCAAAGAAAAGGGGCAGGGGACTCGACCGGAAAATAATGTGCAGGAGGAAGATAAGAAGAGAAAGTTTTGGTTGACCGGATCAAACAGCAAAAGCAACAAATAAGGTACCCTGGAATTTAAACTTACAAAAAAATAACACTGTTCCCAAAGAAGATTTTCAAGCAGCGAAGGAGAGAGAAAAGGGAAAGGATTTGGTTTTTTCTCTCTCCTCTTCCTTTCCCTATACTGACAGCTAAGAGACTTAAGCAAGAAATTGAAAAAAAATCCACTTTGACATCAATAGGCATTTAAGCTGAAAATAAAATGTCAAAGGGATAATAAAGATTTCTGGATACTTAAAAGCTTTTGAAAGCAGGAAAGGAGAGAGAAAAAGAATAAAAGGGCAGGATCTGGAAGGGAGGAGACTGCCTGGAATTAAAAAGAACTTACAGTAAAATCTCAACAAGACTTCTAAAAGATACATTTTAACAGAAACATGGCAACAAAATAGTAAAACCCCAGGAAGAGAAAGTGAAAAAAGAAGTAAGAAGAAACAGCTCGGGAGTATTTGGATTACTTGGTGACTTCTGGATTTTTGGTTACTGCATTTGAATGACTAAAATCAATCGGGTGGTTGTTTAAAACTGTTTAAAATGGCACCACTTTTAGAAGAACTGAAAATGGAACTTAAAAAGTACAAAGAAGATGCACAAGAAGGGAGAGGTTCTTTTGGCTTCGTACTTCAATTCTTAGAAATGGAGATTTGGAACTATGAGAAACAACAAGAAACGCCTGCAGAACAAGAAGACTGGGACAAAGAAGAAGCCATCTTTAAGGAACAAGTAATTTTATGTGGGGGAGGGGAGGAAAGGGGGGAAAGAAAATGGAAAGTTTAAGATTGGGAAAAACAACTCAAAAAAAAATAGAGAGAAAAATAAGTATAAAATCAGAAAGCAACAGAAGAGGGAAATGCAGAAGAGAGAATTAGAAGTAGAGAGACAAGGGGGTAAAAAGGGGAGGGAGAAGAAGAGAGGGAAGAAAGAAAGGAAAAGAAGTTATAAAGGACAGAAACAAGAGAAACAGGGCCTATTTAGAGATAATGGGTGAAAATCTAGGGATTCTGCAAATGTACACAAGATAGTATTGTTATATTAGAAATAGAAATTTCAGAAAATATGAAACAACGTATGATCAAAATGATGGATAAAATAGTTATCGTAATTTAGTGGAATGTTTGTTAATAAATAAATGTAATAAAATGAATATTTAATTATTTATAAAACATAAGTGAAGAGAAATAGGGGAAAAATTAATTATGGAAAGATTATACGTGTCCCCAAGGAAGTATGATATTTAATTGAAAAGAAATGTTAAAGATGTTAAGACTTTAATGAATATTAATGATAGAATTGAATTGGAATGGAATCAGGGTTTTAATTACATATATTTATAATCCTTTTTTTAAAGAATAGAGTGTGTATTATAAGAATGTACCAAGCAGAATTCGCTTGGAAGTTATGTATTATGTATTATATTGAATGTTATAATCTTAAAGGTACATTGAAGTTTAAATAAGAGTTGAATGGATAAAATTAAAAGATATAAAGGTGTCATACTCCAATTAGTAACTACAGGAGAAAATTTGTTTAATGAGAAAAGATAATATGAAATTGAAACAGGACAGACAAAAGTATAAATATAATGATTTGAATTGAGATGAGATAATCAAAATAAAGTTGAGAAAATTAAAAGAGGGGAAAAACTATATAGAAAATGCAAAATAGTAATAAGATATGGAATAGAACACAAAAATGAGCATGAAATTGAGTTTGTGTCTATATAAAGAAGTGTAACCCGGGACCATGCTATTTTCAAAAAAGATGTTTTACTTGTATTTTGTGTGTGTGAAAACCCAAATAAAACTTTGAAAAAAAGAAAAAAAGAAAAGGGGCAGGAAAAAATGGATTGGTTGTCTATAATACAACACAGGAACAAAAACTTCAGCAACAGAAAGCAATCAGTTAGTTATAAGGTGGGTTAACTAGCTGTATCTTGGAGCTGAAAATTCCATCTGCTTTTTCCCCAGGGAAGGCTTCTAGAGCACTCAAATGTTTAGTGATTCATCCAAGCAGAGGAAAAATAAACTTCTCTTTGCCATACCCAAATTTATACCCATTTCTCATGTGAAACAAGATTCCTGAAATTTTGTTTTCTGATATGGGTGGAAATGTGTTCCTAATTGTCTCTGAACGTGTAGGAAAAATGTATTTTTGTATGCTTTTCATAAAATGTTTGATCCAAAATTAAAACATGCCTATGAAAGGTTTAAAATACTTTGTCAGAAACGTGATAATTTCTCTGGGATCTTCCTATTCCCTTCTTAACTGCAGTATCACAATCTGTTTTATGCTATACTGTACATCTATACAGCTGGTGGTAAGGATCTTCTTATGGAAATGGGGGTCACATCACTAAAATCTCCCATTTTTAGGTAGACAAATTATATTTCATCTTTATGATCCACTGAAATAATATTTTTTCCTCTTATAATCTTGTTACTGACTAGCCACATAACAATGTTTTGTCTCCAATTCAAATGGACTTGTCAGAAAATACATTGGCTGCTACATGAAGTTTTTAAAGCCTGCAAATGAGTCATTCTAGATTGTCATTGAAAAGGCACTGGATTCATTCTCCCATACTACCACTTTATTTTATACTCTTAACAAGCAACACTCTTGAACACCATACACTCAAATTTTCAGCTGCACACAAAAGTCTTAGCATTTCTCTTCCATAGTTTCCATTTCAGTCTCTTGATATCATCTAGGGCAGTGTTTCTTAAAGTATGATCCAGGTTCTCTTCTGGGGTTCACAAAATCAAACTTATTTGGCAGATATTGAATATATTTGCAAAATTTCAAAGCATTGTCACTTTTCTTCTTACTATTTTTTATTTGCTAAACAATATCGAGTTTTATGAAAAAAATGTTAATATCTAATGAGTGTAATGTTGCTATTTTTAAATGATTCAATGAATAAATATTCTATGAATATTGCAATTTTAATGTTTAATACAATATAGAGATAAATATAACCCATAGAAACAAAAGCTGATTTGGGCTCTGTATAATTTTTAAAAGTGGGAAGGAGTCCTGACAGCAAAAGAAATATCGATCTAGGGAAGTATTAGAAATAAGCACAGTTCAAAAATATTCTTATTCTATTTAAAAGTGATCTGCATTGAAGCCAGAAATTTAAGTTTCAAAGAGACAAAGAAGCTATAATAGTTATCCAAATGCTCCAGTGGAGTTAACGTTCATTTCTAAATTGTATCATGAAATAATCTATCATCAGCATTTTGATTTCATCTCAGAGCTCATTTTTGGTACATATTTTTGAGGAATTGTTCAGTGCATTATCATCTTCCTAAAACTGCTCAATCACTTCTTAGCTATTAAGTCTAGTGGCTGAAATGGAAAATGTTTCAGACTCACTGGTATAGAAACTGCGAAGATAAGCTCTGAAAATCTCCCCACACCTTGCTCCATAGTGGGCTACTGCCAGTGGTGGGATTCAATTTTTTTTACTACCGGATCTGTGGGCGTGGCTTGGTGGGCGTGGCAGGGGAAGGATACTGTAAAATCTCCAGTCAGAGGTGCTATTTGCCGGTTCTCTGAACTACTCATAATTTCCACTACCGGTTCTCCAGAACTGGGCAGAACCTGCTGAATACCACCTCTGGCTACTGCCCAGTGTTAATATATCAGTAGAATACAAGTTGATCCAACCTACCAATGTATCAGAACTGGTTCAAGAGTGATAATTTTTTTTCCTATCAAGACAGTATTTACATTAAAGAAAGATAATTAAATATGATAATTGCATGTTAATAACCCATGCAAACACTGGCCAAAACTATTCAAATCAAGTTTATTACAGTCAAAGAAATTATAGAATAAAATGATAAATAAAAGATAAAATCTATATCAAAATCACAATTTGGCATCCAGTCTGTCAGTTACACATGGCCTAACTATACTATAATATCAATCCTTAAACTGTCAGGTCCATAGTCATTAAATACTAAAATGCAAAAAGAAAAAAAAAGTAATACAAAAGGGTTTGCTACATTAGTTGTGTAAAATAGCTATGGTGGATTAATCCCATATTTCCATCGAATCCCCAGTGCTGCTGCACAGAATCTAGCCACTGGCCAAAGCTATTGGACGTTAGTAGTTTAGAACATTGCGGATGATTCATCCCCAGTCTACATGCATTTTCCGACAAAAAAAACACCTGTGTGCATATGGTGGAATCATCCTTTATTTCACCCATACAACCTCAAAAGTAAATATGGGTGCACTGTTGGCAAAAAAAAAAAATGGAATCTCTGAACCTCAACAAAAGTTCAGCTTTCCACAAAAAAAAAGGCTCTATTCCACTTCCTAGAAGTTTCTAGCAATAAAATTGGCAGAGAAAAAGAATATTGATTTTTTTTTTAACCTCAAGCAAATATACAGTTTAAAAATATGAAAGAATCCACCCAATCCTCCTTCATGCAATTATTTCTTCCTATGGGAAAATCCTACCTAATTCCTCAGTGGTCATTTTATCTGCTTTTCCTATTATGTTTGTTCATCTGACGTAGTTCTTCTCTGATCAGCATGTTCCCTTAAATACACACACACACACACACACAAACACACACACACACAGACACAATCAAAAAACCCCTCCACTTCTTCATTTGAAGTTTACTAGAGCATGCTGTTAAATACTGTAGCACAATAATACAATGTAAAAAGTGTATACAATTCTTAAGACTATGCATCAACTTGACTAATGGGATCTGACTTGTGGGTGAAGAATACTGGTTGAGTGTTAAATATTTCAAATACACAAAAAAGCTTGTTCTTAGAGGCACAGCAGATAGGGCATTACACTGGAAAAGAAGACAGAGTTTGATGATCGCACTGTTTTGTTGGAGGCGAAGATTTCTTTCAAAACAATATGTGATTATCTTCCCTCTAGATTTTCAACATGAGCAGGGGGGAAATAGTGATGTTTTAGCGTTCATTTAGACCAGTGGTGGGATTCAAAAACTTTTACCACTGGTTCGGTGGTGGGCTTGGTGGGCATGCTTTGCGCAGGTGTACACACTTTGCGTGCACTCATGCGCTAAAGGTGCAGTCTGTGCAGGTGCAGAGTCGTTTCAACTCACCTCCTGCAAGCCTGCAGTCTCCTGGTCTCTTCAGCAGCTGCCGCGTAGCACTCTTCTGTGCCGCACAAAGCAGCTGCGCATGAAAAGCAGAGGATAAAGGTGAGTATGGGAGCCTGGGAGGGCTCAACAGCAGAGTGGCGGAGAGAACCGGGTTGGTCTCTGCTGCTCATCGCCGCTACTGGCCCAGCAGAACCGGGCCGAACCACTAGAATACCACCACTGATTTAGACTAGAGGCACACAACTTTCATGGGTTCAGAAGCAGTCTCAGCTTTTTCAGCAGCATTCTGGTAACAGAGCATTAAAAGACGGATACAGACAGGACAAAGAAGTAGGTGATGTGAGATAAAATATAAATGTGATTGGTTTAAGTGTAATCTAGGTAATTAAATTAAGTCAATTTGACTATGTTCTGTAAATTTAAAAACTACCTTCTCCACCAACCCTACTAAAAATGGCAGTTCAGCAGCAACATTTTGAAGAGACCAGAGGAGCTATACAATGGTTTGGGAGTAGGGGAATTCAGAATATGTACCTTTCATTTAAATTAAACCTGATTTTTTGAAAGCAACATTATATAGATCAAACAATGAAGACAAATTGCAGACTGAAGAGGAATCAAATGTCTGGAATACACAGAAGAACAGCATGAATACAATACAGCAAGTATTATTTTCTCAAACACTGACACATTTCTCATGATGTGTTTTCCGTGTTATATGAATATTCAAAAATAGCTGTAGTAGCTTATACAAATAAGCAAAACAGAAAGAAACCAAGGAGACAGACAAATCTCATCTTTGTGCCCTGTTGTCACAGACCAAGCCACCAAATTTCTTGTTCTGAGTTCAGCAAAATTGAAGGACATATATGGAATATCTAAGCATGGGAAGAGGACAACAGTACAAAATAAATGATTTACAAATAAAATGAACTGAAACTAGTATCTTACCAAATTATTTTGCTACATATATATTGTTTGAGGATGCACAGAAAGCCTAATTATGATTCAGTGGTATGAAGTTCACGTATCTTCTGTTTACTGTGACATTTGCTGCAAGTATGAATTCTGTGACTCTTAGCCTTAGTTTTATTATTTTCCTGGTAGGAGAAGGACTCCAACTGCCTCGCCAAGGAGAAAAACACAATTGTGCCAAGATTCCTTACAAATAAACTTATTTTTACTCCCCCTTTAGCAGTTCAGGAGTTGTAATTACATTATCTTAGCTGTGATGAGGGCTATTAAGATCAATTTTGTCAGTTTTTCTATTTGGAATGAGTCACCAGCCTGCTGTGCACTCATTGTATTGCAGCATCCTGGTGCTCTAAACCCTATCAAACTGTGAGCAGAATTCTCTCTTAAAAGACAATTTAAGCCTTGGTTCCTAGTATTCATATTTGCGTGAGATTTCTGTATGCCGATGCACAAAAGTATACTTGTGTAACAGTCATTTCATGTTCTTTGCAAGCAATGCTTCATGCTTGGGTCGCTGTTAATGAACAAAAAAGGAAATCTGGACTAGTCCAGGCTTAGGCTTCTCACTGATTTTTCCAATCCAAAAAAATATCAAGAGTAGATCCCACACCAGAAAAGAAACAAGGAATAAAGGTCTGATATTAGAAATGGCAATATTCAGAAACTATTGGCAGAGTATTTCATCCTTCTAAGACTGTTACTAATCCTGAAAATGAACATTCATGAACAAAAGACTTTCAGAGAGAGAGAGGGTAGAAGAAACAGTCAAGTTACATGTCCTCAACAGGTACAATTTTCTGTGGATGGAATTTTTAAATTATACTACATATAGCTAATTGTGAGTGGAATTTTTAATTACATTACATACAGCTAATTGTCTTATCAGAATCAACTGTGTTGTCAATGATTATTAATTTTACACCTATACTGATCTGCATTTATTTCTCTCTCTCATTGTCCTAATCTTGAGTATGCATAGATGTTTATGTCTGGGGATATATATAGCTCAAATTAATAGATTGCATATATTAAAATGGGCTGGGTCCATAAAACTTTATCCCAACTTTTCCCAATCTTCGGAATGGTTGATTTTTATGAGAATGGATGTAGATTTCTTCTGCAGGGACATCAGGTGGAAGAAGACAAGCTCTGACCATAAAACATTCTATAGTGGTCTTTCTTATATTTGATGTAACACTGCTAACGGGACTAAACTATAGAAAACAAAACAGGATAAAGATGTGCAAGGCATGCTCTCAATCAATAATAATCAAGTTCTACAATCAGGTATCAATCTGAAACCCTTAACGACTCAGAGCACTTATGTAAACCTGCTCAATAAAAGCAGAATGAATAAAGAGAAACAAAGGCAACGCCAGGGATACACTGAAAAATATTTTGTAGTATTGAGTTATTTTATTTCTATCAAGACTGGCCAAAGTATGCTTTTTCCAGAGCTTGTACATCAGAAGTAAATCCTACATCATCCATACAATGGTTATTCTGGATTGATCTTAAGAATATACAGATGCATTTTTATCTTTCTTCTTAATCACATAAATTCTCCCCAGCAACGATAGTAGCAGTCTCTCCCATCTTAACATATCTTTTTTTAATTTCGATCCATGTCTTAGCATCGTTCTTTTGAAGTAACATACAATGCACATTTGTCAGAATAATACCTAAATATTTTAGCTTCTTCTCAGTCTTACAATCTATTTTATTCATCAGTTTTATTTGATCTTGTACTTTTACACTTTTGTTAACATCTTCATCTTCTGTTTATTAATCTTAAATCCTGGCATTTAGTTTTTTCCCAACAAACATATTTTGGCAAGCCTTGGTTTTTAAAGGTGGTGGTAAGTGTGGAGCTAAAGAAAACAGAAAAAAACTCTAAAAAACACAATAGCAGAAAGATGAAACTAAATGTGTAGAGAGAACATTTTTGCCCTTTATAGACAGCAGGCTCCTTAGAGTGGACACTTGGTGCTTTGATATTAGTAAGCCTTTCAGATAGAGATGACATGAAAGGGAGAGAATCTCAGATACTGCCTCATTTATAATTTCTAGGATGAGAGCAGTTTCTAAGAATAGTCTATTTCTTCTCTCAGGATCATCACAGCAAAACAGTAGAGAAAAGGGAAACCAAATTAGGAAAAAGTTTAGGATTTTTTTTTAAAGGACACAATGCATTAATTCACATACTATGAAAAAGTAGAGGAATGTAATTTAGGTTGTGGTTCTTCTGCATCCCAGAAAGAGAATAATCTAAAATGCTAATCAGGCAAGAAGATGACCATGTTATCCATTGGGGTTCTGCAACCATTATTGGGTTAAAAGGGCAGGTTAATCACTTGAGGGGCTGACATTTTTCTTGGCATCTAAAGTACTTGTGCAAGCTACCTTTCTCACGAATGAAGGCAAATATCCCAGGATCTCTGTATTTAAAGACTTCTGAAATATCAACAGGTCTGTTCCATAGTATGGGTGTTGTCACTGAAAAGCAGTGTCCTCTTACCTTATTCACCCAAATCTCCCCAAAATATGGGATTGATAACACTTTCTGTCCAATGATCTGATTGGTCAGGCCAGTGCAGTCTTTTTCGAATTTTAAAAAGTTGAAAAATATGTAAGAAAAAGTTTATTCTATGGTGTTGGAAGAATCCAGTCTAGTTCTTATCTTTTTCATGCAGATAATCAAGTTCTATCTTCAATCTTCGTTCAACAGTCATAAACTGACTGCAGATTGTTTACATATTTTATAAATGCATCAGCCTCAAATTGTGTCAGCAGCAGTTCCCATCCAGGGGACTTATCCCTTATAAGATTTATCCAGGGGAACTCCTCCCTTTTTATCAGTGATACTCAGCATGTCAGCTTTCCAGAGGTATTTAGTGTTTCTATTTGGTACTGATTATGAAACTGTGGGTATCACCTATGTATCTTGATTTTGGAACTATTTGGATCATCTCACCTCCTTTATAGCCAAACCATTGAGGGAAGTGAAACATTACATATAATTATTTACGTAACTAACAAGATTCCACACTTCCTTGTCACATCATTTTGCCTATGGGAACTCCCAAGTGTCTTGATAACATGCCCAATGAGGTCATTAATCTTTTACTCAAAAGGGCAAGGGGTGGCAATGTGATACTGAAATAGCATTAACTTGCTGGGGCTTCAGTAGAACAGAAAGTCTATTTTGGGAGCTGTATGGAGGACTCCTTAACCTTGACTCTAGAGAAGATTTATTGCAGATGATCTCAGTCAGTAGCTATCAGTGTCCAGTGGCTGTAAGATACCTTACGCTCTTGGACTTCTGATCAGGCAGGCATCTGTTCCCTATCTTAAAGAATTAGTATTTGTGCTTTCTCCCACTGCTCTTTTGACCACTCCTTGTTCCAGAGATGATAGCTGATGGATGACAAGCCTTGTGATCTGATGCATGTTCATCAGCTAAGATGAAAGAAATATTTGTAAAACCACTGTGGGAAAGATTATAGCTAGGGAATTTTTGTCCACCAGACAAGAGACAAGGAGGGTGGGAAAAACCTAAAGTCAGATTGAACAGAGTTTAAGTTACAAGCAGGAATGGATCTTTTCAAGAGCTTATAGAATATCTTGCCTCCCTTACGAGAAAATAGGAGTCAATAATTCATTGCAAAAGAGTGTGTATATTTCTATAAAAGACTAGGAAAGAAAGACTGTCCTTACAAGACAGGAGGGGAAAAAAAAAAGAAGTGTCTCTCATTATTCCAGCTGACCAGTGTATCAGTGTGTGAAACCTCTGAGGTTTCTGTTGAAGTTGGCAATAACAAGACAATAAAAATTTTCAACTAAAGAACCACGCTCTCAGAACTTCTATACCTATCCATCTGTTAATTATTTCCATCTAAGCACTGCTGACTACACAGTTTCACAGGTCAGGTGTGCAAACCCAGACAGTTTTGACACAGAAAGATAGGAGTTTCTATTTATTATTCTCTTACCTGTGACCATCTGTGTGATGCAATCACCTAGCTGTCTTCTTCTAGGAGAATGTTTCTCAATCTCAGCAACTTTAAGATGTGTGGACATGCGGGCTGGAGAGTTCTGCAAGTTGAAGTCTAGACATTTTAAAGTTGCTGAGTTTCAGAATATTAGTTTGAGGTACCAGTACCTCATGAGCTGTTAGTTCTAAGCACCATATAAAAGAATAACAAAATAATTGGAAAACAGTGATGTGGGTGTACATGTGTGGGTAGTGTGTATCGGTATGTCTAATTCTATCTATCTATCTATCTATCTATCTATCTATCTATCTATCTATCTATCTATCATCTATCTATCTACTGTATCTTTCTGTCAACGGATTCAGTTGCCCTTAAAATAAATCACTAGGAGGATTTGAAAATAAATCTACCCTTCACTCTGGGAAATATTTTTTATTTAATATATTTTATAAACATTTTAAAGAAAACAGGAAAATAATACGTGTGTGTGTATTCTCATGTATATATGCATGTGTGTGTGTGTGTGTGTGTGCAGAACACACACACACACACACACACACACACACACACAAAATCTATGTATGGAAGGGCTACCATTTCTGGGCTACTAATTCCCAGTAGATGGCAACAAATCAATGCTTTCTCTTTCTCTTTGCAGCCATCTAGTGTTGCTCTAAATTTTTTCAGCCCAGATATCACAGCACTGTCTGATGGGCTAGATTATTCTGAAGTAAGGGGAAAGCTGCCTCCCTTTGCTAAAACATAATCCCTTGCTGCTCTTCGAATTAGATGGAGGGTGAAGTTAATCATGTCTTTCTTCTGCACAAAGAGGATTCAATTACTCTAGGTTTTCTCCTACACATAGAAGGAATCATAGTCTGCAATCATTTTGCGATGGTTTTCTCTGTATGTGAAAAGTGAAAAGGTTATGGCTATAGTACAGCATTTGGGAGAGGAGGAATCACTTGAAAAATGTCTTGCTTGAAGTACCATTGGATATTTTGGTTGTTCTGAACTTACTCTAACAAGCTGTCACCTTTATCAGATACACATGCACAGACTGGCAGGAGGCAAATTAATTAAATAAAAATGAAATTATTTCAAATTTATTGTGAGAAATCAGTGAAGAGCCAGCAGATTCACATGACCAAGATGTCAGTTACACCAATCAACAATTGTTCCTCTTCAAGGCCACTGGATGTATGGAGAAAGAGTTTTGTTGAAACATGAGAAAAGTGGGAACTGCTTATGTTGACAGAAGATAAACAATTGCACAGTATAGTTTCATTTTAATTTGCAATACAGATTCCTATCAAGTTGCATTGTGTCCTCTGTCTGAAAGACTGCAGCCCAGTTCAAGCCTAACCATCAAATTAACCAAGACAATTCAGAGGACCATTGTTGATGAGTCCTGCTCCAAGAAAGCTTCCCATTCATTCCCTTTTCTACTGTGGAGCAAGTCAGAAGTAAACAGTCCATGTAATTTGTGCTGTCTTTATCTCTAGGAATGGAAAATGTTGTAAGAGTCAAATAATCCTCAGCCCTTGTTTAAGGACTTAAAGGCATCTAACACTGTTAAACTATACAAAGAGTCCTGTCAGTCATGTGTAAGATAGCAAATACACTTTTCTACCTTCAATTCCCTCAACCCAGTTTTCCTTTTGAGTGAGCGAGTGAGTCAATTAGGCTAAATTAAAAAACAAACAAACCTGTAAGTGCTGGCACTAGCTAGGTTGCACAAAACACAGGTCTACATCCCCTCCCCTCATCTGCACATAACATGGGCATGTGGCTGGCTGCCAATTCCAGCATTAGAATGAATTGCTACAGCTGATATACCAGCTCCAACTGACATAGGCTACTGAGGGTGTGTCTGGATTGCTGCAAAAATGGCCTCTGGGCTAAAACAAGCCGAGTACAAGATTGGTTAAAGCACACTTCACCTCTGCTTTGATGTTGTCAGAGAAATAAAAATACATGCAGTGGATCTTATGCTTCTGCATTTGGAACTAGGCCCCTCAGTGTTCAACAGAATTTATCTCCTAATTAGGTATGTTAGAATTGCAAGCTACTTGTAGCAAGCAGTGTGTCATATCATGGCATATATTATACCAGGAAAAACAAAACCACACCAAATAGTATCAGCCTGTTTCCTTACCGGCTCATTGATTTTTCGTCTTTAGTCTGATTTCATAACAAGGCAACCTAATCCACCTTAGTCTGGAAACAGAGTGCCAAACATTAAGGGTGCTCTCAGATAAACAGCTTTTCCAAGTCCACTTTAAATAAAGCAGGAGTTGGCCTTTATTGTTTTGATTATTAAGTTGTCTGGATATGAAATTGGGTCTAGGACAACTCACTGTAGCCAATTCACCACGACCATCTTGCTGCAGCCAACTCGCCACAGCCAATTCATTGCGGGACAAGAGTTACACCAATATCAAAGAAATGGTGGGATAGAATCATTAAAGAAAGGATGCAAAAGGAGGGACAAAATAAGATGTGAACTATTTTAAATAATTAAACTGAACCGTTGAATTGTTGAGTTGTCCTGTGGCAAGTTGGCCGTGGCAAGTTGGCCATGGTGAGCTGGCTGCAAGTTGGATGGAGCAAGTTGTCCCATTCTGCAACCAAAAGCCAACTAATGAGCATCAACAGAAAAGCATAGAAATGACTCTAGCAATAGGAGGTCATTCCTTGGCCAACGGGCAAGGAAGATCTCATTTGCCCGCCTAGTTTCACAACACAACCTTTCTCTTCTGCAAAAAAAATAAAAACCAGGTGTTCCTGTTCTTGTGATGGCAGCAGGTATTTATCCTGTCACATTTTAATCCTTTTCAGCCACTATGCTGGGATGCTGAGGGACCAAGTGTCTGCTCTAACTGCCATTCAGACTACTCCATGCAATGGAGACTACTACTCTTGTAGCCACACTCATGAAAAATAGAAGCTCCTCATCAGCAAGGAAAAGAAATACCTTCATGACTAAAACAGGGAAAAAAGAGTAGATAAGACACAATAAGCATCTATAAATGGGTCAGCAGGAGACTGAGTTCATTTTAATGGCTGAATTTCACCTCTATCCAAAAGAGCCCTTAAAATGAATTGAGAGTGTTCATTGTTACCCAAAATCCTGGGTTTTATTTTCTAGGATTTCTAAGCAGTTTAGTTTATTTATCTTGCAAGCCGATTCTCCTGGTTGCTTGAGGATGGGGAAAATATCAGCAAATCTTCTCTCATTTCCAAAGAATGAAGGCATTTTAGAAAGATATAAAGTTATCCTACACCCTATTTTGAAAATACAGAAAAACTCTCCCTACTTCTGTTCCTGCCTGCTTCATAAATACCTCTTTAACATAAAATTGATGCTTCAGAGGCAGTAAAAGTAGAATGAACACAATGTAGTAAATCTGATTTGTTTTATATGGGTTCACTGCCCAGGTTCCCAGCAAATGATTCAGCCAACAAGGGGAATGTACATCTCTCCCTGATAAAACAGAATTTGCTTCTATTTACAAGGCAAATTATTAAGGATTGAGTAGCTTGATCAATGCCAAGTAATAGAATGCTTGGCAATCAAGATTTGGCTACTTCTGCTCTCACGGTCAACGAAGACAATTAAATCCATCTCGCCTTCTCGTTGCCATAGTGCAGGCCTCATTCTGTTGTATTATTTAAATATCCTATTTGTTTTTCGTAAAGATGATAAAGTACAACAAGAGGATATTTCTCCATAATTATACCGGAAGCTATGTAGCATTTTTTTTTCTAAATAAAGAACTTCTTATGACACTAGATGCCTTTGGCATTTTTTAAAAAAACAATAAGCTTTAGCATCACATACTTCATACGTATTATCAGATTTTTCTTAGGTTTTTGCAAGACTTCAAAATATGGTCAGGAGGCATAAGGAACAGTCACTATTTTAGACCAGATATGGGTAGTCATGCTGGTAACTGAGAGAATTAATAGTTTATCTCGATCAGTCTTCCCCACCCTGGCATTCTTCAAATGTATTGAATTGTAATTCCACCATCTTTAGCAGGCATAGAAGAGGCTCAGGATAATTGAGAATGATAGGAATAGGATTTATATGATAGGAATATAATTCCTATCATATAATTCTTATCATTCCTTGAATAACTGGGAATGAGAGGAATTATAGCCCAACACATATGGGGGAAATGCCATAATGATTACAGTTATTGTTTTTCAAATGTCAAAGGTTTCCATTCACATCTCTTGTTCAGCAATGTAAAATTGGATGGGAGTGGATAAGAGGCTAGATGAAGAATTTAAATAATGTCTCACTAGTGTAAACAGTGTCATAAAATGCATCCTTGAGAATAATTGGCATTCATCTTTTGCTAGAAATAGGAGAACTAAAACGGGCACATTTACTCTTTTCTTGTGGAGAATGTACACCAATACATTCCATTCACATCATTGTTTAAATAATGCTAGTGGCAGTCAGTCCCACTGCTCAAATAGACAAATGGGTATTACATAAAGGCCTTTGAGAAACAGAGTATGTAAAAGTAGATGTGAAACTTTGAAGCCTGCAAGTATTGAAGAAATGAAGAAATGGTTGAGCAGGAAACAATTCCTCAACATGCTGCTGTTGACTTCCAGATAATTATGAGGGTCCTGGGGTGAAAAAGCTAGTATAAAACAACATGTATTAAATCTATAAAACTGACTCCCGAAATTCTGATAATTTGTTGCTAGGTTTTATATACAAAACAAACATCGTAAGGGAAACTACAGTGTGTTCTGACCCAGCTCCCCAAACACGACAAACCCTCTGTATTTAAATCAATGATTCCTTTATTGGAATACTAGCAGCCCCAGCAAAATGTTTCTCTCTCAGTGCAGGCTAACAAGTCTGTCTGGCAGGGAGATGAATAGTTGTCTGCCACATCTATTCATCTCTGCCCCCTGTCTTTTATCCCCAGAGCTAGGGTGGAGCTGAGCTATCAGCGGTAGCTCTTCTGTCCCAAGGATCGGGCCACAGATTTCTACTGGTCTCCTTTCCTCTGCCTTCTGCGCATCCGGCACTGGGTCCAGCTGTTCCTCCTCTTCTTTATTAGCCACATCCAGACCTGGGGGCTGTTGACTGTCCATCTGAGGACTGATGGATGGCCCAGGCTCCACCTCTGTATCTATCTCTGACAGCTCCATTCCCTCTTCCCCCTCGGAGGTCTTAGGTTGCCTTGATCCTGACCCTGACTCCCATACCTCCTCCTCATCTGATTTGGCTAGTGCCCGACAGACCACAACAAAGTGGCCCTGAGTTTTTGTGGTCATGAGGGGTAATATCAGGTAGACAGATGGGAACTTACTGTTTCCTGTCTTTGTCTTTCATTCTATTGGCTTTTAGTCTGTGAGATGACAAATCCTGGAGCCTTCTGCTTTTTCCCATAGCATGAAGCCTTTTTTCTGACTGACTCTTCTCTGATGAGATGTAGGTAGGTAGGTGCCTCACTTTGCCAGTCACTTCGATGCCTCCTTCTAGCCCTTCCCCACTTCCCTAATTCTTACTCAGGCTTAATGTAAGTATCAAGAATACTCATATGTACACACACAAAATTGCTTTCTCCAACAAGAACAAGCTAGTTAATATTCCGATGTGTCTCAAGATGCACTGCTCTATATCTGGGTATGTAAATTCAAGGAAATAGCTCAAATCCTTATTTTTATTTTCTCCACAGATTCACAAAAGTGTAAAGTCACTCTGTAGTTTGAAGCTCATCTTCTGTATCCCCCGTTGCAAAGTAGAATCTGTAATGTCTCTGCTATCTTCCTACAAAATGGCTACTTAAACTCACTTTCACTATTTTGATCAAAGAGCCCCTTTCAAGACATCTTTCAATCTGTTTTACTAAAAAAAAGAGTTTCCTGCCAAGTTTCTGCCTTTGGTCTCCAAAACTTTAGCTGTAATCTGTCTCCTAGAATTTTCTATCCATTTGTTCTAGTTCTGCTTGCTGTAACTACATAAAACTAATGGCAATTTTTAGCAGACCTCTACAAATTTAGAGATATAATACTTCTTGGGATCAATTTGGGCTTCATTTCATGTCTGCAGAAATAATTGGTAATCTGTTTCTTCAGTTAACAGAATTAATTAGAATTATTAATTTCCACAATACAGTACAGACTAATCCCCTCAAGCCTGTTGTTATATAGAGTTGCTTGTACATCTTCTTAGAGATCAAAGTGATTAATATAACATATTAAACGTAAATCAGTCCACTATAAAATGGTACCTTTTTAAAAAGGCATGGGGGAAATAAATATAGATCTATTTCAGACCAATGTGCACATCTATTTTATATTATCCAACTAGATTATAATTCTATCTATAGATAGAAAGCGATTTATTCAAAATAAATTGTAACTGGAAATAGTAAATGAACTGTTGGTATGTGACAGAGTATTAATATGAAGGTTTTTTTTAGACAAATCAGATCTTTTGCTCAAGGCAAGGACAATTTACCAAAGCCACATGCTATTAACAAGAGTCTGAAACTGTCAAAGAATTCAGGACCATTGGTAAGATTGCAACATAGAAGATTTATTTAAGTCTATACACATTAATCTGGTCAACTAAAGTTCAACACTTAAATCAGCACCAAATAAGGAATTATCTCTTTTACAGCAAACAGTCTGAGCCGTCACAAATCTTGTGTATCATTTGCCTCAAGGGACAGAAAATCAAGGGAATTCCAGCCCTTTTATATAATTTTGATCATTCTTATTAATTGTGGATAGACAAATATACACTTGCACCTGTGAATTTGGAGGGTGGGGACATGTGCTTTTATCTTTGCAAAGATGTCTTAGCTGGTGGGAGCATTTGTCCAGCTTTGTCTGGGTCCCAAAGTTAAGCAGGATTGAGCACATTAATACGTGAACAGGGGATCTTTGGACAATAAAATGCCAATAGGTTAGATTCTGAAGTTGAAAAATTATCTTTGAAGTAGTATTGGCAAACTACTTCCAAGAACACTACCTGGATGTATCTATTAAATCAATAGGAGTTGTGTTTGAATTGGACTCCACTTTTATTTTGTCTTTCTTAATTTTGGCTTCTCTTCTCTTCCTAGCAATTTCCACTGTTTGTTCTGACACCCAATTTGCATTCTTCCAATTCCAGATTTCCAGTTTCTTTTCATATTCACCCTTAACATCTTCCTTAAGTTCATTCCAGAGTTGCTCTGGTTCTCTACCCATGAGATTCAGGACTCCCCAGATTTCAGATGTTGAATTTGGAAATGAAATGGTGTAGAAACTGGTTGGCTTTCTTCTTCTTTAGCTTAAGTTGGAACTTAACTTCAAATTGCTGTGCTGAATCCTGTCTTTCTCAACCTGCTGCTATTTAGTTAGCCCTGTTGATTAGGGAACATTGTTGATGAAGTACCATACATCTGAAGGTTGTCGTGAAATGATTTAAAGCACTTTGGCCATATGACCACATAAGCATCTTTGGATAACACTGGTTTGTTCCCTTGTCCCCTAGAGTTAGACACCACTGGACAATAGGGGAAATGTTTCCCTTAGAATGGAAAATATAGGAGACATAATTTTTTTAATGTAATTCTCCTCCTCATCCCTTCCTATGACTCATTTTCGGGATGTGGGGGTTGCATTTTTCTCCAGTTCTGCTGGCAGCATTGGATCAAATTTGTCACTTATATGACCCCTGATTTTTTTTTTTTTATGAGAGTGAATCTGGGATAGAATCTCCAGTAAAATAGAAGAGGTTGAAAATATGCAATTCAGTAATTAAATCAGAACCTGACCGGTGGCTTATCAGTGACATTCATTTCACCTGGCAACTGAATGTACTTTTTTCCATCAACATATTTGGAAAAATGCTATCAATGCATATGTAAAGAAACAAGGCTGGTATCACCAATATGTCTCCTCTATCAAAATCAAGTTATTCCTAAATGTTAATTATGGGCAATTTATCATCTGGGCTTTCTGCCGAATACCACATGTGACTCTATTCAATGGATAGCCCCCACTTTCCCTCACATTTCTTTTCATATGCAAAACCTTCTGCAATGCTTTTCTTTTGGCATTTGTTATTGTTAGCTTGAGAACTTTGCCAAAACACACATGGATTTGATTGCAAAGTACGAACCAATGAAATTCTATTCCCCCCCCCAAAAAAAGAGAACTCCCCATTTAAAGGCAGATCCCTTAAAGTAATTTACCAGAATTCTTCAGTCTTTAATGAATCAAAAATATTAAAAATGGATGTGGAGAAAGGCAGCTGTGTTTACGTGCTCTTCTTTTCATACTGAGTATCTCATTTTAAAAGCCAGAACTGTGCTTCAGGAAACACTTAATTTGGAAAGAGTTTTGTAATCCTCAATCTCCATCTGAGAATTATGATAACATAACAGAGATTACTTGCAGACTGCATGAAAGGACACAGCCCATGCAAGTGCAATCCTGAAATCTAACTCACAAAAGCACTGGCTGAACAATGGTGTCTTATAGTCTTCTGCCCTATGGATGAATTTTGTCTTTGCTGCAGTGTCAACTCATAATATTGAGAAATCCTGAATGGGAGAGTGAGAAAATCAAGGCCAAGGCCAAAAAATCCTCCGATTCATTATTTCCAAAGAAACTAGATACTGATAAAATAACTTTTTGGGAAGTACAGGATCCAATCTGGGGCAGTCACCGCAGGGGTGGGTTGCAAAGTAGATTACCATCAGTTCAGTGGGCGTGGCTTGGTGGGCGTGCTTTGCGTGCGTACACACACTTTTCACGTGTGCGCGCATTAAATGTGCACTTTGCACATGCGCAGAGACTTTCCTACTCACCTCCTGCAATCCTGTACTCTCCCTGTAGTTTCAGCAGCTGACACGCGACAATCTGCTGTGTTGCGAAAAGCAACTGCGCTTCAAAAGCAGGGAATAAAAGTCAGTATGGGAGCCTGGGCAGGCGAGTGGGCCCAACGGCAGCTCCTCAGAGAACTGGTTTGGTCTCCGCTGATCTTTGGCGCTACCGGTATGCCAGAACCAGGCCAAACTGGTAGAATAGCACCATTGGGTCACTGGGACCAGAGGTTTTGTCTGCCGAGCTTTTGGACTCATGCTGGAGCCCATCTTCAGGGAACTTCTCTCTAACTTCTGTCTCTGAAGATGGGCTCCAGCATGAGTCCAAAAGCTCAGAAAACAAAATCTCTGGTCCCAGTGACAGACCCAGATTGAATCCTGTAGCATTATCCTGAGCCACATATATTCACCTTCATTTGTTTTGGGGAAGTACCTATGGATTTCATTTCATTTCAGAATCTGAGAAAAACTCCTTTGTTCACTTTACCTCAGAAGAACACAAAATAAGACTTGTAGCTTTGTGAAACCTATGAAAGCCCCATATTCCTTCCAGAAAGGTTAGGCTCCCAAATTTGACTTTTATATATATAAACAGTAGGCAAACAGGCAAACAGTAAACGAACGTTTTAAGAATCTGTAGAATTTAAGCACCTCAAAATTCTAGTGTACACATTCAAATCATGCCTATTTTGGATTTGGCCTGCCTACTTTTGGAGTATAGTTGTTAAAATGCCATTTAAAGCCAGCAAAACTCTTAAATCAACACAGCAGTGCACTAAGTCCTTATACTATGAATGGCAGCTGATTTTGTTTAAAATACAGGCCAGCCAAAGGCTGCAGTAGCAATGACTATGTTGGCAATGACTATGGTATCACAGGGAGAGATGGGGTAGTCTCATTTTCCCTAAATATGTGTGGCTAGTTTGTTTGTTTTTTAAAGAACAACCACAATTAGAGTTTTCACATATTATTTTTGTTTTAACAAAAGCTTAGCAGAATATTATGCTATAATTATTCAGTGATGGGAGCCACTGGAAGCCACATGACAAGCCATAGATGGCTCATTCCTGACTAGACCATGCCGCTTGTTTTTTCATTTAAGTAGAGCATCTTCCCAAAAGATTTCTGTCTCTCTTAACTCATAAATCCTTCCAGTCAGAATTCAGGCCCAGTTATGGGACAGAAATAGAATCACATTTATTGATGATCTCTAACAAGAATGGGATGGGGGTAATGCATCTATCCTTCCTCTCCTTGACCACTCAGTAGCCTTTGATACCATTGATCATGGTATCCTTTGGGGTCATCTGCAAGGTATGGGTTGATTTGGTTCCTTTCTCTAAGGTCAACCCCAGCAATGTTGATAGGGAGTGAGAGATTCAGCCCATGGCTGTTCCTGTGGTGGCATCCCGCAGGGCTCCATATTTTCGCCACTCCCTTTTTAACAAATACATAAAGCCATTTGGTGAGTTGATATGCCACCACGGGATAAACTCACCCATTCTGGGTGATCCAAGTGATGTTGTTGCTTCCCTCTCATGGTAGCTGGAGGCTTTGGAGGTCTGGGTTGGGAACAACAGGCTCCAGTGAAACCCCAGTAAGACTGAGTGGCTTTGGGTGTGTGAAGCTTTGGTTCTGGGACTTTAACATCTTCAGTCCCAGATGCGGTTCAAGTTCCACAAACACATCCATGTGCAATCTGGAGGTTCTCCTGGACTTGCTCAATGAGCAGGTCACAGTAATGGCTAGGACAGTTAAATACCAGTTGCCCTCTTTCCTGGATTCGGGAGTTCCTGCACTCAGTCATTCAAGCCCTGGTCATCTCAGTTGGTCTACTGCAATGCGCTATATATGGGGCTACCCTTGATCTGTATCTGGAAGCTTCAACAAAATGCAGCTGCATGGCAATTCTTGTGGCCCCTAGGCTGACCTATCTCAAATCACTGTTCTGAGAGCTGTTTGGTTGCCAGGTTGCCAATGGCATTAGCCATCATTCCGATGGCATTAGCTTACCCACCTGCGCTAACAGAAAAAGTATGCTGCGAACCCCATCAACCAGGGAATTCTGGCTGGTGGGGTCCAGAAAAGAGCTTTACTGCTGTGGTGCCTGTCCTCTAAAACTGTGGTGCTTGTCCTCTAGGATAGAAGGCTGAGTCAACCTTGAGCCGGTCAGGATCAGGACTCCTGGCTGTGAGCAAAATCAGCCTGCAATGCTGTATTCTAACTACTGTGCCACCACACAGGACTTCACAGGTCAAAACCAGAATTAAAATGACATGCTTTAAATGAAAAAAAATACACTTCAGATGGTTATGTGTTAAGTATTGATCAAACCACATACAAACAAGCAGAAAAATATGCAAGTAAACTACACACAGCAAGTGTTTAATGAAAAAAAAGAGTTTAATGAAAAAAAGGACTAGGGGTGACATGATAGCAGAGTTCCAATTTCTAAGGAGCTGCCATAAAAAAGAGAGGGTCAAGTTATTCTCCAATGCGTCTGAAGGCACAACAAGAGGCAATGGATGTAAACTAATCAAGGAGCGATCCAACCTGGAAATAAGGAGAAGTTTCCTGACAGTTAGAACAATTAATCAGTGGAAGGACTTGTATCCAGAAGTTGTGAATGCTCCATCACTGGAGGTTTTTAAGAAGAGATTGGACAACCATTTGTCTGAAATGAGATAGGGTTTCCGGCTTGAGCAGGGGGTTGGACTAGAAGACCTCCAAGGACCCTTCCAACTCTGTTATTCTGTAACCACCAAATAAACATATTGGTATTAAACCATAAAAGAGTAATACATACCCCATTTCAAGAGCTAAAAATTGATGGTATATTTCCTGCCATTCTGAGGCAGGAAACATAACAAATAGAAGTTATAAAGCAAAATTAAGCTCTAAATCGATTAAAGTCTTCCTCTAAAAGAAAATATCAGACCTGCCCAAAAGTGAAAATCCCCACCTATTTTGCATTATAGTCTTACCAGGACACGTATGGTTCCAGCCACCAAAAAATGGCTCTCCCAAGATTACCGTCGTCACATTTATTTCAAGCTCAGAAAATAATAATAATTTCAATTTGTTTTGCTTTTGTTACAGCAAAGAAAAATGGTTCTTTTTGTTCATATAATTCACAGTCAGGAGATGACACTGACATTTTCTCCTCTATATTTAGCATCCTCATTGTCTGGTGCTAATATGTGGCTGTCATTGACTGCTTTTAATTAGATGACAGAACAATGAACATGTCAAACTCTATTGCATTTTCTCCCACCATCATCATCACTTTGGCAAATAATTCCTGAGCAGTTCTGTCTGCCAGAATGACTATTACACAGCACAATTCATCTGTGTTTTGGGGAACTGATTTCTCACCTTTTCCTAGGCTCTTTTAGTCTACATTGATTATTCACAAATCTTAAAATGCTCTTTTTGTATTTAATCCACCTGTCATTACAGATATTTAAAATTGGAATAAGTGCTTTTCATGCAGAATAAACCCCTTTAGAGCACTTACATATATCAATTTTCATCCACAAATTGCATGCCAGTGTCAAAACTAAACTAAACATGAAATATTCCTGTTCAGTTTTAAAAATAAAGCAGAGGAGTGGGGCAATTAGTTGACTCATTGTAGTAAGTAAGCCTAAAACTCTTCATATTTCTATCC
Organism: Notechis scutatus; assembly: GCF_049901735.1. Classification (NCBI taxonomy): domain Eukaryota; kingdom Metazoa; phylum Chordata; class Lepidosauria; order Squamata; family Elapidae; genus Notechis; species Notechis scutatus. The sequence goes on along the minus strand of NC_142010.1, from coordinate 90,181,619 downwards.
TCTGTTCTGTTCTTTTAAGTAACTGTTAATAAAGTTGAACAAAGACATGCAATTTAAAATAAAAATATAGATATTTATAACTGTTGCAATTTTTTTCCCTTTCAAAAATGCCATCTACCAGTAATGGACCAAGATCTGCCATTTCTTTTGAAGAGAGTTTGGTGACAATGTGATGCTCGAGTCTAATGGGTCCATCTGTGAACGAAATCTGCCACAAATGTAAAATTAGTATGGCAAAACTCCTGTTTCTAAAGTTTAGCCTTAATATGTTAATAAGGAAAACCTTACTCCAAATTCTATGGATTTCCTTTTCCAATTTCAAAAAATAAAAATCACTTGACATAAGTGTCAGTGGGAATTTGCATCTTAAAGTGTCATTCTCCAAAAAAGAATTCCATCAGTAATCAATTAATGTACAGTACAAGAAATCAATGGCACATAGCACCAAAATCACATGGCTCCTTACCATCTCAGCTAATAAAATATGTGATTACTTCATGAAGTCCAAGTATTAATTCACAGTAGGTTCAGACCCCTTTAGAAGAATATAATTCCAAAAAAGATGGGACATTTGTATCTCCAATCCAACTTATTAAGGCCATTACTTTCAAACATTTTAAGCTAAGTAATACCATAGTACAGCTGCTAAGCCCTAATATTTTCTGAATAAGCCCAAGTTCAACAACATACATCATTATTGCCATAAGCCTGGAAAATTATATACCTCTATGGAAGAAAATTTTTCCCCGATTATCAAGTTCTGCTCTGTTTTCATTCGTTATTCATTCTTTCTGTTTATAACATATATTGCTCGACATAAACTCTCAGGTCTCAGCCTTCTTGAAAAAGACAACTTAAACTGGATTTATAAGAACTATAAATGCATGTATTAGTAATGGCTAATTACATTACTGATGGAAGTCAAGACATTGTGGCAAGAATCATTATGAACTTAGAAAGTTATGTCCCTGAAGTTGTTGGAATTAAGAGTAAAGGAGGATTATTTATATCATATGTTACTTGAGCTGTTGGTTACAATGGAAAATAAAATGCTGGGCTAACTGGACATTTGATAAGATCCAGAAATACTCTCTCTCATTGTTTTGGTCATTTCATATGTATTTCCCCAAACACATCCTGGGAAAGGGTTTCAAGGATTTCAGCCTGCTGTGCTTACAAATCTGTTATAGGCTTTAGTGAAAAGTATATATTTAAATATTCAAATGAGCCAGGCATGCTGGGACATTGACAATATTTCTATCCTTTAAGACATTTTTAAAGTTTAATTTTAAACATGGATGTCTGCACAAAGCTATTTGCATTTAAAAATCAGGTGTATGTTTCTATTTTTTCCATGGCACATGTATTTAACACAAAGCTAATAAATAACCATTGAAAAACCAATGCTCAATAAATAAGACTACACATTAAAAATCTCTGGATACTCTAAGATTACTGTTGTCAACAGTTTCACAATTAGTTTTGTTGCTTGACTTTTTAAAAAAACTTATTCTTTTGAAAACTACAACCCTTTTCTTTAGCTACATCACATTCATCCCAAATTAGACAAGAAATAATAGTGATTACTTGACCGTACGAGCAAAATATGTAACATAAGAAGGCTGTTAGTATGAAACACAGACTGGGATACAAATTCTTCTGTGGATGTGAGAATTTTCTGTCAGGATCCACTACAGAATCAAACTCAACATGCTATATACTGATGAGCTAACTATCCCACCAAAAGCTTTCATGCAAATCAATTAAATTCCATCACTTTGCATTACTTCTAGAGGAGTTACATATTCTCGTTGCATAGCTAAAAATGAACTCATTCAAAGCAACTCATTCAAAGCCTACAGATAGAAGGTCTCTAAACATTTCAATTCACAAGAAGTACAGAGCTGGCAAAATGGTCAGTGTTTGCCAACTTGTGCCAGCAGTTTCTTGCCTCATAGCCAAAGCCTACAAAGACACACACTTTTTAAAGATCTGAAAGGTGTTATGTGAATAACTCCTAATGGAAATAATCTCCTCTTTGAAGATGTTAATCATTGTCTTTGTCACACTGCAGCCAGGAGAGGGCAAACATTAGAATGCTTGAAATGGATGTTAGGACATTCAAAATAGGCAAAATCAATAGGCCTGTTTCTTGACATCTGTATAGCTGTTCTGCTAACATAATTCGCATCAAGCTGACTGCTTCTTATAATACGCAAGTGCTTTATTATATGCCAGCTGTTACTGTATGCAGATGAATTAGGTCCTGTGTGTAAATACAGGGTTCTGCCTAGAAAAGGTAAAACAGGAAATCTTGAACTGAATGTGCTATGAATGAAGATTTCTTTGATCCCCTCAGCCCAAATAGAACAGAACAGAACGGAACAGAACGGAACGGAACAGAACAGAATACTTTATTGGTCAAGTGTGATTGGACACACAAGGAATTTGTCTTGGTGTAAATACTCTCAGTATACATAAAAGAAAAGATACATTTGTCAGGAGTCGAGAATCATAAGGTACGACACTTAATTATAGTCATAGGGTACAATAAGCAATCAATTATACTAGGAAACAGTCAATATAAATCGTAAATATACAAGCAACAAATTTACAGTCATACAGTCACAAATGGGAGGGGATGGGTGATAAGGAGTGATTACAAGATTAACAGTAATAGTAGTGCAGACTTTGTAATAGTTGAACAGTGTTGAGGGAATTATTTGTTTAGCAGAGTGATGGCTTTTGGGAAAAAACTGTTCTTGTGTCTAGTTGTTCTGGTGTGCAATACTCTATAGCGTCGTTTTGAGGGAAGGAGTTGAAACAGTTTATTTGTCTGTCATCTGTAGCATTATGAAGTAATACAATTCTCCCTCCTTTCAGATGCACGCCTGTTTTTTCACTGGTATGGCAGTTTTTAGCTGCAGAAAATACTTAGAGAATATGTAACTCCTCTAGAAGTAATGCAAAGTGATGGAATTTAATTGATTTGCATGAAAGCTTTTGGTGGGATAGTTAGCTCATCAGTATATAACATGTCATCTGAAGTATGTAGTCCCAGAAAAAAATGTATTGGCAGGGATCTGCATACAGTGCTTTGTTTTTCATAACTTCCTTTTCTTCGTGAGCCTGATTTATAGAATTGGAATAATTAGAAAACTGAGTCATGTATTAGACCCTGCACTGTAGGTGGAATATGCAATATGGGTGTTTTGTCTATGCATCTAGGAAGGCACAACTAATTGTAACATATCTATTATCACTCTCTTTTTTTACTGTAAAAATAAATCATATGAATCTCATCTTCTCTTGCTCTTAAAAATCTTTTCCAGTTTGTGTCTACAAAAGTTACCCAAGGGAATGGAGCAAAATGAAACAACCATTGAAAGACACACAATCTGCATTGCGGAAAGCTCTAAACAGATTGTGATGGAGTCACAGCCTTTCTATACTTCATACAATAGAACAAAGCTACTCAATTCAAGGATGTTTGATCTGCCTCTTGCCATGTGTTCCAATGGGTGTGTGCAACCCTGTTGCTGAAAGGATTGGAATAGCAGGTATCAGGAGACTAATATCCTCTTAAAATTCTCACATAGCAACAGTGCAGGTTACTATAGAAACCTGAGGATTATTTTTAGAATTCATCATGTTTTAACATTAGTAAGCCCATCATGAGTCTTAAAGAGGAATACTGTATTTCTCAGAACCTTCCCCACTCTCTTCCCATTTTCTACTGATTTCAAAACTAAATAGGGCCAGAATGGTATATGATTATGAAACTGAATCAGAAAGATCCAGATTCACATTTCTCATTCAAACATGGAAAATCACTGGGTGATTTAGGACCAGTTTCTACCTTTCATTTCACATGTTCTTCATTTTTACCTCACATGTTGTGGAGAAAAATAGGAGGAGGGATTCCATACATGCTATCTTTGGCAAGTGGAAGATACGAGTCTTCACTTTCATAGAACATTTATTATAGTTATTGTTTTGTTTTTATGTCTTTGTTACACTGATGCTTTTTATTAACTACAAAATGCTTTGCAAGTCAATTTGCAAACCTTTATGCATTATAACAGAATATAAGACCGATTAATTAAGTAAATAAATAAGCATGTTTTAAAAATGTACTGTACTATCAAAATATACTGTACCATCAGAAAATAGGACTTGGTACACATCAATCAGCAATGCTAAAACAAAGAGAAATCTGGAAAATAATATACCATTAATTTACCAATTTCAGACATTCATTCAATCAATCAATCAGTCAATGAGACTAAGAGATCTGACCTTGTCTTACATAAAATTATATTTTTCTCTACTTGTTTATGCTCTTTAAAAAATCTAAAATGATTGCAAATAAGGCTAAATACCACAAAAAAAGGAAGGAAGAATGTATCAGTAAATTATTGAAGAACATTTGGACAAATAATTTTGGATGCAGAGACTATTTATCTTTGATCATTTTGGTTTATAACTTCATTTCTCGTTACCTGTTTTATTTTGGTTGATTTTCCAGCTGAAAAAGCAGTCCCTAACATAAGCATTTGTCCTATATCATCAGTGAATATAAAAACAAACAACTGATTCAATTTCTTTGCTATTTTCTTATCCTATTTTAAAGCAATGTTATTTCACATATCATGCCACATTCTTATTTTTGTTGCTTTTCTTAATGTTTGTCGTCATCTGCTCCTCAAAATCTTTATTGTTTGTCCTTTTTAATCAATTGCTGACATATCTTTTGCAGATTTTGTATTTGCTTTTGCTCTCATTTTAATAATACTTCCATTTTGTTAAAAAAAGACATTATTTCCTTTAATGGTATCTCTGACTCTGGTTAGTAATTATTTTGAAGTCCTCTTGGACTTGGTGTACCTCTGGTAATTTAAAATATACATTCTGGATGAAATTATGTTAGGTTGGTTTTGAATACACTCAAAGCATTGAGGCAAGAGTAATTTTATTGATTCTCTCAACAAGTTGACTGGACAGAACTACTAATGCAAATGTTGTTTTGCATATTATCTATATCAGAATTACTTACAAGCAGCCCCCCCCCAAAAAAGTGGGTCAAATTCTGATAGGAGTCTGAAGAATGTCAAATATTTATCTTTTTTTTTTTTTTAAATTTCATAGAGAGAGTTAGCCTATTTGGATACTATCCACTTTTTTGCTTAAGAATTTCATTTTTCATCTCTTGTACTTTCCTTGTAAGTTCCAGATGTTCTTTTTTGTTTAAATCTTCAGTTTCTGAGACAAACGTAGGTCAAGCAAGTCTAACGAATGGAATATTTGCATAATTCATTACAAGCCAAAAACCTGACATTTCAATAGTTTTACTAAATCTTTGGTACAAGAATTTAAATACATTTATCTGCTGAGGTAAGAAACTGGATTCTGTGGCTGTTATTCTCAGTTCATCCTATTCATCTATGACCAGTTCAATATATTAACACAAACATCCTTATTTCAGACTTGAGGGAAATGAGAATTATAACAACCTGCAGCAGCCTTGAATGAATGCAACTCACTAGAATTGCTGCTGCACCACAATATGGAATCTTTTCACACCTTTCAGTTTTATTTCACACACAATATTTCAAACAAGATCTTGTAATGTCTGCCTTTGTGAATGTGATTGAAAAAGAAAGAAAAAGGAATTAGGTGTTAACACAGTAGATATTCCAGTATTTTGTGCTATAGACCAGTTTTCTCAATCTTATGCCTTCCTTGCTAATTAAGAATATGTACCAGACTGGAGATTTTACTTACTTACTTACTTACTTACTTACTTACTTACTTACTTACCAATATATATACCAATATATATGGTATATCCCCAACTCAAACATAGGTGACTCTTACAACATATATATGATGAAAACAATGAAAAATGTAAAAACAATGAAGCATTATAAGGAGCATATTTGAAAAATCTGTTAGAAGTATTAATTTCTTAAAATTATTACTGACAAAAAGTAAAGTACCCCTTTAACTAAATTCAGTTCCTGATACCTTCATAGATCTGCCCATGTAGCTTTCATCATAATAATGTGGCATACAAAATATTTAAGTAGTTTTCTCATAACATGTACTGTACTGGTCAATGAAAATTTTTGAGGTAATACCTATTGTGTAACTTAGCATCTGATTATGGTTTACAATCCAGCTATCAGGACATGAACAGTAAAATCATAATGTAAGCAAATTTATAAGAGACAATCAGATAGCCTTTTGTGAAATGGGTTCCAATAGGAGTTTTGCAATATAACTTCTGCAACAGGAATCAAGATGAGGACAAAATCTCAGAAACATGAAGTTCAAATCTCCAACTGAATTTCTCCAGCTTAATTTCATTGGGGAGAAAGTAATATCTATGCTGACACCTAGATCACAAAAGAATGAACCCTGACACCTAGATCACAAAAGAACAATTTCTGGCATGTTGGTTCAATTAACTGAAATTATAATATTGATTTAAAGCATCTGTCATAACTATTGTTCTATACTTATTAATCACACTAAGTCTAATTTCTTTTCACATTTTATTGCCAAATGTATATAATGATGTAGGATATGATTTTAAGAATACGGAAGCCACTCCTAAAGAGTGCCTGCTAATTATGAAATTACTTTGTGTCCATAGATGTTCAAACATATTTTCATATGCCAAACAGAACTAACTACTAAGTGTTGCTGGGTAAATATAAATAAATGGATAAGGCAAAGCTTTAAGTGGTGCTATATCATGGATATATAACACTTCGTGGTTTGGGCCATGATACCACAAAGTAAAAGATCCTCGCTAAGCAAAAAGGCTAGTCCTTGGAGGATTGGGATACTCAGAACCACTGTATCACATCTTTCAAAAATCCTGGAGCACTGGGGAACTACCAGAGGACTGGAAAAGAGCTGATGTGGTTCAAAAAAGGGAAAAAAACAGACCCAGGAAACTATGGACCAATCAACCTAACATCAATACCCAGGAAGATACTGGAAAAGAATTTAAAAAAACAGATCTGCCAACATCTAGAAACAAGTAAAGTAATAACTAGCAGTCAGCGTCGGTTTGTTAAAAACAGATCATGCCAAAACAATCCTATTTCATTCTTCAACATAGTGACTAAATTAGTAGACCAATGAAATACAGTATATTATAATATAATATACTTAGTATAAAAAAAAAAAAAAAAAAAAAAAAAAAAAAAAAAAAAAAAAAAAAAAAAAAAAAAAAAAAAAAAAAAAAAACAAATAAGTATAATATACTTAGATTTCAGCAAGGCATTCAACAAAGTAGACCACAACCTACTTCTTAGTAAGCTAGAAAAAAATGGGATAGATAGCACCATCACTAGATGGACTCGCAACTGGCTGACAAACCATACTCAACGAGTAGTCCTTAATGGGTCTAAGTCTACATGAAGGGGAAGTAAGCAGTAGGGTACCACAAGGTTCTGTCTTAGGCCCAGTACTCTTCAATATCTTCATTAACGACTTAGATGAGGGAGTAGAAGGGGAACTTACCAAATTTGCAAATGATATTAAGCTGGCAGGAATATCTAACACCCCAGAAGATAGGCTCAAGATCCAGATGGATCTTGACAGATTTGAGCACTGGGCGCTATCTAACAAAATGAAATTCAGTGTAGAGAAAAGTTAAGTCCTACACTTAGGCAAGAAAAACCAGAAGTACATATATAGACTGGGTGAAACCAGGCTTAATAGCAGTAACTGTGAGAGGGATCTTGGAGTCTTAGTGGACAACCAGCTAAATATGAGCCAGTAATGTGCAGCAGCAGCCAAACAAGCCAATGCAATCCTAAATTTCATTAACAGAGGGATACAATCAAGATCAAGTGAAGTACTAATACCACTCTATAAAGCCATAGTAAGACCACACCTAGAGTACTGCATCCAGTTTTTTGGACCTTTTGGATGGATGGATGGACGGACGGACGGACGGACGGACGGACAGACAGACAGAATGCGACAGCGGCGGCACTTTGGGAAAGCGGTGGCAGCGGCTTTTCCTAACGTGCTGCCGCATTCGAGGCACTGGTTCTGGAGCATTACTACAGTCAATGGGTGAACCTGCAGGGCCGGCACCTCAAACGCCCCCTGCTGCCTCTTAGCATCCCCAAAGGGGCCGGCAGAGGGAGGCTAAGAGGCAGCAGGGGGGCGTTCGAAGCGCCTGCCAGCCCTGCAGTTTCACCCATTGACTAGCACTGCTCCAGAGCCGGCACCTCCAATGCGGAAGCGGTGGCACATTACATGCCGCCACGGCCACGTTCGATGCACCGCCCCCTGCCGCCTCTCAGCACCCTTCTGCTGGCCCCATTGGGGATGCTAAGAGGCAGCAGGGGGGGCGTTTGAGGCGCCAGCCAGCCCTGCAGGTTCACCCATTGACCAGCACTGCTCTGGAGCTGGCTCCTCAATGGGTGAAACTGCAGGGCCGGCTGGCACCTCAAATGCCCCCCTGCCGCCTCTTAGTGCCCCTCTGCCGGCCCCCTTGGGAACACTAAGAGATGGCAGGGGGACAGTGCATTGAATGCTGCCACGGCGGCACATAACGTGCCACCGCTTCTGCATTGGAGGCGCCGGCTCTGGAACGGTGCTACAGTCAATGAGTGAACCTGCAGGGCCAGCGCCTCAAGTGCTCCCCTGCCGCCTCTTAGAGCCCCCTTGCCAGCCCCCTTGCCTCTTAGTGTCCCCCCAAGGCATTCCACCGCCCTCCAGGGGGCAGTACCGCCCACTTTGGGAACCACTGGTCTAACCTATCCCTTCCAGGATTAGAGCCATGGAAATCCTGTCAGTTCCCTGCAATGATAAAGCAAATAATTCAGATTTATGAATGACTGGTATTTCTTCTGTATTTAAAAAGACTTGCTTGCTTGTCTATTTATTTTGACATTTATTTCAACAAAGAGTATAGCAGAACTTTAGACATGTCATGGGTAAGAGAAGAAAGTGAAATGGGAAAGGCAGATGCCCAGTGCAAATGCAAAAAAAAAATTCGTCCTGTTTCAAGGAAATTATGAATTTTCCCAAGATTCTAAGAACAGAATCAGGCATGAAGGTTGGTACAAAAACGGTTAGGCTTTTTCCCCCTGGTAATTAAGATTGATTGATAGGCAAACCCTAACCCTTTTGTGTTTTCTTTTATAATGTGGAATAAAAAAAAATGAGTTGCTTCAGTAATGTGTTTCCTCAGCACAGCTCCCTATTATGACCTATCTCAGGTGGGAATGAGAATCTGAAAAAAAAAGACATGTCATAGACAAACAATGCTACTCATTGCAAAAAGAAAATGGGGAAAGGGACAATTCTGACATTTTTAACAATAGCTCAAAAGTTGATAGTTACTACAATCAATTAATAAGCAATCCATTCACCAATTCAATAGTTTCTCCCCTTCTACCACCCTGGAAATAAATGTGCACTCAATTTTTTAAAAAGCTCCCCTTCAACAGTCTATATGGGAAATGTTCTCATGTTCTGACATAACCAAGCCACCTACGGTCTACTGATTTTTTTTCCTCATTACAATCATATTTGCTGGAATCTATATGGCATCCACAAAGATTTATTACAATGGTGCAAGTAGTTTAATGTTACACAACAATCCTGGCCCCTGAAATGGAGAATGCACAGGATACTCTCACTTCACATGGCATTTCTTGATGTTTCACAAATGGTTATGTGTGTCTGGTATTCTGGTTCTTTTAAGCACTGAATTACTCCCCCTCAATTTAAAATGTATTAGAATTGTAAAAGGGAGGTCTGAACAAAGGTCTTGTTAGAACAAACAAGCAGAATCCTAAAAGAAAAAGAGATGTACAAATTTTGCAATTTTTAATATGTTAAAAAAATTAAGTAATATTATCCAAAAAGCACAAACATCAACCATCGATTTCTCACGCTGGCAATGAAATTAAGACATCAGCAGTAAATTCCAAAGCCTCATTGAGTTCAAACTTAATTTATGTAGGATTATAACTTCAATGAGTCATTCTGCAGACCCAGCTATGCTTACTTGGAATTAGATCTTATTGAATGTAGCTGAAGTAAGGTTGCAATTTGCTATGTGTACTTACATGGGAGTAAGCTGTAGTAACCTCTCTGTGGGCATGCGAGCTGTCACCCCAGCTCAACTCTGCCACGCATGTGAGTGCGTCTCCTGCCAGCCAGCTGGTCTTTGGGTCTCTCCTGTACATGCACAAAGGGCAGGGCGCATGCATGGGGGACATGAACACACTGCATTTTGGGGGTGTGCACGAACGCACGTGCTTTGAGCACTCAGTCCCAAAAAGGTTAGCCATCTCTCTTATAGGGATTTCAGTGAAGTATTCTCTGGTAAACATACATTGGAGTAGAATGCAATTCGTCAGGAGCCTCCCACAGCTGTATACAATGTGCTAATTTGTTTTTGCAAACTGTAAATTGCATGAGTGAATACGATCATATTGGAAAGGAGATATGTCACTGCAAAAACACAGCTGACATGTTCTATTTGCTTTATTCTCTGGTAGTCAATATCTTATAGTAAGCAATCAGCAATAAATAAATGAACAAACAAATAAACAAACAAACCTGTTTCTTAGAATAAGCAGACCCAAAAGATTCATTGATTCATTTTAACCCTGAATAACCACCTAGATTATGTTATAAAAGTAAAGACTCCTTTATAAACTGAACTCTCTGTAACTTTAGGTACATGCGTATGTAATTTCCCTGGCAACAGAAGTTTTCAGCCATTGCCTTCTTCCAAACATTCCCTGGAAGTTTTCCACCCCCAATACTAAGTAGTCCCGGGTTATTCAAATCCATGCTCAAAATAGACAACACCTGTTTTTTTCTTTGTAAACAACCATTGCCAGTACTAAACATAGACACCAATACAGATACACACACACAATTAAATATTGCTGAATTCAACAAAAGTGACTCCCAGCAATATACTGTACAACGTAAAAAAGTAAACAAACTGGAAAAAAAATCAATTAACAAATGTTTATTGTAGAAAATCTGTTATATTCAATGAAGTGTGAAAACATCATTGTTTGTCAAAATTCTGTCTAAAACTATGGAAAGTCATAGATCAGGGGTGTCAAACTCAAGGCCCGAGGACTGGAACCCATCTGTAGGGTGCTTAGATCTGGCCCACAGGGCCATCCTGGAAACAGTGAAGGACTGACCCGTGGTACCTCTGCCAGTGAAAATGGGCTCCCAAGCTCCATTTTGGGCTGCAACGGCCTCCTCCAACCCTGTGCCAGCAAAAACACAGCTCAGGAGGGCACGCACAGCAGAGTGCTCAGGCCACCACAGGCACCCCGACACACGTGATGTCAAGCTGGCCATGCCCCCCCCCCCACTCCCCTGAGGTCAAACACAACCCTGATGCAGCCCTCAATGAAATCGAGTTTGACACCCCTGCCATAGATAATGTCAATAATGCTGGTTTAAAGGGACAATTGGTCGGCCATATATAATTGTCAGCATTCCAGAAAATTCCACTCCAACAAATAACTCCAAGACAGACATCCTCTCAAAAGATCTGCTTTATTTGGATGGTAATCCGGCACATCTGGGGAATCCAGAATCTGAAAGTTCCCGGCTTCCTTGCAAGAAGTAAAAACTACAAATCCACCCCCTGCACCCATCATTGCATCACATGCCCCAATCATCATCCATCCTAACTTGGGACATCCCCTCACCCAGGTGCAGAAATAACATGACCTTGACTTAAAAGAAGAATGCTATTATGTCTAACCAGATACGCTCCAAGAAATTTCCCCCTCCCATTTTCCCAAGCTCAAGAATGTGGCCGTGTGGAAGCATCAGGTATCAATACGTGGCTTCCAAAGCTGACAATAATATTCCTATATTTCCTATGGTAAAATTTTATCTCCATCTGAAACACATAGATTTACTAGAATAAGTATTTGGTGTTATAGATAAAAAAATATTTCAGATGTTTATAATTGAAATATTATGGACATAATCTGACTTTCCTGAATGACAGCGAACTTTCCCATTTCCTTAAAACAAGATCAGCTGTCCTTAACCAAATAAAGGCTGCTTTTTAGACAAATGTCTAAATCTATGTTTTGAATCTCATTGTTTTGAGGATTTATAGCAGATGGATAATATATTGAGGGAACATATGATAAAGATAAAGTACACTAAAACATAATTCCCCCAAATTTAGTAGCCTTTAGCTCTGGGTCCTTGCACAAATCTTCCATTATCTTGGAATATCTGAATGTTGTTTCATTACTCAGCCTAGGTAGGATAGAATAATAAGTATTATTGGCAACATTTTTAATTTCAGTATTTGCGAAATAGTGAATTTGTATTTTTAAAAATGCAAACAAATGCAAAGTATCACTACAGATTTCCCCTTATCTGGCATCTTTTTCAGGCCTTAAAAAATTACTGGTTTATCCTATTATAATTAAGAATTCATCACTAGCATCCTAAAGACTTTTATCTGTATTGTTCATCATAAGTAACTCCATGTAATATATAAAACATAGATTGACAACATAGAATTACTCAGCTTCTTTTGAAAAACGAAAATATCCCAGCTGAATATAGGAACAAAAAGCCTTTAGTGTTGACAAGAGTGGGACGAGCCTTTGACTGCCAGTTGAATGCAGCTTCCTATGCAACTGATCTCCCTACAGTCGGTGACTTTCACAGTTCAGGTAATTGGCGTTAGTTTAATCCCGGGATATTCTGGTTTATGACCTAGAAGACCTGCTTGCAATTGTTATAATTAAACCACAGATTTTTCCAAACAACTCTATAGAGTTGTATTTGAGTTATATTTCTCCACTAGTATGTTAATTAATTGGTAATTAGCAATTCCAACTGCAGAGATTAGATAGCATGTGGGAAGGGAAATGCTTGGAAATAAGTTAGAAAAAGATAACCTATCAAGAGGATGGAAAAATCCAGTCCCTGGAGTGTAGCAAAAAGCTATGAAGAAGTATTTATTTCCACTGTTATCAAGTATTCTGAATTTTACAACCTAGATATGACAACTCTAACAAAACTATAGGATGCCTATTCCATGGATATATTTATACAGAATTTAATTACAATTAAACCCAAATGAAATTTTAAAAACCTTCCAAAATTTATGATATTTAGACACATTCTCTATCATTAGCCTCATTCAATTCTACCATTAAAAGAAAATTACTTTGCATAAAAGGTGGGAACAGAACATTTAAAGGGCTTTCTGTGCCCAAATAAACGTGTCAGTTTCAAGATATTTTTGTTAGATGTCAAACAGCCATGTTCAGCCATGTTAGGCAAGTATAATAGAGACAGATTTTGTCAGTGCATCACATTAACTGAGCAACTCACAAAAAATAGGAAAATGCAACGTTTCTCTCCTGAGCCATTTGTAAGGAAATTAACTCCTGTTTCACTTGTCTGTTAACCTTATGTTGGTTAAGATTTTTTGGGGGGGGCGGGGGATTCTGTGATTTAATTTAATCATCTAATGCCTCCCCCCATTTCTCTCTCTGCCTATAAGTCAATAAATTATACTAATCAATTTATCAATTAAAATGTCAGTGGATGATTAATCTATCTTTGTTATGCAAGGCATTCCTTTTTAATTTTATTTGCTAAGGGCTAGGACACAGGGGTGGGCAAACTACGGCCCGAGGGCCACATCCGGCCCGTTGGTCTTTTTAATCCGGCCCGCCGAAGAATTAAGGTTTGATGTGAATGATTGAATGATTGCATTCATTTGATTTTGACTTGTAATAACAGGCATTTTGACACCAGGTAGCAGCCCGTCTGTCAAATTTTAAAAGTCAATGAGGCCCCGAGCCAAAAAGTTTGCCCACCCTGGGCTAGGAAGTGTGGCTCCCCAAAATGGACAAATACTACTAAATTCAACAATCTGGGCTACCCAGAAAAAATGGCAAATAGCTCCCTGGAATAAGCCGAAAAGCAAAAAGTAATGTCCCAGAGCAGAAGCATTTGTTCTAAGAGAACAGAGTGTACCTTTTCTTAGGCTCTGACAAAATGTGTATTGCAGCCAAAGGTTGGATTATTTGCTCTGATGAGACAATGAAATACTAATCTGCCAGCAGCTTGTTTCCTTCAACTGGCTACGCTGCTGCTTCTCATCTTTCCAATGGCCACCCTGACTGGATAAGTCAACTGGGATTATTATCAGGAGACGGGAGCACGAAGCATGGCGAACTTCAGTCATAAATGTTTTAAAAGAGGAACTGAATTCTAATTCAAAAAATAAGACATGTTACTGTAGAAATTGCAGAAAAATATTCTCTTACATTAAATCACAGCTTGCCTATTCATCAAAATGAAGGAATTGGTTGACCCAATATCTTGTATCGAATTCTGGCTCTATACATAACTTGGCCTTGGAAGGGAGGGAGCCTTGAAGGTATATTTAAGCCTGCTATAGATTATTTTATGACTACGAGTGATAACTGTTTACAAGGGAATACAAATATATGACTTTATATACAACAGACTTTTACCTAGTTCTTTAGCTTTTCTTTTACTGACAAACATGAAACTGATTTTATACACATGGATGAGGACTTTCAATCTTTTCATCACTGATTCTCTAATTAGGTTTGTTTTTACTATAGGGACTAAATTATGAAATTATAAATATGAAGACACATGAATTATATAAAATCAGGCCTAACAGATTCTGCTTCGTTGTAAGTTGCCAACTTTTCATAGTTATGTCACTAAGCTCTCCTCCCATGACTGAATGTAACCAATAGAAATGCACTCCAATGTTCTAAGAACTTGCCATCTTTTGAAAACCAGATGAGGGTTTTAATCTCTCTTTCAGTTACGGATGAAGTTCCCATTCGAGTGAGATCATCCTGTGTTTGTGGATGTTAGCATTCTCATTGGACAGACCGCTTAATATTCTCCTTGCGCCCAGTTCATTCAACCAAGTTTGAGAAAACCTCTGAAACACATTTTTACAGACTTACTATCCAATTAGAATTAGCCAGGATAATATAGTTCATAAGGAATAGTACCACAATAAACAGAGGATTCATTTATTTGTATTTCAAGTTAAGGGAAGTAACTCAACAAGTGCTAAGTCTCAATGTGGGAAGCTATATGTGAATGGGCTGACATTAGAGCTAGTTATTGGTTAGTGACAGCTTAGCAATGATAATCTAAAGGTGTTTCCTATGAGGCTCCAAATCCCCACTTTACAACCTTTCTTGCCCCAGTTAAGTGAATCACTGTTGTTGTTAAGTTAATAACACACTTATTAAGTAAAAGTAGCTTTTCCATTTTGCTTGTCAGGTCACTAAAGGAAAACCACATGACCTTAGGACACTTCCACCATCTTAAATATGAACCAGTTGCTAAGGATCTGAATTTTGATCACAAGATCATGGGAATGTTGCAATGGTCATAAGTGTGAAAAATGGTCATAAATGACTTTTTCAGTGCCATTGTAGCTTTGAATGCTCACTAAACAAATTGTTGTAAGTCAAGGACTACCTGTAGTTTCTTCCAGTTTTTCAAAACAAAATAATTAAAAATTTTTTTAGAAATGTTTTTAAAAAAACTTCTTTTTAGCAATAAAGAAGAAGTGATATAATATTGCTTACACAACCCTTGGTAATTTGAGAGTTCAAATATATAACTTGGTTTTTCTTCTCTAACACCCAGACTTCTGTTTATTCAAACTAGAGGAATTTTCTCATGCTTGACAGAAATTTGGAAACTGAAAATGCAGTTGATTATTTCTTGGCCGTGGGAAGATCTTAAGTAAAATCATTGATTACACTGAGCTTTTCTTATAAACAAAAGATATACAGGATGAATAGTGAAGCAAATGCTCTCAGGTGACTTTCTTTGGAGCACATGGAAATGCACGTCTAACTACAATATACAATATTTAGTAGAGATTCAACTTAAAATCCCTAGCTTCACTAGCTTCAACCTCTGCTAAGCATTTTGTTATTTAGAAACACATAGAATGTTTTCTTCTTTAACTGATCAAGTTAGTACACTATCTGAGCTAATACTGATTAAATGTGATAGCAGAATTAGGTAGTAGAGTTACACTGGGTCTTAGTAGATTGTAGAAGAAATAATTGTAGGGAGACATAATACCCGTTGTCTTTCAGTGTCATGAAGTTTTATTATGCAGAAGATTAGGAAAGAATTGTTCACAGTTGGTCCAGAAAACAGGATAACAAGCAATGTATTCACATCACAAAGAAATAAGTTTTGATTGGATACCAAGAATAATTTCATAACAGTTCACACTGCTGGAAAATGGAACAGAAAGACTACCATCAGAGGGGACAGACTCTCTTTGACTGGATGACCATCTGGTTGGATTTAAACAATTTCCACGGTCCCTTTCGACCCTTATATCCTTATTATGCTATTAAAAAGATTCATTTGCAATAAAGATTCTTACCAAGTTGCTATACCGAACATCAGATAAGCTTTTTTTTTTTTTTTGTTCAAGATGGTAGCTTGCAGCTTAACTGCCTTCTCATTACTCCTATCATGTTAAGAGGAAAGCTGTTGTACCCCTCAAGGACCAGAACACTAACTACTGGGAGTATTAACTCTAACTTTATTATAAAGTTTCATTAAGAGAATCTTGCAAGGCTGTGAAAGTACCCCTCCTATCCTTCACTTTTATCTCCTTGAAAATTAGAGATGGTCTCTTCTGAGACACTTTTAACACCCTTTCTAACTTTGGACTCAAATTTCATTTAGCAGAACATTGTCCAGGCTGCAGCTCTTCTTCCTGTTTCCCAACACCAAGAGAAGAAGAGATCACTTTTTACTTATCAATTACCCACCAACAATAGAGTTAGCTACGTCTGTTACCTTTGGGGGGATTTGCTTATGATAACCCAGTCTGTGCCTCAAATTTAACAGATTATCAGAGTTGGAAGGGACCTTGTAGGTCATCTGGTCCAAACCCCCACCCCCACCTCCACTCAGCTGTCACCTTTGAAGTTTTGTTGTGGTTAGTCAGCAGCAGGTGCGGACGGTGGAGGAGAGCGAGGAATCAGATGAGGGGCCAGGACCATTAGGGAGTGGACTGCTGCCTTCAGAGATTGTGGGGGCTGGCAGCAGTGATGAGGAGGTTCCTGAGGCGCCTGTGCCAAGTGTGCATGGGCACAGGATTGATCATAGGAGAGAGCAGTTACAGCAGCACAGGCAACTTGGGAGTAAGGCTGCAAGGTAATGGCCCCTCCCTCAAGAGGATAAAAGCCAGATTTGAAGAAGCGTTCTCTGCAGAAGGCAAAGATGCTCTGAAGCTCAGCCTTGTGGACTTCATAGTTAATATTTGAAAACTCTTGTAAACTAGTTCTTATCCCTGGGTTTTTGGCAGCCTTGACAAACAACTTGGCAAGATTCTATCTTGTCAGGGCTAATTAGTTAGAAGCAGCCTTTTATCTGTGAAGGAACAGAATTTGTAGATTAAACTTTAAAAGGTGGGGGCTGCTGCCTTTGTCTTGTGTTTGCTCTCTTGGAACCAGGTTGGGTCAGAACAAGTTTCCTATGACTGGCATTGATATTTTTATTTAAATAACTCTGCCCTATGCCCATCTCAGATGACTTCCAAGTACATCAGAAGCTTCAGGCAACTCAGTGCTTTCTTAAGGAATAAACAGAATGTCATAGCCTCCCTACGTCGCAACTGGACATTTAATCTGGTTTTCTACCAAGTTTCTCCCGTCTATACAATAATCTAAAAAGATGAATGGCAAGATTATTGGGTCATTCATTCCTCATGGAAGCACAAGTAAATTCTGTGGCTTCCCAACAGTAGCACCTGACTTGTCAAACAACAGAACTTCACCAATTGTCACAAGTCACAAATTCTGACAATCCAGAAAGAGGGCTATTCAATAAAGAATGGAGAAACTTTTCTGCCCAAAACGAGTTGGAGGGATATAAGATTGTAGACACCTTATCAACACTAGCCAAAAGCACCATTCAGTGATGGAGATTAAAAGGAAAGCAAGGGAAATTCTAATTGTTTCTGTTGTTTCAGTTCCTAAAGGAAGAGAGGTTAATCATGATAAATATGGTGAAAGAGATAGAGGAAGAAAACTTCCAATTCTTATCACTGAGTCAGGAATAATGAGGGGGCAGTGTTCCTGGTCTTTCTAGACATGCAAAGTGAAAATGGTGTGGGATTTGGATGAGGATCCATAGTTTTTCAGAAGATAGATGACACTTATGTCAATAGTCAATAATCATCTCGCTCCAGGATTCAAAACCACAGAGCAAAAATAATCTACTAGGCCATGGGACAGGCAGGAAAAAGATGAGCCAGAACTGCAGTAGGTAGAAAAGGAAATTTCACTCTCACATTCATCATAGAAAAAAAATTATTGTGTAGCTTGCCAATGTTGAATGTCTGGTAAGCTGTTTGCAAGTTTGAGCCAGAGAGTCTGACATACTCACAATGATGGATTTGCAGTTCCTTATTAATGTGTCTATCTGGAATTTTTCAAGAGGTCATTTGCAAGAAATTTGGAGAAGGTCAGTGTTTAATCTGCTTTTCTTATTGTGCTGTTAGTCTATCCTTATAGAATATCCTTAAGAATATCCTTATTCTTATTTTATGAAGATTGTTCCTTTTAACAAAGTCTTTAAAGCAATTCTGAATATAATTACCACATAACCTCACTTCCTACCTGTGCATTGGAATTTAGTAGCAATTGGCATATATCAAGGTGACAAAGTTGTTGTACTGCAGAAGTTGTTAGACTATAGTAGCCCTCAAGATTCTGATAGCAGCAGATTATACTATTTGGCAATGCCTGTTTTGTAAAAGTGTTTTTTTTTCCTCATTGAATTATCAAAGAATTATTAAGCACAAAACTAAATAAAACTGTTCAAAAAATTGAATAGTGATGAAGACATTAAGAGGCTTCTGGAGTGGGCAGCTATATTAAATCAAATATATTTAAATGAAATGTTGCTGGATTTTTGTCAATATATTTTGCATCAACATATGTTTATTATTTATAATACACTAAAATCTCTTGTCTTGAATATTCTCATGCATTCACCTGTACAGGTAGTCCTTGCTTGCTCACCATTCATTCAGCATCTGTTTGAAATTAAGACAATGTTGAAAAAAAATGTTAAAACCAGTTTACAACAGTTTACAATCTTTACAGTATCCCTCAGTCACATAATTGCCATTACAGTCAGCCTGTGGTGTCCTAGGCTGTGGGCTTTTTCTCCCTCCCACCGAAGAGTAGACAGATTGGAGAGAAGGGAATTGCAAGTGAACAAGCTACACATCAAAGGCAATGTACACACGCCAGCAGGGGGAAAGGGTCAGTAGGGATGGCCTGCAGAAATTGCTTTTTCCCTTCCCCCAAACATTGCAGAGCAAAGGGATTGGAGAGAAAAGGATTTCAAGAGAGAAAACTATTTGTGTCATGCACCTATAGCACCCAGCCACAAGGTGTTGGCACAAACACATTGCTTTCAATGTGTACAAGACAGCAACTTGGCACTTGAGCATTCCAATGGGCAGGAGTATGTTAGGAGGCAAACAAAAGCCAAAGATGTGAAACCAAGTGGTTTCACATCTTTCCAGTCACATGATTTGCTGAGCCATTGGAATTGCTGGTCACAATGAAGATCATTTAGTGGGGACTAGCTATACAGGTAATTCAAGCAGACTGAATAAAAGGCATTTCCAAATCCTATTATTTCTCTTTTGTCCTTTAAAATAGTCACCCTGAACCCAAAGTATTGGTCCAAAGTTTTATAGAACATAAACCTTAGACTGACCATAATCTAGTTTACAAAGGTGTCACTTGCATCACTTTTTGACTAATCTCTGGGGATGGGAGAAAGGGAAAGCACTAGGAATGTGCTGGACATGCATAGCTGCATCTGAGTGAGAAACAGAATTGTGCAGCCCAATATATTGACTCATCTAAGATCAA
Organism: Notechis scutatus; assembly: GCF_049901735.1. Taxonomy (NCBI): domain Eukaryota; kingdom Metazoa; phylum Chordata; class Lepidosauria; order Squamata; family Elapidae; genus Notechis; species Notechis scutatus. Next base: position 90,161,628 of record NC_142010.1, on the reverse strand, counting down.
CTATCCTGATTCTTCATCTCTCAGACTTTATTATCACCTCATTTTATGCAACTGGAAAGTTTTGTATAATGTTCTTCCACTTTCCTATCTTTTCTTTCTGTGTAATATTGCTTAATTTACATATGAACTGGCATATCCAATGTAACTGTCTTTGTATAGTATTTCACATCAGTAATTACTATGGCTTATGCTGCATTTTGGAAATGGATGTCCAAAATATATTTCAGATTACGAATCTAAGATAATCTAGTTGTCCTATCCTAGAAAAGATATAGCTACTTTTAAGACATTTTAGACTGTTCTAAAAATACATTTTGAAATGAAATCACAAATATTTTATTCGTTTTGATCCCAGAAACATAAATGGAAGGTATTACAATTTCTGAATGTATTTATTTTAACAGCAGCAAGAATCAGTCTAACACAATGTCAGAACAGAGAAAACTTGCTATCTTTACAGAATTGGGGGACTAAAATGGAAGAATATGAGGCAATGGAAAATCTGACTGAATATATTCCCAGCAGAGGTTTAACATAATTTTAAGCAGGAATTATTTTTAAAAATACTCTTTAAAAATTGTTTCAGACTGGCACTCCAATGCTCCTTTCACAGATCAAATACAAAATACAAAATTGCCCTACTAGTTACCCATTTGTCATCAGGCTAATACTCAAAGTGACAGTTTTAAAATTTCAATTTATTCATATTCTGCACTGAAGATATTTAGACGAACACATTTGCCCATATAAACCTTCACTTGAATGAGATCTGTTGAATATTCAAGAAATTCCTGTACTATGAAATTCACATGCCATGAAAATCTACAAGTTGACAATGGTTTCCTTTAGAAGTTATAATATGCTTGATTTTGCAAAAAGAAAGTAGCTTTGCATTTTAATATGATGGAATTTAAAATCTTGTATTTTAAAATTGAGTAACATAGAAGATACAAAGTTTATCTGAGAAAATTATACACTATTAAAACTAAGTATTAAGATGTTTCCTTACCACTCGCCTCAGTTTTTTTATGGTTACTATCCTTATTTTCCTTTGTCTATTGGCTTTCATATTTATGCAGTTATTTTCTATACTGTACTGCATCGTACCCTGATTCTACATGTTTGGATAAGGCCACAAATCTTGCCAATAAATAACATAAAATAAATTCTCAATATCAAGTCTTTCCCCCAAACTCAACAACCAAAATCTCCAAGATTTTTTTCTGAGTGGAATCTTACAAAATGATAGTGAATCATAGCACAGTCATTATAATTCTTTACAGATCCTTGTTCTCTCGTCCAAGTCTTCCTCAAAATATCCCAAAGGCCTTTTCTGTAACTACACAACATATGAGGCCCTCTAGCCAACATAATGAGTTCAAAACAAGATACACAGCTTTTTCCAAGCAACATCATTGTAAGGAATGTGAATATAGATCTGAAATGCTTAGTGCTCAAAAGCTTGCATACTGTAAATGAACATTCTGGATGGATACAAAAAAATTTCTCTAATTTTTCACTTAGCAACATAAATTTTGGACGCAATTCTGGTTGTAAGTGAGAACTACCTGTAGTACAGAATCTACAGAACTGATTAAACGACTAAGTAAATATTACTCAAGCACAGCATGTTCACAAAAACTTTATATAGAGAAGAAGATATCATGCATAAATTGCCTGCCTACCAATCAATCCTTTTCTAAATTATAGCTTTTCTTTCCTCCAGTAAAGCTATATCTAGTACTTCCAATGTAGCAAGTTTGCTTTACAGCCAGAAAGTGTATCTTTCCATCTGGACTTTGTCAGTTTTTTGGTTGATTGATGCAAATTTCAAGAAATTCATGTTTCTGGCTTCCTATTCATCCCCACCCACTAAGAAAAATAAGAATTCTTATTTTTCCAGAAAATTTACAAGAGTCCAAGAACACAAAAAGCCCCTCTCCAGAAAACCCCAAAACCCGTGGCAATCTTATACAATTTAGTTTGTGGATATGACTAAGTAAAACAAACACTGGACAAACACCCTACCACCATGTATCTTTATTTTTCTCGGATCTTTATTTTTCTCTCATCTTGTACATACACAAGTTCTTCTCCTCATGTTTGGTCATTCATTCTATATCAAACCCCCAAGACTTGAAATAATGATGACAAGATATTGCATTGGTTCACATGTACCAGGATTACCCATTGTTACAGACAATAAATGTATTACATGGACCTCTGGGGAAAAACACTTGGAAGTCCAAATTCAGAGTTTCTGGTTCTGCCTTACAATCAACCACTTCTGCTTATAATCAAAGGTTTTGTATAGAAAGACAGAAGAAGAAAAAATGCTGAGAAAAGCACAGTGATTAACATATCCTGGAAAATGTTGCATTCTAATTATAATTTCATGTCGTCAAAAGTCAGAAATCAACTAGTATGTTCTCCATTTTATTAGCAGCATTAAAAATCAAACAAAAGTAAACAATAATCTTTCATATTTTAATAATCAAAATAATTGTTTCTAAAATGAAAGTTGATCTATCCCTTCTTTCTAACATACTATATTATTGGATTTGGGGGAACAGTGGACGAATAAGTTCAAGGAGCATGCTGATGGATTCAGAATAATATTGGCAGAATTCTAATTGCAGAAGGAAAATATAAAATTGAGCTGTTGATGTCTATATGATAGAACTGATGCAGTCAAATGTGTAGTGCCCAAATTCTACAACATGCATACTATTTTGTAAACCTTGATTTAGCTTAGTAAAGTTCTTGCCTTAATATGGATCCTGTAAGTTTTTTCTCAGGACTACTATATCTATTTTCTCCCCAGAACTAGAGATAAGCAAAAATTTACCATAATATTATACCATAAGAATATGAGCGTGCACAGAACTCTGAGGACTCTCCCCCCTATCATCTCCTTCATTAAAACACTTTTCCCCTAAAAGGTAAAAAAAAAAAAAATGAGATCTGTATTTATCACCAGTAAAGAGATTGATCTATTCAACCAGTTTGGTGCAGTGCGATTAATCATTTCTCTAAGGCAGGAACATACAACCATACAGGCAAGTGGATCAGAATTACTGTCACTAAACAATGTGGTTGCAAAGTACAATGTCATATGACTGTCACAAAGACTGCACAGGTCATTAAACCAAGATCTCATGCAACCACAGCTTCAAACTTCCTGCTGGCATCCCCATTAATATTGGAAATCATGATCACATGATCGCAAGGGCTCGCAATAGTCACAGAACTCTGAGGATCTCTTCCTCATTCATTCCTCCTCATTCAGCAATGTTGCAAGTTTGAGTGGTGCCATCCACCCATATTTAAAAACCCCAAATTAAAATATACCATAAGCCTTTTTAATATTCATTTCCTTCATTAATACAACACATTTTCTCTAAAAAGTATTCCCATTTGCAAAAGAATAGACATACTTAACCAAAATGGCACTCTACAATCATGTCCTAATTGTAATCCCATGTTTGTTTAATCAGGCTGTAATCTATAATATCATGGAAAGAAAAATACAAGATTTTTGCAGTTTCCTGTCTGCTGCTGTGTTGCAATGCTCCATTTTAAATTAATTGAGCTACACTGGGTTGAAACAGAGTCTCTTAAAACATTGGACTTTTTCAAGTATAAGACAAGAACCAAAGTGTATGGTCTTAAAGGACTGCCCCAACTGATGATAGCTGCCTTTAAGAAAAGGTTATTTGTTTTAAGTCTGAATGTGTGTTTGAGAGAGAGGGAGAGGGAGATCTACATAGAAAATGTGGATGACTGAAAGATGCATCTGGGTATAAGTAAAATCCAACTATGATGTTAAGATTCTGTTTTCTAATTGTATATTTCATAATCTGGACCTCCTCACATCCCAGACATAACTGTTTCAACTCCTTCCCTCAGAACAACGCTATAGAGCATTGCACACCAGAGCAACTAGACACAAGAACAGTTTTTTCCGGAAAGCCTCACTCTGCTAAATAAATAATTCCCTCAACACTGCTCAACTATTACAAAGTCTGAACTACTATTACTGTTAAATCTTGTCACCACTCCTTATTACCCATCCCCTCCCACTTATGACTGTATGACTGCAACATTGTCACTTGTATCCTTACGATTTATATTGACTGTTTGCTAGTATGGTTTGATTGCTTATTGTACCCTATGACTATCATTAAGTGTTGTACGTTATGATTGATTCTTGATGAATGTATCTTTTCTTTTATGTATACTGAGAATATTTGCACCAAGACAAATTCCTTGTGTGTCCAATCACACTTAGCCAATAAAGTATTCTATTCTATTCTATTCTCTTAATATTTACAATGGTATTAATTGGGATAGAAAACCACAGAGTGTTTAGTATAAAGAACTTCAAAACAAGACTGTACTACAGCTCAGGATTAATGCCTTTCTAATCTCTGGGGTTTTCTCAAGTTAAGTTGACTCCCGATGAGTACACAAAGCCATTTTTACCAGCAATACAGAACTGCCTTCTTCTGCAATTATTCTCCAGAATTGCTACATAGTCATTGATGGCCTCTCATCCAAATGCTGCACAGATCTAACTCCACTTGGTTTTTTCAAGATCAGCCAAGCGCTACAATGTGCTGAAGTAGTTTCCGAGGTATTAATTGAAGCAGTCGTTATGATCTATAATGGTATGTGGGAAAGACCCAGTGAGATACTGTGAAGAGATGCTAGAGGATGGTCAAATAAGAGAGAGCATCGCCCACAGCTGGATAGTGGGTGGAGTAAGATGTTCAGAAGGGACCCTCTCTAGTTTCTCAGAATGTAAAGAAGGCAATGGGAGTATTGCACTTTCAAATATACAAGATTCTGTTAATATTATGTTTTTTATTTGGAAAATTTACATTGCCATGGCGACTCAAGGCAGCTTACAGGAAATAAAAACACAATATAAAGAAATAAAAATAAAAAGAATAAAAAATAAAAAGAATAACCACTCACCCATACCCACCCCAGCAACAACACACATACACCACCCAGTGGTGGGACAAATATTTTTGCCACCAGTTCGGTGGATGTGGCTTGGTGTGGCGTGCACACACCAAACATGCACTTTGCGCAGGCGGAGAGGCGTTCTAACTCACCTCCTGCAAGCCTGCACGACCCCAGTTGCTTCAGCAGCTGCTGTGCAGCACTATTCTGTGCCACGCAAAGTAGCTGCGCTTCAAATGCAGTGGATAAAGGTGAGTATGGGAGCCCGGGTGGGCGGGTGGGCCCAACAGCAGAGTGGCAGAGAGAACTGTTTCGGTCTCTGCTGCTCATCACTGCTACTGGCTCGCCAGAACCGGGCTGAACTGGTAGAATACCACCACTGACATCACCCATTTAATGGGCTCCATCCCGCTCTGGGTTCCTCAGGCCTGCTGGCAGAACCACATCTTCAGGGCTTTCTGAAAGAGTGTCAGAGTCTAATTTCCAGAAGGATGATGTTCCAGATGGAAGGAGGTACCACGGAGAAGGCTCTTCTTCTGTTGGGCCCTGGATAACCTGGGACAGGCCCACGGAAGTTATGGTTTCCATGAAATTCCAAGCTCCCTCTGACCCCACCCCAAGGGATGGAAGATTGAACTCCCCCAGAACTATAAGCCTAGGGAACTCCACTGTCAGCCTTGCAGTGAGATTCAAGAGCCCAGGTAGGGAAGCTGCCATGCAGCAGAGAGCCTGGTACAGCACAGCAATCCTACCTCGTCCTTTGAGCCCAACCTAAGAAGAAGGGTCTCACAGCTGGGCATCTGTGAAGCCATGACCCTGGATGCTGCCAAAGATTCTCTGATAACAACAGCCACACTCTTCTCCAATCCTGAGATCTAGGCTGGTGCCATGCTCAATAACCCACTGGGCACCTTTCTGAGAGGGGAATAACTCCCTCTGAGCCAAGCAAAGTCTTGGTGATGCAAGCCAGATCCGCCTTCTCTTCAAGAATCAAATCAGCAATTAGGCTAATCTTATTGCAGGTGATCTGACATTTTTAAAGCAACAGCCTAAGAGCAGGGCCACCACAGATCTGCTGACCAGGTAAATGAGCTGAGTGCAAGGGGGCAGAACACGAAACTGGTACCAAACACCAAGGTTCTCTGTGAGCGCACCCCCATCTGCCTCCCATATCCCGTAATGTAAGTGTTCACAATAAAGTATTGTGAAATTATTAGTTAGAATAATTAGTTTATCTGGTCATGTTTCCTATCTGGTCTACCTGGTAAGGCTGACATTATCATCTACCCACACGCTAATTCACACTGGACTTCAAGATTAGGAAATTAAGCAAAAACAATACACTATATGCTGTAAAATGCCATATATGAAAAAAGATGGTCTAATTTTTTTTAGCATTGCTTAAGTAATGCATTATCTTGATTACTGAGTTGACAGTCACTCCCAGGGTTTCCATTGTCACTGGTGCTGTTTTACATTAGCAAGAAATCTGGTCCTGAATAATAAGAAACGTGACCTTGTAATTTTCTCTGGTTTGGGCTTGGCAACATTTCTGAACTGAGAATGCTACGGTTTACTGAGGAGGTCAGATATCTACTGTTACTAGCAAAATTAGCTCCACTTATAAACATGCCATATGACATGTCAACAGTCTAATCCCATGTGCAGCAAAAATTGCTGGAAGGATAATTTATAATTTGGAAGAGAAAAATAAACAAGCAAATATTAAAAGCAGTTCGCTTCAGTTTGATTGATAGTACTATTGTTGTTTTTACTGATCTATTGATTCTTGCAATTTACATGGGTTCCCTTGCAATCATAATGAACGAATTTATCAGCTAATTAAATTAAAAAAATTAAATTAACAAACCCATTATGCTCTCTCATATGATGATCCTTTAACTTTTACTTAACTTTTATTCAAATTCAGGTATTGTACTTAAGGAAATGTAGGATATAAATTGTCTAATAAATGAGTTAATCAAATAAAGAGCCACCTTATCAGTGAGATGAACACTAGTTTCAAAGTTATACAATTGAAGATGGAACCAATTCTCAGAACACACACACCTATCTCAAATTAGAAAAAGCAACCATCATGCTGTGAAAAACAGAAAAATCTATGCTTATACTTACTTTTACAAACTTACTGATTGTAGTAACTTGATTAACTTTCCAATATAAACATCTTCTTTATTAGACCATTCAAATGCAAAACCATGTTTCATGAGATCATCAGAGGCCAAGTAGGGAAAACAAGAAATTGAAGAAAGGGAAAATCACTGTGCAGTTTTTTAGTCTTGCAACAAGCCTGATACAGGAAGGAGATAAACACTGGGAGTTTATTAGATGAGTCCCCTTTTATTTAGCGCATGAATGTATCAAGTACACAGCATACATCTCTATATCAAGCAGCTCCTCCAGAACATGAAAACCATTAGACAGATAAAATCTGAATCCAAAGAAAGAGTTCCAAGGAAAAAAGGGACAAGAAGTTCAAATGTCAAGGTCTTCAACCTTCCTGCTTCTTCTATTTTTTCCAGTTTGTTTGTTCAACTAAAACTGAGAAGATTGGTTGGAAAGAGAAGCTGACACGAACAGTTTGCCAGCATTACAAACACTGGTGAAATAATGCCAAGATACAAGTGACTTAATCAATTGTTCCACTGAAAACATCTTGGAAATGTAAGAGCTGCCTAAAGACATAATTATGCCTGTCAAGTTGCATTATTTCAAATAGAAACAAATGCCAACAATAAAAGACAATGTTTATTTATTTATGTTCTTGTGGTCTGAGGCCAAAAAAAACCCCTCAACATGCAACACCACAAATAAGCAGAAGCTAAAAATAATAATTGGAAGATAAATAATACTATCTTGAACCAGTTAACAAGTTTAAATACCTTGGAATCATCCTCCAATCTTCTACAGCACAGAAGAAACAAGCAAATGATATTACTGCTTAAACACAGCACATCTCTAATGCAGCAATGTTATGCACTAACCTCAAACCCAATAATTCTGTCCCTGCTACAACTTGTGTAAGGCCAAGATGTTAGTCTTTTTCTTTACCGAGCATAGTTCTACGTATATGTAATCCTTAAAAACTCTTGAACAACTCAAATGAAATAAAATGACTGTACATTCTCTGATAGAAATATAGTACTTTTTATGCCTGGAAAATGGCGTTTCCTCTGTTTTGGCTCACATAAGAATATCTTAATTATTTTTCTTCTCCCTTGCACTTTTCATGCAGGTGCAGGGTTTATTTTTTCAGATCAACTGAGTATTGATCCATGGGTTGTGATAGAAGTTGACAGACCAGTTTGTTGCCTGAGTGTGACATTGTGGGCTAAAAGAGAGTGACTGGCCCAAAGTCCCTCCGCTGGCTTTCTGTCAGGTACAAATAACTAGGAGTATTTGTTGAGTTCAAAATGCAAAAGAATTTACTATTGCTATCTATACCCAGGAATCTAGTCAATCAGTGGTCAAAACTAAACTGCACTAGATAAGCTTTAATGAATTCATGGGGGTTGGACTTGGCTCTCTTGTGGCAATGTAATGACTCCAAACTCATGACCCATTTAACTCTGTCTTCCAGCTCAGCCTGCTCTTCTCCTACACTTTCATGTCTAAAGTAGGACTAGAATTCACAGTTTCCTGGTTTCTAACCTGGAGTCTTAACCATTAGATCAAAGAGGCTTTCTTAATATCTTAATTAAAATATTGGATAAGATTACATTATTCAAAGGAATTCTTTTCCTCTGTCTCCTCATATTTCTCATAGAGAGTTTTGCCTCTTTGTGGAAGGTATTTGTTTAGATTATGAATCATTTCAAAAATATCATAGGGCTTGAAGGAACATTAAAAGCCATTTAGTTCAACACATTGTTTGGTTTAGGGTTTGCCAAAAAAATGTCAGATACAATGGCTACACAACTTCTCTTTCAAAAGCTCTGGTATTTGTTACGAACTAAACAAACTCATTCATCAATAACCATACTAGCTTTACTTAAACAGCAGGCTCGTAATCCTGCACTTCTGATTGGCCTGCGGGTAAGCGAATCGTGATTGGCCGCCTCTGGCTGACCTGATTGGCTGACAGCGGGCCGTCTCTGATTGGACGCTTTTAGAGCGGTTAATTCAATCTCATTGGGTGTTGTGACAGCAGCCAGCTCTATAAAAGAGCTGCTGCTGCCCTGGTTGTTGTTCTGTTCTGAAGTCACTATTAAAGAGTTGAGTTGAGTCACTATCGATGCCTCGTCTCCGTTATTGCGCCCACTCCTCCAGATCTAACAGTATTCATGAAGCAATCTATTGACAACACTTACTGTTTGAAAAGTTCTAACACGAATATACTATTTTACAGTTTCAACCACACTGATTCTGGTCCTGCTCCCTAGGCACAAGACCATTCTCTCTCCCGTATGACAACTACCATCAAACCCAAAATAATTATGGACCATTTCAGAGTGTTATATTTACCTCATAATGGAGAACTCTAGCTTACTGTGAACTGTGAAGTTATCTTATAATTTAATTGAATTATATGCAATGGGGCTGGTGCAGTCAAGACTTCTCACAACTAATCAAGGGGAGAAGCAACCTGGAATTAAATAAAAATTTCCTAACAGTGAGGACAATTAACCAGCGGAATAGCTTGCCTCCAAAAGTTTTGGGTGCTTCATCACTGGAGGTTTTTAAGGAAAGACTGGACAGCCACTTGTTAGAAATAGTATAGGATCTCTTGCTTGGGCTAGAAGACCTCCAAAATCCCTTCCAGCTCTCTTCTGATTGAAACTGTTAAAAGAAAATAATAAAAGATGTTTTTCTTTGGAACAACAGTGCTATTAATGTAGTCTACCAGCAGGCCTTTGTTTTAGTCAACCTTTCTAAAGCTTGAAAATTAACTCCAAAAGGGATTTGTCTGTTGTCATGGCACCAAACATGTTCTGTCTCAAATAACCCAAGATGGAAAAACCATGCATCAGCCTCTCAAGCACATTTGAATGGCCTTTGCTGAAATGCTCATTAAAATGTCATCGCTGTATCAAGATATCAATCGGACAGACCAAACTTGATTCAATGGCTCTGAACAGCCTCTGTTTAGCACTTAGGAGGCATATTGTCTGTGCTTAAGATATGGAAATCTAAATATGGAGAGTAGATAACACTTTTTAAAGAAGAATATTTTTCAATCAAGTTAAGACTGGCACATTTAGTAATACACAGAGCTCTTCTTCCCATTATAAATATAATTTGAATCTAGAGCAGAGCTTCTCAGCTTAAGCAACTTTAAGATGTCTGTACTTCAGCTTCCAGATTTCTACAGCCAACATGCATATTACACAAAATAATTTTTTTTAAAAAACATTTAGAGTATGATTTAAGCTTATGCCACCATGTACTGCAAATTGGTTGGACTACAATGGAGAGAGAGGTCAGAAATTAAATATTTAACAATATTTTTAAAAGTATTTTTATTTTCTTTAAAAAAAAAACATTTATAGAAAATAATATAATGGACACTTTGACATGAAGCTCAAAAAAAATGGTAACAAAATGAAAGGCACGAGATAAGGAAAAGAAATCTTAAATCATGCCAATTTTAATCACTATAGCCTCTTTTTTAAACCTCCAAGCCTTTCTCACTTTCCTCTTTTTTTTCCAATCCATTAACTGTTAGTCATTAACTAATTCGTTAATAGATATTTCTCATTCTCCCCCTCCCAACAGATGCATTCTGCCCACTAGACACAGAATTTAAGACCAGTTGTGAATACCAACATACTTCCCCTCCACACCCCCAGTTTTCACGGCTAACCAACAATTGTCGATCAGCAGAATTGTCCTCCTCCTCCAAAATGTAATTAAAGGTCATGTTCACTTCCAATCCCCTTCCCTGAATCCACAATTTGAGATAAAGGAGAATAAGGGTTGCAATAAATTTATATTTACCAACAAAGAAATAAAGGGACACTAGTATAGATCTATTTCAAGCTATTTAGCCCTCGTCAGCTAGCCATGCCCTTCTGGGATTCGAATCCGGACTACTTAGATGTATTAACTTCTAAGCCATGGGGTCTCCTAGCTTTGCCAGCTATACCAGGGGAGAGATTAAGTGTTTTTTATCAGGGCAACCTGACCTACCCAAATATGGGATGGAGCATACTTGAGAATAAGAGTTCCGTCCACCGTAACCTCCCCTCCCTCCGCCAGAAGCTTTGGATCTCTTCTGTTGCTAGCTGCTGGCAATTGCCAAACTGAGTCTCACCATTCCATCCTGAAGTCTGATAATAAAAGAAGTCAACTTTGATGTATATTTCTTGGATGCTCAAAACTCTCAGAAAACCCCAAATAAGAGCAAGTTCCAGGAGTCTCTGAACTCTGCCAGTTAATGAAAAATGCTTGTGCACAGTAAAAGAAAACACATAGTCAACACACAACTAAGTTTAATGAGAATATGGTTTCAGCTTAGAATTCAACTTGAGAGAAAGCTAATTTATTAATATATTAATTCATTTTACTTCTATTAACATAAATATTAGTTAAAATCAATGGATTTAGGTTGGTTTCCATCAGTTCAAGTAATGCATATCAGTACTGCACATACTTACTTTCCAATACTCAATCCTAACTATGTTATATAGCCTCATATTTACCCATCATCATACTAGTTCCCTATGTTTTAGATTCTTTCCCAGAATTAGCATAACCCCAAGAAATGATACTGTGTCTTAGCAGTTCTAGAGTATAAAATACTATAAATGGATAAACTGAAAATATAAAAGCATATACATATACACAAAATTATTAGAATATTAGAGTATTGAGGAAAAATATCTGCTTTGCAATGTTATTTTAAAAGATAACTTCAAACAAACCTGGGCAGCCTTTATTTCCAATTCCTAGAAGGGTTATTCCAAATCTTAAAACAATGAGGAAGAATGGATCCCTAAAAATGCTTCCAGTGGATCAGAACTCTTATACCAAGTATCCTGATCAGATTTGGGTTCATTTTTTACCTTTATAATTGCTGCAATTCCCATTCTTCATTTCATCCCTTAATGACATTGACTCAGTAGAATCTTCACTTGTTCTTGACCTATTGAATTGTTCAACATGTCTTTTCACTGTACCATCAAGTTTGTCCATATTAGAAACAGGTATGTAAAGTTGACTAGGAATGCTTCAAGACTTTCAGAATTTCTAACTGAACACAGTCTATTGCAGCAATATTCCTAGAGTAGTAAGAATACTCTTAAGGAAATCCAATCCATGAGCAAAAAAAAATGAGTTTGAATTCCCTAGCTAACTGAACAGTTTTCATTTGCCATATTGGATGAAAGGATCAGTTACAGGTGCACCAAGAGATCATTTGCATATATTGCTCACTTGCAACAGATACAATGACAAGAGACAGAATATTATACCCAATCTTTGTTAATAATGCAAACAACTTCAATATACTGCTGAATAAAACACCAGATGTTTCGATTAAACCATTGGATAGATTGCAAAGTTTAGAATACAACAGTTTAGAATACAACAAACAGAACATCACAATTAAGATGTTTTTTCCATGTAAACCTGAAATACAAATAAGCTTAAATAAGTAACAGTCTTGCGACCTTCCAACTATAGTATAATGATAATAATTTAGTTTACTTTACAAAGTGAAAGAATGACTGAGTTTTTAATTTTCTTTTTAAATAGAGAAATTACAACATCAAGAAAAATATAGTTGTAGTAATACAATAACGATAAAATAAATAAACTAAATGTAACAAAAAAGAAAAAAATTAAAAGTATCCATATAGTATCTATTTAGCATTAGTATGGAATTAATTCAATCCTTAATTACATTTTGACCATATAATAATACTAATTTATTAGATTTATATGCCACCAACTTCCAGCACCTTTATACAGTATATCAATGCATTCTGAAGTGGATCTAGCAAAACTTCCTGGAATAAGAAAAACAATTCAAATTCCTGAATCTTCAAATTTGCTTCACTGAAATCCAGTGTATTGTGAAATCCAGGACAGTATTGTGGCAGTAGAATCTGCAGAGATTTGACAAGTGCCATTAAGTCTAGAAATGCAGACATCATTGACCCCAGGATGCTGATACAGAAATGAACTCAAATTGATAAGGAAAATGTATAGAGGTCCCATATCACCCCTTCCTGGAGATACTAAGAAATTTTCAAGAGATACCATGTAACACTTAGACTTTAATAGCTACCCTTCTCCTTCTTAGCACCTTCTATGCCTGCTCTCAGAACACTAAACAATTATGTTTAAAAGGGACTCTTGGCTTGATAAGCAATTTTATAGTGCTTTCCATTTCCAGAGTAAATTAAGTCAAAGAGCAGGCTAAAGGCAGTATCCTTTAAGGGTAAAGCAATACAACTATAAATAATTCTACCAAAAATGTAACTCAGATAAAACACCAAGTTGAAATGGACCCCACTGAATTGAAAACCAAGCACCTATTTATTTTCTGGTAATCCATTTGTCAGGTAGATGGACTTTGAAACAGCAACACTGAAAATTGTTTAATTTGATATGAAGCACTATGAATTGGTCTGCTATTTTATATGTTTTAATGAGTGGCAATTTCCATCGATGAATGTTCACCATCGCCTATTGAAATTATTATATATGTTGTCTTACTATAGTTTGGAATAGTAAGGAAATTATTTAGGAGGTTTTGACCCTATCAATCTTCTGCGCTGCTTCAATAAACCAGTAGATGCAGGTCAGATAAATAGAGTACCCTAGAATTGTCCCTCTTGTGTTTAGTGATACTGGAAAGTGGGAGGAGCCAGGGTAATGTTTTTGAAGGAAAAGATTAACCTGGTAAAAATCCTTGGATGCTGGCAAGCTCAGTTCTCAGTCTATGAACACACCCTTTTATACATCCAGAGTGGAGGAATATCCTTTCAAAAAAGACGATATTGATTTGTAGAGGAAAAGAACTTTAAAATCTGCCATTTTCAGGGGAATTTTTCAGGCTAATCTATCTTTTTGCCCAGCAGTACTGTTTGCCATGAAATGCATTAACAATCCTTTAGAAAGGAATGAAGATGTACAGAAATAAACCTTACGTACTAATTTATTATGTATAGTTTGGTATCAAAGGTATTTCTGAACTGCAGGGTTGAGACCAGTGATGTGATTCAAATTTTTTTAATACCGGTTCTGTGGGCATGGCTTGGTGGGTGTGGCAGGGGAAGGATACTGTAAAATCTCCAATCCCTCCCCATTCCTGGGGGAAGGTTACTGCAAAATCCCATTCCCTCCCCACCCCACTAACCTGCTTTCCAGCTCCGTTCTCCTATGCAGGGCAACAAAAGAAGACCCAGCCGATCAGCTGGGACTCGGGAGGCAGATAATAGATGGGGGTGGGGCCAGTCAGAGGTGGTATTTGCCAGTTCTCCGAACTACTCAAAATTCACTCTACCGGTGCTCCAGAACTGGTCAGAACCTGCTGAATACCACCTCTGGTTGAGACCTTCAAATTATATACATTAGAAGAAATGAGACTAGGATCTTCCAAGCCATTCTTAGCAAACTCTGTTACTCTTTATTAATAATAGCAAAGTTGTTTCATTTTGCCAATGATGGCTGGGAAAAAAGGCTTAATATCTTTTTTAAAAATAATCCTAAATATATATACACGTGCATAATTGGCTATGTGTTGTTTCACTGTTCTTTATTGTAAAGTAACTTGAAATTGTACAATACCCTGAAATCCAAATAAGATGAATTTTTGGTACGTAAAATATTTTAAAAATAAACTAGTGAGAACTCTTATTTTCTGAGGGGAATATAGATTATTTGTACTTCTTCAGAGTTTGTTTTTTATCTAGGCTTTTACATCACGTTTCAGTTAATTAATGTTTTTTTGATTTACAATAAATTTATATTGATTTATAATAAAGGAGATATTTATCTAATCTGCCTCAATGGGTATCTTCTCTAAAGATTCAGAAAGTGGCTTACAAGAGAAACTATTATTTAAAACTAACAAATATTGTTGTTGTGAGGAAAATAGGATGATGGAGTATTAAACATGTTTATTCCATATTGTGTATGTTTATTATAGAATTACTTATAAAAATAATAAAGGCAAGACATAAATATAATAAATAAATAAAAATAAAAGCTGGGAGCTAAATGTAGAAAGTATAATCCTGCCTAGTTCTCTTGAAAGTCTGACAGCTTTCAATGCCAACAATATTATGTATTATCCAGCAAAATTGTGCATGGGGGCACAGTTTTGCAATGTGTGTTATTCCTGTCAGAAAATGCTCAGAAGGTGGAGCTGGGAGAATATGATTCAACACTTCCTTAGGGTGTCATTAATTGTGGGAATGACCCTGGAAGACAAGGGACCACAAAACCATCATGCAAAATATATCTCAGGCTGCAAGAACAGCAGGGACCCTGCAAGGCACTAGATACATTGTTGATCTCAACAAGCTAAGTAGAATCCGACTTAATTAGTACTTGAATGAGATACTGTAAAATTCCAAGGATGTTGTGGGGGGAGAATCCCTGTAAGAAGGCAATGGCAAACAATTCTGAATTTGTTGCCCGGGAAACTACATGGACATGTAGTCACCAGGACAGAGTATGTAGTCACCAGGACAGAGTATGGTTTGATTATTGAATACTTAGCAATAATTATCTTCCATATTTTGCATTATCTGGCTCTTTTATTTACTTGCCACTAATGGGAATCTGGAACCTACATAATATCTTATTTCCTTCTCTGTGAGGGCAACTGTGTGAGTTGTCAACAGAGTATACAATAAATGGCATATAGACAGAAAAAGATTGTTGGTCATTTTCAGTAGAGGTTAATAGAATTAAATCAGCAATCTGTACTGGGCAAATTTTATGGATTGTTAAAAGGTCTGAGGCCCCAGACAGATAGTAGACTTACCAACAGATAGTAAAAGCATTTACTGCTTTAACTAAGGTGTTTAGCTGACTTTTGTGACTGGTTAGTTTTCTGATCATCTTAGCTACATTCATTAGTAACCCACATTAAAAAGTAGATTCAGTTCTGGTTGTTCTAAGTCACTCCCCAAGGGAACAAGAAATAATATTTCCCACAGATTCTATTGGAGTTTCTCCATTTATTCTTGGAGAACTTACCAAAATTCATACAGAGGAATAAATAAGTGACTGGAACACTGGGTGACTAGAGCAAGTTATAAATGGAACACAACTTCTTTCATTCAGTCTTTGATAAAAAGCTCAGACTCCTAACTAATATGATTTCCCCTTCTGAAAAGTAGGAATAACCCTCCTGCACTTTGAGAGTGAAGTTACTCTGGCACGATTCTTAAGAATAGGTGTATACACACAAAAATAAACTTCTCTTATCAGCTAACAGTGTCGTTCTGATTCCTGTGCCTGACATAGGTCTTTGAAATCTTCCCAGTGAGAAAAAATATGCACAATCCATCTCATTTGGTAACTTTATGTCTAAAATTAAAGACTTTCCTCATACATTATTTAATATAACTAGGCTCAACCCAACACTTGAAGCTATTAAATATTACAGACAATAGAATTATCCTCACTTCTTCAAACTAAAGCACAAACATGCCTCAATAACTGGGCTTTATGTCATTTTCTCATGACACTGTCTTCATCTTATCCCCAACCCACAGCTTGAAGTCAGGTTTAGCTGTTCTGGTTTTAAAGTTTAAATGTTTGGGGGCTTTCTTTTGCTATAGTAAAAGTCTACCATATATCATTGATGATGTAATCGTTGATGGAATCAAGGATGGTTCTGCCCAGCTCTATGGTCCATTTTAGTCTGCTGGCTGACACTTTTCTAGAAACTGCCCTCAAGGACCACTTCAGCTTGGACTTCAGGAAAATGCGAACACCTGACTTCCTCAAAGTCACCTACCCATCTTGGCCAGCATTTTGAAAGCTATTATGCAGTCTTTTTAGATGCATGGGTTTAGTGCAGTTTTGAAGCAGATGTAGACCTTTGTTTCAAAGACCAGCACTTTCTTGAACTGGTCCTATGTGGCATAAGTGGGAAAATCGTGGTATAGCTATGTGGCAAACCAAGAAAGAGATCTTGGTTCTGGGTAAACTGAAGGTTTTCCCTTTCTTTGGTCAAGAAAGAGTTTTAATTATTTGGGGGGACTTTGCCAACTCCACTATATCTACCAGGTGCCATCAGCCACAATGAGAGATATTGGCATTCTGTTGCAGGACCATCTATGACAGAGTTCATTCATTATCAATTGTTCCCTTCCACTCCATCCCCACATCCCTCGCCTACACCAGCAACCTATTAATCAGGCAACTTGATAGGTAGCTATAGTATTCCAGGTACATACTTACACTCACTCAACAATTCCCATCCTCTGGTTAGGAAGAATGACTGGCAGTTGTGGGTAGGCAATTCTCAGGGGGGGGGGGGTGAGGAGAGCTGGAAGAATCCACCTATTGTTTTGCATATCATGCATTAAAACAGCCAGAACATTACTTGTTACCAGCCTTTTTTGCTGTGGCAGAATGAGACTTGGAAATCAGGACAGCATACTTTTCTATCTGTTCAGACATCATTAACAATCTATCTGCCTGTGCTCTGTTAAAAGGCTTTTCTAAGTTTTAACCAAGAAAATCCTATCAGCAGCAAATCAGACAAATTCTGCACATTTCTTACTTGCTTTGCAACCCGCTCTGCCTGCCTCCATTTAAGTTTTTGGAACAGTACAGCTTGCTTTTTCCTGTACAGATGTTCTCACTGTTTTATTTCTCATGAGATATTCAAATTTGGTCCCTGGTGGCTTGCAAAAAGTCTGAAATCCAAGGCGAACAACTATTATTTGCATCCAAGATTATTAATCAAAGGACTGAAGGGAGAACACCCAGGGCATGATATAGTTATTCCCATCTCTTAAATGTTTTGCTTCAACAATAAATGTTTGCTTACCAAAATTCCCAGAAGCGGAAGAAGGTGACAGAATGCTTCATTGAGAACCTCCTGTTTATCACTAGGCTAGCATGCCACTAAGCATTCAACAACGCACTTGGTCCAGGCTAAAGGCCTTCCCACTTCCCATTCTGGAGCTCATCCAAAAGTTTAATGGCTTTCATTTGGCACAAAAGAGGATGCACTGAAGTATAATCTTTATATTATTCATTCCTTCCATGGAGCAACTTTTCATGTATATCATGTACTTTGCAAAATCCTCTTACCATTTGGAGGGGAGTGGGGAGGAAGGAAGCAGCCACAATATCTTGCTCCAGTGATTATTAGGCTTCTTTCTGGTTTCTACATTAGTGCCAGCAGATCATACCAGAGATCAGGGCTGATAAAAAATAAAATGCAAAATATAACCTTTATTTCCAATAATGTATCTGGGCTCTTCACAAACCTCGCAGGCATCCCTGGCAAATTAATGAAGAGGATAACTGCAATTCTTTTTTTTTCTTTTTTCTTTAGTTTTCATACTGGTTCAGAAAAAATGTAAGATTCTTAAAAATGGGGATAAGATGAGAAAGGACAAAATATACTAAAGGAGTAGAAAAGATGGTAGGGACAGCTTTACCAGTTTGCCTTTTATAAGTGAGTGGCTATGGCTGTCTACACTCCTTTTGTAGTATGTCCTGAATTTTCCCTGTGATTATTGGTCCCCAGTGTTCCCTTTATTTGTTCTGCTAAGTTGTTCCTAAACTTTTCTTATATTTAACCCACTGTATCCTTATCAAAAGCTTTTGCAGGTTAAAATTAAATTGGCCATGTAGCAAGCACTACACTTTGAAGGAATCCCCAAATAATTTAAAAATTAAAGAAACCTTAAAAAATCAAAATGGGCCACATCACAAAACATTATTAAATCTTTCAAAATATTGGTACCGCTAATTGAAATTTCCCTTTTTCATTTCCCTAGTCCTCAAACTACAAACTGGAAACCATAACTCAGGAAGATCTCTTTGATCTGCAATTCAGAAGCCAAGTCAGGAAATTATTTAAAGATGAAATACAACCTTATTCAAGGTTTGGCTGAATGTGTGGAGCATTTGAAACTGAGTATTGAATCGGCCTTTGTGTGTCATTGCCTCCAACCCCTCTATACCTTCATGCATTAGCTCACTCAAATCAGGACTCTATCAAACATTAGCTCAAACTCTGCGACTTACCCCAGATCCTCAGCCGCTTGCTGGCTGAGGATCGGAGTAAGTCAAGCAAAAGCTCTAGATCATTTAATGAAATCACTCTTCCCTTTCAGTCCTTTAGATGAACACGTAGAAGCCTGGAAAAGAGCATGGCTTTAACTGTCTGGTTTAAAGGTCTTTACTTGCTCAAATGAATATTTGAAGAGGGCCTTGAACAGCTTCTTTGACCATCAATAATCCAAGGAGAAAAACACTGTAGGAGAGCTCAACTTCCATTGGTCAAGCAATTCAGGAAAAGTACTTTAAATGAGAAACATCCTGGAATCTAATCCATTGATATTCCTCTAAGCCCAGCAAGGAAGACAAGAAATCCCAAAGAAAGGACAATTGTTTTGACAAAATGCCAATTTACTTTTTCATAACCATACATTCTATTGTACTATGTTATCTTCCCTTTAAACTGACCGATACAACAGGAGATGCTTTCCCCTTGAAGAAATATTTTGATATACCTTTAACCTAAGCCTTTTCAGAGTGCTGCAAATATCATTTTATAAGTATTTTATTATAAGTAAAAATGTCCCTAAACTGGGTTACGCAAAGTTGCTAACAAGCTTCCATGTTAGCCATTGTTGCCCTTACAAAGACTGGTTTTATAATAAAAAACTCTCCTTAATTAAACAAAACCAATCTAGATAATTATGAATTTGATCAACTGCATTATATATTGTAATGGTGTGAAAACAGATCACAAGTAGCGACTATCGGTTTAAGCTATTGATCAAAACCTCATCATTTCTACCCCAAAGACCTACTGGAAACATGTGAATCTACCTTTGACTGACTTTCTCCATCTCATGTAGTACTGTCTTTTCCAGACTGGTACTTTCCAAGCATTCAAAATTCCTTGCCAATAATTCTATCCAGCGGTGGGTTTCAAAAATTTTTACTACCGGTTCTGTGGGTGTGGTGGGTGCGCTTTGTGTGCGTGCAGAGGGTTTGCTACTGACCTTCTCCTGCAATCCTGCACTCTCCCTGTGTCTTCAACAGCTGATGTGTGGCAATCCGCTGTGCCACGCAAAGCAGCTGAGCTTCAAAACCAGGAAATAAAGATCAGTGGGGCGGGCGGGCAGGCGAGCCCTGCAGCTGATCATCAGAGTGAACCAGTTAGCTCACAGATGATCCTCGGAGCAACCGGTTTGGCCGAACCAGGCCAAACCGATAGAATACCACCACTGATTCTATCAAAGTGGAGAGGTCTTTGTAGGAGAAAGCAAGCCCAGTTTACAGAGATGGGGAATAGCTTTTCAGGACTAAGGTTGGAACTTTGGTGTAAAAGCTTCTGCATTTCTCTACTAGTAGACATATATGCCCTTTTCAGTTCATAGCAATAAGGACAACTGTTCACTCTGAGGTAATTCAGAGCTATGGATTCAGGGCTATGGATGGGGGATATAGTATCTTACCAAACAAAAAGCACCACCATCACCCATTCTCAAGACTTTGAACAAGCAGCTCCTATGTCTAAAACCCCTAGAAAGACTAATTTGAGATCCCTGATTAACATAGATCTCACTGAATATCCTGATATTCCTTGCCGATAAAAAAGGAGAAGCAACTCTGTTATTAGGATTTGCTGCCAATGTATTTATTTTATTTATTTATTTGATTTGCCAATTGTTTACAAGATAAGTATAAGTGTATACATAGTTGTGAATACATGAAATGGGTACATATAAGAAAAATAAAAGAAGAATAAGAGAAACAATAGGACAGGGACAGTAGGCACGTTGGTGCGCTTATGCACGCCCCTACAGACCTCTTAGGAAAGGGGTGAGGTCAATAGTAGACAGTCTAAGGTTAAAGTTTTTGGGGTTTGGGGAAGAAACTACAGAGTCGGGTAGAGTATTCCAGACATTGACCACTCTATTGCTTAAGTCATATTTCCTGCAATCAAGTTTGGTGCGGTTAACATTGAGTTTGTATCCTAAGCAAAGTCACTGCAGCTGTTTTATGCTTTTTGTGAAAATGAGACAGAAACTGGGTGGCAGAATACTCTCATTAGGAATCCTATGAAGTAAGATAGTAATTGTTGTGGTTCGCTGGCAGCCTGTGCAGACGGCAGCAGAATCGGACAGTGGGGAAGAATGAGGACCAGTCTGGGGAGGACTCGGACGAGGGTCCTGCGTCTGATGCAGAAATGGGGCCAGGACCATCTGACAATTGTGTGCTGACTCCGGAGCCTGACAGTAGCGAGGCAGAGGAACAAGAGGAGCCTGTTCCCAGTGTGTGTGCGCGCAGAGCTGCTAGAAGGCAAGAACAGCTAAGACAAAAAGGGGCAACTCAGGAGTAAGGCTTGGAGGTGATTGCCCCTCCCTTAAGGTATAAAGGAGGTGCAAAGGTAGAGAAACCTTTGCAGGAAGCAAAGTCATTCATTCTGTTCGGATTAAATCTTGAAGCTCTGTGTGGACTTTGTACTTCGGTTGGTTTTTTACAGTTAATTTGGCACTTTAGTTGTTGGCAGCAATTCAAAGTAAATAAAGGTGGGTGCTTATCTCGAGGGATTGTTTGGGACTCATTACGGACTGGGAATGAACATAATTCCCAGTGTTGAAATAAAACAAGACTTGTTTGGACTAAGCATATGCTTAATTATGGTCTCGGGAAGCCTTGATCAGAACAGTAGTCTAATGAAAGCTGCAGTAGGGAGTAACTCATGAGCAACTCACTATATGCAACCCCACCCAAAACTTGGATGTAAAGACAAAGAAAAGCAATTTGACCTAGAACTATATCTATTCTGGCAGTATATAAATTTAACCCTTTAATACTTCTCTCTTTGCATAAACCAGGGGTTGCCAACCTTTTGGACCTCAGGGACCATCAAACTCATAACCTGTTCTGTGGGTGTGGCTTAGTGGTCATGTGATTGGCTGGGCATGGCTTGTATGTAAATATTATAAATATTTATATAAGTATTGAAATTTTTTATAAAAAAGAGCAACTTTTACCCAAAAACAGGCAAAGCAGGCAGGCAGATTGAGTTGCTCACAGAATCACAGATTTATTCAGGGATCTATCTATCTGCCATTGGCTAGCTCAGTCTGTCACATAAAATTTGCTTGCCGTGAGTCTGCACTGAATAATAGAACCTTCAGTCCTAAGGGAGGTTCGGCTGTGCTTAAAAGCAGAGCTGAAGATCTAAAGACTAGCTAGAAAGCAAGAAATCCTACAATTTTCTGCTTCCTAGTTAATCTAAATCTCCCGGCACAGCAGAACAGATGATGGCTGGGGGGAAAAAGGGGAAAAATAGCAATTTAGCAGGCAAATTTGTCAGATAAAAAGTGAGTCGGCGGGGAGGGTTCCTGAGAGCCATGTGGGTGGCGCAACCTTGTGTTTCTGCGCAGCCTGGATTAATTGCTTTGGGGGGTGCCCTGGGGGGTGACATTTTTCTGCGGCCCAAAATTTTCTCGTGGCCCATGACCGCTGGCATAAACCACTTGTCTGGGAAGCCCCTTTTCTATCCCTATTTACAATCTCATCCCTTCTTAGTAGTTTGGCATATGTTTTTAATTTCTATCATGCATGATATTCCTTAAGTGAGATACTCGTCTATTTTGTTTCAGGCTCAACTTCCATTTTCTTTGCAAAAATATTATCTCTAAGACACTGTCCTTGCCATGCGTGGTTCCTATGATATAGTATTTCCAGAATGTTTCTTGAAATGTTTCTCTTGGCCTCCCCAAAGAATGTAATCTTTTGCAAGTGGTAGTCTCTGTTTCCTGTCTTCCAATTTCCCAACTTAACAGCAGTTATTTTTTTAAAAAAAAAAAGCAAATAAACCTTTACTTTATTTAAAAAAACAAAGCCAAAAGCACTCAGCTACTATTGCTGCTCAACCAAGAGGTCTCTTGCCCCCTTCCCTTCAGTTTTCCTCTCCAAGCCAATACAAAGCACACACAAAAAAAGTCAAAACTATGCAACCCTGGGTCATGTTTCATTATGGCCTCAATTAGCAAGGGTTAAAAATGGAATAAGTCTTCAATTTCCCATAGGAAGTCTGCAGTCCTTTAACCTACAGTCAGAAGAGGTCATCTGATGCTGTTTTTCTTTAAAAAAAAAAAAAAAAGCAACATTTCCCATCTCTGCATGAATTGTCTCTCATAAACTCCACACTGTTCAGTGTCTTTCTGTGTACAGCAAACAATTCTAATGCTGCACAATAGAATAGAGATATTTGGAAACATGGCTTGGAGATTTCTTTAAAATGCTAGCAGAAAAAGCTTAAAGTTTAATATTTTTACTTCAATTACATTTTTGTTTCCTGTGAAAAAAAAAATCTGCAATTTCCCCATTGTCCTTTAAACACCGGGTTGCTAAATTAGAGCTAATTTTCAATTTAGTACAAGAAATCCCTTTAGTACAGACATTTTTTCCTACCTTGGTGTGTTCTCTGTGTGCAGTTGCCAGGAAACTGAAATTTTATAACCCTAGGATGATATCCAATTGCAGGACTGTAATGACTGATCAGTTCAGGTTCTAGAAATAGTAGGTATCCATCTACTGTCCTTATATAAAAGCTAGCTGATTTAATGTTTGAAGTGTTCATTGTCCAATTTCATTATTGGAAGAAAGATGTGTTAGTTTATGTTAGCTTTTAAAAAACCCTTTGTCTTCTGGTGAACACATTTTATTAAAATGGGCGTTGGTAGAAGTTACCGTAAACGCCCTTTCTATCTATGCTGCGAGAGAGCCCAGGATGGGTTGACTCCTTCCCATGACGTCAATTAGCTGAGTCTGTACTAAGATATAAAAACCAGCCCCCGGGAGAGACCCCAGCTTTGGCGAAGATACTTGACAGACTGAAAGGTGTCTCTGAAATCCCAAAATAAATACAGAAATATGTCTTACCCTCTCCAGACGAATCAAGGGAGGGGCTGGGCTCTCTTGCAGCATAGATAGAAAGGGCGTTCAGGGTAACTTCTACCAATGCCCATTCTCCTCCATGCTGCATCGAGAGCCAGGATGGGACATACCAAAGCTTGCATGTCCATGGGCGGGTCCTCGTCCGGCTCATCACACCGACTGTGGAACCACTTATTGAAGCACCCGTCTGCCGAAGGCTGCAGTCGCCGAGGCAAAAGCATCCAGACGGTAGTGTCTGATGAAAGGAGATGGGGATGTCCATGTGGCCGCACGACAGATCTCCTCCAAGGGTGCTTGGGTCACCCAGGCAGCAGAAGTGGCCACGCTTCTGGTAGAGGGCGCCGTCAGACCTCGGGAACCGGAAGGGCCGCAGCTTTGTAGGCCTGCTCAATGCAAGGCCTGACCCACCTGCTAATAGTAGGAGAAGAGGCCTTGTGCCCCAAGTAAGAAGGGAAAAAGGAAACAAACATGGCTTCCGACTTCCTGAAGGAGGAAGTGTGCTTAATGTATATTCTAAGAGCCCTTCTTACGTCTAGCGTGTGCCACTGCCGCTCTAAGTCATGGTGTGGGAGAGGACAAAAGTCAGGCAAAACAATGTCCTGGGACCTGTGAAACCAGGTGATAACCTTCGGAATAAATGAGGGGTCCAGACGAAGAACAACCCTATCATCGTGAAAGGAACAAAGGTCCTGTCTGATGGAAAGAGCAGCAAGCTCGGAAATCCTCCTGGCAGAAGTGATGGCAACAAGGAACACAACCTTCAGAGTCAGGAAACGGAGAGACACTGTCCTAAGGGGTTCAAAGGGGGGCTTTGTAAGGGCATTAAGGACCATATATGAAGGTCCCAGGAAGGATACCTGTGAACCACCGGAGGGTGCAGGTTGGAAGCCCCTTTCAAAAACCTCCTGACTGAAGTGTGATGGGATAAGGAAGGAAGCGAACCCCATGAAAGGACTGAGGAGAGGGCCACAACCTGCCTGCTTAAGGTGTTGGGGGCCAAACCTTTCTCCAGCCCATGCTGAAGGAAGCTAAGAACTTCTGCCAACTGGGCTCAAGCAGGAGAAAGACCCTCCCTGAGGCACCATCGGGAAAAAGCCTTCCAGGTGGCATCATAGATGCTCCTTGTAGAAGGTTTGCGAGATGCCAGGATAGTGAGAATGACCCTTTCTGGAAGATCAGCCTCCTCTAGCCGCTGCCGCTCAAGTGCCACACGGTCAGCTTGAACCACTGGGGCTCTGGGTGGAGCAGGGCCCCCTGATGAAGGGAGATTAGATGGGCTGGGATCCTCCATGGAGAAGCCACTGATAGGTTGATCAGGTCCGCAAACCAGGGCCTCCTTGGCCAATAGGGTGCCAGGAGGAGGAGCTCCGCACGTTCCTCCAACATCTTCCGAATTACTGCCGGAATGATGGGAAGCGGGGGAAAGGCGTAGAGGCATAGACCCTTGGGCCATCTGCACCAAAGAGCATTGGTCCCCTCCGCTCCCTGGCAAGGAAACCTGGTGAAAAATCTGGTGACTTGGGTGTTTTGAGGAGTGGAGAAGAGATCCACCTCCGGTGTTCCGAATCTGAGGGAAAGATCCCTGAATAGAGACGGAGGAATGGACTATTCTACCTGGTCGACTAGGCTCCTGCTGAGCCAGTCGGCCTGGGAGTTGTTGACCCCGGAGATGTGGTCTGCCGAGATCGACAACAGGTGTTTCTCTCCCCATAATCCCAACCGTAGAGCCTCTCTCATGAGGGCTTTGGACCTCATCCCCCCTTGCTGGTTGACATGAGCCTTTGCGGCCATGTTGTCCGTAAGGACTAGAACCTGAGAGCTGGTCACTGATTGCCTGAAATGCTTGAGAGCCAGAAAAATGGCTCTGAGCTCTAGCCAATTTATGGGAAGGGTCTGCTCTGATCTGGACCAAACACCCTGAGCTATCTGGCCCTGCATATGGGAACCCCAACCCAGGAGGCTGGCATCGGTGGTTATCACTAGCCTGTCTGGGTCCCTGAACAGGAGTCCCCTCCAGATTGACAGGGAATGCCACCAATTGAGAGATCTCCGGATTTGTGGCGGGAGTGGGACCTTGATGGATGAGTGGCTGGTTTCTGCTCGTTGGTAGGGAATCAGGAACCATTGGAGGGGTCGGGAGTGGAGCCGAGCCCACGGGACGATGCCAATACAGGAGACCATCTTCCCCAGAAGTTTGGACAGCAGCAACAGGGGGATGTTGCTGGATCTGGCTGATGAATTCAGGCCTAGGTTGAGGAGAGGTTCAAGGCCTGGAGGGAGGGGGAGGAGGATAGGGCACAGAAGCCTGTTGGAAATAAGGCCCAGATCTGCTTAGATCCTGAGGATCTGATCGTACACAAGAGCCTCAGGAGACCAAGATGGAGGATGGAAAGGCTCATAGATAACTTCTCCTCCCCTGGGAGGGCTTGGTTGGGGCCCATGAGTATCACCTGAAACATGCTGTAGTTGCACTCCCTTCTGTTGAATAGTTCTGTTGAACTGCCTCTCTAGAGCTGCATGTCTGAGCTTCTCTGCCCTCAATTCAGCCTGAGTTGCCTTCTTAGGGGCTAGAGCCTTAGGTTTGATTTTAGCAGCCACCTCCCTCTGGACTGATTGGGTGCATTGCCTACGTCTTTTTCTCCTATTGGGCTTAAGAGACTGTTCCACTGGGGGGGGAAAGCTCTGCCTGAGCCTTATCTTGCTTCATTTGTAGAATAAAGGCTCTTGCGTTGGAAAGAAGCTGTTTAGAAATTTTTCTATTAAGCCCCTTAGGGTATAAATGGCCCTCGGGGTTACAAAATAGCTGGTCACCTCGTGGTGGAAGGCTTGGATCCAACAGGGCCACTGACTACAGGAAAAGAGGCTCCAAGATTGAAGAATTGCTCCTTAGGCTATACAGAGCCCCGAGTGAAGTCAGCAAGGGAAAAACGCAGCCACCAGCCACACGATCAGCTGGCTTGCCCTCTTATCAGTTTGCCGATCATGTTTACGATCCCTCCAAACCGCAGGCGTGGGGGAGGTCTGCAGACGCTGGCCAGCTTGCCTGCACAGAGCTCTGTAACGCTGCTCCCAACGTTGCAGGAGAGAGAGAGAGAGCCCTGCTCTCCTGGAAGAGCAGCTGCCCAGATCCCTGGGAGCTGCTTGAAGCAAGGAAAAAAGTACTGAAGATCGCTGGTGATTGCTATCTAACAGAACGCTTTCAGAGACACAGCTACTGACTGAAAGGAGCTGAGTCAAAAGCTGGGGTCTCTCCCGGGGGCTGGCTTTTATATCTTAGTACAGACTCAGCTAATTGACGTCATAGGAAGGAGTCAACCCATCCTGGGCTCTCGATGCAGCATGGAGGAGAAGGTACAGGTTTTCATGAACTGTGGCTTATTTCATCAGATGCAGTTGCTTTTTAATAAAACAAATTTGTCTGAAAATGTATCAGACTCCTGTTTTTATCTAATATCAAAAAGGCATTGGTTTCAGGGCTTGGAGTACATAACCAAGAGATGCAGATAACACAACATTGGACAAAGGTGCTTTTTCAGAAGGCAATTGGACTTCCTTTTTTTTCTCTTTGAAGACATTTTGCTTCTTATCCAAGAGGCTTCTCCAGCTCTGACTAGATGGCGGGGAATGAAAGGATTTATACTCCTTGCAGACAGCTGGTCATTTGCATTGCTTTAGAGAGTCATTGAGGCCACTTGGAGGTTTATCTGTGCTCTCAGGGTCACCTGAGTAGTGGAAATGGGTGTGGAACCCTTATCTTTTAAATGCAGATGGACTGCTGAATCATGTCCTGGCGAATCTTGTCCTATAGGACAGGGGTCCCCAACCACCGGTCCGCGGACCGGGACCGGTCCGTGGAACAAGTCCTACCGGGCCGCTGGTTTGCTGGGCGCCGCCATCTTTTTTTGATGAAAAAGTGCTTCTGGTGAGCTTTTCCGGTAGAAAGCTCACCGGAAGCACTTTTCATCAAAAAGATGGGCGCTACGCTCGGTGAGCTTTTCCGGTAGAAAGCCATTTCTACCCGGAAAGCTCACGAAGCGCTGGCGCCGCCATCTTTTTGATGAAAAAGTGCTTCCGGTGAGGTCACCGGAAGCACTTTTTCATCAAAAAAAGATGGCGGCGCCCAGCTGATGCCGGTACCGGGCCGCGGCATAAAAAAGGTTGGGGATCACTGCTATAGGACAGGGGTCTCCAACCTTGTCAACTTTAAGTCTGGAGGACTTCAACTCCCAGAATTCCCCAGCCAAAGCTATGGCCATGAAGTGACCATAGTTATGTTCTTTTATTAGGATGTCATTTCTTTGAACTGCATTATAGCGTTTTCTCTTTTCACTCAAATGTCCCATAATCATTCGCCACTTGATTAATGATAATACCTGTTCCACATCCTATCCAGCCTAGGGCAACTCAATAAGATTTCTGTCCAAAGCTGATTCTTTTGCGGATTAGAATGTAGGTGGTAATAAATAAATGCAGTGAGAAAATTATACTTTTCTCTCTTCTCACTCACGTGCTCGCTACAATCAAGAGCCATTAGGAGGGAACTACATTCTTCAAGTTTGCAGGCATTGTTTTGCAGCTATAAAAGACATAAAAGCAAAAGCCAAGAAAAGCAACACAAACAAAATAATTCACAAGAGGAAAGTATAGAAGCCGTGCCCACTCTTGAATACTCTGTCTCCTTTCTGCATGCTCAGCAATATAAGATGATTTTTTTTCCTCTAATGATTAATATTATAGCAGAGGAAATTGGCTCCATGCCTAAAGAAATGTAAACTGCAGAATGGGATGTGAACTCATAATCCGCTTTGAAGACATGGCAGATTGGGGATGATGGGCACTGTTCTTTTGTTTTTCACAAGGGTAATACAGGTGCTAATGCAATTCACTAATATGAAGATGTGTGGACTTAAAGTTCCAGAATTCCCCAAAAAACAAATATCTAATGTTATGAGACAGTGGGGGGCGGGGGGGGGGAATCTACTGTCGAAGTTCAGCAATTGATTTTCTCCACCTCACTCATTTTATCATGCTTTCCTTTAATTTGATCATTAAGTCTGAAGTACAATAATTCAAAGAACAGTCTTCTGATCAATCTTTGTAAGTTAATATCCTATCAATATACATGTGTACTTAAGAAGTTGATAGTTACTTTTTCTAAATGGCATGTCACTTTTTATTTTCTAATAGCCAACTTGGAGATATTATTTCAAGCTCTTCATAATCCTTCTTTATCATTTAATTAGCATGTGCCTCCCTTTTTACATCCCACAGTGATAAGAACTGTCCAATTACTCACACTCTCTGCTTTCTGTCCTTTCATCATTACTTATTCTTACAGGGACTTATCCCACACATACTACATTTATTCTGGAGAGAATATTACAACAATTTTTATAAGATTAGTTACATGACTTATGTTGTATCTTATATCCTTATCAACATTGTAAAAAACAAAAAACCTTCCTAAACGTTTGAGGAGTTGGATTTATCTCTGTGAACAGCATAATGGTCTGTCTTCAACATGACTGCCTTTTCTATGCTTGATCATTTTATTTGTAATGACAATTTTCACTAATTTAGCCAGAATTGACACTAAGCCTTCAAGCAAAAGAATCAGACAATTACCAGTGACGTAGAATGTCCTTAAAAAACCCATACTATTTAAAGTTGTCCGTATATGAATGTAGAGGAACACAACTGAGTTGTGTAATTCATTGGTTCAGACCTGTTACATGGACTACAGAGCTGCTCAATTAGTACACAAAAGAAGTCACTTCATTTTCCAGGAGAATAAAATATAATTATAACATAAGAGAGCCCGAAGTCAAGGCAACTAAAGAATCTGGTCAACCAATTATTATAAATTCTCCAGCTGTTTCATTGTTGGATAGCAGATAAGTGGAGAATAATAGTGAAGCCATCATTATGCTGCACTTTTGATTTAAAATTAGAGTATTCAAGATTGCAAAAGTTGTGCACTATATCCCAAGGTGATCAGAGTATGGATTTCCTCCAACTCAGATGGTATAGGTTTCTTCTAACTTTCTGACAGTGAGAAAAATCAACCAATGGAACAGCTTGCCCTCAGAAGTTGTGGGGGCGTCCTCACTTGAGACTTTCAAGAAGAGATTAGACTGCCGTTTGTCAGAAATGGTGTAGGGTCTCCCGCTTGGGCGGGGGGCTGGGCTAGATGACCTACAAGGTCCCTTCCAACTCTGATTATCTGTTATCTGTTATCTTCTGCTTGAGCAGGGAACTGAACTAGAAGAGTTCCAAGGTTCCTTCCAGCTCTATTCTATTCTAAAGATTAAAGGTGAAATTCGGACAGGCTTTATTCTCTGAGCAGGAGATTTTGGTGTTTCTGATAGAGGAAAGGAAAGATCTAGAACAGCCTTCTAAAAATCAGTATTGCCTGTTTTGTGTGGCTCGGGATCTGAACTAGTCTTTGTGCAGCTCACATTGTAACCCGCTAGATTAAATTCCAGCATTAAACAGCAAGTTTTCTGGGTCGATCCCTTGCAATAAAAACACAAACCTCTGATTTTTAAAGATATGTTATGTTTAGGAAGATGTAAATTAAAAAAAAAAGAACAATGTGTATTCGTATGTATGTGCACATGTACCACTTTCTGTTTGTCCACTACAACTATGGCAGATAAAGGTAGATAAGATATGGTATGTATTTTACTGGCTGATAAGATATAACACGTAAGTTCTACTGGATTATTTGTTTACTTATTTATTAAAATGTATACGCAGACAAATTCCCAGACGCCCTATGACTAACATATTTTTTAAAAAAATTTCTAGCGGCAAGACACAAATAACTGCATGGCACCATTGTACAGTAGATTATTTATTATATTTTGTTTTGTAGGCTCCCTTGACTTTGGTGTTATGATAAAAAGTTAAAATATAAATGTCCAAGTTACCAAAATAAATACCATCCTGCTGCTAGAGCTGGGCATGCAAAAATCATATATGCCCAAGCCTAAAGATATGGCAACAATTCTGTAATGACACTAACTGCTTCTAAATATACAACAGCAGTCTTAAAATTTCACTCTTGCAGGACAGGTTTGCTCAGAAATAATTCCTACTAAACCCAATAGAAGTTATGTTCTAGGAAGGATGAGCTGCAGTGTTAGAAAAACAAAACTAAGATAAATGTTAAAGAAAAAGCTATTTATTTTAAGAAGAATGCTATTCCAGTTTTCTTTTAACTGAAGCTAAATTCCCCCCACTAGACCATTGTAAAGTATACAATCTGTTCACATTTTATGCTGGGTGATGGCTGATGTAACCACTCCGTAGTTTCTCTCTACATACATACATACATACATACATAAATACATACGTACACACACACGTACACACACACACACACACACATACAGAAGTGAAATTTCCCTTTCTCTGCAGGATTTGAAGAATAAATAATATATATGTGCGCAAATATATATATATGTGTGTGTGTGTGTGTGTATGTATGTGTATGTATATGTATATGTATGTGTATGTGTATGTGTATGTGTATGTATATGTATATGTATATGTATATGTATATGTATATGTATATGTATATGTATATGTATATGTTTTCTTAAGTTTTCGCAGGTACTTACATGTATGGTATTCAGCTTTGTTCGGGTATTTTCCCACGTCATTATAGTTGTGCTTTTAAAGTTGTAGCAACGTTTTGGCAGAATCTCATCTGCCATCATCAGGCTTCTGTATTGTGTTCGCTGTAGGATGGGAAAAATCCGAACAAAGCTGAATACCATATATATATATATATATATATATATATATATATATATATATATATATATATATATATATATATATATATATATATATATATATATGTTTTCTTAAGTTTTCGGGTACTTACATGTATGGTGTTGGCTTGGTTCGGTATTTTCCCACGTCATTGTAGTTCTTTTAAAGTTGTAGCAACGCTTCAGCAGAATCTCATCTGCCATCATCAGGCTTCTGTATTGTGTCCGTCTGTGAGTCAGACTTTTACAGTGGTTTCAGATTTGAATTTGGGGCAGCCTATTGCTGTGCCAGAATGGTTTTTCTTCATCCTGATTGGTTGGGAGTCTTGGTCTGTGTTTATTGGTCTCGGAGTTTGCTGTGTTCTGCTTGATTGGTGTCTCTAATATCTTCTGTCTGTTTTTTGGCTCTTTTGTATCTTGATTGGCTGGCAGCATTGTGTTGCTTTAATGGAGGTCTTTAGTGCAGCTTGGCTTCGGGTAAATGGACGGCTATCATTAGTTAGGAAGCTGGGTTTCATCTGGGTGCCTGGTTGGGATGTGTTTGAGCTGGAGGTATCAGGGGGATCTGTTTGTGCCCAGGTGTTTGCCTGGCTTGTGGTGTGGAGATTTTTTGTTTGTGAGTGCAGGCTTCAAATGATTGACAGCCTGGTGGAATCATCTCTTCTATTCATGCTTTCTGGTCTTTTTTCAATCTCTATGGCTTCTCTGATGATTCTGTGATTAGGGTTTTCTATAGTGGCCAGGGTTTTGGTGCCATTGAAGTTGATGCTATGACCTGTGGCTTCCATGTGTTGGACTAGTGAGGAAGTGTGTTCCAGCTTTTTGACTGCATTTTTGTGTTCATCCAGGCGGGTGCTTATTCTTCTATTGGTCTGTCCAATGTATGTGGCCGGGCATGATGCACAGGGGACTTCGATATGCCTTGGTTTTCCAGGTCAATTTTATCTTTGGGGTTGCTAAGGATGGCTGCTATTTTTCTGTCTGTTTTGAAGGCAGTCCTGATGTGATGTCTGTGTAGTACCTTACTAATTTTGTCTGTAGTACCTCTTATGTAGGGCAGGACAGCTGTTCCATAGGTCTGTTCATCTTCTGGGTCTCTATTATGTTTCAGTGTGTTTTTGTGGATCAAGCTGGTGATTTTGCTTTTGTGGAAGCCGTTGGCTGTCAGTACTTTAGTCAGGGTGCATAGTTCAGTCTTAATGTGTGTCTTGTCTGCCAGGCGTTTGGTTCTGGTAATTAGTGTTTTAGCCACGGAGTTTATCTGTGCTGGGTGGTGGTGGGATTGGGCGTTGAGGTAGCGGTTGGTGTGGGTTTTCTTCTGGTATATGGTGTGTCCTAGTGTGCCATCTGTTTTTTTGTAGATTAGTACATCTAGGAATGGTAGTTGTTTGTTTGTTTCTGTTTCCATGGTGAACTTGATTTTGGGGTGTGCGCTGTTTAGGTGTGTTAGGAAATTGTTTAGGTTTTCTTGTCCATGGGGCCAAATCACGAATGTGTCATCGATGTATCTTAACCATAGTTTGGGTTTGAGGATGGCATTGGCCAGGGCTCTGGATTCGAATTCTTCCATGAACAGGTTTGCAATGACAGGTGACAGTGGTGATCCCATGGGAGCTCCTTCTATTTGTTTGTATCTTTGTCCTTTGTATATGAAATATGTGTTGGTTAAGCAGTGTTCTGTTAGTTCCATGAGGTGTTTAGCTGGTTGGTATTTATTTTTGATGATTTCAAGGGTCTCTTTTATTGGGACTTGAGTGAATAGTGAAACCACGCTCAAAACTTACAAGCAGATCTTCTTGCTCCACGTGTAGATCTTTGATCATTTCCAAGAAGTGGTATGAGTTTTTTACATGAGAAGCTGCTGTTTCAGCATGGGGCTGTAGCTCTTTTGCTAGGTGTTTAGCTAGGTTTTGTAGTGGTGCTCCTCTGGAGCTGACTATGGGTCTGAGAGGTATGCCTTCTTTGTGTATTTTTGGGAGGCCGTATAGTTTGGGGCATCTGGAAGATTTCTCTCTGGGTATGATCGCGTGTTGGATCTCTTTGCTTATGTGGCTGGTTATAATTTTCTTCTTGGTTAATTTTTCCAGATATGTGGTTGGGTCTGTGTTTATGGGTTTGTATGTGGAGTCTTGGAGTAGGTCTGTCAATTTTGTTTCGTAGTCTTTTCTGTCCATTACTACAGTGGCATTCCCTTTGTCTGCTGGGAGGATGATTATGCTGCTATCTCTTTTCAGGGTTTGTAGTGCTTTGATTTCATTTTTCTGTAAGTTGCTTTTTGGTGGTTTGCTTGTGCATAAGATGTTGGTAACTTGGTGTCTTATGAAACCCAGCTTCCTAACTAATGATAGCCGTCCATTTACCCGAAGCCAAGCTGCACTAAAGACCTCCATTAAAGCAACACAATGCTGCCAGCCAATCAAGATACAAAAGAGCCAAAAAACAGACAGAAGATATTAGAGACACCAATCAAGCAGAACACAGCAAACTCCGAGACCAATAAACACAGACCAAGACTCCCAACCAATCAGGATGAAGAAAAAACCATTCTGGCACAGCAATAGGCTGCCCCAAATTCAAATCTGAAACCACTGTAAAGTCTGACTCACAGACGGACACAATACAGAAGCCTGATGATGGCAGATGAGATTCTGCTGAAACGTTGCTACAACTTTAAAGAACTACAATGACGTGGGAAAATACCTTCAAGCCGAACACATATATATATATATATATATATATATATTTGGTTATTCGGGTTTTCTCCCACGTAAGGTTGGAAGTGTCTAGGCACGTTTGATGAAGTCTCATTCATCATCTTCAGGCTTGTGTCTTGGCTCTGTGCTTCTCAGTGATGTGAGCTTGCAGCTGCTTCTTCCTTTTAACTGCTAGTGGGGGTGTGACTTGATTGGGTGGGGGCTTGACTGTGTTCTGATTGGGTGGGGGTGTGTTCTCATTGGTTGGGGGTTTGGCTGTGTTCTGATTGGTTGGGGGGTTGGCTGTGTTCTGATTGGCTGGAGGTGTGTTCTGTTCAGGTGGGGGCTTGGTTGTGCTCAGGTTAGTCTTAGTTGCTGGGGGGTTTGAGCTGGTGAGCTGTGATCCTGCTGTTGGGCTTCGAGTTCGTGGTCGTGCCGCATCTTCATGGTGGGTATCAGTTCGCTTCATGTATGGCTCGGAGGGGTTTGAAGTGGGTAGTGATGCAGCTGCAGTGCGGCTTCTGGTCCGTGGTCGTGTCTCATCTTCTGTGTGGGTGTGAGTCTGCTTTCTACGTGGAAGTGTGGTGGTGGCATCTTGTGTGGCCCTTGGGGGTGTGGGTCTGGTGTCATTCTTCATGTTAGGTACTCGTCTGTTCATGAGG
Source organism: Notechis scutatus (assembly GCF_049901735.1). Taxonomy (NCBI): domain Eukaryota; kingdom Metazoa; phylum Chordata; class Lepidosauria; order Squamata; family Elapidae; genus Notechis; species Notechis scutatus. The sequence goes on along the minus strand of NC_142010.1, from coordinate 90,126,426 downwards.
GCGGGTTTCCAAATGGCTGGTAGGCGGGAGGTGTCATCTCGTTTATTCATGCTGTGTGGGCGTTTTTCTATCTCTATGGCTTCTCTGATTATTCTGTTGTTGAAGTGTTCGGTTTTGGCGATAGTTCTGGTATAGTTCTGGTATTTTTAAAGTCAATCTCATGTCCTGTGGCTTTGAGGTGTTGGACCAGGGAAGCCTGGACCAGGCTTCTGATGATGGCAGATGAGATTCTGCCGAAACATTGCTACAACTTTAAAAGCACAACTACAATGACATGGGAAAATACCCGAACAAAGCTGAATGCCATACATGTAAGTACCCCCGAAAACTTAAGAATACACACACACACACACACACACACACACACACACACACAAAGTATATACGTATTTAGTAACAAACATAATTTAAACCATAATTAATGTAAATCAGATGACCTGAGTCTATAAAAATGCTTTCAGTCTCTCTTCCAATGTTTATGAAACAAGACAAGTGCAAGCAGCTCCTCACATGCCAGGAGAAAGTTGCTCCAGAATCATTAAAAAACTCCCAGAGGCTTTCACTAAAATATATATTTTATATTATACATGACCACTTCCAAGAAATAAAAATAGAAACAGAGTTTCCCACTGGTTCCCAGATCAAGATGAACAAATGGCATAGAAATAGAACTCCTGCTCTACAAAGATTTAATACACTCATTGCCTTATAATAAGTTCTTCGGTTTTGTTGAGTCTTTATTCTGCTTTAAAAATTGTATAATATAATAAAAATAGCTCCATTAATACTTTTTTAAAAGCCTATTGGTTTTCCTATTCCCCAAACTATAAACAAATAAAATATTGAACAGAATGATGTACAACATTGGTGACCCAAACTTGGACTAGACAGAATTTAAGTCTCTATCACTTCAATTGTTCTGTTGAGTTAGAAACAAACTACCAGTAGTCCTTGTTAATGACTGCCTCATTTAGTGACTGTTCAAAGTTACAATGGTTCTAAAAAAGCAACCAGCAACTTAGCAACAAGTCCTCACCATTTACAACCTCTTTCTCTTGCTTATTTACCCTCTACCAAGATGTCCTCAAAGAAAAAGTGGAAGAAACCCAGTGCAGCTGAAGGAAGTAGCAAGCAGCATAGGAAAACTGAAACAAATCATGTGATTTCACAGATGTGATTTTTATTTAACAACTTCATTTGATGACTGAGTTGGCAGTCCCAATTGTGGTCACTAAACAAGGTGTCTTCTATATGTGTCTTCTCTGCCAGATACCACCTCTGTCAACTGTTGTCCATACCATTTAAAAGGATATACATACACTAACGCACACATTTCAAGAAAAGGTCAAGTAATAATTTGATTAATGCTTCGTAGATGTACAAGTAACATAACAAAATGTAGAGCATACTCTAACCCTAACCATATACATAAATAACTATAGTAAATGTACAAATCAATCTAAATCTGATCCATCCCAACGTGACATTAATTGTAATATTAGTCTGCTGCACCATGGGTTCTGTGAGTCCTTTTAAAAGCTCTAGCAAGTTTTTTCTCTCTTTTAAACTATTTTTAAGAAATGAAATACATAAAATTATCTTATGCAACTATCCTACATATGGGGGGTAGAATGTATGCAAGATCTTCACATATAAATTCTTTCTAAGCAGATTCATCCAATATTTTTTAGTTGTACAAAATCTTCCCAAATATAACATTTTTATACAAAAACCCCACCAAAATATTAACAGACTCCATGAATTATATACTGCAGTGAATTATTTTCGGTAGATCATGAATTGTGGGTGCTGCGTCACTGGAGGTTTTCAAGAAAATATTGAAAACCATTTGTCCAAGGTGATATGAGAACTCCTGCCTTGGGCAGGGAGCTGGATAAGAAGATCTCCAAAATCCCTTTCAGCCCTATAACACAACTAATATCAGGTTTCTCTTGGTAGATACAATATTATAATTAACAGGTTTATAGAAAAATTGTGAGAGTTTAAGAAAGAATTCCAGGTAATACTGAGCCTTAAATATAAGTTCTACTTATATTAAAACGTAGATTTAATTTTTATGCTTTTTATCTTGCCTGGAACAGACCAAAGGCCTTGCATTTCTGGGCATAAGGGATGGTTGCCATCTGTCTCATTATGATAACGTACTACAGTTGTCTACTTACAGAGTGTTTGCTTCTGTTCTTGCCAAGCTCTCTTAATTAATTAGCTGATATAGCTGATTCATCTTTACTTGAAGCCTCTCCTCCTCTTGTGCAACAGTGACATAGTTGAAATTAGGCACTAGAGGCTCCAAAACCCTGGAAATGACAATCTGTATCTTCTGCTCTGAGAGGAAGGTGAACTGTATGTTCCATTCTGATAGCCTCTATAAATCCCTGTCTGAAAACCACAGACCACTATGGCCTAGATAGCTCCTAAAGTTAATGTACTCCATATATATATGAGTGCTGGCTGAGGAATTCTGGAAGTTGAAACCCACACATCTTCAAATTGCCAAGTTTGAGAAACACTGTTATGCAGTCATTTATGTGGTCCATGAGTCTAATGCCCAGTAGAAAGCTTACACCCCACAACTGCCCACTTTTTGATGATTCTCAATAATAATGAAACAATATATATGGTGCCTCCTCCTTATCAATGCAGCCCTGTGAAAAGTAAATGCGTTGTTACTGGGCAGTTTTACAACATCATTTGCACATTTATTTTCTGGCATTTCTATAAACCAATCCAAGAGTAACAAATATTGGTAATTAGACATTTACATTTTTATTATATTTAAAAATGCATCAGTGTTTAATCATCATTCTTTTTTCTGTAATGAAATTTATGAGATGTGTACATATATAATTCTTTTAAAAATGTTACTACATAAATAGGTGAAGCACTCTTAACAGTGCTTTATCAAGGACCTAAATCATGTAGAAAACTTCAATTGTATTCAACTTAATGAGAACAGACCTTCCTATCAATACAGCAAGATCAGTGGCAGAGGTGGGATTTAGTCGGTTTGGGTTGCTTCATGCGAACCGGTTGTTAAGATTTTGCACAATTTGGAGAACCAGCTAATTGCACCACTGGCTGGCCCTGCCCACCACGCTACGCCCCTCTCAGTCACCCTTTTCTTGCCTTGCCCACCTTGGCCACAGCATCATAGCAGCTGCTGTTCTCTGGCTCCCTCACTCACTTGCCTCGACCATATGGCTCCCACAGCCCAGCCCACTTGCCTGCCTTCGTGCCCCGGCCTCCCAAATAGCCCTGCTCCCTGCCAATCCTTCCTTCGCCATTCTCTGCTGCCTCCCACATGGCCCAGCTACCTGCCTACCTGGTGAGTGTTCCTTTGCCTCTTTGCCAGCACGAGCGGCCTGCCGGCACTGTCTCTTTGCCAGCCGGAACTGAGCTGGCAGCGACTGCCACCTCAGTTCAAGCCAGCAAAGAGGCAGCAGTTGGAGACTGCTCTCGCCAAAAAAGAGCAGCGGCTGGAGGCCCCTCATGTCTGAAAGGAGTGGTGGTTGGAGGCCGCTCTCGCCAGAAAAGAGAGGTGGCTGGAGGCCTCGCACCTGAAAAGAGTGGTGGCTGGAGGATCCTTGCGCCAGAAAAGAGTGGCAGCTGGAGGCTCCTTGTGCCGGCAAAGAAGCGGCAGCTGCAGGCGAGTATCTTGGGTGCAGTCGTGCCCAGCTGCACCAAACAAAGGCCGGAAGTAGCCACCTGCCGTTCCCTGCTGCAAAAATCTTTTTTAAAACCCCGACTGTCGGGCAGCAAGACCCAGCAAGAGATGAGGCATCAGAGAATCACCATGGCTATTGCTGCACCAAGGTAAGTCTAAGCTCCAGCCATCGCCACCACCACTTCGGCCCACCTGCGCCGCCCCACCTTGCCATGAGTGACATTGAGTCACTCCCACTCAGTCACATGACACCCCCCTAACTATGCCCACCCAGTCTTTAGTACAAACTGGTTGTTAAATTAGTTGGATCCTACCACTGATCAGTGGAAAGGGCATATGTACCCAGGATATGGCAGAGGGGAGAATGTCCAGTAAGATAGCTTGTTACCTTTTACCTTTTAATCTTTCTTCACATATTAGGAAGAATACAAGAGTCAAGAATCAAGAATCAGCCCTGTATCTTAAATTAAGAATGGATACTAGGTGGATCAGGATTAACCAATAGATTTCTGAGTGACCTACAACGAGGACTTCTGATTCAGAAATATTTAACAAACAAAAAACCTTTCTAATCGCACATGAATAAGCAAAGTACCCCATGGCTAGATTTAGTAAGAACATTTTTAACTTGCCTTCAGTCAAACCATCTCTGGGCAATGAACAGCATTAAAAAAATCATTAAGTGCAATATACTGGCTGCCCTAAACTATAACGTATACAGTAAAAGCACAAGCTTTAATTTTTCACGCGGATTTATACAAGTACTGTGTATGGAATAAAAGCTGTGGAAATTATTTTCCTCTGCTGTATCAGATCTTAAAGAAGTAGTAAAGAACAAAACATGGGAAAGAAATTAGCATTTATAGGTTTAGTTTAAAATGTTGCAGAATTCGTGTGTTTAGAGATATTGCTACTAATTTTCAGGTTTTTGCACATCATCTGCAGGAGGTGTGATTAGGAACATGTCTAGCATCCTTTTTACTCAGTGCGTTATGGTCAATTTCCCTTTCCCCTGGAGCACTGTAAAAATCACGAGATTTAGATTTTTCTTCTGATCAACTCCTACTCCTATGGGTATATACAGAACTTCATTTGTTTTAGTCTCACCAACAACAATACTGAATCTTTCATTTTTGATGCAGCAGAAATCCTACTTCAACATCTTGAAAGCTGAAACTAAACTATTAAGGTTATCCTCTAATTACTTACTGAATTCATGAAATATGCTAGGTCCAAACAAAAAAAAATTCTCTACATTTTTACTTAGCTCGAGGTAGCAAAGCAATCACTACGGTATGTAAACCATGGTTTATGCTTTTGCTTTACTTATTTCTGCAGACTCGGTCAGTGGTGAGTTATTCAACAAATCATGGCTCAAAGTCAATTTAATGTGATGTGCAAAGCCAATTACTGTCTCGAGGGCAAGGAAATGTTTCAGTCAGAACTGAGTAAATTTTTAATTGAGAACTACTGTTGGTTTCTGAATTACTAATAGCAGCTTAGAAAGTGTTCTGGATTCCTACAGTAATAATATTGCCCAGCAAAAAGAAAAACAAAGATTCCCCCCACATGCTAAGTTTGCTGTGCCCATGATCAGAAGGCATATTTCATGAGTTGCCAAGAGCCAACTGTCTCTGCCCATGAGACCGCATAGGCAATGGTTGGTAATCGTTAGAAAGCTTGGGGGCACAAAATAACTTAGAAACATTGTGCCTACTTAGGCTTTAGCGGTGCTTCTTTTCTTTCAATTCTAATCAAAAGGAACAATTGTTGGTCTGTTATTAGAACCTTGTGAGCAATTACCACCAGAAAAATCTATTTAACTGACGCAGCAGCTGAATTTACTAGACTTTCTTTACTGTTAAATTATGGGAGTTAGTTTTTCCAAGGTTCTCCTAGTTAACGAGGCTGAGAGAAGCCCCCAGGGGGTGGGGGTGAGGGACTGGGATAGCCATTCAGAGAAACACTCAGGCATACTCTGTATTTGCCCACTCGGGAATAAAGCTTTTCTCAGATTAAAACAGATCTTTTATACAAGACTCAGCTGCACTATCTGGCATTTTCCAAGCCCCAAAGGCAATTCAGTGCTTGTTCTTTCCATCTCCAGCAGATTACACTAATGCCTACCAGCATACATATGGTGAATGGGCATGTTCAATGCATTGCATTTGGAGGAGAAAAGCTTGATTGCATGCAAAATTGTAAAACAAGAAAAGCTAAATATCAGAACTCAAGTTGTTCAGACATGAGAGCAAGTGACCAGTCTGTGCATGACTTTCGATTTATGAAATGCAACAGCTGCCAAATTACATTGAGGCAAAAAAGAAGGTTCCCCCCATTCCTGTGGGGAATAGACCTGTTTTACTGAAAACAAAACTCTAGCACCTACCAGTGAAAAAATGGGTGAGTACCAACTTGGATAAACTGATTTTCATATTGAATTTCAAAGAAGCATAAGGAATTCACATATGACTAATCATGGGTGGGGGAGGCACACTTTAAAATGTGAATACTGTTTGTATTTTGTCAACAAGACAACAGATTTTGTGGATAAGGTGCACTGACTTAAGTAACATTGCAGATCTATTACCAAATATAATGTACTAAATAGGATAAAACATTTTTCTGATGAGGAAGGTAGTCTGTACCAAGACCAATAGTAAAAAACAAAGCTTTTTTTCATGAATCAAAACCTTCTCAAGTTAAATCAAATGCGCAGGAGGTACATGCCTCAACAGCAGTAACTGTGAGAGGGATCTAGGAGTCCTACCAGAGAACCATTGAAATATGAACCAGCAGAGTGCCTCAGCTGCCAAAAAGGCCAGCGCAGTCCTAGGCTGCATCAGCAGGGGGATAATATCAAGATCAGGTGAAGTGTTAGTACGTCTTTATAATGCCTTAGTACAGAGGTCTCCAACCTTGGCAACTTTAAGACTTGTGGACTTCAACTCCCAGAATTCTCCAGCCAGCTGCTGGCTGGAGAATTCTGGGAGTTGAAGTCCACAAGTCTTAAAGTTGCCAAGGTTGGAGACCTCTGCCTTAGTAGACCACACTTGGAATATTGCATCCAGTTTTAGTCTCCACAATACAAAAAAGATGTTGAGACTTTAGAAAGAGTACAGAGAAGAGCAGCAAAGATGATTAGGGGACAGAAGGCTAAGTCTTATGATGAACAGTCGCAGGAAGTGGAAACATCTATTCTAACAGAGAGAAGGGCTAGGACATGGCAGCAGTCTTCCAATATTTGAGGGGTTGTGAGGCAGAGGGTGGGGATCAATCTATTCTCCAAAACTGGGGAGAGGACAAGAAGAAATCGATTAAAGCTTAACAAAGAGAGGCCCAACCTAGAATTAAGGAGACATGTCCTGTCGGTGAGAACAATTAAACAGTGGAATGGCTTGCCTCCAGAGGTTGTGGATATTCCATTACTGGAGGCTTTAAACTGAATAGTCATTTGTCCTGAATGGTATAAGATTACCTACTCACGCAGATGGCTAGACTAGAAGATCTCCAATGTCCCTTCCAACTATATTATTCTATCATTACTACACTTCCTTCTCCTCTTTCCCATACATTAACAAACAATCATATCCATGGCTTGTATAAAATTTAAAATTACAAAACTGCACCAAAGCAACAGGAGAGGGCATTTCGCACTTCATAGAATACTAGAATTTCACAAGAATTCAATAAGAGGTCTGTGAGGGACTTAATGGGAAGAGAGAGGAAAAATTCACTCAAATGCAGCTGATCTTCCATCATTAGAACTTTGCCTTTCAATCAAGGGCTTGAGGATTTTCTTTTTTTAAAAAACTAATAAAGTAGGCAGCCAGAAAGTTTGAAAATCCTGCAATGAAGCACCGAATATATTCTACAACAGGAGTCCTGTGGGTTGCGGCCCATTATCGGCCCATGACCTATTTGCAACCAGGCCGTGGCAGTGGCGGGATGGTGCATGCACACAACCCCACTCAAACAAGCAGCACCACACAGGCTTCTCTCTTCTGTGAGAGAAATTCACACAAGTGGATTGAGTGGAGCGAGGGCACCCTGCTCAGCTTTACTGACTCACCAAGGCTACCCGCACAGGACACTCAATCTGCTTTTGGAGCATTGGGCAGCCTCGATGAGCCTGAAGTAGCACGAGACTGTGCCCCAAAAGGCTTCTCTTCTCCACATCCAAATCTTTTGCAAATAGATGAAAGGCTGTGCATGGAGCTCACGTACCCCGGTTCCCCTCTCCCACCCCCCCAGCCAGGCCACCAAATCGCAAAGGTTCAGGACCACTGTTCTAGAAAATATTCAAAAGCTGTTTTTGCATATGCCATGGTTTTCAGTGAACAAAGAAGGCAAATCAATGCTAGTATAGAAATCACCGAGTAAATATATATCCAAAACCTTTTTTAAAAAGTTAACTAAATCTTTACACAAAAAGTACATCCCTTCACCATGTTAATAACACTATTTTCCCTACCCAGGTAGGACAGGGGTAATCATACTGTACAAACTAGCATCATCGAATTCTCAAAGACTTGTTATTTCATTGAACACTGGGGATACCAAATATCTGTGTAAAATCAGATCAACTGAGAACTTTAGCCAATCAGTCTGTAAGACTTATTATATGTATGCCAGTGAATTAATTTGCAGACAATAAGCAGCACTATCAATCCACAAAGGGGCCATACATAAGCTGTGCACCAGACATGGTAGAACAATACAGTGGGGTGTGGAAAGTGTATGAAACTCTCAGCATTGCCAACACTTGTCAACTGAAGGCATTTCATCTCAACAAAATTTGCTGGGAGGCTATAACACAAAATAAATGATCCTACTGCAAAAATAGGAAATGATGAGTCCAGTGAAGAGGAAGATCATGACGCCGGATGGCTGTGGGAGATTAGACAGACTTAGCAGAAAGTTAATTGCTGAAGACAATGTTCCAGCTTGGACTGCAAACTCTTCTCTATTGTTTGAGATTCCTTCCGAGACATCTGCAAGAGCATTCTTCCTTTAGTACAATGTCATCCTTTCCAAACCCTGCTGTTTTCTTTGGAGTTGAAACAGTGGCGCTGTTCAACAAGAGATCTCAAATAAGAGACCTGAGGAACCAGGGGAAAAGAGGGGAAACGCATTTTTTTTTTTTTGCCAAAAGAAGCATTTTGTTTAAGGATATAATTTAATTTGGCTCTTAAAATCTTCCAGAACATCCATTTTTCCTTTTATTTGCATTCCTAAGCCCTAAGCTCCAAAGCACATAAACAAGATTAGAAGACAAAAAGATAATCAATGGCAATCATTCTCCAGGAATTTTGCAAGGTAATGTTCAAAACATCTGCAGGGTTGGGGAAAATTGACCAAGATCTATATGTATTTACATGTATGATTCCAAGGAAGTGCGGTTTTGCTCCGCATATGGAAGGCTTCTCACTGGGTGGTCGAATGCATCAAGAAAGACACCAACACAGGTTCTATCTTGGGTGAGCTGCCCCGATCAGGGTTTGGGGAACTCCTTTTATTGGGAACACACAAAGGGGTGAGTTTATCCAATCATTATGTTACATGCGTAGGAATGTTAGTGGATGCATCGCATCTTCCAATAACCATGCCATGGTAAATTTAAACTAGCAAACCAAACTGCATTCCAGTTAACTGCCCTTGTGACGTGTTTTATGGTCTTGTTCCTGGTGTCTGTTTTCAGCCTACGTGAGACCTAGCATGCACCGGAACCATTGAGGTTGCTCACGTGAGGCTTGGCACACAATGGATTTGGCCCATTACAGCATCTCCTCTGTTTTAGTTTTATATGGAGGAATTTCTTCTGGATCTTCATCACTACCCATGCAAAAACTTGTGCGAGCGCACGCATCAGGGTCTTCTGAGGGTATGACTTTGTACAGAGGTTCTTTTTCCCAGAGGGCATTAACCTTGTGCAATGGCACGCTTTTCAGCTAATAAAGACAGACTATTGGAGATGGTACGAACAAATATTGGTAATACACATGGAAGAATAACGCATCCTGCAGCAATCATACCTATGAGAGCTACTATGGCTTGTAATCCTGGTAGTTTAGGGAACCAAGAACTAAAAATATTCTTAAAATCAATACCTTGCCATACTTGATTAGGATTGTAGGTTAATTGTCGCATCTCAGTTGTTAATTGTGCTACTACTTTGCCAACTTTGTCAATTTGAAGACAACAGTTCGTAAGATTGAACCTACCACATACCCCTCCTTCTTTGGCTAGTATGTAGTCTAAAGCTAAGCGATTTTGGTAGACAGCTGTGCAGTAATTTGTCCGTAGCAGTTGCTAGAGTGTTTAGAGCCTTGTCTATACGTTGTCCTGCTAAATCTAAAACAGCTTGTAAACGCATAATTCTATTAATCATGTATATGGGGGTTCTGTACCCCAGGAGCCGTCTTGGGCCCAACTAGCAATGCTGAAGGTGCAGACGATTCTTTCTGAGGTCCAGGTGTCCCCTTCATATTCTGATTGACAGGGGAAACCTGCAAAGGTATTATCGGTGTCTCTTTTCTTGTGGGATAATGTATCATACACAGGGATGCCCAGTTCTTGCTTGATGGAGATCGGTAGGAGGAAAAAGGAAGGTCTTATCCACCCCAATACACATGACCCTTGCCAATCTGCTGGAAGGGACGGATAGGCTAGGTTACCACAAATCAATACATGTTATTTGGAGCTGTCCAAATTTGAGAGGATGTTGTGTCATAGAGATAAGGTAGGAGGGAAGTATTGAATTTGGCAGGTGTGGTGGTAGCATTGTCAGGTGCTGTCCAAGTCTGGTAGGAGTTATCCCATGTACCTAAGCAAAGGAGGTGTCCTACTGGAGTGGATCCATTTCGGGAAAACAGTTTCTACCAATTAAGTTAGTGGTAATTGTCCAGATAAGTGGATCGGGAAGCTATTCTAGCTGTTATGTTTCCTACAGAAGACATGTTATTAAACAGAGATGGCGAGGCTTCTAAGGCTTGCCATGGCCATTGTTCTCCTGTGGTGGTTCCCCCACAGACAAAACAATTGGTTACTGCAAGTTGTTTTGCAATTTTTTCTGCCATATCCATGAACAAGTTTTTGCAATAATGCTGGTATCAGGGCTTTTTCTAATTTCCTTAAATTATTATATACTGACCAGCCTAATGATGTTTCCTCGCCTTCATAAATTATTTCAGTTTTATGGTAATGTAAGTATTTGGGTCTATTCCTGTGCCATCAATCCCTATACCATAAGTTTCCAAGGCAGGGTGTTGCCTGGAGATAGTGATTTCTACCTTATTGTCTGTGGTAGACCCTGATATTCGTTTGAAATGTGACAGATGATTGCAACCTGAGTACCCTCCCCGGTATAATCACAGACACAAGACCAACCCGAGCACTCAACGGAACCTCCACAAGGGGTCCAGTGGTTGGGGTTCCCCCATGGCCCAGTTAATGGGTGTATGACACAAGTATTTATGATTGTGAGCGTACGTTGATTTCCAGTCATCCGACCCACATGAATGTCCCCTGGTTTAGAACAAGCAACACAAACATCAAAGATTAAAACAATTGGGTTAGTACCGTCCTTGAGCACGGTGGTGTGGTTTAGGTAATAAAGTTTTCCTTCCCCTTCAGGATCGGATCTGCCAGAGGTTTTTGGAAGTCCTGCCCATAAGGTGACGTTGGGACGTACAGCTGCCTTGGGATCGTAGCAAATGGTTTTTGAGTTCATCTTGCATAGATGGTACATGGTCCCATTGTTTTGGCAAGTTTTTCCCGTGGGAAGGCACTTCTGCGGTTGTTGGGTATGGTAGATGAGAGTTATTTGAGTGGATCCTGCCTGCGTGGTTTTGGTCAGGCAGGGGTGCAACTCATCTGATGCGCTGGCAGAGTTCTGCGATCTCTTAATCCGATGTAGAAAGGGGTGGCCTGAGCATAAATGTCAGGCTGACTTGCGAATTGTCTGTGATAATGACGAGATGAACGGGGTCTAAGGACTGTCCAGGATTCATAAATGTTGCTTATGGAATCATAGAGGCGTCGACCGGAGCAATAATAGGTGGTGGCAGTGGGGCGAAGTATGAGGAGTGTAGTTCGGGGGATGTTCAAAAGTGTTGATCTGGAAGGAAGCATTGCTGGAGATGTGGGGCCACGGCTTAGGGAGGCGTTGACCATCTGAGGTAAGGGGGAAAGATGTCCCCAGATGCGGTGCAGGTCAGCAAGAGGGGAGTACCTGGCGTGAAGTATGTCACTCGAGATGGAATGGAGACCTTGGAGGCATGTGCAGCAAGAAAGAGGAAGAGGGTTGGCAAGGCAACGAGGCGAATCATGTTGATATGTCTGCAGGTGGTGACTTTTCTACTTTGGGGTGGTATGGTCTGATGTGCCGTCCAGGAACCCACAGGACACGATCTGGAAGCTGGATAGCTGCGTAGCCCACGACCCCAGGTGAGGAGAGCAGCAGGACCCTTCCAAGTAGGGTCTGGCAGTTGGCGGTAGTATACCTGTGGTTTGGGAGAATCAGGGGAGGGGGGAGGAAAAATGCCGCTCCGCTGCTGTCATAGCAGGGGTGCCAGAGAGATTGAGGAAGTTGAGGGTATAAAGACAGAGATTAAGAGTGTCTTGCATCGCCGGGAGGCCAAGGGTTCTTTTCCCTTTGATCAAATGTCGTTCTAACGCTGTTTTTAGCGTCAAGTTAGCTCTCTCTGCCAGGGCTTGTCCCTGGCTGTTATGAGGAATACCAAACTTGTGGGTAATTTGCCACTTAGCACAAAATTCTGACATAGCTGTGCTAGTGTATGCAGGACCATTATCTGTTTTTATTTCATTTGGGCGTCCCAACGATGCAAAAAGTGCGAATGCAATGATTGATGACATGTTTGGAGGCTTCTCCTCTTTTGCGGAGTTGCCATTATGAACCCTGAATAAGTATCAATTGTAACATGCAGATACTTCCAGGGGGCAAATGAAGGAAATTGAGTAACATCCATTTGCCATATTTCGCAGGCTTTCAACCCGCGGGATTTACCCCTATGGGAATGGAATGGGCTTGTTTACTACAGGTGGGGCATTGTTGCCTAATGGCTGAGGCTTCAGCCATCGTGAGGTTGAAATGTTTCATGAGAGCTTTGGTGTTTTGATGGAAATAAGAATGACTCTCCCAAGGAGTCAATGTGTGTGATGTCATGATGCCTGCAGCTGCTTGATCCGCCACATCATTGCCTTCCTGGAGGATTCCTGGGAAGGGTTGGTGGCTACGAATGTGTGCTACAAAGAAAGGATGTTGACGCTGTGCAACAAGGTGTTGTAATGTAACAAAAGAGAGAGGAGGTTTTTATCAATTGCAGGAGAGAGGTAAGAGTCATGGATAGTAGAGACTATTTGAGTAACATATAGGCTGTCTAAAATCAAGTTGATGGGTTCATTAAAATTCTGGAAGACTAATATGGTTGCAGCAAGTTCAGCTCTTTGTGGTGATGTTTGCACAGGGGTGGTTTTAGTGTGCCACACCCCATTCCTTTGCCAAGCGCATGCTCCTCTTTCCCTACTGCCATCAGCAAAAATAGTCAAGGCGTTGACCAAAGGCCTTTTGCTGATGGGAGAGGAGAAAGAAATGGGTATTGTCCGAATGATTTGAAAACGTGGATCAGCGGGCGGGTGGCAGGAAACTAGTCCAGGCCAGTCAGCTAAGGCAAACTGGATTTCTTGGGAGTTCTGGAATAGAGGTTCCCATATTTGCAGTGAAAAAGGGATGAAAAGTGTGGAGACATCTATTCCCATAAGTAATTTTGCACGACTCCTACCTTTTATGATCAATTGAGCCAATTGAGCTGATTTGGAAGTGATGGAGCATCGTGGCGTATGGGAAAGATGGATCCACTCTATGATGTGGAGTTTTTGGTCCTTTTGAGTTACTGCTGCGGTCATAAGCCTCGGGGTGGCCAAAATGACCATATCTAAAGGAGTATTGGCAGCAGCTCTGTCTACCCATATTTTTCGGATGTTCTCTTCTATGAGAGTTATTGCTTGAAGTTGAGGTTGCTGCAAGGATATTATGTCAGCAGGCTTTTCCCCCAGGTAAGGGCTTCAAACAATGGAGAGAGAATATCAGTGGTTAAAGACAGGAAAGGTCTGGCCCAATTTATGGTACCCAGATATTGCTGAAGTTGAACCAAGGTGGGTTGAGAAGGTAGAGACAAAGAGGGAAGTGAAGGATAGGCAGTAGCAGAAAGCATTTTATATCCCAGATATGCGTATGGAGTTAGTACTTGCACCTTTTCAGGTGCTATGTACAAACCTCCTTCTGCAAGAATGGCTTTCAGGAAAGAGAATGAAGTGAACACCGTACCCGGTGGTCCAGGAGCTGCAACAAGGATATCATCCATGTAGTGATACACCAGAAATTGTGGGAAAGCTGAACGATAGGGTAGCAAGACATTGTTGACATAGTGTTGACACATGGTGGGACTATTAAGCATGCCTTGAGGTAGGACTTTCCACTGAAAGCGGGAGGAGGGAGAGGAGTTGTTTAAACGAGGTAGTGTAAAAGCGAATAAGGCACGATCTTGTTCATGCAGAGGGATAGAAAAAAAACAGTCTTTTAAATCAATGACCATTAAATCAAATTTCTCAGGGATGATGTTGGGATTTGGCAGACCACATTGTAATGCCCCCATTGGTTTTATAATAGCATTTACAGCTCTCAGATCACATAATATCCTGAATTTTCCTGACTTTTTCTTTATAACAAATATGGGGGTGTTATATGGACTGACAGATGGTTCAACGTGCCCTTTGACAATTTGGTCCTGAACAAGTGAGTGCAGGGCTTCTAGTTTGTCTATAGTGAGGGGCCATTGATCTACCCACACAGGTTCTGTGGTTTTTAATTGCAACCGTAGTGGATTTCTAGCAAAAGATTCCATTAATCAATAATGAGTCTCGCATTAAGTTGAGACATAAGATCACGGCCCCACAGGTTAGTATGCAGTGGAAGGACCAAAGGTTGGAGGTAGGCAGTGCGAGAAATATCAGAAGAACTCACCGGTAGCCACTGTTTGCTACGGTGGGCGTGCTGAACTCCTCCCACTCCCCGAACGGCTGGGGCAGTTTCCAAAGGCCAATCGTCCGGCCACTCAGCCGTTCGGATGACACTTACATCAGCTCCAGTATCTAAGAGACCCGAGAAGACCTTGTTATGGATTGTAAATTGTAACACAGGCCTGGCTTGTTCTACTGTCTGATGGACAGTAAATGCCCATGCATCATCTGTTTTAACAGGTACTGGAATAGCGGTTGCTACCAATTCTCCCTTGCTAATTTTTGTGGGAGTGTTTCCAATTACTGCCATGGCTACTGAGGAAAAATCATCGGAGTCTCTCAAAAATGGAGAAGCAATGATTCCCCTTGCCATGAGGTCTCGGATGGGATAGATTATGAGGGGTGTCATGGCAGGGGGGATCGTTTTCAGGCATGTGGGGAGAAAGTAAACAGTGCCTGGGATGTCAATTTCCATATCTTCAGAGGCAATTAGGTGGAAAGATATGGAGTCAGCCTTGGGAGTGGGGCTGGCTGATCGCCCCTCCTCTAGTTTCCCTGTGGCTGAGAATTGTTGTTGCGACACTGACTTGCCCAGTGGTACCCTTTCTTACACCTGGGGCATATTGTCTTAGGCTTGGTGTTGTTTTGTGTATTGTCTCTGGCTCTGCATTGTGCCTTAAAATGGCCAGGTTTCCCACAATTGAAGCAGTTTCCGGCCGGCCTGTTCTGAGAGTTTGCTTGCTGCAAAGCCATAGCCAGATGCTCCATATTGTAGGAGACAGTCCCCACGATTCTGCAAGCCTTTAGATAGTCCGAGAGGGAGGCCCCCCCTCGGGCAGATAGAGGCTGCAAAATCCTTTTGCAATCCTCATTAGCATTTTCAACAGCCAGTTTTAACAGAAGCTCCTTACGGGCCTCTACATTAGAGATTTGCCTATGAATGGCTTTCTGAAGTTCCTCTACGAACTCGGCATACGGCTGATTTGAGCCTTGAGTGATTTTTGAAAAAGATCCTACGATGCCAGAGGTAGGATCATCAACTTTGTCAAGGGCTCTGATTGCAATAATACTGGCAAAGGTAAGGGTACGTTGTGGGAGTGTCGCCTGAGTTGCTAAGTCCCTAAATTGACCCATACCACAAATTTGATCTGCTCTCGCGACCCTACCATGATCGAGGGCAAATTTTTCAGCTTCGACACGAAAGTCTGATTCCCAAACAACGTACTGTGGTCCTGTCAGTATCATGCGAAAAAGATCCTTCCAATCTTGGGGTAACATGAAAAAGGAGGTGCTGATGGTGTTAATGAAGCCTCTGACATATGGTGCCTGGATGCCGTACATGGCCACGGCTTGTTTTAAATCTCTAATTAATTTCATAGATAAAGGTTCAAGTCTAGGCACCATATTTCCGGCTTCATCCCCTCATATTCAACGGGACAGAGAGAGAGCTCCTCTAGAGTAAGAGAGCCTTCTCTGCGTCCCTGCATCATGGCTTGTGCGAATGCTCCCATGGGTGTCTGATCCCTCGCTGGATTTGAGTTAGGAGAACTCATGGGTTCAGGAGCAGTGGGGGGAGTTTCTAAAGGGAAAGCGTCCTTTGTTTTGGTTTCAGCTGTATAGGGAGGAGGAGGATCCCCCTCAGAGGAGGGGGTCTTGGTCAGCGCTGAGCCATGGATTGTTAAGCATTCCAGGACTGTCCTCCACGTGGTCAGAATTTTTGGTGGAGCCCTGGGATTGCTATGAAGATAGTCACCCAAACGCTGCCATGTGGAAACTTTCAAGGACCCTTTATCCGGATAAGCCGGGCATTGCGTGTGAATGTAAGTCAAAAGGGTAATAAGGTCCTTCTTAGTTGGAATCAGGAGCGTTTTGCCCTGACTTCCAAGAATACGAATTGAACTCCCCGTTAATTCCCCTAATTCCTGCAAATGTGCCATCTGCTCTTTGGAGAATTTTCCGCCCATACTCACCTGAAAGGAGGATGTCTTCTTTGATGAAGATTCCTGGGGAGGGATCCGTGACACAAGGCGGCTTCCCTGAGTTGCAACTGGCTCGCCCGGCCGGGTGAGATAGGCAGTCGAAGAGAGACGCACCCGTTCCTTTTAGTGGATCACGTCGGGGTTCACCAATTGCGGTTTTGCTCCGCATATGGAAGGCTTCTCACTGGGTGGTCGAATGCATCAAGAAAGACACCAACACAGGTTCTATCTTGGGTGAGCTGCCCGATCAGGGTTTGGGGAACTCCTTTTATTGGGAACACACAAAGGGGTGAGTTTATCCAATCATTATGTTACATGCGTAGGAATGTTAGTGGATGCATCGCATCTTCCAATAACCATGCCATGGTAAATTTAAACTAGCAAACCAAACTGCATTCCAGTTAACTGCCCTTGTGACGTGTTTTATGGTCTTGTTCCTGGTGTCTGTTTTCAGCCTACGTGAGACCTAGCATGCACCGGAACCATTGAGGTTGCTCACGTGAGGCTTGGCACACAATGGATTTGGCCCATTACAGCAAGGAAGTGGCACAACTCCTTGTTATCATTCGCCAATAGCAACATGGCAGTTAGGTGCTATTACAAAGCAAGCACCAGTACCAGAGGTGGTATTCAGCCGGTTCTGAGCAGTTCTGGAGAACCTGTAGTGGAAATTTTGAGTCGTTCGGAGAACCAGTAGCAGAAATTTTGAGTAGTTCAGAATACCACTCTGCTTGGCGCCGCCCCCATCTATTCTCTGCCTCCTGAGTCCCAGCTGATCGGCTGGGTCTTTTTTCGTTGCCCTGCACAGGAGAACGGAGCTGGAAAGCAAGTTAGTGGGGTGGGGTCCCCTGCCACGCCCACCAAGCCACGCCATGCCCACCAAACCACACCCACAGAACCGGTAGTTAAAAAAAAGTTGAATCCCACCACTGACCAGTACCAAACAAATATCTGAAGGACTGAAAGACAGATCATTCTAAGTCTGCAGTACTATCTATGATTGAAGAATATCTATCAAAATTCTGCCTCACCAGGAAATCAATCTAGCAACAAGCTGGGTATAAAGATCTGCAGTAGAGTTCATTAACAGAATGGGGTGCTAGATATATTCTCCAACTTGCTCCCCAATAATCTTCATCCTGATGTTGAAGAGATCATCCTTGAGATTCTTTATCAACTAGTGAAGCTGCTGCTACTACTACTACTACAGGAAATCCTCGAATTACAACCATTCATTTAGTGACCATTCAAAGTTACAATGGCACATTTTCATTGCAGCATCCCCATAGTCAAATGATCAAAATTCAGATGCTTGGCAATTGGCATGTATTCGTGAGGGTTGCCATGTCCTGTCATGCAATCACTTTTTGTGATTTTTCTGACAAGCAAAGTCAACGGGGAAGCCAAATTTGCTTACTGATTGTGTTAGTAAGTAAATTTTTTACTAATTTGTTACTAACTTAACAACTGTGGCAAGAAAAGTCATAAAATGAGGCAAAACTCACTTAACTTGTCTTGTTAACTCACTTAGCAAGAGAAATTTTGGGCTCAATTGTGGTCATAAGTAGAGCACTACCTCTTTGTGTAACTAGTTTCATCCTTATTGGGACTCTTCAGGTGTAACAGAAAAAAAGATAACAGATAATCAGAGTTGCAAGGGACCTTATAAGTCATCTAGTCCAACCCCCTGCCCAAGCGGGAGACCCTACACCATTTCTGACAAATGGCAGTCCAATCTCTTCTTGACAGTCTCAAGTGATGGTGCTCCCACAACTTCCGAGGGCAAGCTGTTCCATCGGTTGATTGTTCTCACTGTCAGAAAGTTTCTCGTTATTTCCAGGTTGAATCTCTCCTTGTTCAGTTTCCATCCATTGTTCCTTGTCTGGCCTTCGGGTGCTTTAGAAAATAGTTGTCCTCCATGTTAAATGTTCTGTGTTCAATTCTTTAAAGGGATTGAACCCCAAAATCTTGCATTTGACGACTATTCAAATCCCACTAAAGGGCTGAACAGTAATATATGGAGGATAGCCATACCTGAAAAGTCCTAATAGTCCCTGACTTACAACAGTTCATTCAAAGATCTTTAAAGTTACAACGCTACTGAAAAAAGTGACTTATGACCAGTTTTCACACTAATGACTGTTGTAGCATCCCCATGGTCACATGAGCTTGGCAATTGATTCCTATTTATGACTGTTGCAGTCTCCTGGCATCACGTGTTCTCCTTTTACGGCCTTCTGACAAGCAATGTCAATGGGCAAGCTAGATTCCCTTAGCAACAGTTGGACTAATTTAACAACTACAGCGATTCACCTAATAGCTGTGGCAAGAAAGGTCATAAAATGGAGCAAAGCCGCTCAACAAACGCGTCACTTGACCACAGAAAATTTGGGCTCAATTGTGGTCGTAAGTCGAGGACTACCTGTAAAGGTGAAACTCTTTCATGTAGTGACTCCTACTGGTCAGTAGCTAATATATCTAATTCTGTATAAGCCAAGATCATATCTAATTCTGTAATAGCACTTAGCAATACCATTTAGACTTATATACTGCTTTATAGTGCTTTTTACAGCCCTCTCTAAGCAGTTTACAGAGTCAGCCTATTGCCCCCAGCAATCTGGGTCCTCATTTTACCCACCTTGGGAAGATGGAAGACTGAGTTAACCTTGAGCCTGGTGGGATTTGAACTGCCAAATTGTAGGCATCTGGCTGCAGCAGTAGCTTGCAGTACTGCACTATAACCACTGCGCCACAGAGGGTCCTGATGTCACCTAGGCAGGTATTACCTTTTACAGAAGATAGCTTCCCATTATTCAGCTGTATACCAGGCTGACTAGCATGAAAACCATTTGCCTAGAGGCCGTTATGATTAATTGTATGGTAAAAACAAGCTTCTGAACTTCCAAGTTTTCCTTGATGTAAATTACAGAACCAATTAAGGTAGCATCAACAGGGAAAAATGTCTACAGATCTTTTATCCTAAGGGTGTTTTTTTAAAAAAAACATAAATTTTGGGAAAACAGTAATAGAATGATTTATAAATAGCTCCTTATTTATTTTATAAATAAATACAACTACAAGTAGTCGTCGACTTACAACAGTTTATTTAGTGGCTGTTCAAAGTCACAGTGGCATTGAAAAAAGTGACTTATTACCATTTTTCACACATGACTGTTCCAGCATCCCCAGGGTCGCATGATTTGCATTCAGATGCTTGATTTATGACGGCTTCAGGGTCCCAGAGTCATGTTATTCCCCTTTTGCACTTTATCTCAAGTAAAGCCAATGGGGAAACCAGATTCACTTAACAAATGTGGCAAAAAAATTGTCATAAAATGATGCAAAACTCACTTAGCAAATTTGTCACTTAACAACATAAATTTTGGACTTAATTGTGGTCATAAGTTGGGGATTACCTGTATTTTTAGCCCAGGGTCTCAACAATTCAACTCTCAAAATAATATTTAACTTTATACTTAGAAATACTCACCTAGAGAGTCAGTAGCATAATGTCAATATAACTTGCTTTTGCCTCTACCCACTGCCAACAGGCAATTCATAATATGCTTCCAACAGAAGAAAATATATATGTAGCTCAAGATTGAACTTTGGAATTCCTGTGCTCTCTGAGCTTGGTTATTAGTTGAAGATGTTCCAATACCCAACTCGGTAACATCATCAGTATACATGGGTGTGGGATTTGCTGCTTGCTTACTGTATATGTAGCAGCTTTGCTTATTTTGGGGAGGAAGAGGTGTGGTGGGCTGTTTGGTGGTTCCTTGATTGCTGTTTTTTGTCTGATTATGATCTTGTGTTGATATGCTCACCTGGAATTAGTTTGATTTTTACATTAAAATAGATTCTTCATCCACATTGTACATCAGGAATAGGAAACTGGACACAATCCAAAAGCCATACCCAATTTCCATTCTAGTTGTAGTTATAGAGATAACATTCAATTTCAGATTTTAAGGAAAAGAAGCCCAGCTTGAAGTCATTCATATTTCTATATAGGAGGAGACAATTCTTGCTCCCTAAGTTTTCTCACTTGGAGTAAAATGCACTGAATTGTTTTATTCCCTTAAATACTATACCAAATTAAGAAAACTGGATTTTAATCCTCTACAGAAGGAAACCTGTTTTGCTTAATAACACTAACACCAATATTTGCTGTAATCTAAATGCAATATATCCACTATTCTATCCAACAGAGAAATATTGTATTCAATATGGAAGTGTCATTTAGTTCATTAACACAACCAATCTTTATATTAACAATATTTTAGAAGATCCCTAGATATTTTGCAATACAAAAAAATAGTGACAGATGATGGGGAAAACATTTCATGACATAGTGATATAAAGAACATTTTAAAAAGCAAATGCATTGTTTATTCAAATTGATTAGGTATATACTTAAATCTAATTACATTTGAACCATGCTAAATTTACTTTCTCCTTTTCAGAGTCTCCAGCATTTAACAAACATATGTGGGAATATGCATATTTAAAAACAGAGGACCAAGTAAATGGAGAATGCCATGTCTAATGCAAGTAATGGAAGCAAAAACTTTACTTATTGATGTATTTATTTTTAAATATGGACTTTTTTAAAAAAAATCCAATAATGTCACTGTAACTCTAAAGACTGAAATCAAACTAAGAAATGGAGGAATTGGCTTGTGCTCATACTTATTAGAACTCTGGACACTGTAACTGATTTACTTTCCCCACAATACAGACTGTGATCTATTAAATTAGAAAAGGCTATGAAAGAAAGTATGGTTATTGTGCTTCTGGAACCTTAGCTGTATCAAAACTGTCAGGAGATATGGATATTGTTTGCTCATTCATCTTTGCAAAAAACCAGTAAAATCAAAGAACTACCTTGAAAGGCATAATGAGAAAATCCTTTTTAAAAAAATATGAAGAATTAGTTCTGAATACCAAGTATTCAGCAAAAGACATAGTCAACTGGAAATTTCTGTAATTCTGTGCCTCCACCCTCCTCACTCCTATGAGACCATCATTCTAGCCAGCTGTAACCATTTTCAAGTTCATTAATACACATCATTTTAGCATTGAGAAAATCTTTGCTCCAATATGTGGTCCAGAAGAATACTCCCTCAATGCCTACCCTGCTACACTCAGAATTCTTAGCCAGCTCACAATTCTATTTGGGATGTTATTAAAAATTGTTTCTGGGCCCAAATATGGAGATTGTTAAAAAGAAACAAGTTTCCAATCCGAAGAATTTATGCAGATGGAAAAGGTGTTAAAAACACTTAAATGCAAAATTGCCCTGGAGAAATAAAAATAAGAAAAGAACTCTTCTAAAGACGTTTATAATGGGATAATCATGAGTTGTTCTTGTTTTTACAAAAGCATTTACTGTATTTTGTAGTCTTTTGTGCCCAAAAGCTTATGCTATCTAATCTGATGACCTCCAGATGTATTGGACAGCATTCCCATAAATATCACTCAGCAAGAAATATAGTCTCATACATCTAAAGGGCATTAGATTGGAGAAAGCCAGCTTCTGCATTTATTATGGTCAAAAGGCTTGTCCTATTTTAAAAAAAATACCCCAACCTTGCCAATTGTCTTTGTAACAGAAACCTTTCTGTGTATTTTGATTAAGTCCCTTGATTGTGCCTCTTTGGAAACAGATTTTTTACAAGCAATCATGAACTATTTTATTTTACATGACCTCAACATTGTACTTTTAAAGTCTCTGAAGAACGCCGTTGCATAAGATTTCAACAAAACAACAGCTTTCCTTGTAACTGCTACAAAGACAGGAGTAATTTTTTACTGAAAAAAACATGGTACCATCATCTTTAATAGACTGAATAGACTGGCAATTACCTGGAGAAATCCCTGCAGTTTTCTTGGCAGGATTATCAGAAATGTTTGCCACTGCCAGCTTCCTAGAACTGACTGAGTGACTGGCCCAAGGCTTTGACTCACAATCTCCCAGTTTCTAGCCTGGTGCCTTACCCACTACACCAAACTGGTTCTGAGATAACATTAATAAATGAAACAATTTGTTACTTTTACTTAACTCTTCCAAATAATGAGAAGTTCTGGAAAAAAAATCCATTTTCTTCAGATTTAATTTTCTTCAGAATGAATTCCCTTGGAAGCAATTAATATTAAAAGTAATTCACCTGGAAGTAATTAAGATTATTTATAACTATGTGCGCTACCTGACCTTAGTTCATCCAAAAGAAGAACATCAAAATTTCATAGCTTTTGTATATCCTTCGCGTTCTCTCTTACACTTTACCCTAAACTACCAAACTGAAGCTATTCTTTAGATGAAGAGAGATAGTTGATTTGCCTATGTCAGAGATCGTCAGAACGATATAACATTTAGGCAATATTTAGCAAATGGTTGCTCTCTACCGATGTTATGGATAACCATCAGGGACAGTGATGACTTGTTTTAAAATGTTTGTAATATTAGCATTATATTTCACAATTGTAGAATTATGATCACACCATAAAGATTTTCCAAGGAACACCGTAGAATCAAGAACATGCTATGCTGTTGTTATCAAGAATGTTATTCTTTTCAGCTTCATCATATTTCAACCAGTAAATATTTATTTTGAAAATCATGAATTGTGTCTTTAACAGGTGAAACATAAGAAAAACATTTTTTAAAAATCTTCAGGAATTAGCCCATCTACTTCAAAACAAATCTTTAGAATTTCTGAATTATACTGTTTATTAAAATGACAATTGAGTAGTATCCCTATAGCCTTATACAGGGGTGTTAAACTCACATCGTCACGGTGGCATCATCTGATGTTATGAGGACTTTTTCCCCCTTTGCTAAACCGGGCATGGGCGTAGCCAGCGCATGACGCATCCAGACCGTGGGCCAGGAGCTTGACAGCCCTTGCCTAATAAATGCAAGTCAGGAGTTTTCAGACAAATTGAACTAGTGTTAATTTATGTGTAACCCAAACAGCATGGAAGAAAAATGTTTTGTACTATAATTTCAGCATTCTGGCTTTTAAAGAGGAACATGGCAAAAAAGAGTGGGAAGGGAGGGGGGCAAAAACTATATGTGATAGTACTTGTTATGTTTGGAGAGTAATGGAGACCAGACATCTGACCAGTGACTTCAACTCTTTATTAACAGTAAATAGAACAGAACAGAGCAAGGCTATGGGCAGCAGTAACCCTTTTATAGGGTTGGCTGCTACCCTATTAACCAATAATAAGTGCATAAGGTTCAAACCAATAACTAATAAGAAGTGTCCTAAGATTGGCCAATCAGGGGCTTTTATGAACCAATCCTTGTTCGCTGTTCAAGGACCAATCAAATGTGCAGGCTTCCAAAACCTACTTTGCATTTAGGCTTAGTTACTTTTATTCATTCACAACACCCCTCCCCCTTGGGTTCCGTTTGAGGAGCTGTAACAAAATCTTCAAGATAGACAGGCCGTTTGGTCTGTCTGGATGATTTCGTGGCTCCACGGGTTTGTTCTCAAGTCCGGTTCGGTGGAGCATTTGGATGATCTTTATTAAGTTCCGTTTTGCTGCACGGTGATTCCGTGCTGCTTCCGTTGTTGTTGTCTCCGCCAATCAGTGTTTCTTCGGGGTTTCGCAGTTCGGTTTCCCCGTGTTCAAGTCCCATGGAAAAGTCAACTCCTCCCCGCTTCAATCCCGGTACCCGCTGGGCCGTAGGTTTTCGTTGGCCTGCTATCCGTCATATCGAAGTCAATTTCCTCGATATTTCCTCCCCCTCAGTTGGTGAACCCGGGAGCCATGGGCGCTGGGTAGTAATCTCGAACGGAGTTGGTCTATGTGGCGTTTCCACACCCTCCCATCGTCTGTTAGCAGGCGGTAAGATTTAGGCCCAGTGAGGTGGGTAGCAGTTGCGGGTATCCATAAAGGGTCGCCGGAGAAGTTTTTGGCAAAGATTAAATCGCCTACCTTAAATTCCCGGCATTTGCTGCTGGAGCCGAAAGGCTTTTCGGGTGCGTATGCGGGGTGGAGCCGGTCGAGGTGCGATCGTAGTTTCCGCCCCATAAGAAGTTCGGCGGGCGTTTTGTTGGTAACGCTGTGGGCGTGATGTGCTGCAACAATAAAATCCGATTGATTTTCTCATCGATGTTTCCAAATTCCATTTTGTGGAGGGTCTTTTTACAAACTGTACCATGCGCTCTGCACGCCCGTTCGCCGCAGGGTGCGCGGGCGAGTCAGCGCATGGCGGATGCCCGGTCAGCAAGATATTGTTCAAATGGTAATGCTGTGAACTGTGGGCCGTTATCCGAGACGAGGACGTCCGGAAAACCATGTGTGGCAAATAACCTGTTTAATTTGTTGATAACTGAGTCCGTTGTAGTTGTGCTCATTCAATGGATCTCGAGCCAATTTGAATAGGCATCGACTGTAATAAGGAAAGTGTGCCCTTTTGTAGGCCCCAAAGTCAATATGGATACGGGACCATGGTCCTCTCGGAGTTTCCCATTCGGTTGGGCTTGCTTTAGGTGGGGCGTTGCTGACGTCTTGGCAGCGTTGACAAATAGCGACCCAGGCCTCGATTCTTTTGTCGATTCCCGGCCACCAGGCGTAGCTCCGTGCGAGTGCTTTCATCCGCACGATGCCCGGATGTCCGTCATGCAATACCGCTAAAACAGTTCGTTGCAGTTTGCTCGGGATTACGACTCTATCGCCCCACAAGATGCAGCCCTTTTGAGAAAACAGTTTGGTTTGGCGTGCTTTAAGCGGCGCCCATTCAGGTGATAGCTGTTCTGTTGGCCAACCACACTCAACCCAGCGTAGGAGGTGTTACAGGACCGGATCTCGTTTTGTCTCGAGGGCAATGTCTCTCGCCGTCAATGGCGGCGCGTGTAGAGTCTCAATTTGCAACGTTGTGATGGTTGGGGCTGGATCTTCAACCGATTCTGGAAGCGGTGTGCTGCTCAATGCATCAGCGTGGAGAATTGATTTCCCGGCGGTGTTGCAAGGTGTAATTGTACGCCGCCAAGAATTCAGACCAGCGGGTCATTCTGGGGACAATATATACGGGTTGGTTTATTACCCGCAATAATCCCCAGTAGTGGTTTATGATCAGCAATTATTGTAACGCACGCCCATATACATATTCATGAAGCCTTTTAACTGCCGCCACAATAGCTAAAGCTTCTTTATCCAGCTGACTATAATTTCTTTCAGCTTTAGCTAAAGTTCGTGAAAAAAAATGCGACGGGAGCTTCTGCTCTGTTCGGTATACGTGGGCCAGGATTGCTCCAACCCCAAAAGGTGAGGCGTCACAAGTAATAGTTAACGGCAGAGTCTCGTTGTACTGCATAAGTACAGAATCAGAAGTTAGCTATTTCTTTACTTGTTGGAAAGCGTTTTGTTCACGTTGTCCCCAAACCCACATTGCTTTTTTGTCTAAGAGTCTATGTAATGGTTCAGCTACGGTTGCTTTATTGGGTAAAAAGACGTTATAAAACTTGATAAGTCCAAGGAACGCCTGTAGATCTGCCTTGTTCCTTGGAGGGGGCCTTCTTAATTGCCTTTAATTTGTCCTCAGTGGGATGGATTCCTTGACTGTCCAGGAGGTATCCCAAAAACTCCACCCTTTCGGTACATAACTGGCATTTATTTTTTTAACTTTGAGGCCTGCGTTTTGGAACCTTTGTAAAACTATGCGGAGTCGTTTTTCTAGAATGTCTCTGTTCGGGCGGCGATGAGCACATCGTCGAAATACGGTACGACCCCTCTTATTCCTTGTAACAGCCTTTCCATTAAGCTCTGAAAAATTCCTGGAGCGACGCTCACCCGAACTGGAGCCGGTTGCATTTAAATGCGCCCCTATGTGTGACGATAGTTTGCGCCTCCGCGGTGGCGGATCTACAGGCAATTGTTGATATGCCTGGGCTAGGTCTAGTTTAGCGAAAACTTTCCCGCCACCCAGGGAATGGAGCAGGTGTTGCACTACCAGCACTGGATACGCACTTTGCTGAAGTGCGTGGTTTAGAGTGG
Source organism: Notechis scutatus (assembly GCF_049901735.1). Lineage (NCBI taxonomy): Eukaryota > Metazoa > Chordata > Lepidosauria > Squamata > Elapidae > Notechis > Notechis scutatus. The sequence goes on along the minus strand of NC_142010.1, from coordinate 90,099,711 downwards.
CCCGGTAGTCTCCGCAAATTTTCAGTGACCCATCAGGCTTGATAGGCGTCACTATTGGGGTTTCCCATCGGGCGTGGTCGGTGGGTTCCAGCACGCCCTGTTCTATTAGCTTATCGAGTTGTTCATCGATTTTAGGTTTCAGGGCGAACGGCACCGACGCGGCTTAAGGCGGATGGGTGCTACCTCGGGTTCAAGTTAAATGAGATCGGGGTCCCCTTGTACTTGCCTAGTCCGTTCGCGAAAACGTCTTGGAATTCTTGCACGAGGGCTTCCTCCCAATCGTTGCTCTCGGTGCGGTGGACTCCGGCTACAGTGATTCCAAGCGGTCTGAACCATTGAAGGCCTAAAAGACTAGGCCGGTCATGGTCCACGACAGTCAGTGGTAGTGCGACGGTGCGGTCCTTGAAAGAGACCTGGAATCGGCGGGACCTGACAACGGGAATTCGATTACCCTGGTAATCTTTGAGGATAACCCTTTGAGGGTTTAGGTCTTGGCGGCGAATCATCGGAATGAGCTGTTGAAGCGTCTTCCAGGACATCATCGAGAGGGATGATCCTGAGTCCACCTCCATTACACAAGGTTTGTTTTCGATAGCGACCTCTACTCGGATTTTCCCGGCATCAAGGGATGTAGCGTGGCCTATGGTAATTGTTTGGTGGGTCTCTTCTCGCCTGGTTTCTTCACGCCTGGTGGAAGTGGTGGACGGTTTGTTTCTGTAGGAGTGGCTTCCCCATTGGTGATTCAGTTTGTCTCGGGGTGTGCCGAAGAATCCTGAAGACTGGTATTCGGCCTGTCGGGGTTTGGAGTTTTGTTTGCTTCTGCAAACCTTTGCGATGTGACCTCTTTTCCATAACGCGGCAGAGTGCATCGAGGAATTTGCAGCTGGATCGGGGTGATTCGCCCCACATCCTGCACAAGGTCGAGATGTGGGTTGTGTGAACTGGTCTCGTTCCGTTGGAGTCGGTTGACCTCTTCCTCATCGCTTTCTGATGGGGATTCTAGGTCTTCGTGGTGAGTCGATACCGGGGTGTCTCTGAGCGAGGCGAGGTATCTTTGGCGAGTTGACGTGGCGGTGCATTGGTGCGGCGCATTCGGGCTGCCGACTTTTGGTCGCCTCCACTGCAGTGGCTTCTTTGAGGGCATCGGTGAGGCTGATGTCCCCCTTAGCCATAATTTTGCTCTGTATCGTGCCGTCTTCTAGGCCCAGAACCAGGCGGTCTCGGAGGGCTTCTTCTAAATCAGAGAATCCGCAAAGGCCTCCAAAGTTGCGGAGGTCTGCGATGTAGTTGGCAAGGCTTTCACCTTTCCGTTGGTCCCTCTGGTAATATTCATGTCTTCTGACTAAGGTCGGCACGGTGGGCGCGTAGTGAGCCCGTAGCAAAGGCTCGAGGACGTCCCAGTCCATCGCTTTTACTTCGGCTGGCTTGGCAAGTGATTTTGCCATTTTAAACACGTTAGGCCGCAATGGGTTAGAAATATAGCTCTTTTTTGCTGGTTGTAGCGTCTTTCAAATTGTTGGTCTCCAGAAACATCTGGAACCGATCCATGTATGACTCCCAGTCTTCGGTTTCTGGGTCGAATGGGCGGGTGGTACGGCACCGCTGGCCATGTTGCCGTTGATGGTGCGTGTTCGACCACGTGCTCTGTGTGTTGCTCTGTAGATCAGTCAGCTCTTCGGTCTCCGCATCCCACCTTCGTCGCCAATGTTATGTTTGGAGAGCAATGGAGACCAGACATCTGACCAGTGACTTCAACTCTTTATTAACAGTAAATAGAACAGAACAGAGCAAGGCTATGGGCAGCAGTAACCCTTTTATAGGGTTGGCTGCTACCCTATTAACCAATAATAAGTGCATAAGGTTCAAACCAATCACCAATAGGAAGTGTCCTAAGATTGGCCAATCAGGGGCTTTTATGAACCAATCCTTGTTCGCTGTTCAAGGACCAATCAAATGTGCAGGCTTCCAAAACCTACTTTGCATTTGGGCTTATTTACTTTATTCATTCACAACAGTACTCATTTTCAATTATTGAGGAACTTATTGCAATACATTGCATTCCATCACAAGAGACTTGTGCATTTTTCTCTGTTACAGAAGTGTCCAGAAGATATAGTCATAAAAGTCAAGATGGCAGCTATATCAGTGCAATCCTATTTCTAAGTACATAATGTTTCCCAGCCTTGGCCAGAATTCTTATCAATGGCCATGCTGACAGTGGAATTCTAGAACTTAAAATCCACACAACCTAAAATGGCCAAGATTGGGAAACACTGCCTTAGTATGTGATGGGGCAGGGGGGAAAGATACAAATCTTAATAGTAACTTTTAAATATAAATTTAACAGCTATTCATAATTTAGAGGAAATGAGCCTTACATTTAATCAGACCTTGATCTGCCTAGTTCATTATGGGTAATAGTATAAGCACAAGCAGCTTTCTGACAAGAAAAGTCAGGTGTTAAAACTAGAATCCCTATAAACAAAATTAATAATTTTATCATGGAGCTAAAGAAACACTGGTGAGCATTTTGTAGAGAACATAGTAGATCTATGCAGTAGGGCAAAAGGAAGAATGAAAATGGCCACAATTGGAGCAAATTGTACAAAGTTTTTTCATTACTTGTATTTTATACTATACCAATATTTTTGACACTGTACTAGTTCCTAAGGGCTGCCTATTTTATGCCTTGTTGCATAAATATTTATTAATATTTATTAATAATAAAATGACCTGATTTCTACCACTTTTGGTAGTTCTTATTATTGGACAGACTGGAAACTGGGAGACTGGATTTATCTTTTCTTTTTTCATTTTTTTTCTTCCAGTCATAAGTCCCCTTCACCTGTTCTTCAGGATTTCTCAGATACTACATAAGGGTTGAGCCAGGCCGTTTGCTAATTCGTTCAGCATCCAAGGAGGAATTTTTAAAAAATTTCCTTTCATTTTGAATATACAGTATCTCTAAGAGCTTTTTTATAGTATCTTTCACAAAGCTGAGCTCATTGTGAGCTTCGTCCAGTGTTTCTGCTCTTTTCATTTCCTGAATTAAGTCTTCCATAACGATTAGTATCAAGTTAAGAATAGGTGATCCTCTTGTGCTTTCCCTAAGAAGGAAAAAAATGTGTCAACAATTAAGGAATATTACTGGGTCTTACTAGCAGAGCTTGTTTCTCAATAGACTTCTGTTAGGGTTTGGGGATTAACCCCTAGCAGAGTATTGCAGCAGTAGTCAAACCAGGCAGCCAAAACGAGAGTGGAAGGGCCCCAGAGTATACACACACTGAACACAAACACTGTTTGTAGTTTAAATAGTTTTTAATCCATTTAGAGTTTAAAGCATTGTCATTCAGTCCATTAAGTCATTCACAGTATTTCCATCCAGTAAGACTCACTAGTATAGTCCAAGTTAAGAGTCCTTGCAATATCTTTATCAGCCGATAAAGATATCTTCTCCTCCTCCGGTGCCTCTCTCCAGAGGAACAAACGCTGGATATTCAGCAAGAAGTTCAAACAGTAGAACAGTTGAATTCAGCAATAAATCAGCAAAACAGTAGCAGACAGGAACATCTCAGTCACAGGCACTCACAGTCAGTAATCACAGTTAGTCACAGTAAGACACAGTTAGTCGCAGTAGCAGTTACAGTAAGCTTTCCAGCTTCTAATGCTTCCTTATATTGTAACTTCTAACCGCACCCTTAATCGGCTAATTGTCTGCAGCATTGTGCTTAAAGTGATAAGCACTTAAACCATGATATCTAAGTTTTATATATTTATTCACCCAAACCATATTTGGTATCAATGTTATAACTAACAACTTCAACTTAATTAAGCTTCTTATCATTACAATTTTATGCCAGAAATAGATTATACTGCACATCAATGTCGTTATGTAAACATACAGCTGTCTGGCTTTAAGGCCAAGTGTCACACCAAGCACTGGAGTAAGAAGCGATGAGTTGAAACTTCAAGGGTATTAAAGTCATTTACAGGGGTATAAATGATAGTAGACAATTAGCTCTTTTGCATGGCTTCCTTTTTGTCTGTAATAAAGATGTCTAATCTACCAGACTGGGTCTGAAAGTTCCAAGTTCTATCTGAAAAGTCAAACTAACCCATGAAGTGTCAGGAGATTAGTGATTTATTGCCAAGTTCTAGCTGAAAAACCTGACATTTTGGAAGGCACCAAAATCTTCTCCTTGGTTTGACAGGCAATAATAAACATGATCAGTGGAGGTTTTTTCCCCTCTCCGTTTATTTCAATTCAGGTTCTCTACAGTATTGTCAAGTTCATTCTTCTGAATTGCAAAGCAGGAATTGGTATTTTTAATGTAGAATGCAACTCCTCCTCCCCGCATTCTGTTGCCTTGTTCCTTTCAACAAATGGCGTCTTTCAATTGTTATGTTCTCATCATACAAGTCACCCAACAAGATCTCCATTACAAGTTTTAAATGAGACTTGCCTTTGCCTTTCTATACTAATATAGTAGTGCCAATTCTCCTTGTTTGTTTACTGTACTCTGAGGATTACTGCACAGGCTAATATGTTAATATTATATGGCAATGTTCTAATTTTTGCTTGGGTGGTTGAAAAGCCTGCTTTTAGCAAGTTTTTTCAGTGCATAAGTCTTTATATATGAGGCTCTTTATTCAATAACATGAGTATTTGCATAATAATATGGTGCGGTTTACAGCCATTCTAATTAATATTGCCATGATTTGTCTAAATACATTTTTACATACTTGTGAATTACAACCTGACTTGTACCAGCAGTCCATCATCTAGATCTGCATGGGCTCAAAAACCAAATCTCTCCAGTCAACACTATATGTACATAGCTCCTTACTGACTTCCTGTACTCTTCTTTTCCTTTCTGGACCTCTTTCACAGACCAGAATGGCGAACAAGAACACCATCAAAGCTCTAGAACAGGGCAGCCCACCGGCCAGATGCATTACAAGCTGGTTACACCCATGCCCGGTTTAGTGAAGGGGGGGGAAAGTTGTGATACATCACGTGACAACACTGTGATGCCACGAGTTTGACACCCCTCTAGAATCTTGAATTCTTTCAAAAACATTGAAGTCTCTGAGGATATAATTGTAGCTGTTCTCGTAATAGAATTTGTCCTTACACAGTGTATATTAGGAAAAATGCACAAATGTCAGTGCAGTTGATAAATCTTGAAATTGTTTAGTCATATTTTTGATCTTTGATTCTGGTGGACAGCACATTTCACAAACCAAAGGGCTTAATCAAGATACATTTATTTTCTCACAACAGTGAGTCACCAATTATTACGATTCTCCTCTTAGTCTTCCTACAGGGAACAGTTGTATCCTCTCTGCCCTTTGAAGGTCCATCATACTCACTTCCATTCTTTTTCTTTCCCTGAATCCTAGGGACCTATTTCTCTTATGAGGGCATCAAAATTCTAAATTCCTGCACCATAAAATATCTTCTACATCTAAAATATTTTCTGTTACTCTCACCCACTGACCTTGCTGTCCCATCCATCTGACTTATGAGGTTTACTTTCACTGTCCATTTGTACTGCACATTCTCTTTTATTTGAACTGACAGATCCAAGTCTCTTCTTATCAATTGACATGTGGCCACTCCTTACTCCAATCTTTTGTCTTTTCCTTCAAGCACTGCTGTGACCTTCATTGCAAATGTTTCTCAGGCTGCTGTTCCCAGATATGCCACAAGCTTTGCATAGTACCGTTGCACAGCCATGTCTATCTTAATTTTTATTTCTTATGCAATCATCAAAGAAAGTATTTATTTACTCTTTCTCAGGCTCTAAAATCAACCAAATACTTGACTTTTGACATAAAACAAAATTTGTTCAGAGCTCTCCCCACCCCACTCCAGGCAAACTCCTGTTAGTTCTCCCTCTTCACTAGCTCAATCAACTTTTTTTCCTGAAACTGGGCTCCCTTATATTCTTCGTACAGTCTCTGTTTATTCAGCAGGAAGCAATCACCCACAGCGAGAAGTAAACAGCTCTCAGGATGCACACTTTGCAGCTATTCAAGAGACAGTGTTTTCACTCCTCACAGCTCAGCACACATTGCCTCCAGAAGGCTAATACAGTTGGTAACCCCCACCAAAACAAAAAAACCCAACCCAAAAACCAAAAAACCAACCCCCCCCCAAAAAAAACCCAAAAACCCCACCCCCACCCCAAAAACACAAAAAAAAAAAAACAACCCCCCCCCCACCCCCCCCCCCCCCCCCCCCAAAAAAAAAAAAAAAAACCAAAAAAAAACAAAAAAAAAAAAAAAAAAAAAAAAAAAAAAAAAAAACCCCCAAAAAACAAAAAAAAAAAAAAAAAAAAAAAAAAAAAAAAAAAAAACAAAGAACAAAAAAAAAAGCGAACCCCAAAAAAAAGAAAAAAACAAAAAAAAAAAAAAAAAAAAAAAAAAAAAAAAAAAAAAAACAAAAAACCAAAAAAAAAACCCCCCCCCCCCCCCCCCAAACAAAACAAAAAAAAAAAAAAAAAAAAAAAAAAAAAAAAAAAAAAAAAAAAAAAAAAAAAAAAAAAAAAAAAAAAAAAAAGCAAAAAAAAAGAAAAAACTACCATTCTCTATCTCACATCTCACTTTTCTACTGATCCCTTTCTTGCAACTTTGACATTAACGGGATGAGCTAATAAATCACTGGGGAAGAAAGCAACTGAATGCTTGCCATGGCCAATGGCTGGGGCAACAGAGGCTTCCTGGAGTAGGGTGGTCAACTCTAGAGTCATGTGATTCTGGGGCTTTGCCATTCTGCAAGGAAGGATGCAGGGTGACCAAAAGGGCACAGAGGGAGGAAGATAAGTGGAGCAACTCTGGAGTTGTAAGTGCAGGCAGGCTGCCAAGCACCTGAACTTTTATCACTTGACTATGGGGGCACTGCAACAGCCGTAACTTGGGGCATGGGTGTATTTTTGCAGCACCATTGTAATTTTGAACAAATATGTTGGGAATTATCCAGTTTTTTGTTTAGCAACCACAATAGGTATCAACAACTCAAGACACTATGTGGAAAATCATGCAACCGCAACTGTGCTTATAATTGTACTTCCGTTTTCCTTTACAGAGTTAGGAGGATACAACCCCAAACAGCCAGGTGAGCCTGAAAGGCAGGAAAGGTTTCCAGAAATCGATTCATGAAGAAGTCAGGTAAAAGGACAAATCTTACAGCTCTTTCTCCCCATTCCCCCACCCTTTGGAATACTAACTCCAACATTAGGAAAATTAGCTAGAAGAGAATATATATTTGGTTTTTTACATTCATTGGAGGAGAAGGATTACAAGAAAGTAAGAAGGCACAGAACAGGAAATACAAATCAAAGGAATGTACTGACACCATCTATTTGCCTAGTGCTAGGAGGCAAAAGAATAGTGAAAAATTAGACAACCTGTAACCTATTGGGTCATCATTTCAGAAATGTTTCCTCACCTAAACAGAAAAACAGAATGACTATAGGTGGGAGACGGCATGACTTCCAACTTCCTGTCAGCTTCCCTGTTGAGTTTCCTGGTAGGAAAGCTGGCAAGAAGCATTGGAAACTCTTTCTTTCTTTCTTTCTTTCTTTCTTTTTTTCTTTCTTTCTTTCTTTCTTTCCTTCCTTCCTTCCTTCCTTCCTTCCTTCCTTCCTTCCTTCCTTCCTTCCCATATTTGTTGCCCTAAACCGTACCTTCCAATTTTGCCCAACTGAAGGTTACAAAATATCAAACAGACACCAGAGTTTTAGTTATACCTATATAGATTGATTAGGCTCTTGTCAGTTAAAAGCAGCAGCAGCTTTTAACTTTCTCAACACAAAGAAGCCTTAATATAAAATCAAGGAAAGAATTTTAAAGTCCCATTACTATGAGAAATATTTTCAAGGAGTCATTGGTGAGGACTAAACCTTCTCTTCCAAAAGTTGTGACTAAAACATGGAACTCTCTTAGAGATTTTGATTAATATTCTTAAAGATGTAGAAATCTGTTAAATGTCTATATCTTGTTGCTATCCATGGAACTAATTAGTTAGGAACCACAGGAAATTCTACCTAGGCTCAACATATTTAGCATCTGTTCTGTCACTTAAAGCCAGAACTGTTTCCTTAGTGATGTCTTTCTCCCAGTTTCCTGTACCTGTACGTACTAGATGGGGGCATTCCTAAAAGCCCCAGGAACACACAGCAAAAATACACTAGCATTCAATCATACACATGCAATTTTTAATTTAAAACAAAACTCTCCTATTTCCCCCTTGCCCAAAGAGATTTACATTTGAGAAACCATAAAACTCCTGTAAAATCAGGAAAAAGAGATAAAATAAATTCTGAACCTTTCCCAAATATTTTATTTCTTCCAATGCTTTTTTATTTGAGGAAATGTCCATCTGCGACATTTCAACAGCTCTAGATAGATGCTTGCAGATGAGGATGGGACTTAGCCATAATTTTGTATGTGTATATAAAAAAGATAATTGTTAGCATTATTGAATACCTTGAATATTTTATTCATTGAGTATCACCTTACCCAGCCATTGTCTTCCAGATGCATCAGAATGAAAAGTCCCACTCATCATTGAATACTGGTTCTTATGCTGAAGAAAGCTCCCCTAAAACATTATCTAATATGCTTAATTATTTTGACAGGCCATATACCAAGGGTCTTCAAACTTAGCAAGTTTAAGACTTGTAGACGTCAACTCCCAGAATTTCTGAGCTAACATGACTTAGAGCAGTGATCCCCAACCTTTCTTATGCTGCGGCCCGGTATCCCCAACCTTTTTATGGCGCGGCCCGGTACCGGCATTAGCTGGGCGCCGCCATCTTTTTGATGAAAAAGTGCTTCCGGTGACCTCACGGAAGCACTTTTCATCAAAAAGATGATGGCGCCAGCGCTCGGTGAGCTTTTCCGGGTAGAAATGGCTTTCTACCGGAAAAGCTCACGAAGCGCTAGCGCCGCCATCTTTTTGATGAAAAGTGCTTCCAGTGAGCTTTCTACCGGAAAAGCTCACGGAAGCACTTTTTCATCAAAAAATGGCGGCGCCAACAAACCAGCGGCCGGTAGGACCTGTTCCACGGACGGTACCGGTCCACGGACCGGTGGTTGGGGACCCCTGACTTAGAGGACCCCTGCCATATATGGTAGCCAGAAAAGAGGTCTGCTGATAGCATTATAGTAAAGCTCCCTTCAGTGGGCTTCCCTGGAGACATCCCATTCAAGGAATGGGCACAGCCTATTCATCTGAGCTGCTACTGATGTTTCTGCAAAAGCCACTGGGAAGACTGGGCTGAGCAGCATCACCATGATAGCAACTGTGGGAACACTGGGGCATGGGGTAAAGGCAGCCTTTGCCCCATGCCACGATCAGGATTCTAGGCTGAGAGGTGACAAAGAAAATGGTAAGAGAGCTCAGCTGTGGGTGACTATAAGGAAAGAGGACTCTCCTATCCCCACAGCACTAGGAGTGGGGATATTAATAGGCCAAGGTGGCATCTACAATGCAGAGCTTGAAAGAACCAGGATGATTAATGCTTGCTTTTATGGATGTGTAAAGTATAGATGGGCTTTTTATTGATGCACAAAAGTTCCTTTCAGATTTAATGGGCATACAGGATTAATGGATACCTTTTCCCCTTGACCGACCCATTAAATCAAGGTTTTCCTGTACATAACTTATGTGGCAAAAATGCATAACCTACATATCCTCAGCTAACAAAATCATTCAGAGTTGTCCTTCCGTGAAGATCGCATTGTCTATTCTCTAGCTGTGCCACTGCTCTAGTTTCAAATGCAAGTCCAATTTCATCCTAAGTATTCATATTCAGGGAGAGTCCTTCTTGGCCTCAAGCAAGTTTATAAAATAGAGGCCAGCATCGCTTTGGGAACAATTGTGCTTAATCAAATAAAAGTTCGTTTTAGTCAATGATCTCTTTTGACAAGTGTTGGAAGATTCGAAGGAAATGACGCTCCTTCATTTGTACCCACTGATGTCTTGAACCTGAGGTCAAAACAGATAGGATATGAGATCTTTTCATGTGCTTTACTGCTGTGCGCAGTGCTAATTTTATCCTGGCCATGAGGCAGTGCTGAAAGAAAAAGATCCAAACTTTTCCCTCTGTTGCGATTATATCTAAATTGGAAAGGGAAAGGCATCCTTTTACATCACAGGGATAGGATTAGACATCTTCCTAGATCATTGTTCTGATCAAAATTAGACCTGCCGATCTGGTTTAAAAGAGAATTCATCTAATTCGCCCTTGCAATGTACATTCTCCATATAAACTAGGAGCTTCTATTAGGGTAAGTGACTATGGAGATTCTGTCGTCCTTCCATTCCCCACCATCCAGTCAGAGCTGAAGAAGCTTCCTGGATGAGAAGCGAAACGTCATAAAAAAAAAACAAAAAAAAAACCAGAAAGCCCAGTTGCCTCTTGAAAAAAAGCGCCTTTAGGACATTCAGGGTAGAGACCTTTTCTCTAGGTAGGAACTTGATTGTTTGGAATATACAAGAATGGCCTCCAAGAAACTAAAGAGTTTATAAAAATAACAGAAGCACTGCCATGTGTTTCAATGGTCATATGTTTACTCATTGTATTCAGCCATAATATACGATCTGAAGAGAAACCAGAGTATTAGACATAATATGTTGTTGAATGCAACCATGATGAATTTAAAAACCATGGTTTACGATTTTGTTGTTTGGTGAGCCCAGCTATGTTTTTTTTCAATGAATCTTGGTTAAAATAAAGCATGACTTAACATAATATGTTAATCTAATTAATACATATGTGATTATTTCAGGGAGCCAATGTACTAAAAAACATGTTGTTGCAGAAAATGATCCCAATGCAAAAGCCAACTTCAAATATATTGCAAAACCTTGGACTTCTATCATCACTGAACAACATTGTTCCCAAAACATCAACCTTCTTGTTGTTACAGGTATCCCTTAACTTATAATCAGTCACTTAGGGACTATTTGAAGTTCCAACAGACTTATCTGGGGGAGGGGATACTTATGGCCTGGATTTGAAGTTCTGATGGGCGGGGGTCCCCCACACTCAGGGGACCATACTTCAGGTCTTGGCAGCTGGGTTTACATTTACAGCTGTTGCAGCATCCTGTGATCACCTGACCATGTTTGAAGACAATTTTACCAAAAACCAACATTTACTCCTGCTTTTTGACAAAAGCTTACTATAGTGAATTATTGGTTCCTTTAATGACTGCAGCAGTCTCTTAACCACTGCTACAAAAAAAAGCTGTAAAATCAAATCAGTCATATGACCAATCTGCTTTACAACTATCATAAGTTATGACTGTGATGGACAGATTCGAATACGGTTATAACTCAAGGACCACCTGTGTGCAAAATCTGTTCTTATGTTTTCTGCACCTAATGAAAGTAGGATTCAGAGGCAGATGGGTCATTCATAGTCAGAATGACTTGTGTCACATCAGATGTAATAAAGGATTCCTTTAGGGCAGTGGTCCCCAACCTTTTTTATGCCGCGGCCCGGTACCGGCATCAGCTGGGCGCCGCCATCTTGTTTTGATGAAAAAGTGCTTCCAGTGAGCTTTCTGCCGGAAAGCTGCGGAAGCACTTTTCATCAAAACAGATAGCGCTAGCAAACTCAGCGACCCGGTAGGATTTGTTCCACGGACCGGTACCGGTCCACGGACCGGTGGTTGGGGACCCCTGCTTTAGGGAGATGATTTTATTGTATGAGAGATACAACCTTTGAATTTTCATTTGGTTTGACGGAGGGAGCCTCTTCTTCTCTCTAGCCAAATCTCAAGTTTTGAAATAATTTTAAGTATTACAAAGGCTCCCAAAGACTCCTTCCCTCCTACACATTTCCCTCAGGAATCTTAAGAGAACACTCTGACTCCCATCAAAGTAAGACAGCACCGTAGACGGTAGACACAAACACCCATTTCTCTTCCTGAACTTCTGTACTGAGTAAAGAACAGCCAACGTGTTGGCAAGAATGATTCACTCCCACTCCAAAACATGCCAAATCAAACAGCAGCCAGTCTGCTGTTTTTGCACATAGAATAATCACCAGCATCCTAGAAACAGTATATTTTGCCTTCGAGAAAGAATGCACGATATCTTAGTTGAGTACCCATAATCTCACTCCAAAGCTTTGAAAAATCCGCCTGGGAAAAAAATAGTTACAGAGTTTCTTCAGAAAAATCCCAATATCTGGAGCCTTCTAATATGGCTTTCTCTCTGTAGGAGTGGGAAATAAACTCAATTGATAGATTAAGCACACTGTTTTGACACATTTACATTCCCAAGTAAGTGCCATGAAGCCCAGTTCACTTTGCACTTCCCTGTATTTCTCCAATTTAAGACTTCAAGATTGCCCCTTTAGGCTACAAAATTAATTCATCTATATAAACCTGGGTAACCGGTTCATTTTATATCAGTGTTTTTCAAACTTGGTAACTTTAAAATATGTGGACTTCAACTCCCAAATGGAAGAATCCAGGAAGCTTACAACAATAGCTTATCCAAGCACATAAACCTCTCACAACTCTGACATTGGGCCAGTCTTTCTTTTGCAGTCCCACATACACTCTATCACAAGCTTGTGAGAAAAACATAGAAGAGTGTGCTACCTGTGTAACTTTGAACTTTTGAACAAGAGACAGGCTACCAATTTAAGAATTATTCAAATTTTCATTGATGCTTTCTTCTATTGAATTGAATTGGTGGATATGAATACGCCATTGATGTATAATTATTCTTACTGTGTACTTAAATCTGCACTGCAGGAGAAAATATTCTGCAGGTTAGGTTGCATCCTCGTCATTCTGCCAACAGGAGAGTTTTCAAAACTAATCCATATCACTAGTTTAGCCTTAATAAATAATCAATTGGTGTAATTAAAGATTGCTTTAGCTATGAATACAGGCTGCCCCCTAGTGGTAACAATTTAACATTGCTGGCTAGAAAAACAAGTTTAATTAGCATAATAAGACAACAGCAAATGCTTTCTGTTCTTCAAGAATGACCGGAATGTTGCCACTGTTGGGTCTTCACTTTGGGACAAAAGAGAAACATTGGGAACATAATTAGAAAGCAGAGAAAAAGGAGCTGAACTAAGGCAGCTAACTGTAGATTCTAGGTGGATGCTGCCCCTATGAGTTGATATGGAGAACTCTTTGTGGGAGCCAAGACATTTTTAACATAAAAAGTGAAAAGAACGAAGATTGTGTATGTGTACTTCCAAGTTTCATTTGTTTGTTTTTCTTTTATGGTCATCAGATACCTTGCATTGAATTTCATCTGGCAAACATGATGGGTTTGAACATTTTATTATAAAGGAAGTTACACTGTAGTTGCTTAAGCCTTAAATAATATACTTTCCAGAATAGAAAATCTGGTTGGAGCTTTGTTACTATGTCCCCACACATTCCACCTGAAATCCCTGTTGCCATCAAGATATCCAAATATCCAAAAAGGATATTGCACATGGACCTTGCCAGGTAGAAGCTCAATCACTTATATCTACTGTTTTTTTTTTACCTCCTGGTTAGTTTTTAAAAAAATGTTAAAATGGTAAGATACAAGTTTACAACATCAATACAGTGATAAATATATTATAGTGATTAAAATAATATAAACATAACCCAAAAGTCCTAATTAACGTAACAAATCTCACTGTATTATGCTTTCTTACTGAGCACAGATATTTCCTCCTATGTGTGGCACCATCTGATGCTGCAGCAGCTTGAACTTTAGATTTGATGATGGAATTAGTGATATGGACTACTATAAGATTTACCTGCTGAAAGTGGACTGATATTAAAAATGAATACATGCTGACTCTGTGTATGCTGTACTAGGCTAGAAGAAACGCTGACCTATATGATTAATGCAAGACTATGGATTATTCCTGTGAATCTTGATTTTTCAAATTTAAAATTACATGATACAGAAACTTCCTGTGGCAACGTATGTTTTCCAGCATGCATATTTGGTTCTTCCTACAAGAGATCAAGAAGTAGATGATTAACTATAACAAGCTTTAGTCAAAATCTTCCTTCACAAGTATTTTTCTTGCATATAAACTAGTATGTCATGATTAAGCAGGTCCAATATCTATTAAATGAGCTTTTTAATATTTTTATTTAAACAAACAGCATAAACACAAAAAAGAATAAAACTGATTATTATTCCCTAATAATAAATGTAAATAAAAATTCAGAGCCAGATTAAATAAATTAGTACAAAGTATCAGGTTTCCTAAAAGAATTTTAAAAATTATTTATATTTTACATTCCTAAAACCTCTGGAAGTGTAAATTGCCAGAAGAATATCATTTCTACATTTAAATACCATTCTTCCAAAGGACAGAAAGCCATGCTATAATATAATGCAAACAAAATATTTGGACTATGCAAAAAAAGATTACTGTAAGAATGGAACCATGGTCCTGCATAATCTTGCAACATATTGGACTGCATATTAAAGCTAAATCTTTATTTTTTTATAAACAAAACACACTTTTGCAAAGCTCCATTAGGAACAAATGACTGGTCAGAACCATTTTTTTAAAAAAGAAGTTTTGATATTTTTCCCAAACACATTAAAATAACTGCATAAAATATGCAGCACACACCATAACTCGAGATTTAAAATTAATTGCACTGATTAACAGACTTGTTGGTATGAATGTACGTATATATCAAAAGTTGCAGTAATTCATACTCTTATCACTTCCTACTTGAATTATAGTAATACATTCTATATGGGATATAAAACGCAACAAGTATAAATTGTGGCAACCCATATATTAGTAAAAACATTGCCATAGGCATAACGCTGTTTTACTAGCACTGCATTGGCTAATAATAGGTTTCTGGATGCCATTCAAAGTACTTAAAAATCCTCAAATGCTTTGGCACCAGGATGCCATGTTTCTCATATAATAAGGCTGGGTCTTATTTTTTTTTGAGCCCCCCCAAAAACAGCTAGGCCATCTTTTCGGGGGTGACTTAATTTCCCCCCCTTGCATCCTCGGCGGGCGGGCGGTGATGGCTTGGATGTTGACCTCGCAGTTGGTGGGGCACTTTGTATCAGACCTTCCACCACTGTTGCTTTCCCTTCTCCCCATGCTGCCACAGCGTTTAAAGCAACGCTGCGGCATTTGGTGCAGCCACACAGCATTTGACGCAGCCATGAGGGGCCGGCCAGGGCTCCTGCCTGCAACCAGAGCCCGGCAGACACTTGGCTTCAGGCGCTCCTGTCGCTGCCTTCCCGGGCACTGTTTGAAGGCAAAGCCCATTCTTTTAAAAACGACGCCCTACTACCGGTACGACAAAGCCTCCCATGCCCAAGAGGGCAGCCCAACCCCACACGGGGAGGCGAATCTCCCGGGGCCGCAGCACAGGATTGGCCCACCCCAGGAGAAGCACCCAGCCGCCATCCCTGCCTGGTGCCGGGCAGAGCACGAAGAGCTTCGCCTGGGGCACCCAGCGCAGCTGATAGGCGGGCCCTCCTGCCCGGCGGTGGAGCTCTGGCCAAGACAGCAAGCGCCTCCATGCTGGGCCCTCCATTCATCCCGCCAGGCCCACGCTGAAGCCGGGCAGAGCTGGAAAAGCGAGCCACGGGTGCGCGCCCGCCTGCCAAGCGAAAGAGCCGGGCCGAGCCAAGCTTGGCTTCCTTCCCAAGTCCCTCCAGCTCAACTCTGAAGGGGCCACCGGAAGAGGCTGCCCAAGGCAGTGATAGTGCCCACTCATACGTGGACAGGGAGGCGACGGCCCGCGCTGCATCCTCCTCCGAGCTGAGCCCCACCGAGTGAGTGCCTCTGCCCAATGCCCGTGACACTGCAGCGTTTGGAGCTGCCGGCACGTTTGGAGATGCGTGGGGATGGGGACAGGCTGGGCGAGGGGTAGAAAGGATGGGCAGCTTCAGGCTCTCTCTGCCAGACCCGCCGGCCAGGAAAGCAGCACTGCCGTCGCCTCGCCTCCCTGTCCGTGGACGGGTGGGTGCTATCACTGCCTTGGGCAGCCTCTCCCAGTGGCCCCTTTGGGGTCAGGCTGAAGGGACTTGGTAAGGAAGCCAAGCTTGGGTCAGCCCAGCTCTTTCGCTTGGCAGGCAGGTGCGCACTCACGGCTCATTTTCCCGGCTCTGCCCAGCCCACCCGGCTCCAGCGCGGACCTGGCGGGATGAACGGAGGGCCCAGCAGGGAGGCACTCACTGCCTTGGCCAGAGCTCTGCCACCGAGCAGGAGGGCCCGCCTGTCAGCTGCGCTGGGCACCCCAGGCGAAGTTCTTCACGCTCTGCCCAGCGCCAGGCAGGGATGGTGGCTGGGTGCTTCTCCTGGGGTGGGCCAATCCTGCGCTGTGGCCCCAGGAGATTTGGCTCCCCATGTGGGGTTGGGCTGCCCTCTCAGACAGGGGAGGCTTTGTCATACCGGTAGTAGGGTGTCATTTTTAAAAGAATGGGCTTTGCCTTCAAATGATGCCCGGGAAGGCGGTGACAGGAGCGCCTGAAGCCGAGTGTCTCCACCAGGCTCCAGTTGCAGGGAGGAACCCTGACTGGCTGGGCGTGGCTGTGCCAAATGCCATGCGGCTGCGGCAAACGCCGCGGCGTTGCTCTAAACGCCGCGGCAGCACAGGGAGAAGGGAAAGCAACGGTGGTGGAAGGTCTCCCGATACGAAGTGCCCCACCAACGCTGAGGTCAACACAGGCAGCACCATATCCGGGTGTGCAACAAAAGTACTTCCTAACGGCAAGCCCCCCCACCATTCCCCCCCATTTTGCATGTTTTAATATAGGCCTTAATTTGGGGGAGGGGCTTAATTTGATTTTATGCCTATAAAACATGCTGGGACTTCCTATTGAGGGAGGCCATATTGTTGGAGAAACACAGTACTTAAGAGGACTTTCTTCTTCACAGAGAAGCAGAGCTATCCACTTTATCCGACACGGACTTTCCATCCATATATAATACTATGATTTGGATCTTTGGTTATTCGGTTTTCTCCCGCGTAAGATTGGAAGTATCTAGGCAACGTTTCGATGAAGTCCCATTCATCATCTTCAGGCTTCTGTCTTCAGCTCTGTGCTTCTCAGAGTGATGTGAGCTTGCAGCTGCTTCTTCCTTTTAACTGCTAGTGGGGGTGTGACTTGATTGGGTGGGGCTTGGCTGTGTTCTGATTGGGTGGGGGTGTGTTCTCATTGGTACTATGATTTCCCTCTACAGTGGAGGTAAAGGAGCTCAGAGCTCATAAACAGTACTTTTCAACTGTAGTACCTTTTTATGAATCAGTCGCTCACTGGAGATTGGATGAGCAGTCTCACTGCTGGCTTTCCAGAATCTTAAAATACAGGTGTTTCAGAGGACCCAAACCAAATCACATTAGGTTTTTACTGGATATGTAAACCCAGTTACTGAGTGGTTTCTGTAGCTTTTTTTCTATCCCTGTGCAGAGTTTCATTACTACCCTTTTTTGTCTTTTTTATTCTCCTATTCTCCTGTCTTATTTTATCCTTCAGCCTGCATTTGTACAATAAAGCAAATAAAAATGTCCACACAACAAGCAGGCCTCAAAATGGCATGGGTGGTGATGTCATAATACAAACTCCACGCTTATGTATTTCATCCAGATGACTGAGGCAAATATATAGCTATCAGATTACCTATAAAAGTCTGGCTTGTCCTACAATATGCAATGGTCCAGAATAGAATAGAATAGAATAGAATAGAATAGAATAGAATAGAATAGAATAGAATAGAATAGAATAGAATAGAATAGAATAGAATAGAATACTTTATTGGCCAAGTGTGATTGGACACACAAGGAATTTGTCCTGCTTGTAAATATTCTCAGTATAATAAAAGAAAAGATACATTCATTAAGAATCAAGAATCATAAGGTACCACACTTAATAGCCAATCAAATCATACTAGGAAACAGTCAATATAAATCGTAAGTATACAAGCGACAAAGTTACAGTCATATAGTCACAAGTGGGAGGGGATGGGTGATAAGGAGTGATGAGAAGATTAACAGTAATAGTAGTGCAGATTTTGTAATAGTTGAACAGGGTTGAGGGAATTATTTGTTTAGCAGAGTGATGGCTTTTGGGAAAAAACTGTGTCTAGTTGTTCTGGTATGCAGTGCTCTATAGCAGGGATCCCCAACCTTTTCGCCCTGGCCGGTTCCGACATCAGCTGGGCGCCGCGGCCCAGTACCGGCGTCAACTGGGCGCTGCCATCTTTTATGACGAAAAGGCCCTTCGGTGGCGTCACGGGCGCTGTTCGTCATAAAAGATGGCGGCGCCAACGCTTCTGGTGAGCTTTTGGGTAGAAATGGCTTTCTACCGGAAAAGCTCACGAGCTTAGCGCCGCCATCTTTTATGACGAAACAGCGCTTCCGGTGAGCTCTACCCGGAAAAGCTCACCAGAAGCGCTTTTTACCAAAAAGATGGCGGCGCCCAGCAACCAGCGGCCCGGTAAGGCTTGTTCCGCACCGGTACCGGTCCGCGGACCGGCGGTTGGGGACCCCTGCTCTATAGCGTCCAGGAGGGGTGGAGTGGAGTGTTGGCTGGGTTTGTTTCCAAAATGTTGCTTTCTGTAGCTCAAGCCCATCTGAAACTTTCTACTGTACTGCCCAAATTCTATGCCTGCTCCCAAACCCATTCAAGGGTACGGTGGTATCTTCCATAATTTGGGAATTCTTAAAACCCTGCTCAGCGCAGCCCCTACATCACGTTACAACCACTGTTGCTCCACACAGATAGAGAACATCAGATTACCTATATTATCTCTATGTAGGCTTAATGCAAAATTGTCAAGGATCAGCCATAGGTGCACAACGTGTAAACCAATAGCTTCCATGGGTGGTCCAATTAAACCCATTGTTCTGAGCTCACAGCACAAGCTAAACCCG
The DNA here is from genome assembly GCF_049901735.1 of Notechis scutatus. NCBI lineage: Eukaryota > Metazoa > Chordata > Lepidosauria > Squamata > Elapidae > Notechis > Notechis scutatus. Next base: position 90,080,799 of record NC_142010.1, on the reverse strand, counting down.
AAACTAGCCCCTTCAGTTAAGGTCAGTTCAAACGTGCTTGGCTACTTCATTCAAGGTGTCGTCCGAACCCATTGATCTGACACTTCGCGTGGCAGGTACACTTACCCAGAGGAAGGACCTGGGGAACCCAGGAGCTTCTAGACCCGCTGCTAAAACTGATACGGATCCCCGCTGCCAGGGGGGCGGACTCCGCGTTGCCCATGGCTAGGAGGCGAGTGCCAGGGGTCTCTTTCCCCAGGAGTCGGAAAGCGAGCGTGGGGGGGAGGGGTCGCCTCTTCGAGCTCTCCGAAAGCAGCAGGCGAGGGGCTCCGAGGCGGACTTCGGCTTTTGGCAGCTGCCGGTTTTCCCGCCTGAGCGCGCGAGTTCAAACCCCGGCACGTGGGCGAGGAGACCGACCAATGGGCGAGCGGGGCGAGCCGCGGCCTCCGCCTCAGCCTTGTCCTCGGGGAAGGGCGCCGCGGGCCGTCAGGGAAGCGAGGAAAGGCTCCGCCCGGCCGCTTGGAGTCTCAGAAGCCGCAGCTTCCTTGGAAGCTTACAGGGGCGGCTGAAGGGGTTTCAGGGATGGAAGCGAAGTCTCAGCGCCCCAGCGTTAATAATACTGTTAACTAGCCTTGCCAAGCTGGCTAGAAATTGTGGAAGCTGCGAGCTCAACATGACTCCTGGAAGCAACTAGTTTGGCGAAGAGCTTCTATACTCTTAATTACTAATAAAGGAGAATATTTGTAGCTCAGAATTGAAATGAGGGGTGGTCCTTGGTGCTCTCTGAGCTTGCTTGTTTTCTTGCAGACATTTCATGACCAACGTTTCTTGCAGATCGTTCATTTCCCAAACTAGCTAACGACATCAGTGCTAGTGCCTAGCACCAAGGAGCCTTCTTAATTACTTCCTTACCTGTAAAAAAAGATGTATGGGCAAGTTTTTTTTTTTTTTTTACCAGTACCTTTCTCTGACTTCAGTCTGTACCTTTACTTTTGATCCAAAACCCAAAAAGTGTGAAGCAAACGTGGAACACAGCAGCTTTCCTATTATTCTACCTTTTTTCCTTTTTTTCCACTGCAGGTGCGGGATCCAGAGGAGGGGGTCGAGGGAGAACCCCGGCCCCAGGTGAGCTTCCATTGGATAGGAGAGGAGCATCAGCCACTGATTAAAATGAGAGAAATCAGAACTGTGCAGTTTCAAGACTTTTTTTCATAAAGAAGTTCTGGCAAAATAAAGCCCCACCTGATTTTTAGTATGGAGCTTTGCAACATCATGGTTGCCATCTTGATGTTTTTAAATCATATCTTGTGGTTCCCCCTGTGCCTATAGCTTTCACTGAGTAACATAATTAAAGGCCTCATTTTGCTTCTAAGACAGTGCGTAGCAAAGCATCAAAGATTCCACCCAACACAGGTTTGATTTAAGGAGATAGAAAAGCTACCGTAATTCCATTATGTAATGTAATCACACACACGTCTCCTTAAATCATACTTTTCTGATATGATATGATTGTTTATTGTACCCTATGACTAGTATTAAGTGACTTGATGATTCTTGACTCTTGATGAATGTATCTTTTCTTTTATGTACACAACAAATTCCTTGTGTGTCCAATTACACTTGGCCAATAAAGAATTCTATTCTATCTATCAGAGTGCTGAAGGTCAGTGTTGTCGGATCAAGAGAGAAGGATGAAGTCATTTGGATGTTACGATACTGTTGAAAACTGCAAGTGGGGAGAGGGACCATTAAAATTATATTGGCTCAGTGATGGTTGGATTCCCCAAATGAGAAGTGGTTTACAATATAACTCTGTTTTTCATAGACAGATAAATAGTAGCACCATATAATACTGGTCAGCAACCATAATGATGTTAACTAACTAGCAATATCACAGGACAAGATCATGGGATGAGAGCAAAGTAGCAAGAATTATGATTATCGTGAAAATAGGTTCGTTATGACTGTGTTCACACAATTCAGCCCAATCAGGATTTAGCAGCTATATTATATACAAGGAATCTAGTGCTCGCCTGTAGCTCAGTGGTGCTTTTCCAAACCAAAACTTGGTTAGTTTGATTAGTACAGTATATTCTGCCTAACAATCTCCTAAGAGATTACGCATATAAAGTCAAGATAGCATTAGAGGCCTGAAATAGCACTGACACAAACTCACATCCTCATGTTATCATTACAAGTAATCCTCATGTAATGACTACAGTTCGGACTGGCAACTAGGTCTGTAAGCAAAAGTGGTCACTAAATGAAACTGCAACTGTGCTTATGAACTCACTTTGTTTTACAGATCTGTGAAGGTCATAAATACAAGGCTTGGTCCCAAAGTTACTTTTTCATCACCGTGTTAACTCTGAACAGTCTTTATGTGAGGCAGTCACTAAATGAAGATACCTGTAGTCTCTTTGACAGATTTCTTCCTTATATCTCCTGTCCTGGTATTTCTCTGGAAGTCACCATGTTAGCCATATTGAGTGTTAAACTGTCTCAACATGACTACCCAGCATAAAATGACAAGGATGTCCCTCCTTAGATGGAGATACATAAATTCCAGATTTTTTTCATGAGTTACTTCTGTAAAAAGAAAATGTAGAAAGACAATCTGTATGACTACCAGATCTGTGCTGCAAAGTAGGGTTGTTTCAGTGATGAAGTTCAACCAGCTCGCACCACCTTGGGAGAGGTGGTAAGGGAGGATTTGAATTGGTTGGCCCCACCTACTCCTGCCCGCCTTCTTCCTTTTAGAGACTGAGTCCCACCAAGGCACGCCCACACAGCCGGTAGGGAAAAATTTTGAATTTCACCCCTGAGTTGTTTGTATCTCTGTGCTGCCAACTAGTGTTCATCCAGAATTTTGCAAGTATGGTTGTAGACTTACTTTTCCACATATTGGTCCTCTTCTCACAAGTAATACCTGGAAAGAGCTACATATATAAACAGATGTAGATGCCTATAAATTAGTTTTAATTATTCAACTGTAACTTTGTCATGGATTAGTCACATTCTTTGCTGTTACATTTCTTCAGTGGCACTGCATATTTTTGGCACCCAAAAATTGCCAGATTCAAGCCTCTCTGATTTCTCTCCTGAAATACAAGTTTAGAAAAATTAATGGTCTGACTCAATATAGAGAAGCTTCCGATATTCCTAAAATCAAAACATTTTGATTGTTGGCTTCCTTTGTTTAAGTATAAAATTACTTAATACTATGTTAGTCAGTGGTGCAAAACAATTTTCGTCTCATTTGAAAATAACAACCTAATTTCCTGTAGCCGTGTGTCTTGGCGCTTCTCTTTCCTGAAAAAAATGCTGACACCTATCTAGTTGCCCCAAGATGTCTTTCTCTCATCTTTTGAGTGACATTGCTGTGAAAGAGGCATTTGAGAGAATTTTGATAATGGTTGTCCAAGTGCAAGCAATGGAATGATTGTGATATCTGGCTACTGGTAATATCCTGCTAATGCATTTCTTATCTACTCCATAGAAGCTACAAACTATTAGGCTATTTCTAGTACATTAACCAACGTAATAGCTCCAAACCAATTATTCTAAAATATTCAAAGCTGATGTGCAAGACAGCAAATAAAAAACCACAGTCCGGGCAGTATTGGCCACTTTTGAGAGAAAAGTGCCAGAAAATAGTACCTAGAATGAACTAATGCTAATCATGCTATGAGTGATTGAACAAGACCCACATTTATAAAACCACATGATATGGATATTAACCACAGAAAGAGTCACCCTCCCAGGAAAATCAGATAAGAAACCTCCATGTGCCAACAAATTTTTAAAAAAATCCCTTTATCAAAATCTGAAGCATACAGAGAAATATCTGCTGGCTATGCTCACTTTGTAGTGGTGGTAACAGTATGTGAAAATGAAAACTTTTCTTTACGAAGACTCTGCCAAGGACTGAATTCCTAGAACAAGACAACTGAAGCATTTCAATTAAGATAAGAACATTCCCTCTCAGCCACAAAGCTCTTCTGAAGTTCAGAGAGTGCCTTTTATTTCTTCAAAGGAAGATCCAACTCAAGCATTTAAAATGCTGAATATTCCCACTGGGAAGGTATCATTTATTTCCTAAAAGAGGTCTGGCTTTGCAGACTATAATCATGGAAATGAAAAGAATTATAGTGTGTCACCAAAACTTGATGCATCACTTGCCCAGAAATATGTTCCTCTGAACCAGAACTGCAAAAAGATAATATAGTTGATTCACTTGGATCCATGTCTGTGAAAGCAGAAGCCGGCTGTCTATGGAAACTTTCACCCTAAGTAGCTTTCTTAATAGGCTATCTAAAGCAGGGCTCTCAAACTCCCGGTGCTGGCCACGCCCACACCCAGTTTAGCAAAGAGGGGAAAAGTTGTGATACATCATGTAACAACAACGTGATGCCATTGTTCCATATTAGCAGGCTTGAAACCCTGCATTCCTATTGGTCAACAAAGAGAACTACCTGATTGGACAGCCAAGACGGCTGTGATTGGCTCGCTAAGAGTTTACCGCGATTGGATGAAACCAATCGCGGGAAACTCAAAGCGATGTCATTGGCAGCCTAGCCGTGGCCAGCTCTATAAAAAGAGCCGCCGCAAGCGCTGTTACTCACTCAGATCTAGCCTGTTAATAAAGAGTTGTTGTCTATTTAAATCTGAGTCTCTCGTCTCTATGAACCCGACCTTCCGAACTTAACAGCCATGGGTTTGACATCCCTGCTCTAAATGGTTTGTATTAGGAATATCAGATCTAGAGTGAAAAATTCACACATTCAGGAGATGACAAAACTCTCTCTAGAGGAACTCCAGATCTTTTATCTTTTATGTTATTGGATAGTCATCTGGGCAGTAGTGCTGTCATCACCCCAATGGGGCTGCAGAGTTTCTTTATCTCATTGCTGCCATCCTGTGGCCATCTGGATATATGCAGTCCAGACCTGGTGACCCCAATTGGATTAACTTCAATCATCTCAAACTAGTAGAAGGATTTGTAATTTTGAGGTGAAATTGACTCAAATGGCATGCAAAAGCTCCCTCTCGTTTCTTCTCGGAGCATTTTCTTCCAGTCTGTTTCACCTGATGCCATCAGATTACATCTTCCTAATGTAGAGCAAGTAAAACAGGACACTCTTAGAAAAGAAGCTGCATGTTTTCTTTTTTCTTTTTATGTCTAATGTTTAAATGTTTCCTGATCATTTCAATAAATCCCTTGGAGATCCTAGGTTTTTCTACACTCCCTATTTCCTCATTTAATTTATTCACTTGAAATAAATCTGGCAACCTGCTTTTAAGTAGCAAAGTGCTTCACACATACTGTAACCACTGTTTTACAAAAGTAAGCCACTAGAGGGGGACATTTGTCTTTTCCTGTTTGTACTATAAAATAATGACAAATACAAAATTAAATGCATAATATATGGTGTGCCCAAAAGATATAGTCCAATCTGTCAAATGCATTTTTTATTTAATTGATTTTTGTGTTTCACTTCATAATCCATTAAAATATGATATTGTACAGAGTTATTGATCTAGCCAAGCAGAGATCTCTATACACTTTGAAATCTGCTGAAAAAAGTTCTTCCTGGGACAAACTGTCCTCTGAAATGAGGATGGCTCCCACTGGTACATGGTTAAAACCTGACTGCTCTGGAAGGCATTCAGCAGCTGACATTAAGATATTAGCATTCATCTTAAATCGGGACTTAAATTATTACTGTATGTTTATTCTATTTTGTCATTGTTATGTAAAATTTTAAAGATGTAGTTTCTGAATGTCTATGGAGATTCTCAGTCATCCAGGTGATGGTTGTACCAAGATACTTTTTCCAAAAGGCAACTGCATTTTCTCTTTCTTTCTTTCTTTCTTTCTTTCTTTCTTTCTTTCTTTCTTTCTTTCTTTCTTTCTTTCTTTCTTTCTTTCTTTCTTTCTTTCCCTTTCCTTTCCTTTCCTTTCCTTTCCTTTCCTTTCCTTTCCTCTTTTATTTTCTTTTTCCCTTTTTTTCTTTTCTTGAAAACATTTAACTTCTCATCAAAGAATCTTCTTCAGTTCTGACTGAATAGTGGGGTATGAAGGCACTTATATTCTTTGCAGTCATCTGGTTGTTAGCACTCTGAGGCTCGGTTGTTAGCTCACAGAGAGTCATTGAGGCCCCCTGGGGGTTTATCAATATTCTCAGAATCATCTGAATCAGTGTGCAAATGGGTGTGGAATTTTCTTGGGACTGCTATGCCTCTGAATGCCATTGAAGCAACCTGGATTGAGGAGGCAGATGCATCTTAAAAGTCGAGAATCACTTTATTGGTGAGCTAGGTGGCATATAAACTAACTAAATAAATAAATGAAATGAAAAAGCCCAAGTAACTAAAATCTGAAGTGCAAATATGTAGATCACCACTGGGATGACAGCAAAGACTCCTGTTGGGTTTTGTTTGTTTAGCTCTTTGTTGCCATCTAGCATTCATCTGGATATTTGGAATCAAAGGAGTAACGACGATAATATTGGGTGCTAATAGGAATCTATAAAGTGGATAAATTGGCAAACTGATGTGTCACCTGGGCAAATATCCTACTGAAATCTAATGTTGTTAAATTGTTATTATTACAGTTTTACCACACCTTGCCGGATACCTGTCAGAGAACTGGCTTATCACGTTTTGAAATAATTAAAATCATTCATTACCATCTACGCAAAAACATTCAAACTTAAGTGTAGAGCAGGGGTCCCAAACCTGACAACTTTAAGACTTGTGGACTTCTACTCCCTGGGAGTTGAAGTCCGCAAGTCTTAAAGTTGCCAAGTTTGAGTCCTCTGGTAGAGTCTTATCCCCTGCTGATCTTGATTTTTTTTTAGAAAGGCTTCGTGTCATATGTTTGGGATCTATATTTACCTTTTCTATGTAGCTTCCTCACACTGACAGTTAGTGTGTGTCAGCCAGTAGCCTGAAACCTTCTTCCTGTTCAGTTGTTTCCAAATGAGCTCCACCACACAACAACAAATACACCCATTGTTTGCCTTCAGAGGCATGACCTTATTCTTGCTCCTCTTACATTTCATTCCCTTTCAGCTGCTCCTGCTCATGAGGTCAATGAATTTATTCTACATAATTTCCTGCTTCTTCTTTGTATTAACACCACCTTGGGGCTGGCTGTCATCTGGACATTTCATCAGCCCTCTTCTTCTCTACCAGGTCATTCATCAAAATGTTTAATTAAAATGTCCATGAAAGTCCAGTCACTCCTGAAAGTTACTGTGCTCCAAATAGAAATCTAACACTCTATAGTTCTTCTTTCATGGATGGGAAATAATTTGAAATTTTATCACCGTTCCTTACAACATTAACTAGCAATTCCCCAGAGATCCCCTAAGTCAGTTTTCTCTGATCTGGTGTTCTTTATGTGCACGTATTGAAACAACACTACCAGAATTCTTAGCTAACATAACTAAATCCCTCAAAGGAGGCTGGATGAAGTGATGGTAATTGTAGTTCAGTAGCATCTGGTAATTACAAGTTATTGTACTGCCCCATTGTGTAGCATAAGTGTTGTACTTATGATTCTTGACTCTTGACGAATGTATCTTTTATTTTATGTATACAGAGAGTATTTGCACCAAGACAAATTCCTTGTGTGTCCAATAACACTTGGCCAATAAATAATTCTCTTCTCTTCTATAATTCAACTCTTTTGGCTTAGGACCAAAATTTTCAAAAGACCAGCTAAAGTATGTAATTCCCAGATATGGTTATATGCATAAGGAATGCAACATCTTATATCACCTTATAGCTGGGGAACATTTAAAGCAATGTAGCCTCATTTATGCATAACATTAAAGCATTTGCAATAGGCACAGGGGTTTGTCCTCCTCATAGATGTGCTGTGTGTTCCTTTTCAAGAAGTGTGTTCCTTCATTCAAGAAAGAAAGGAAAGTGAAGCTAATTACTTGAGCTAATTAAGACCTATGCAAGGATTATGATAATATAGTCCATTTTCTCATTAGGCACTATAGGAGGAGAGTTATATTAGTCTCTGGTAACCAAAAATCAGAAGGAATCTGGGCTGTAAATCATATCAGGTACACAGAATGACTAGACCTTACCAATGCAAGATTTAAATTGGGAAAGGGAGAAGGAAAGAAAGGAAGACAAGCTGGTTGTACAAAATATAGCTTACAAGCATATGTTGTTGTCTAATTTGCCCCATCAGTTACACCCATAACACCATCAGAGGCCCCAGCCCAGCAGGTACACATACTAGATCAGAGACATTTTCACATGGGATATCATATATCCCAACATCTGCCAGAAATGCCCCTCTGGACAAATGGGACAAAGTTTGTGCAAAAGAATGAATGGACACGAATGTGGCATCAAGACTCAAAACAAGGACAAAATATTAGCAGAATATATTGAAGTCCTAGGACACTTTCAAAGATCCCCAGAATGATGATCTTGGAGTAGTGAGACTTCAATTGAGGGAGAGATTGCTGAATTTCAGTTTCAGGCAGTCTAGAAGGTATTAATAAACAGAGTGAATTTTTAACACAGTAGAAGTGTTAACTGATAATGTACTTGCAATACATCTCGTGTGTAACCTGCATTTGCCTAACTAATATGCTGTCCTCGCTCTACCCCTCCACTTCTTCCTACTTTAACTCATAGAACAGTGCGTCTGATGAAGAAGCGGCAGCTCACAAAAGCTTGTGTTTTTTAGCCAGAAAAGATGCCAGCAGGCACCTTCTGATTTTCATTTCCTGATTAGTCTCCTAAGGTCACCCAGCTGTAACCTAACTGTAAAGCCTATCCTCATTATAACAACAAAGTGGAAATAAGATAACTGTAAGAAAAATGAGAAGTTAATAGTGGGGGAATCCTCCCATATAGCTACAACAGCCACTGATCATGAATCAGCACAGCCCTTGGATTAGAAAAGGACCTCAGGTTCCTATCAATCAACCACAACTGTAGCTTCAGTTTCTCTCCTTGACCAAAAGATGGCAGCATGTGATCTGCTTTATTAAACTGATTTACTGTTGGTTTTCATGGACTGTATGCATCTTCATATCACCGATATCCCCCAGTTATTCACCCCACATACTTTAAGCATTGGAAAACAGAGACCAATCACAGTTTCCTGTGGCAGAAAAGACAACAGATACTCATTGAACAAGATATAAGCACTCCATGGGCCAGTCTTAATAATCTATCGGAAACCTTTGCATGAAATGCCTCTATTCTGCATACAAAAAGGCATTTGGAATAGAAAGACTAAGGTTGTGTTTATGTTTATTTCAAGGTACTAAGTTCTAAATGACTAGTTGAGAATTTCCTCACAGTGATGATGATGATGTACTGATGATGTACTGATAATGTTGCCTAATAGGGTAATGAAATGTCTGTAGGAAAACAACCAAACTCAGAGACTTTACAGTTCAAGTTCAACCCTGTGCTACAAATATTATTTTCTATTGGTACATAGTTAGGCAGTTAAGTACATAACTATCTGGAGGGCAATTGTCTTTAGTATAAGTGAAAAATTCTTTATTGATTTGTTGCACATTCTGCCTTGCTGATTCAAGTTGTTTACCCTGTCATTTGTCTGACTTGTTTGAGTTTTCCCCCTGATTCTTTTGGCTATTTAATCCATTTATTATTCACTATTTAACTCTGCTTAGTGAGAAAAATACATTTATAGCAAAGATATAGTAAAGAACATATCTAGCAGTATATTTTGTATCACTTCAGAACAATAGAAGTGTACAAAGTTGGTGTGTTAACCCAAGTTGAAGGAATTTCCTCATCACCCATATATTAAGTATATCATGACTAGTATCAGCTACCAGACGCCAGAAGAGATCACTAGAAACATGTAATGCTACCCTATACTCTGGCGGCATTTTAATTGTAAGTCACTTGGGGAGCCAGTCTAGACTGGGAACTCCTCAAATTTGTCTTGCCTCTAGAAAAATATTTGGCCTTTGTACATGCATATATGCACACACATCAGTTTGTGAATGTGTGTGTGCTTATGTACTGTATGTCACAATATAAACCTGCACTTCCTTATTTGCATTCTAACAAGTATGCACATCACAAACTTTGTATCATGATATCATGACACACATTTTGTCACTGGCTCTTCTTGCTCCCTCATGGAAGCTTTTGGAGGGGTGTAAATGTGTGTGTGTGTGTGTGTGTGTGTGTATTCATACATATATGGGTTCACTTAAAGAAATGTTGTTGATGTTGGGTTAGAAATTTTAATTTCCATCTAGTTTAATGGTACTATATTAAATTTAGAGTTTGCTTCAAATCTTTTCTCAGTTCCTTTTCTATGTTTTTTGTGTGTTTCAATTCCTAAACTTCAGTTCCACAATCCTTATGTCACTTGCCTCAGAAAGCTTGAGGAAGTTACAATTGCAGTTACAGTCCTATGTGTTCTGATCAAGGAGTAAGTTGCAGTTACCAAGCTGAATGTAGCTAAATAACTTTATAATCAAAACCTTTTTCAACCTTGCATAGAACAAATAGAAATCTCACCTCTTTCAAGATTACTTAAATAGAAACAAAACATGTGCAACAATTCTAGAATAGATAAAATGACACAACTGTCTTCTCTGAGGACAATGAATGCTGAATGAGGAAGTGCAGGAATGTTGTCTCTAGCTAAATAGGAAGAGTTACATAATAATAAACAAAGTAGGTCAAGGCCATGGTCAGCCTAGCTCAGTATCCTGTCATCAGTGCTAGACATTTCAGGAAAAAGTGCAGAACATTTTGGAACAATTATAATTAGGCACAACCTGTTATTTAGCACTAGCTTTCAGTCATCAAGATGGCCTCAGGATACAATAGCATCCTGCCCTGATTGTTGTAGACTATGCCAGAAATTTTCTGTATTGGCTGACATGCTCCTGTGAGATCTTTGATTTGCGTATGCTATATGCTACTTTGTGCTACCTTTGAATTTCCTATTATCATTTGTATTGTGACCAAGGACTGGGAAATTATGAAGGCCATTAGGCACAGTTATTGGTAGGGAAATAATTCCCAATATTATATTTGACCTCTTTCTTCAGGAAGTATTTTCCACTAGTTCCTGCTTAATGCTCATACATCAGAAGGAAGTTTCCAATGCAGCATACAGAATAACAGAGTTGGAAAGGACCTTGGAGGTCTTCTAGCCCAACCCCTTGCTTAAAAGGGAGACTATTTCAGACAAATTGTTACCCAGTCCCTTCTTAAAGCCTACAGTGTTAGAGCACACACAACTTCTGGAGGAAAGTTGTTTCACTGATTAATTGTTCTCCCGGTCAGGAAATTTCTCCGTAGTTCTCGGCTGCTTCTCTCTTTGTTCAGTTTCCATCCATTGCTTCTTGTCTTCCCTTCAGGTGTTTTGGAAAATAGGTTAACCCCCTCTTCTTTGTGGCAGCCCCTCAAATATTGGAACACTGCTATCAGTAATAAGATATAAGCAATGCCGACTATAAGATATACTGATAATGGTGTAACAGTAATATTCAAAATTTTGAATAAAATGTTTTAGCACTTTATTTGAATTAATTTTATTGTTATTGCTTTGTTTTGTCACAGAATGCTAGAAAAATCAGCTCTCTGTCCTTACAGAGTTATTGTAATGATCATAAAACCAGAGCAGACAATTGTAGGTATGTTGCCTTCAGTTCCTGGAAGAGAAGTCAGATAGACGTCCATGAGCAATCCTACGGAACAAGAGCACTCAGGCCTGGGTAAAATGATGAACAGCTACCTTTGGTGCAAAGCATACAAATCCTGCCCCCCCCTTCTTCTTAACTTATGTGAAAGATGTTTAGCACGCCAGATGTTTTATGACTCCCATGCTTTTACCTTTTCTAGTTTTCCATTATTGATTACATAGCTACCCAAAGTCACCTGATAGTGAGATGGACATCATATAAATTTAATAAATAGTAAAAAAAAAAGTTAAGTCAAAAAAACACACACATCGTCACATTTAACAAAGGTTCTGCAATATTTCATGTTCTTTTCTCAACATGCATGAGATGAGTGGCTATATATATTCAATAAATAAATGCTTGAGATGTACATATATCTAGCAGAATTATTTCCCCCCCAACTGTTGAATGGTAGGCTGAAATTCTTTGAAATACATTGATAAGTTTCCCAAAACTGTGAATGACAACTATAATCTGAATCTGTGATTTGAGATCTTTCAATATCTTAGCAGGCCTTGGTCCCAGACCTATCAGCAGTTGAAGTACTTAAGCTGGTCCCTTGTTGTGGTCTGCAACTCCAGTGGTTCCTGCTTTTTCTTCTATAAAGAGAGGCCAATGACAATGGTCACATAAAATATTTAGCTCCTTATCTTGTATAAGCAAGGGTCTTCAAACTTGACAGCTTTAAGACTTGTGGACTTCAACTCCCAGAATTCCTCCTCCAGTCATGTTAGCTCAGGAATTCTGGGAGTTGAAGTCCACAAGTCTTAAACTTGCCAAGTTTGAGGACCTTTGTATAGATTTACAGCAATTAAAATTAAGTTGCTTTAATAGCTAATTTTCTAGTTTGCTAAAGATAACTTTTTCAAACTGCATTTGGAGAACCCAATGATTCCATCAGAAATTGATAAGATTGACCATGAAACACTTAAGGGAAGTGGGGGGGGGGGAGAGAGAATTCACTTAAATACAGCAAGTTTTCCATCACTGGAACTTTGCCTTTTGACCACGGATTTTTTTAATGACATTCCACAGCCTGAAAAAAATTTGAAATTCCCCCAAATGAATGGATTGGAAAGAACAGGGGGAAAAGCTAGAAACCTCAGCTGATGCAGGCTGTTTGTGTTCTCACTGTTTATTTTATAGATGTTCATTATTTATGTTCAGGTTTTCATTTATCTTTCAGCCGAGCAATTATGCAGGTTTCATGCAGGCTAATTCAGGCTTGAATCTGCACTGTACAATTCCATCATAATGCCTTTTTTATCTTCATTATAGAGCAATTATTAAACAATATTCTTATTCACGTGGTTCAGTAGTTGGCACAACCTACCAGGCCTGGAGGCAGGAGAGAGAAATAAAAAACATATTCCAAAAGGAGGCAATAATAAACCTCTCTTCATGGCTGCCAAGAAAATTACAGTGCTGACGTAACCAGGAGTTGAACTTTTCTTTTGTTAGAGCAAGAGTAATTTAGGAGGAGGGGTGTATAATCTATAATACTGGTCATCAGTTATAATGAGGTTTTGTTAAGTAAGGTCATGATCAGAAAACTTGCAAAGGCGAAGCCAGGGAAAGTAAGCACCAGTCCGCCTTAAAAACTTACTCATTGCCCGCCTAAGAAAAGCTATTTTATCAGACGGCTTAGCCTTAGCCTATAGTCCCCATGAGAAAGGGATTTAACCATTGGAATTCACTTCCCCTTGGCTTAATCAGGCAAAAGGAGAAGCCTTTTCAGATCTGTCTCAGAGGTGGTATTCAGCAGGTTCTGACCAGTTCTAGAGAACTGGTAGTGGAAATTTTGAGTAGTTCAGAGGACCAGCAAATACCACCTCTGACTGGAGATTTTACAGTAGCCTTCCCCCACCACGCCCACCAAGCTCATGCCCACAGATCCGGTAGTAAAAAAAAAAATGAATCTCACCATTGTCTGTCTATTCTTTCTTTCGATTTGTTTGTTAGTTTTTTGGTAAACTGGACAAGATACCCAGGCTGAAATGCCAAATCAGGACAATCCCAAGCACATTGGGACATATGCTAACTAGATTTCATGCCATTACAGTAGGCCATAATACACAGACTATCTTGCTGCCTTGTTTTGGAATTTACTTCCATAACTTACTAAGCCATAAATCATACTTTACAAAACACAACGGCTCACTTTATGCCCACAGTAAACACAACCAAACAAATTACATCATGACATAGTGTCATATCTGAGTCAGTATACAGAGCCTGGTTAAGGCAATATAGTTCAGCGTTCAACCCATTAATATACTAAAGCTATATACGCATTAAAACTTGACTCACCAAAGCAGACTGATGTCACCGTGAATCTCTTATTAATGCATGTCTGCCTTTTCTCCATTTTTTAAAATAGAACAAACTTCTGTGGAAGAATTTAAGATTTTGAAGACTTGCAGAGATTAGCTGGATGACACTGTCTTTCTCACTGAAAAACAGCACCTTTAATACTATTATTTTGAAAACAGTGGGAGTCATTATTAGTCTATGCTGAACAATTGCCCTCTCCTAAGAAAATGTGGCATTTGTTATAGACATCACAAAGGGGCTGTTGGATATAACTCAAGCCTTCTGGCCTCTTTGCTACAATAACCATAATATCCCTTCTTTGACCCTGCAACAGCTTGTTAAGAACTTGAACTCAGCTCTCAAACGTTGTGCTATGCCTGGTCTTGAGAGACTGTAAAATTACCTACTCCAGTGACTTGTTTCTCATTTTATGGGGACAGTTCCAGTGGGCTTGATTGACAGTTGTCAGTACCTGATCCCAACTGAAGTTAGCCCCTCTGGAATGCACATTGCATACTGAAATTACATAAGATACTAGAAAGAGAAAGAGAGAGAGAGGGAGAGAGAGAGGGGTGTGTCCTTTGGGGCTAGGCCAACATTAGGAAAATGACCACGCACATATATTATTAAATTACATAATAATGAATAATAATAGCAAGACAACTGGAACTAAAAAAACCCTGCCTTGATATTCTGAGAATGGGATGTGCCAGACAAAGAGGATTAAGTGCAGGAAGTAAAACAAACATCTGCTTGTTTGTTTTTCCTGCCAGTAGTTATTTCACAGGATGAATTGCTGATGTTACTATCAGTCAGACATGAGCAACTAAAAAAAGAGATAGATGCAAAGAGAGATGAAAATTGTGAACTTGAATAAGGGTGAGGAAAAGGATGAGCCTCTCTAGGCAGTGTGTTTGGGATTTTCAAGAACTTTTAATTAAGGGTATCACCACAAGCTCCTCTTTAATACTTCCTGTCATGGGAGAGGAGGTTTCCAAATCTAATGAAAAGAGGATTGTCTGGAGCTTTGGGGGAAGCAGGTGGGAATCGGAAATAATAATTTTGCAGGATTCAATCTGGATCAGTCACCAGAACCAGAGGTTTCGTCTTCCAAGCTGGTCCCAGTGACAGAAAAAGTAAAAAGAAAAAAGTCCAGTTGCCTCTTGAAAAAGAATCTTTGGGATCCTGGAACATGTATATTCACCTTCATTTGTGAATAATAATTTTAAGTGCTATGGGGGGAAGGGTGCCTTAGCAGGTAGTGACTAATCCAGAAAGAAATCATGAGGATGGAGTGCAGAACTCAGTGAAAATGTTATATGGAAAAAAGGGTCACTTTAACTGAAGAAACCTTGACAATATTTTGATGTTTTTCTTGAAATATGAGATGTTACACGTTGGAATACATGGTGCCTCTGATTAGCATTTGTTCTGCAATCACCGCATTGCTTATATACAATATCCATATAACAGTTTTAACTTTCCTCAATTTTTTGTTTTCTTACTACTGAAAAGTTGCTAAGGAGAGAAAGGCAGAATGGGTTGCTTGTTAAGTTATTTTAGAAAAGGTATAGTGTTGCCCATCTCCCATATGAACTCTCTGTGGATAGCAACAATCAACAAAAACCATGTAAGATCCCTATAATCCAAATAAAAACCCAGAATTAAAATGATCATAATACAATAACCAAGGCACTGCATAACAAATTCAACCACACAAACCACAGCTTTATTGGGTTCAACTAATATCCTGGCTAAGACACTGGAGAAAAACCAAAAGGGATCTCAACACGCAATCCCTGAGGCAAAGCTGTTCCTTAGGGCAGACACAATGACAGAGAAAGCATAACTCCTCCAACCCCCCTCCCCCGATCAGTGAACTGGCAAGGTGAGGGAGAAGGGATGGTTCCACGTTAGTGGTGGGCAATAACATGCACACAGTTCCATTTGCACAAGCAGCAAGCACACACCCACCACTCATGCAAATGCAGTTGCCTATACACGAGCTTGCCCGTCACTTTCACAGCCCAGTTCCAAACAGGCTGTAGCCCAGTACTGGCCCAGGGATTGGGGACCCCTGCCCCAGATCGGGGAGAGCTTCTACCTATTGGATCTGGTAAAACAGGCAGAAACTCTTGGAGACATGTGGTCTCAATGGCGGATTAAGGCTCACTGGTGCCCTAAGCACTGACAAATCTTGGTGCCCCACTCCTTTGTACATCCTGTACAAACGAAGCCATATTCTCAACCTTGTGGTGCACCCTTTGGGCCTGGTGCCCTAAGCACATGCTTAGTCTGCTTAATGGTTACTATACCACTGGGTGGTCTTATATATAAACTCACCCTTTGCCCGAACTAGCACCTTGAATTGCACTTGGAAGCATGTTGGAAGCTACCGCAGCTCATGCAACAGTGATATAACCAGTGCATCCCAAACTGTGTGAGCCTCTGTACTCTGGAAGCTTTGGGGTGTTTTTCAAGAGAGTCCCATATAGAACACATTACAGTAATCAAAAGCTGTAGAGCTGCAGAATTATCTTTCATCAGTAGGATAGGAGGTATTCATCTGGAAGCAGCCTTTATATTTTTCAGACTGAGTCATCACATCTCAAATCAGTATAGCAAGACAAGAAGCAGGGGGAGATAATAAAGCAACCAGATGACTGGCATAAGCCTCTACAAGAACCACTTAATAATTATAAGTATTTTTAATGTAAAGATCACTAAGGGCATACATAGAGAAGGGATTGTTCATGTTGTATGAAAAAGTGAATGGAAAGTTTCTCTCTCTTTTTATACTGTTAGAATCTGGGACCAGCTATTAAGATGATTGTTTTGATATTTAGGACAGATAACAAGAAGTGTTCTTCACACAGGAGATATCTGAAGTATGAATATCCTGTAAGGATAGCCTTCAATCAAGAGATAGGTTGGACAGGTTCTGGAAGATAAAATTATCAGTGGTTTTGTAATGTTTTATGTGCTCAGAATACCATTCCCCTGAATCTTAATTGCTAGGAAATATCAATGGGAGTTTGCTTTACGGTCATCTTTTGAATTGCACATCTGGATTATCCCAAGGCATTTGAGATTTCCCAGTCCATGACTAGAACCTTTTTAGTCTGACAGCTGAATCTTAGCTCAGTACTTTTATCTTAGAGTGCACAGTGCAGGCCACAAAATGTTCAGCTCTATCATCTATCATCTTTTCCCTTTTCTTTCCCCCGCCACATCTCAGATGGCAACCTTAATTTCCCTAAGGGAGGATTAGCCATAGAAAAAAATAAAATAAAGGACGTTGAACTAAGTGGGGTTTTAATCAGATCTAGTAGGGATTGTCTTATATTTGTACTTAGGGACCATAGAACCATCCAGTAAATTGTTTAATTTCATGAGCATCAAATGCTGTGGCCATGAAACTATGCTAAGTAAAAAGAGTTCAGGTTTCTCATGCAGAATGACATTCATATCCCACTGATTTTGGCAGAGGATGTAATAATTCAACAGACATAGTCTCATGAAACCTGAAGCTCCTCAGAAGCTTTTCTGACAGAAATCCAGTAAAACCATGAACAATTTCTTCTTGAATTATGTGCTAGAGGTTCTAGATTCTAGGTTAATTCTATTTCATACACTTGTATGAATCACATCTGTCTCTATTCTCAGAGAGGCCTCTGAGTAACCTGCAACGTGGAGATTCACAGCAGACAAACTGAAGCAGAGTAGATCCCTTGAGGGCAGGACTTTTCAATAAAGCTGCCAGAACGCACACAGATACAGGTAATTGTAACAGAGAGATTGACAATTCACCTACCCTTAAATGACATGGACGGCCCCAGAATACAAGTAGTCCTCAGGTTGTGACCACAATTGAGCCCAACTTTTATGTTGATAACTGAAACATTTGTTAAGTGAGTTTGCCCCATTTTACAACTTAACTTGCCACAGTTGTTAAGCAAATCGTTGCATTTGTTAAGTTACTAACATGGTTGATAAGTGAAATCTGGGTTTGCCATTCACTTTGCTTGTCAGAAGGTCACAAAAGCTAATCACATAACCCTGGGACACTGCAACCGTCATAAATATGAACCAGTTGCCAAGCATCTGAATTGTGATCATATGACCATGGGGATGCTGCAATGGTCATAAGTATGAAAAACTGTCATAAATCACTTTATGTCAGTGCTATGTAACTTTGAACAGTCACTAAATGAATTATTGTAAATTGAGGACTACCTGTATTGTATAACCAATCTCTAATTTATTTGTGGAATAAGTTACTCACAACTTGCAACATACAATGTCCTAGTTGCACCATCTTGGAATCTATTACTTTACGGGAATCTCACACCAGCCAGTCCTTGATCGACTGTAGAATCATTTCTCCTCCATCTCAACTTCACTTTACCAGAGAAATCAGCAAATGTTTACTGAAAATATTTAAAGCCAAGAAATCATTATTGAACGAGAGAGTAAGATGCTTCCCCCACCCATCAGTTAGTAGGAACACATCTTGTAATAATTTACAAACAGTCTAAGTCCATCCAGATGATCAGGAAATTAAGAATCAAGAATGTGATTTAGTTTATAATTTATAAGTATTATCCTGTAAATAGCTCGCAAATAGTTCCTAATCACTGGTATTTTTAGCACTATTTATTACATTTATCTGGATTCTTTCTTCCCACCCATCTTTTAAAGGAATGTAATACAAAACTGTCTGAAAAGGCAACATTTAAAATTGGAACAAAAAGCACATACTTTAGAGAAGACAAAGCTGAGAAAGCAACTTTATTAACTATAACCTACCCTACCCTTTTATAATGGAATAAGTTTCTGATTGGAATCATGAGAAAAAGAACAGCATTGCTTTTAAGGCTTGTATGAATAGAGATTGAAGGAGTTTGTGAGCTGATCGTAAGCTGCTAGTTGTGTAGGTCAAGAGTAATTCTTGTCCAACCAGATGAAGTCCAATGGAAAGCTTGGATAATACAAGTTATATTTTACAGGGATAATATACCTACGGGATAATTATTGTAGATCCTGATGTTTCTGAAGTGCAATATATAGAGGCAAACTTTTCTAACCCTAGATTTTAACGAACCTTCCTTCACTATCCTCCAGAAGCTGTGTAGGTCAAAGGAACTAACCTCAGCCAGAGTGATCCAATATATCAAGACATCCTCTATATCAGAGGTCTCCAAACTTGGCGACTTTAAGGCTTCTGCACTTCAGCTATGCTGGTGGGAGAATTCTGGGAATTGAAGTTCACAAATCTTAAAGTTGCCAAGTTTGGGGGGCCCTACTCTCTATATTGGATCACGCCGGCTCAGGTTGGCTCCTCTGACCTACACAGTCTCTGAAAAATAGCAAAAGAAGGTTCTTTAAAACCCAGCTTTAGAAAAGTTTCTTCGTGATTACCATGCACTATTACTTTGTAAGATCAGGAAAAGTCAAGCTGGTTTTCCTGCTAATAATAATGATCGCTTGCCTTGGTGCTTATTATCAGGCACCTACCTCTAGGACCATTATCTCAAGCAACTTTCTAATTTTCTGAAACCTCACCCTTCTGCTGAGCTGGGGAGCATGGGACTTCTTGAAAAACCAGATCTTGTGCTGCCACAAAAACTCTGCTGTGCTGATGCAGTCGCTTCTTTGGCAGTGGCTATGCAAGGCCCTTTTTTTTTTTTTTTTTCATTTCAAGCACTGACGTGAGCTGTGCAAAGCTGGAAGTAGTTACATTAGGCCACAGCAGTCTAGCATTCCCAATGAGCTTGGGAGTATGCCTCAGGCTCTTGTGTTAAGGACTGCCTGCTTTGCAAGGCCATGGCAAGCTCAACCCTGGAAAGTACAGTAGCTTTTCAGACTGCTGGAATAACTAGCTCAGCTTCCTCATCAGAAAAAAAGAGCCTCTGAATGTGTTGGATCTGAGTCCCAGCATTCGGTTCAGCTCAGGAGTATTTTTAGTTGAAATAATTATTTGGTATTTCATTGGGAAATAATGACCTAAAAAAGATCTTTTTCTTAGACCGAACATATTTCATAGCTAGGAAGCCAAGTAATCTGCTTGAGCTGTTTTGTAAACAGAGGTTTTTATGAAAGTGTTTTTGAAACTTAAGTGTTTTTAAGAATGTGTTTGTGTTGTGTTGTTTTTATGGCTGTATTCCATTGGACAGCTTCAGAGATACAACTATGTAAATGACTACAAATTTAACTGTTCACATACATGGAGATGCACAGCTGGTTAATACATGCAAAAGGACCACTTTTCAAATATTTCTAAAATTTTGTAGCCTTACAATCTCTTTTGCTGTCATATGTTTCAGCTGTAAACATAGCAAAGACTCCACTGAATTCCTTGCAATATGTCTGTATAGGTAGAAATTCTCTGGGGCAAAAAGCTTTACCAGAATGTTGTTGTTGTTGTTGTTGTTGTTGTTGTTGTTCTGGCAATAGGACCATCAGTTTAAAGATGTTCCTCACTATAAGATATCCCAAGTGGTAACTGATGATTCATGCCAGGAGCACTGTGTAAATGATACAGTTGAAAGTATTTACTACAGATTAAATCTAATCTTCACTTTTTAAAAAAGAGCAAAATGTAGGTCTATGTTGTACAGGACAAAGGTATCAGTGGGCTATTTTCCCCTGGTAGGAAGCAACAGTGGTTAAAACAGGCATTGGAGATGGAAAGATCAAGTTATGTGTATTGTTGTTGTTTCTTAAAAGTTAAAATAAAAGTGTGTGGATCTCTACTGATTTCATAACAGCATGCATGGATTTGGACTAGAAAGAGCCAAATTCAAAAGCCCACTCAGCTATGAAGCTAACTAAATTATCACCAGTTGGAATTATTATGTGGATAAAAGAAGGGAGATCGCCTCACAAAAAGATGGGATGAAAATGTAATATTGTAAAGGAATACTTTTTGTGTGGGTCCTCTTCCCTCTTCTCAAGGGTATTATTTTGAAAGAGTGGAAGAGGTCTCATCTCCTATTTTCTGGCCATTTATTAAATATTACAGAGGGTGGGGTGGAAACCTCTGTTTCTCATGCTAGCAAAAGTATTTTGCAAACAGAAGAATAAGTAGAAGGGAGGCCCAGGACTGAAACCTAACAGGGACTACTATAAGTTAGCCAGCGATATTTTTAAATATGAATAATTATAACTCATATTTGTGGCTTCCTAATTCTTTGCAATGAATATAGTCACCTTCTTGGTTCTGTTTGGAAGTGTGGAATGGGAACAGAGTTCAATAGCCGCACCTGGTATAATGCCTTGGGAGTTTGCAAGTATACAGACTTTGTTTTGTCTGTGTCTATGCCAACAAGTCCCTGTAGTTTTTTGGGCAGTGGTTTCAAAAGTGATTTGTTCCTGCCTGCTTCCTGAGAGGCAATGACTGGCTCAATGTCACCCGACTGGCTTCATGCTTAAGGTGGGACTAGAACTCATGGTCTCTTGCTCTTTAGCTGGTTGCTTTAATCATTGCACTAAACTGACTTTTCTTTCTTTCAATATCAATAATTATTCTTTGTGAATTTTCAATTTCTCCCATATTGATTATATTACTCAAAGCAACTTAGAAGTCATTCCACAAAGGAAGCAAATCAATTAAACTCAAGAACAATAAAGAACTGACACTTATTGGCTGCAAAAATCTGGGTGACTACTAGTTGCAGCAAAGAATTATAGAAAACTTTAACCCTTTACTGCAATCCAGTGGTTGACCAGATTTCAGCTCCAGGCTAATGATCAGGTCATTAAAAAAAGTGATAGCTATATGCTTCTGCAACTTTTAGAAAAAATCTACAAGTTGAAAAGTAGATGTCTATGGAGATTCTCAGTCATCCAGTTCATGATTGTCCCAAAGGTGGTTTTTTTCAAGAGGCAACTGGACTTCCTTCTTCACTTGGAAAATCCAGTTGCCTCTTGAAAAAAGCACCTTTGAAAAGTAGATGTGGAATGCAGTGGACAGAATAACCTCACTGCTCTTCTTTCTTTCACTATGGCTTCTGAAATAAGTATAGAACATGTTTTCAGAAGCTTGACATGCCTCCTTGCATGTTATCAGGTTGGGGAGTTTATAAAATAATGGCAGTGAAGTGCCTGACACTATTGAGCAGCCCATTTATACAGTATGATAGCATCTTCACCAAAACAGAAATACAATGGGAGTCTAATGGCTAAATTGTATGCTTCTTCCATTATTAAAATTATGAACTAGAAAGCACAAATCAAAATTTATTTTTATATTGTCCCAAAGGTGCTTTTCAAAAGGCAAGTGGACTTTCTTTGTTTTTTTTTCCTTCAGATCCTTTCTTTGAGCTGAAGATGCTTCTTGGATGAGAAGTGAAACATTATTTAAAAAAGAAAGAAAGACCAGTTGTCTTTTTTAAAAAGAACCTAACCCTAACCCTAACCATGACCAGGATGACTGAAAATCTTCATAGACATATTTTTGCATTCTTTTTTTTTTTCAGAAAAGGGAACAACGGATGTGGGAAGAAGGGGGTTCATTGTACTCTTGATCCCATCCATATTTTTGTATTGGTCATAAGCATGGTATGCTGTTTTTGGACAATATCTGTCTTAACTCCTTGGAAAGATAGCACTTGCACAAAATCACCAGAAAGCTGTACTCAAATTGGGAGGAGGAGTGTATTCTCTTTAGTGCATCTGAAAATAAACTTGGATTGCTGCTTTGGGGAAGGGCTTCAACAATAGACCAAACACCCCCCCTGGGACTCTCTTGGAGACAGGCTCATCTGATGAGGAGCTAGAGGCAGAATGCCAGGTTTTGCTTTAGTTATGAGTGGAATGTCTATAGTGCTTTTCAGGAACACTGTGTTCCTTCCTGCAATATGAACGTCACCATCCTCAAGCAAGAAGGCCAAGCAGGAAGACTCAAACTGCCCTTCGTGTTCCCACCCTCCTTTACCCTGGATTTTAAAGGCTGTGCTGTTTTTTTAACCTAGTACAAATAATTCCTTCTTTCATAAGCAGGAGGTGAGGGAAATGAATGGAACAATGGTCATTGGTTGGCCAGAATAGACTAATTACGTACTAAAGGGCATACACTTTCTAATCCCACAGCATTATCTCATGTTCCCACACAAGAATATGTGGAGGGCCTTATTGATCTTGAAGGCCTGGTCTCCAATAATGTATCTCTTCTGCAGAATTAGTCTAATTCTCATAGTCCCTGCAAGAGTTTTCATACAGACACTAGCTCCATATGAGCGGAAAGCAGCAGGTAACTTTACTGTCAACAATCTTTCTTTTTTAAAGCTACCAATTGGTTTCCAATTTGTTTCAAGGGGTTGCAGTGGTATTCAAAGGACAAGTGATGGACAGATCTTCTTATACCAGGGGTCCTCAAACTTGACCGCTTTAAGACTTCTTGACTTCAACTTCCAGAATTCTTCCTCCACTCATGTTAGCTCAGGAATTCTGGGAGTTGAAATCCACAAGTCTTAAACTCGCCAAGTTTGAAAACCCTTGTCTTATACGGTATAAACCTATTCTCTGTTTCTTACCCTTGGACACCATGTGTAACTGAAGAAAAGGACTTCTTTGTTCTGGCATCCTAGTTGGGGATTGATGGTTTCTTTCCAGGTGGCCAGTCTGATGCTAATATTTGTTTATTCTTTGGATTTAAACAATGGCCCACTTAATCAACTTTCTTAATCTACAGGACTATAACTCACTTCATGATTTTGATTTCATCTGGGTGCCCTTCACTGTGTTTTCTTGCTTTCTTATGTTGGTTTATTAATTATCTATTTATGTTAGATACATTGCTAAGTAAATACAGAGTTCTGTGGCATTTTGAGTACTGAAGTGGACTCCTGTCAAAATGATGTTATGATAAATTGGAATAATCTTTAAAGTGTTACTGGCTTCTTTTCTGTTTTTTCTGCTACAGCGTAAAACATGCCCCTTAATCTATGCCATTCGTTCTCCCTCCATCTTCAAAGTCTCTTCACTGCTGCCCTGGTTTGTTTCTCTGTACTGAGTACTTCTTTCTTGCACAAAGAATGTTTGCTTGCCCTTTCAAGCACAGAGCACAACTATTTTATAGAGATGAGCAAAACCTCAGCAGGAGGAAGCAAATGCTTCCATATGCCAAATCCTCCTGGAATTCTCTGCATTGGTGGTTCACATAGTTGGAGAAGGGACAAAAAATACCACTGGTTCTACCAGGCAACAGGGCAAATAACAGTCGGTGGCTGTAAACAATCCATGGACACCTCATTCCTGATGAGTGACTGGACTGTTGGCAGTGGCCCACCCTTGAGTGTAGATCAGAGAGACATCCAAGCTGTAACTTGTTAATCACTCTCCCTCCAAAGCCAAGTTGGAAGAGGGAGACTTGTAAACATAGTCATATTTTAAGAACTTAATTTTGAGAAAATATTTGTTTTGCAAAACGACAACAAGGTAAGAGGAAGTTAATTTCTTGTTCTGATTGGCTATGGTTCTCATTAAGATGGACTAGTTCACATGGGGATGAACTGCCCGAGTAATGCTTACAGTGGGAGGAAGACAGAGATCATTGGAATGAGAGTTTCATTTTTGATGGCAGGTAGCAGTTTTAAGAAGGCAAACTCTATGAAAGTGTTCTGCCACAATACAAAAACAACCTACCAGAGCTTCATTGGTAATGCCATTGGTAATGCCAACTTTTGCCAATAGCTATGAATGCGCTTGACTTGAATGTGTCTCTGAAGATGAGGAAGAGCTCTTTATAAATATTTAAAAGGAAAGAATTTGATGGGTGTCACTTTGGGCAGTTGATACCTCTTGTCATCCTGTCTCAGTGTTAAGTCAAAAGAAAGCCAACCTGCAAAAAACCCCACTTCTATCCAACTTTTAAGCATACAAAGGTCCTCATTTTTGCTGAATATGCCTGTAATATACTTACCTAAGAAGTAAGTCCACAGAGACACTTTTCCCAAGAATAGCAATGAATGTGCTTGACTTGAATGTGTCTCTGAAGATGAGAATTGTATACATATTTAAATATACAAAGTAAATGCAAACCTATTTCATATGGGCAGTAATTAAAACTTCTACATTTAAGAATCTTTCAATTATCTTACTGCACTATTACTGCCCTTACAAAGGACATGCCC
The DNA here is from genome assembly GCF_049901735.1 of Notechis scutatus. Taxonomy (NCBI): domain Eukaryota; kingdom Metazoa; phylum Chordata; class Lepidosauria; order Squamata; family Elapidae; genus Notechis; species Notechis scutatus. The sequence continues at coordinate 90,055,649 of NC_142010.1, read as the reverse complement.
CGTCATAGCTTCAGATCTTCATTGGCAAGAAAATCATCCTTCAATCCCCAGAAATCAGTGAATGGTGTGATTGGGTGTTTCCCATCATGCAAAGATCCACCTTCCTTTGATGGTGCAGTGGTTAGAATGCAATATTGCAGCCTAACTCTGCCCAGAGCCAGGAATTCAATCCTGACTCAGTTTGACTTAGCCTTCCAGCTTTCCAAGATCGGTAAAATTGTTGAGGGTAAAATGCAGACATTGTAAACTGCTCAGGGAGTGCTGTATAGTAATATATAAATCTAAGTGCTATTGCTATGATGGTGAGCACCATAAAAAGCACCCAATAACACCACTGGCTGATTGGTAGGTTTCAGCATGGAATTCAATTCACTTCCCATGCAAATAAAAAAACTACATTTGATACTCCCCAAAGACTTCAACACTAATATAACATAAAGAATATATTACCTGTAAGGAGGATGATTATGAAACCAGCATTTATCTTCCAAGATATATAAATCTGCTGGTTACATTTGGATATACTATTCTTAATGTAACAGCAAATAAATAAATAATAAATCAACCATACAAAACCAATAAATTTATCATGCAAATTATGGTAGTTTATTTCTTCTAAGCCATATTGCTCATTACTATATAGTGAATTAGGATTAGTTTGGAAAAAAAGTATTTTCATCCATTCAAAGCTGCTGAGGTGCTAGCAGTCATTTCTAAATAAACACCAGTTCATTCTTCAGTCATCAATGGAAACATTTTCTGTGGTTTCATAAGATCTAATTCTTTTCCAAATGAACAAAAGAATGAGATGGAAATTGTCTATTAATCATGTGCCCTGAATGATCTTTTAGAAATGCCAAACATTTCCTCTGCTAAAAGACTGTCTTGGGATATATTAGGATGAAAACAAAATAAAACAAAAAATCTATCTTCAAACATTCAAGACTTCAAACACTCAATTACTGTCTACCACTCACTGAAATATTCTTGTGAGATTTTTAGCAGCCCATTCATAGTGTTGTTTGCTTTCTTTTCTATTCAATAGCTAAATCTTGCTGCTAAAAACTGAAAATATTAATATAAAACCCCCTTGGATCTAGAAAGCACATATAGTTTTTCTGTATTACTTTAGTCTCTAACTCATACCATGATGATGGTTTGGAGCAAGAGGCACCAAGATCTGTGTCAATTTTCTGTCCTAAATGGTCTTTTTCATGACTTCCTGAGTTATTAAATAGTGAATAGCAACATAGTCTTCCTCTATGCAGTTATAGGAGGCGCAGGAAGACAATCAGTGGATAGAAGTGATATTGCCAAACAGGAGAAAACATGGGGGGGGGGGAAATATATTGAGGATGTTTTAAAATTCAAATCCGCCAGGCAATTCTCCACTCCTAAATTTCAAGGGATCATTTATGGAAGGATGTGAGTTAGGCTGGAAATTCATTGGGGAGCATTAAACATCCCAAGTACTTTACAAGCAAGAAGTGCACCTACACTCCGACACCTGCCTTGCCTTGCAGCAGCAGCAGCAGTGCCAGCCATGTGAAGCAGGAGCCCATGGTCTGCTTGCTCATGGCCACAACGGAGCAGGAAGCCAAGCAGTCTGTTGGTGCTGCAGGTCCGAGGCAAGGCAGGTGTCAGGATGTGGATGGCCTGCCTGCAGGGATCCTGAGGTAAGTTGGTGCGGGGCATGTAGGACAGCTCCACCCCCCTGCCTCGCCTTGTGGCCATGGCACTGGAGCATCGCTGGGCCTCCTGCTCCACTGCGGCCACAAGCAAGCAGAAGTGAGCCGAAGCCACACAGGTTCCTGCTGGATGGGACTTCCGAAGTCACCACTGTGAGGCAGGTGTTGGGGTGTAGGTGGCCTGGCTGCAGGGCTCCTGAGGTAAGCCAGTATGGGGCATGTGGGGGAGCTCCACCACTCTGCCTTGTGGCAGTGGCACTAGCATGCCACATGGCCTCTTGCCCCATCACAAGCAAGCAGAAGAAGTGGGCCTCCTGTACATGGGAAAAATATAAGATACCCCCTGAAAATAAGCCCTAGAGCTTATTTTCAGCACCACCACCCCCTCCCGCAAATAAGACCCAGCTTCATTTTTGGAAAACACTGTATATATGCTAATAAATCTCTGTGCAACAGTATCCTCCCTCCCTCCATCTGTCCCTCTCTCCCTCCCTTCTCCCTTTGTTGTTTTAAGCAGTCAGCATTTCAAAAGCACAGGCAAAGGGACAAGGTGCAGCATTTTAACTGCATGTAAACTGCTGTTATTTGCAGAAAGAGGCAGACTAAATCTATTAGCCAAAAGAATTATGGTGATACCTGATTTTCACTGTTCTGGAGGGTTTAAATAACCATCAGATTTCATTAATGGTTAGTTGGGAAATATAGCTACATACCAGTAAAATGATATATTTATTTCCTTCAAATTCTATTTTTAGAAGAACATTGAAACATCAAACATCTTTATTATTGCATTCAATTGATGAAAGGCAAAGAGGACAACTAATTTCAAGCATGAACTAATCCCCTAATTTTCTATTAGGATCTCCCCTCTGCTTCTATTTTCTTGCTTTATCTTCATGCTTTCCCACTCTCTTGCCCATCTTAAATGAAACACGATACACTTTCACATGGAAACATTTCCACAGCCTTCAGGAAGATCATTTCATGCCAGGAATAGAGCAAGCTGTAATTGGGATGCAACCCAGATGACTAGAATAGCCTCTCACTAAATGAATCTCTCACATACACGTTGCCATAAATGATCAGGGTGACATTTATTGATCTAATAGTAGGAACCTGAATGGTGGCCAGTTAGGTAACTTTATCCCTCTCCCTTTTAATGTATCCATCCACCCTTATGTCTCCTATCACCATGAGACCATCTCAAATTGCATGTTACAGTCCAGCAGTTTATGGAATGCATTAGTCCTGGGTAAAAATAAAACCAATCCAGATGTATCATCCTGACGTCAACAATCTTTGGAGTTTGGACACAAACTACTGTATAAACAAAAAGATGAAAGGAAATTATAATGACCATCTGTTTTCACTTTTGTCTCTCGCTCTCTGTCTGTATGTATCACACATAAAAGAATGAGTAACATGCACAGGCTCAGAAGGCAATAGATTAGATTTAGATGGTATCTTTGCTGAAGTGACAAGAAACAAAAATGGCTACATCATATGGTAAAATGGTTGGTTTTTGCCTTCAAATTTCATTCCAGTCTTCCTACTCACTTTCTAATTGGCAGGAAAGGATATCAGTGATTATTTATCTGCTGCCTTTTGGTTTTTAAGAAGCAATTGATGGGTCTTTGAGCTGTGTATCTTGGAAAATAGTTAAATCTGTCCATAGGTTGAACTTTATTTATACATAAAAAACAACTTGAGCATGTCCATATAAAGAACTTATTAAAGACCCTATTTCAAAGTAGCAGCTTTTGAGGAATTGAAATGCCTTGGAGTTCGTTTTATGATGGTTGCATTACTTGGAACCTGACATTTCCCCTTTTGAATGTAAGTATTTATAGATCAGTGTTTTAAAAGAAAATGAGGTCAGATATGTAGTTTGAATACGTGTTAGGTTATGTGTTTCTGCATCTGATTTCATTTATAGTGTAAAAAAATAAAAGCTGAGCAATATACACCATCAATTGGTCTCTTGGTCTCTTTTATTTGTCACAAATGAACACAAATAATAATAATGCAATACTATATTAAAAATAAAAAATAAATAAAAACGGGTAAAAAAAAACAGGTTCACACATTATATTAAATTACAGTTGTGCTAAGCATGGCTTGTTAGAGAAAAAAAGCTTTGTGCTCAGTGCTTGTCTGGCTCAAACCAAGAGATGAGATAGTGAGATCCAATCGAATCCAATCTTTTATTTGCTCACATCTAATCAATATAATCTAATTAATCTAAGTGGGGATGTGGTGGCTCAGTGGCTAAGACCCTGAACTTGTCAATCAGAAAGGTTGGCAGTTCAGCAGTTTGAATCCCTAGCACTGCGTAACGGAGTGAGCTCCTGTTACTTGTCCCAGCTTCTGCCAACCTAGCAGTTTGAAAGCATGTAAAAATGCAAGTAGAAAAATTGAGACCACTTTGGTGGGAAGGTAACAACATCCCGTGCGTCTTTGGCATTCAGTCATGCCAGCCACATAACAATGGAGATGTTTTCAGACAGCATTGGCTCTTTGGCTTTATAACAGAGATGAGCACCACCCCCTAGAGCTGGAAACGACTAGCATGTATGTGCGAGTGGAACCTTCACCTAATCAATCCAAAACTATATCTTTCTAAGCTATTAGATACATCTTGAGAGATTCTAGGGTATAGTTACCTTGAACCTCTTTCTGCTACCTCCAGCTCAGGGTTGTGCAGTCTCGTTATCTGAGTCTCCTTCTGGGAAAGTTCTGGGTTGACAAAATCCTCCCCTTTTGCTATGCTAAGGATGAAGCATGATTCACAGATGATAGCAATTGCTATGTCAGATCCAAACAAATCACATTTCAGAACAATACTTCTGTGAACCAGTGTATATCAAAGAAGAGATTATATTTTCTATCTCAAGCAATTACTCAACACTTACATAAGATTATTGACATTAGATTATTTATATAACTTAGAGCATTGAAATAGAGAAGAGGAAAAAGATATCATATCAATATTAATTACAATTTAGAATATCAATATGACGAAACATTGAAATTGTGGTTTTTTTTTCATTCAAAACGGAGTGTAACATTAAAAGCATACTGAGACTCATATCAATGTATTATGTAGTAAAAGTTTGGGTCTTAAGCTAATTGTTTGATACTAAAATCTCCATTGTATCATTACTGTTTCCATATATACACATACATACTGTCAAGCTATAGAAAAATCAGGAGATCCAGACAGTTCAAATGGGTATAAAGATTTATTACAAGCTTAAGCTGACTACAAGGACCTTAACGACTAACGGACAAGAGAAATTAGCAGGAGATAAGAGTAAAAGGAAGGCAAGATGTGCCGGACCTAGTCTCTTGTGGGCACCAAGGGGCTTATGACTAATGACAAATAATTCATCTGATGGAGTTGCATGCTGTTATGAAAAATGTTTTCAAATCAGTTTGTTTTCTTCTGAAGCATGGCAAGATGATGATTCCTGGACTTCGATGGGAAGCAGAGGATTTTCGTGGCAGCCTAGAATGAGTCAGATAATATGGAAGGTTCACATTTGTTTTCTGACAGACGCTGTTAAGGATAGGTGAAAAACGAAAGTGGCATTTTGAATTGAAAGGGACTGGAATAATGGGTTTTTGCTAATTATACTGCCTGCTTCTGAAGAACGGAGTGAGAAGGGACAGACATTTAAGGGCCCTGATCAGCAAAAGAAGCGAGAGGCCTTATCAATGCACTAGGAGCAGGCTTGTCACATTTTGAAGTAACCCTGTGAACTTCCAGGACTCTGAGCTTGTTTTCTTGCAGATGTTTAATTACTCAGATTAGGTAACATCATCAGTGGTAGTCCTGATGATGTTAGTTAATTTGAGTAACGAAACATCTGCAAGAAAACAAGCTCAGAGTCCTTCATCAGGACTACCACTGATGATGTTACGTAGTTTGAGTAATGAAACTTCTCCAAAAAAGTAACCAAACTCAAGGATCCCTTATTTCATCCCTGAGCTACAAATATTCTCCTTTATTGATACTTCCAGGACTGATGCTAGAGTAAAACTGGTTTCCCACCTTATTCCAACATCTTCCTCATTGCAACATGCTGGCACTGAACAGAATGCCCCTATAGATAAATTCATGGTCCACAATTTATTTAATTGTGGCCCTGCAAAGTATTGTGTTTGTGGTACGAATACTAGGACTGCACTCTTTAATAGGATAATCGCTATTCTGGGAAAGAGTATGAAGTAATATATCTGGCAATATGTAAACTCTCCCAAAAGAAAACACTAAGAAAGACCGGCATATGAAAAGTAAAGTTATAGGCCTTCTGTGACTCTTTTAAACAGGTTCTTACATAGGCCAGCCTTGCTCTTAGATGAAGTGCGTGTACTGTCCCCAAGGGCAGATCCTGAGAGAAAGTGTTGGTGGATGATGCTATATGGCCTTAACAAAACTAACCCTCAATTCCCTCTCCTATTCTCCTCGCTCTTCTTCTTATTAGTGTTGAAGAAAAGCTTGAGTTGATTTCTGTATGTGTATTGGGAATACGCCATTTTGTCTTTTCTCACAGTTAGCAAAATGTCAGCACCTAACTTGTGCTGCAAAATTCATTGATACTATGTTAAAGACACGTCAAGTTATGCACAATAATGTTCGAGCTGACTAAACTGAAATGTAAGGGAGAGGGACTATCCCAGTTTACATCTTAAAGCAGCCTTTGAAGCATGATGCTTCTTTGGATGGAAAGGCAGTTCTCAAAAAAAAAAGGGGAAAGGAAAAACTAATCATAGTGGGTACAAACACAAGGTCAATGAATTGTCTGTAATGTGGCAGTTGCTTTAAATTGCTTTTAACACTTTTTTTAAAAAGGAAAAGCCATGTTCACACAATACACTGAGCCAAAATGTTAGTAGGTGAACCCAGACAAAAGTTGGTGCCCTAAGGATTAACATATTTTAAAATCCTGTGCTAGCATTATCAAAGCATCAAATACTTTTAATTTTATGAAATTTGATTCTTAAGAATATACATATTATTTCCTTCATTTGGAAGCTTTGGAAATTTCTTTCAAGCAGTAAAAACTGATTCTTTTAACTTGCATTGGGTGTCTGCTCATTAATAATATCACTTATCACATATAATGCTCTCAAATCTGCAGCAATGTAATGCATCTGCAATGCAATTTATGTCTAAGAGAAAACGCTATTCACGCTTACTAGAAATAAGCCTCCTCATTTTCTGTGGAGTTTTCTCCTGGGACAATTGATGTCCCTGCCATACAAATTCTTCAGATACTCTAGTCTTTTTGTTGGTTGCTGCAAGAGATAATCCTCTAGAAGTGGCTAATAAATCAAAAGGAGTTGCTGTTGAAAGATGTTTCTGCCCTCTCTGCAAAGCTGTTGAATAATGTGTCCAGACAGAGCAGGTTAATTGTCTATGATATCCACTTCCATTATTTTTTGTATTACTTTTCAGACTTTGAAGAGAAATCCATCAATTCTTATGTCCTTGTTTATCAGAAATTACAGACAAACTTAAATAGTTAGGAGAATCCGTTGGGAAATCAGTTGACTATTTTTTTTTCCTATGGGTATTTTATTTTTTAAACACATTTCCAGAGTGGTAGGAATATTAACTGATTTCAATCATCACTCAAAGCCATAAACCAAAGTTTACAAACCTCAACATGGATTTGCACAACATGTTAAACCAAAAAAACAACAACATTAAAATGTGACTTAGCATTAGGAACACAGTCATGATCTTTATATAGGTGGTTGACATAATTTGACTCTGGGCATTGGTCCCATAAAATAAAGTCTTCTGTGACTAACAACCATCTCCAGATTAGAGACAGAAGCTGGAATGAAAGCAGATCCTACGAATGTAATCTAGTGAATAGAATGTTGGATGTATTGGATGAAGATTAGTTCAGATTCCCATGGAGCAGAGTGATTAATTTTGGACCAGTCACATTTTCACAGTCTAGTCCACATGTGTCAAACTCGACTGCATCATGTGATGTATCGTGACATTTTTTTTTGCCTTTGTGGATCTGGGGTGGGCATGGCCTGCACATCCAGCCTATGGGCTACCACTTTTGACAGGCCCGCCCTTAGCCTATTTAACAGACTGTGATTGGGAGAACAAATGAGGGGAATGGTTTCTTTAAGGAACTCAAGGTTTAGGATCAGAGGTGGTATTCAGCAGGTTTTGACCAGTTCTGGAGAACCGGTAGTGGAAATTTTGAGTAGTTCAGAGAACCAGCAAATACCACCTCTGACTGGCCCCGCCTCCATCTATTCTCTACCTCCCAAGTCCCAGCTGATTGGCTGGCTCTTCTTTTGTTGCCCTGCACAGGAGAACCGAGCTGGAAAGCAGGTTAGTGGGGTGGGGGAGGGAATGGGGATTTTGCAGTATCCTTCCCCTGCCATGCCCACCAAGCCACATCCACAGAACCAATAGTAAGAAAAATTTTAATCCCACCACTGTTTAGAAGAATGCAGAATAATAGAGTTGGAAGGGACCTTGGAGGTCTTCTAGTCCAACCCCCTGCTCAGGCACGAAGTCCTATTCCATTTGAGATAAATGGTTTTCAAATCTCTTCTTAAGAACCTCCAGTGTCTGGAGGCAAGTTGTTCCACTGATTACTTGTTCTAACTGTCAGGAAATTTCTCCTTAGTTCTAGGTTGCTTCTCTCCTTGATTAGTTTCCATCCATTGCTTCAGGTGTTTTGGACAATAGTTAACTCTCTCTTCTTTGTGGCAACCCTTAAATATTGGAACACTATCATGTCACTCCGAGTCCTTCTTTTCATTACTATAACTTTCATAGAGAAGAAGCAAGATACTAATGGAAGAAATAAACGTGTTACGAGCTACTGGTATATCCTATTCTCCAACTACCGCAAACCCGTTACATGTGTTTAAAATATTTTTTTAATCTTGAACAAATCTAATGCAAGCTATTTTGTTATTAGTGACTTGCAATGTAAAGCTATCAGATCTAGGCTGCCAAATCCATTTGATAGCTAGAGGGCAGCAAGGGGATACAAAAACCTTTATCTGCTGTCATCTCAGTTTATTTATTTATAAGTTTTATAGGACTGCCCACCTTATATAAAATAACCAAAGGCAGCCCCATAAACAGCATAGTGCAGTAATCTACCCAAGAAGTGATCAGGGCATGAGTACCTGTGAACAAGTTCTCCTGTTCAAGGAATGGGCACAATTTATTTATTTATTTTATTTTACTTATTTTGTCAAGCATGTGTTAGATAACAGATAAAAGTATAAACATGATTATTAATACACGAAATGGATACAAATAAAAGGGAACATTTGGACAGGGACAGTAGGCAGGCTGGTGAGCTTATGCATGTCTAGGGGTGGGATTCTACCAGTTCGCACCTATTCTCTAGAACCGGTTGTTAACATTCTAAGCAGTTTGGAAAACCGATTGTTAGAAGAAATTATTGGCCTAATCCTGTAAGGAAGGCAGGAAGGAAACATTCTGGTGTTGCTTACAGAATCTGCCTCTCTGTTAACTCTTATTACATTCTTGGCAGGACTAGACTTCCTGTCTCAGGAAGTTCTCTGGAGTTTTTTCCCCCTCCTTTGCTGGTACTTTGCTTGTGTGGAGTGACCATTCAAAGTTACAGTGGCACTGAAAAAAGTGACTTATGACCGTTTTTCACACTTACGACTGTTGCAGCATCCCCACAGTCATGAGAAGCCAGGAGAGGAGATGCGTGCCTCGATGTGAGTGATGTTGAGTTGGCCACACCCAGCCAATAACATGACCACCAAGCCACGCCCACCAACTAAGCCATGCCCACGGAACCGGTTGTTAAAAAATTTGAATCCCACCTCTGTGCATGTCCCCTACAGACCTCTTAGGAATGGAGTGAGGTCAACAGTAGACAGTCTAAGATTAAAGTTTTGGGGGGTTGGGGAAGAAACCACAGAATCACAATTGATACGTAAGATGAAACAGTGCAAAGCTCCTCTAGTTTTTACTGCCACCTGCTTCTTGAGAAGAAGCCACAAATCCAGGGGAGTGTTACTCCATTGAAAGTCCACAATGACATCAGATCTGGGGGAGGTGGGATCAAAATCTCAAATCCACTCTATCTGGCTAAGGTAAGTCAGAGCTGGTTCCTACCCAGTCTGTTTCTCACAGCCTTCAAATGCTGGGTAAGTCCTTGAATGGTATTGCCTAACCAACTAAGGAAATAAATATAAAACTAAGCATTATCTGTTTACTAATAATACTGCACTCTGTGCCACTGAATAACTTTGCCCTTGTAAACCTATTATAATGAAATAAGGGAGGAGGAAGAGGAGGGAGGTGGAGGAGGATGCTTGTGTTAATTCTTAGTAATCATGTAGATAGATTTTCTCTAAGGCAGGGGTCTTCAAATTTGACAGCTTGAAGACTTGTGGGCTTCAACTCCCAGAATTCCTCCTCCAGTCATGTTAGCTCAGGAAATCTGGGAGTTGAAGCTCACAAGTCTTCAAGCTGCTCTAAGGTATTCTGTTCCCAACTTGGTCCTTCCAACAGAATACCCATTGCCTCTGTAACTGGAGTTCATTTAACTTGCTCTTCTTCTTTTCCTTTCCACCTTTCCCAGAATTACAGACTTCTCAAGAGAGCTGGGATTTTGCATAAAGTTTCCAAAATACGATTATTTGAATCTGAACATTTGTGCCTCAAGTGAGAATTCTGGATTAATCTGTTCTATGGTCCATTTGTTTGTTTTCATGGGTACCTGTGGTATCCACAGGACTCTTCTCTGGCACCAATGTTCAAAATCATTAATACAATGGGAGGAAAAAGTAGCTTGGTTTATTCTGTTATGATTTCCTCAGCAAGAGCTATGTTTAATGATGGCGGAGGAGGTACTAAATGAATGGCTCAAGCTTGTGAAGAGGTGTCATTTATTGATTTGTATTTGTGTACTTAATGGTTGGGATGTAATTTTGTTTCAACCAATTGCTTGTAGGTAAATTTAGGTACTTCACAAGTGGGTACCAACAAATTAATGTACACACAATGTCACAATGCAGAAAGTTAAAGAAAGTCTTTGCAATGTTAGGAATATTTATCAAATGCTGTTCCCTCTCCCCACATCATTGTGTATATATGGGTAAATGCACACAACGGAACCCACATGTTAAATATGCACGGCTAAGGAATCCAGTGTGCTGGTTTTCAAGAACCTCTTACTGTGTGTTAAAACCTGCTCATATACATTCAAATGGCATTTTTTCCTAATCCCTCCCATGTGTCAGAAAAGCCACAATGTTTATTGCTAAGCTTCTTTGTGTTTGTAGCACTGTGTGGCAACCAGCTCATCCTGAAGCAAGTTCCTGCCAACACCAAGAGAACCTTTTTCACCGTTTCATGACAAACTGTTTTATCAGCAACAGGAAATGATGTTATTGCCTTCCGCACAATGGGGGAAACTCCTAGTTGTTTCCATGGGGATATAGGCAACTGTGTAATTACAGTTATACACACATTGTTTTGTCGATAAATTGGGGAAATAATAAATAATCATTATTAAAAGTGGTTGGATCACAATCAGAAAGATTTAACATAAAGAGGCTTTACATAAATGCTAGATGATGCAATACATTTTATTAATCAAGAGTGTTCTAATATAAGAAACAGAGCGAGCGCTTACAATTACATGTAAGCTATATACTGTTTCTGTTTGAAAGGTTAAAAGCATTGAGAGCCAAGGGGGAGGGAAAAACTGCTGAAAATAATCTTGGCTTCCTTATCTGTGATAAATCACCAAACACAAATAGCTGCAAAATCTTTTGAAAATAACTGTTTTGCCTTATGCCTCCAGAACACAACTTGCAACCAGCTGGAATGGGTTCAGTCAAGGCTATTACACTGTGTCCCAAACTATACTTCTGTGCCCATTATACAGTACTGATTTAGATCAAAAACTTGGTTGACTGCCAAATAAGAAATGAATTGTTCTGCGAAATGATAAAACAATTTTTCCACCCTTTGCTGAATGAAATCCCTTTGGAAATTCCATTAAGCAAATGGTTGTGAGCTTTCTTTAATCAGACAAATCATGGCGGATGCCAAGGTTGTATTTTTCCATTGACTGCACTCAGTTTAAAGGTAGAATCACTTTGCACGGGGCCGTACCACAAACAAAAGACACTGTTACATAAGAAGCACAAGGGAGGGAGTGGAGCGATGAAAGGAGCAATACAAAGAACAGAACTCGTTCCTGCTCTTTTTAAAACTTATTTGCTTAAACTCCACTTTGCAAACTAATATTTCAAAGCAGCTTGCATTAAAAAGACTTGATGCATATAGGAGCAAAACAGAAAGGTCAGAGCAACTATGAAATCTTCTGGGAGGAAAATGTTTTCAAACAACAAAGCAAGGCAGAGGGCTTCCCAGTGATGAAATTCTGTAAGGGTGGTTCCGCATCTAAGAAAATTCTGGCCTTAATGCCCAGGGGCCAGGCCTTTGCTAAGGAAGGACTACAGAACCCAGTCTAGTTGAATTGTATGCATTCTGAATAATGATCAAGGTATCTTCCAATACTCTGAATTCATAAATTGCACTAAGCATTATTGTGGGGTTGGTTTTGGTTTAATATACTATATAAACCTAGTCCTAAACCATACTTGTATTTTAATGTAATGTACTGTATATATCAGTAATATAAGGACTTTATCAATTAAACATAGCTAAATCACTCACAGCTTATAACACATTTTAGGAATGTTAACACAGTGAATGAAAATAATTGTTATTATCGTCCTTTTTTATGGTTATGATCATAAAGACATCCTTAATCATATTTTTCTCAACCAAATTTTCTGATATATAACATTGAAATGTCAACTAACCACATGGACTGGCTACACACAACACAATTGACTTAAATGTTGGTTAGTTTAAAGCCCAGTGTATTAAACCTCTATCTTCTGAATAGAATACCTGATGTTCTCTTTCAATACAATTTATTTTCACAATCAGAGAGTGTCACTGAAAGAGACTTAGATCAAGTTCATTCAATTTATGGCTAGGAATTTGGAATTCTGAAATTCCTAAATCTATAATGTCAGGGACTTTTGTTTATTTTTATTTACACTTCTTCTTGGCTTTGTATGTATGTTGGGTGCATTCGCAGATGAGGAAATAACACCTAATGTTAACTTTTTTACTCCATATGGTTCAAGATATTTATAGACAAAGTTTTCTAAAGGGAAAAAAAATCAGATGAATACAGGAATATGGTGGATATCATGAACCACCCCCACCCCGCAATGTAAAAGTATAGTTTTAAACCAATGCTGATATTTCTCCTTAGATATCAGGGCATTAATCCGAAATCTTGTCATCTAATCCAGCAATGGAGGGTCCATATAGACCATGTCTGAACTTTTCAGTCACCCTGCTTTGTTCAAAGAAAGTTTCAAAGGGTTCTATTAGCATTTTCCATTTGTAACCCTCTAATATTTTCCTTTCTTTTTCATTTTTTTTTTTTGCTGAGTAGCATCCATGAGAGAAGAAAAGTTGTGAAATTCCTACTGATTAACTGCCAGTACTGGATTTACACATCATGCTAAATTGGAGTTTATTTTAATAATAATTCACTGAATTAATCAGAATAAGTGGGCTCACAACATACAAAGCCAAAAATAATTTAATCATCTTATACCTTGGTTTCAACATTGCACAACACTGTTTGCTTGAATTTCTAAACCAAGGAAACTGTGGAGTTATGCTTATGTAATTTATGTAAAAATAATATTACGTAAAAGCACCTGCCCACTGGAACTAACCAGGTTTTCCAAATGTCCAGTATGTAGTGAAGTGGTTCAGAAGCTTCAGTTTATGACTGGGTTCAAACAACTTGCTAAATCACAAACAGATCACAATATGTTATATGATTAGTCTTCTGTAAACACATTCAGTATGGTTTTAAATCATGATTTGTGACAGCATCTTATGGGAACCTAGACCTCTGAAGTTTAAAAATGAACCATTGTTAAATAAACCAGTTTAACGTGCCATGTGAATGAAGTGTTGGAGAGAAGAAATATTAACACCGGCCCACAAAACTTCTCTGAGATCAATCATGCAACATTAAAGTCTCTTTCCAGTTCATCTATAAAATGAGAACAATGTTAACCAACTTATTTTCAATGACTGAGATTAAGAAGAAATTGGTCAACCAGATAATCTTTCACTCATATGCATCCCCATTCTTCTCTCCCTGAGGCATATCCACAGAAAAGAGTCATCACAGAAGGCATCATTCAGTCACCAATGGGACTGCAACAGCCGCACATTTTAAAATGAATGTCAATGTCAGCTGAAAATGACTCTCAATTCTTAGGAAGAAAAAAAAAATCTGACACAATTTTCCTCAAAATGAAAGTTGCTTCAAGCATGGTTTATGAAAAGTACATTTAATGAATTGTTTTGCCCATGTCTATATCTCAGAGGCCTTTACCCCCTTTTTTCTTCTTTTTCAGAGAACTGTAACTTCCCTAGAAGGGGAGGGGGAAGGAAGTTGTTTTAATATGGCCCAGTCTTTAAAAGAATTCAACATGGAAATTGTGTGCTGAATTTTGGAACTTTCCTAATAATATGTCTCTGGTAGTAAGCAAGAGTTTATTAGAAATGATAACCATTAAGCCAGGGATATACACGTACTGCTGAACTCTACCTCCAATCCTTACTTAGATATCTGAAAGACGATAGAAGCTGTGGTTGAAGGAATGGAATGTTTTTCATCAAATAGTCATAGATATTTTCATATGATTAATGTTGGCCATGCTAATTATGTAGGTCATCTCAATAGTGGCATTGGATCTCTTTTCCTCCTTCTTATCTGGATGATCCACACCGTCAGATCTGACAACACTAATAATCCGCTGCCTTACAAAAACTAATTGTGTGTGTGTGTGTGTGTTTTCCTTTGCTGAATATAAGAACCCATTTCTCATCTTTTCTGAACAGGAATGCAGGGCAGTTTTTTTAGGAATGAGATTTCCAGAGTTCGGTCATGATTGTGGGAAGGGCTACTTGACAAGTGTCCATCAGCCAGTAAGCTAGAAATGTTTGCTTTCTGATCTTGTCATTAGTAAGAAAGAAAGGGGGAAAACGTTTAAAGGATTTTTTTAAATAGAAATGTCATAATTTATTTGGCTGGTATAAAAGGCATTACAAAACCTGTCTTCTTTTATAAGAAGAAAATATATTATTTCACATCATAAATAAATTCAGCAAGCATACAACCACTAGCAACCAAAAAAGCCTCACAACACTCCTTTGTGCTTTCCATGTCAGTGCTTTGGAAACAGTTTTAAGATGTTTTTGTAGGATTACAGTACCAAAAAAACCCCACCTGAGGTATTTTGTTTCTTTCTTTTTTAAAAAAAGACAAGATAATGAAAACTGAGACTTGAAGACGAAACACTCATTGCAATTACACCATAAAAATAAATAAATACAAAGAACTTCTTGTACAGGGGGCCAGCATATCCAGAGACTGTGAATTCTGTTGGATTTGCTACTGGAACAGGGAGGCGGGGAATGACAGTAATGGGAATTTTTCAGGAGTAGAAAGCAAAGTCCTTTGTGCTTTGTCCCCTTTATGGGCATCCAAACATTGGTCAAAAATGCCTCTCTGTCAAGATCATCTATCAGAAAGAACCTCGCTTTCTGGAGTCAGAAATATTGATCTGCTGGTGATTCTGTATTGCTTGTAACAATGTAGATGTAACAAGAGGAGACCCATATAAACAAATAGATCTCCTCCTAAAGTTATTGCACTTTTCAGGTAACAACAAGATGTCAAGTCTTTGCACAGAGTCAGCTGGCGCCTGCCTTTCAACAGCTTGGAGATGTGGTGATGGGGCTCTGAAGATAGTTTAGTGCATTGGAAGAAGGATGAACAGGGATGGAAACGGGGAAATTGAAGACAGTTGTAGTGGATGTTCCTCTGTCCAGTGCAGACATAGCTGGGCTTCCAGCCTCTGCTGAGCAATTTGGAGCAAGGACCTGGGATTCAAACTGCAACAGCTGGCCCATGAAGCTAAAGTTAGGGGAGATGATGCTTCTTCTCTGTTTCACAAACTCAAAGGCTTCATCGAGTTTGACTCGGTTGGTCCTCATAAGATAAGCAAGACAAATGGTTGCAGAGCGGGAGATTCCAGCTTGGCAGTGGACAAACACTCGTCCGCCATCATTTTTGATGGAGTCTGAAACAATGAAGAAAACATAAAGCTTAGTACATCTTTTTCCGAGATGCTTCGCCCCGAAGGGAGAATCTTTCCTAGCATCTTAATATTCAGCGAGGAAGGGAGATTGAGGCACAAAGGAAGACAGCAATGATAGGTTGGACGATGCACTGTCTGAACATGCAGGTAATTTATTCTAATTGGCCACTTAATTTTTTTTGCTGAAAAGGCTACTTTGAAAATGCTGTCAGCGTGAGAAGGGATCAGATTACTAGCTGCTCTTTACAACACCCTCATCACTGAATTCAGTGACATCACGCATAAAGCTCTAGATGTTCTTCGCATATACAGAACTATTGTCCAAAGAAACTCAAAGCATCAGCATAACCGTAGATATATTTTAAATGTTGCTGTCTTATTAATCCTCCCTTGCTAGCTACCAAAGAAGGCTCCTTAAAACACTGGCACACGGGGTATTATACATTTGGAATCCAAATGGCACAGCTGCGGAAAGAAAAAGCATTTACCTATGAAGTCAATAGCTTCATTAAACCAGCAACTGATGTCAGCTTTGTGGCTGTCCTCTACAGGGATGCTTTTGTACTGATAGTGTCCTTCAAAATGGTTAGGGCAGTTTGCAGAGACATTGATCAAGGCGGTGATCCCCAAAGTATCCAGCATGTCTTTTCTGGAAGCATGATAGGCACTGCCTAAATACAGGAAAGGCAGGATTTCCACTGGACCACCCTGAAACAGAAAAGAACAGGATCTGTTAAGCCCCAGTTAAAAATTGCCATTATTCCAGAATGATTGTGAGAAATAGTTCTCACAACTACCAACTACCATGCCCTTATCAATTACAAAATTGAAACGTTTACATGGGCCAATTAACTACCCCTGCCCCCCAACTCTCTCTCTCTCTCTCTCTCTCACACACACACACACCCCTCTGTGGCCACCCATCCTCCTTTGAAGAATGTCAACTGACCTGATCATAGAGAGGGGTTCCACAGGAGCTGCAGTTGGAATCGGCACTGCCAGGGGCAATGGTGGTGCTGAGAGGCAAAGTGAGGCCTTTAGGGGCAGAGGGCTTGGTGCACAGTTCAGGGAAGGTGGAAGAGAAGGCCTCGTATCCTCCTGGAAGAAAAGAAAAAGAGAAAACCGGGTGGTTAATATATTTGGAGAAACACAGGGGGGGGGTCCTGGGGCAGACTTCAGAAGACGGGAGGGATGGTGGGGGCGGTGGAAGGGATTAAATAGTCCCCCTCGAGTCGGGCGTCCAAAAAGTGAACCGCTGTGAAGCCCCAGCTAATCAGCCCTTCATAGTTTCTGAAAACTATGGCTTTCCTTTTAACTCCAAAACTCCATCTGGGTGTCCCCCCCTGTAAACCCGAGGGCTGGGGGGACCCAGAGAAGGCGACCTGACTCCGGGGCGAAAACTCACCCTTGAGGAAGCAGATGCGGGTGTCCCGGGCTTCCCTGCAAAGGGTGTTAAGAGCCAGCTGGAGGGTACTGTCCCGCTTGGGCGCTTCGAGATCGGCGCTGCGCTCATCCAGCAGCACCACGGCGTGGTAGAGGCGCTTGTGCAGGCGGGCGCGGGCTTCCTCGTTGGGGAGGATGTGCTCCAAGCCCACGGCGCCCTTCGCCCTCCGCCTCACGATGGTGCTGAGGCGGACGTTGCAAGAGCCTCGGACGTGCGAGGAGTTGAAGGCGAAGAAGGAGCGGCAATCCAGCACCAGGCATTGCAAATCGCGGTCCTGGAGGAAGTCGCGCAGCGTCTCGCAATCCAGGGCGCAGACTTGCATGTTGACCATCGCTCGAGTCAGGGCGGGCAGCGCGGGGAAGGGCAAAAAGACCCCCTTGTCCTTTCTTCTCCCCTCTAGGCGCCTTTAAAACAAAAACAAAAAAACTTCCTCCGCTTGGCTGGGTTTCTGAGCAAGCAGCTTCGGGTTGCTTTATTCCCCCGTCCGGATAATTTCTGTAATTTTCCCCTCCAAGAAACTGGATCTGAGCTGGGAGGTGAAGCTCTTTTTTTTTTTTCCTTCTTGTTGTTTTAATCCGATCTTCGCTGGTTTGATTGGCGCGCTGGGAAAGCTGGCTGGCGCGTTTTGCGGCTCAAGAGCGTTGTCGTTCCGAGGGTTGCTGGCTTGTTTGCTCGCTCAGCCTGAACCGGCGTGGCTTTTATAGGAAGGGTGGAGGCGCTTCTTTCTTTTCTTTCCCCTTTTTAAAAAAAACAATAAATGAATGGGGCTCGGTCACGTGACCTGCCCTTCGCAGAAGACGTCACCGCAGACACTCCCAGCTCCGAAGCACTCACGTCATCGAAGGGCCTGAAGAGCCAAGTCACTTTGCCAGGGCCGATCCACGAAAGCCCTCCTCCCTCCCCCGGGAAGGAAACCGACTGATGCAAGCGCGGCTGAGTCCTCGCCCCTCCGCCGCCTGACCTTTCCGCCGGGTTTTTTTGTTTTTTTTAAAGAGGGCGCAGCGTGTACTGTACAACAACAAACGCGCACATCGAACCAAAAAGAAAAAAAAAGGCCTCTCTGCTTCCCTCTGCGGGTTGAAATTGCAGGAGCCGAACTCTGGAATCTCTCTTTGATACTGTAATGCGGAGACTAGAAGATTCTCCGGCAGTAGCGAAGGATCGGCCGGCGATGGGAAACGAGCTCAAGACCTACATTTTATCTCTTTTATTGCAAGCCGTCGTGTAAAAGAGATGGGCGGCTACAGACGGACAATAAATAAATAATACGTCTCCTTTACAAGACCGATTCCCCTTCTCCGCATTCTTGTATCTTCCACCCTTCTTCCTTCCTCTAATTTATTCTATTTTATAATTATTATTATACCATCATCAGGTAACGGGGTGGGAGTTGGTTTTTGATTTTTGTTTTGTTTTGTTTTTTGTTTTCTCAAATTTTGTTCTATTGTACTTTACTAATTTATTTGTTCTTTTTGTTAGTTTTTATTGTTTTTATTTTTGTTTTAAATATGTTTTTTCATTGTGTAAGCCACCTCGAGTCGCCATGGGCGAATAGGCAGCAACATAAATTAATTAAATAAATAAATAAATAACATGCCTACCTACAGGAGCATTAGATCCTTAAGACCAAGCCCTAACATTGGTTACCTAGTAACCCCCCCCACCCCGTTACCTGATGATATAACTATAAAATAGACCTAGTAACCAATGTTAGGGCGGTATTAATACAGATTCTGATTCTGCAAATTTTTAAATTGTCAAGAAAGAAAAAGTGGAAAGGATAACAGGAAAGTAAAAGATAATCCTTGACTTACGAGCATAATTGAATCCAAAAGTTCTGTTGCAAAGTAAGACAGTTGCGAAGTGAGTTTTGTCCCAACTGATGATCTTTCTTGCTACAGTTAAATGAATCCCTGATGTGTTGTTAAGTGAATTGTTCGGTAATTGAGCAAATCTGACTTTTCCCCCATCGACTTTGCTTGTGGAAGCCAGCTGGGAAGCTTACAAATGACAATCACATGACCTCAGGACACTGCAAATATCATAAATATGGGCCAGTTGCCAAGCCCTGAATTTTGATCAAGTGCGCATGGAGATGCTACAATGGTCAAAAGTCTGGAAACCGGTCATAAATCATGTTTTTCAGTGCTGTTGTAATCTTGAACAATCATTAAATGATTGATTATAAGTCTAGGGCTACCTGTAGTTACCTTCATAAAACTAGAACTTTTAACATTAATTACGGGCACTGTTCATTATGCCTCTGGGTGTTCAGTCTAAACAATATAAAACTGCTGTACAATGTGGAGTTTTGTTCTCCTAAAGGCGTACTAGAGTTCAAAGCTGATTGTTTTCTAAAAGCATCACAGGATATTCTGGCTTGGACCTGCGTATAAAAGTCACAGCTTGGTAACATCAGACGTTTGGCTTGGTGCGGGTGTTTGTTGTTTTTAATGTGTTTAGTTGAATAAATTTAAAATGGTTTTGTATGCTGTTTTAACTTTTGATCAGAAGCTGCCCAGAGTTGGTTATAAGAGGAGCAGCTATATCAATACCTACATAAATAAAATAATAAGTGGATAGTAACTGGATTGCTGAAGGAAAAATTATTTTTCAGTTGAGAAATTATTAATAAATATGTTCATCTCGGAGCTGATATATATTAAACCATTATTCATCTTTAAAGTAGCAACCGAATTTTGAAATAACTCTTACAGACGTGTATTTTTTCGGTGAGACACAGAAAAAAAATCTCAAGGCACGTTTATGCTGTAATTAAATGGGAATATAGTTGCAGCCTATTGAAGTTAGGTTAGCTGTAATTAATTTACAATCTTATTTCACTGAGATTTAAGTACATCTAACTGTATTTTCAATGGAGAGATTATGATTTCTTGGTTCTCAGAAGACAGACTTAAGGAGCAAGATTCCTGGGCATTATTCTTCCTTGGTTTATGTAGTACAAATGGGCTGCAATAAATAGATTTCATGTTGGCCAGACTATGTGGACTGGGGATAATGGGGATTGTAGACCATTCAGAGTTGAAGTCCAAACATTTAAAATTGCTGACGTTGAGAGACACCATCTTGGAAGATTGGAATCTGCTAATAACCCTCTCCTGTAAAGTTACCCCTAGGCACAAGACCTAGCTTTCCTTGGGTAATGATTCCTCTGCACATCCACTATCCTTTCTAGATTTCAAAAGACAGGTATTTCCCAATATCACATAATCAGCAAACCTGGGACAAACCCGTGCAGGTTTCCATAAAGTGATTCTGTAATCACATATTGTATAATCCACTTCCCTCAATTCCATCATAGCAGTTCTTATGAGACAGAGGTGACAATGCATCAAGTCAACTTTTCATTTGAAAACCTGGTGCCCAGAAATCATTTTTTATTTATTTGATTACTTATATCCCACATTTATTATTTTTAAAAGTAATTCAAGACAGCAAACATACCCAACACATCTTCGTTCTGCTATTTTCCCTACAACAACACTCCTTTGAGGTGAATCGGGCTGAGCGAGAGTGACTGGCTTTCATGGCTAAGGTGGGACTTTAATTCACAGTTTCTTGATTTCTAGCCTGGTATCTTAACCATTAGATAAGAGGTCCAAAAGTTTATACAAATGGGAAAACAGACTGTCAATGATGTCCACAATACTTTAGCAAGGAAGGAAAGGAAAAGTTTTACTGAAGTTTCATATATACTACACCTGCGCTAAAAATAAATCAATCTAGTTCTCAAATGCTCTTACTGTCAACCCTGAAGCTGATCTGACAGAAGCCATTTTGATGGCTTCAGTGTTGCCACACTGGAGCCAAGGGATAGGGAGCGGGGACTTGAGATAGAGGGGATTTTGTAGCCAAAACAAAATACTTTCTCTTGAGAACCAAGACATTCTCACACCTGGTTGAAGGAAGGCAGAGTGATGCTACCCGGTGATTAGACTATGTGACTGATGGTTTTGAGAAAGTAGAAAATCTTTTACTTTTAATTAGGTGAAAACCACAAGAGTTTTCAGAGTTGGTTTTCACCAGGTATGTGCCAATATGATATTTCCAATAAAGTATTCTGTCAGTCTCGGAGTTTTGCTTGCTATGGATTTATTACTTGGAACCCTTACACTGACATCCTCTAAATCCCAGAAGTATGGAGCTGTTAAGAAATTAGTAACTTTCTCATGAAGAAGTATCTTAAGAGACTCATTTGAATGCCCTCATCTATTCTTAGGCTCCGTCTTGTTTCTGGCATCCCCAGCATCAGTGGCTGCTTGCCAGCCTTCCCTTAGGAAAGGGTCTCTCCACCTTGGCAACTTTTAAGATGTGTGGATTAATCCACAGATAACATACCATCTGGAGAATTCTGGGAGCTGAAGCCCACCAAGTCTTAAAAGCTGTGAAGCTTAAGAAAGGGACTTAGGGAATTAAATCATGAGGTAAAAAATGTCTCCCATGCTACACTGGGTGCCCTAGGACTTTAGTTGTAATACTTAGACATGTGTAGCAAAATTATGGCTCTTTCATCCAAATTCAACGCTATGACAAAGGGTACCCGAGGCCCCTTTAATATTTTAGGCACTAAAATGCTTTTGTAGTTTTTCTACTTGAGCAGCTGTTCTGTATGCAGCTATTGATTAGAAGAGATTGTCTACCAGGCTTATAAAATATTTATGTATAATGAATATATAGTAAACGTAGGCAGAATTTGTAGTATTAGGCATGTTTATTTGTGTTTACAGCCAAAACAAAAGCTAAGAGATATTGTATATTACTGCAATGATAAAGGATCTATGGACCATGCTGCCATTAAAAAAATATAAAAAATATAATGTATGCTATTTGCAGTTTTTAAAAATATAGAGCACATCAAAAAGCATTTAAAATAATAAGCAAACCCAGAAAAGTTCCTGCTCAGAAAATTCCCTTATCTGGAGATCAAAGGGGAGAGTACGTTGGAAAACAGGTTTTAACCACTCCCACTGCAAGCATCATAGCACTAAAACCGTCCTTTGACTCCTAGTGACTTCATGGATATACCCACATAGTTTTCTTCACAACAATACGGAAGTGATTTGCCATAGCCTTCTTGCAGGAGATAGATATGATTTCCTGGTCTATTCCAGAGCGTAGGGATTTATTTTCCTGTGGCCTCTTATCTTGTTCTAGTAGGAGCTAACATTTACCAGGTTTTTAAAAATTGAACTATAATTACTGTTATCATGTTAAACTATATAACATAGATTCAGAAAAAAGTTACAGAAAATATTAAAAAATCCACTAAATATAGTACTTGAGTAAAAATACATGTATATATTTACATATCTAAAAAACTACTAGTGAAAAATTTTGCTATTGAGGTAAATGATACAATGCATCCAAATTTGATAGAATTGTGGTTCCTCCTCTGATATCTTATTATTTCAACTGTGCTGTGATTTACTTTTAAGGAAATTGAAGAGGACTTATTAATCAATATCTCAATTGATTAATTTAGAATTTTCCAATATTTAGCCATTATTATTTTAGCTGCTAAAATTAAGTATATAGTAAGTTCCTTATTTTTAGCTTGAGATTCAATCCTATAAATAAATGTAATAAGCCTAACTGAAGAAAAGTCAACTCTTTGCTTATTAATGGTACTTATTTCCCTTATTTTTTTACTAATTGGTATTTTAATCTTATATCATTATTCAACGTAGAGTAGTAAAGTAACAATTATCTCAATCTTTGATTTTTTTTCAAGAATACAGTATAAATGAAGAATAAAGTAAGATTATATGAAGGCAGTATTAAGAAGACAATGCATAAAGCAGTTGAGCATGATTTTAAAAAGATAATCAGAAATTGCAGGTAAACTTTATTCAAACATTAACAGTCTACTAGCCAAGCACAATAAAACTGGATCAACTAGTATTTATAAACAGCAAGAAAACAAAAGGTAAGAGTTGTGTGATTTGAGAGGCAGATAAGATTTTCTCTCAAATTGTTAAGCAAAAATATTACAAATATGCTAATTCTAGAATGCTTCCAAATAAATTGAAAAAAGCTAAGGGAAGAAATAGTACTAGTGCAATTAAAGATAATAGTGCACAAACACTGACTGAAACCAAAGATATAAATAAGAATTTTATTTTCTTTAGCAATTATATTCTTTATGTAACCCATCACTAACAAAAAATAATCAATATTTTTTACAGATTAATGTCCCCAGAATTAACCCCAGAGGACATACAATTTATGGAATCTCCTTTCTCTCTTTCCAAAGAAATCTTGAGATCTATTAAAAATTGAAAATCTCTGGGCCCTGATGGACTTTCAGGGAATTTTAAATGTACTTAAAGTGGTCTTAATACCTGAATTTCTACTTATATGTAACACTTTGCATCAGTCTTGGAGACCTATGAGTTCTTTTCAGGATCAACCAAGATTGACTAGACTCACTAGATTAGAACATAAAGCACAGGGAAAGAAACCCCTTATCATGGAAGTAAAAAGTAGAATATTGAGAAAGAAACAGCAACAGGTGACCAGAATACAAATCTAAATGCAGCTGTAGTGGCAGATGTTACATCTCTAGCATAAATAAAAGTGTTTTGAATGTATCTACATAAACACACACAAACACATGGGGAGGATGATTTCTCCCCTCCCCCAAAATTATGTTTTTGAACCAATTCTGAGACAATCTTGTCAACTTCTGGGATCAACAGTACTCCTACAGTATATCTGTGCCTATTAATTACAGGTAGTCCTCCACTTATAACCATTCATTTAGTGACTGTTCAAAGTTACCATGGCACTGGAAAAAGTGATATATGACTGTTTTTCATACTTACGACCATTGCAACATTCCACTGGTCACATGATCAGAATTCAGATACTTGGCAATGGCATGTATTTATGATGGTTACAATGTCCCAGGATTATGGTATTACCTGTTGCGACCTTCTGACAAGCGAAGTCAATGGAGAAGCTAGATTTACTTAACCATGTCACTAACTTAACAACTGCAATGATTCATTTAACAACTGTGGCAAGGAAGGTTGTAGATTGGGGCATAATTAGCAATAGAAATGTTGGGCTCAGTTATTGTCGTAAGTCAAGGACTACCTGTATAGAATATGTCATTTGGATTCAGTTAAGCATTTTTCAGTGAACCTATGTGACCCTCCATTTTCTACTGCTGTACTTGATAACTGCACTTGATAACATAAGTACACACACTTATTAACATTTCCGGCCTCTGATAGGAAACATCAAGAGCCTTTGTTTTTACATAAGCTTAGAGGCTTTGGTTAGTGATTAACTGAGAGCAGTAGGTTCATCCTTCCTCTGAGACCTTTAAATAAGTAATTTATCCAGCCAATTAGATTAGGTCTTCACCTTTTATTTCATATTAACAACCCTGACTGCAAATTTGTTTTCTTCCACATTTTTCCAGAATGTTCCAGAGCATTCTCAATTTCACTAGTCTTTCTTCATTTATAATCCTTATACTCTATAAAAAGTAAATAAGAACAATCTATTTAAAAGTACTTTAAGTCCTACACTAAATGAAAACAAGACTTACATAGCTTCTTTCCAGACTTTATCTTATCAAAAACACTATAAATTTCCGATGAGTAATTTTAATTTTTAGTATTTATATTTTACTTTTGACCTTCCAACATACTTCAGTTACAAATATGTCTGTTGAATCATGATGACTAAAATGTATCTTTCAGTTTCTACAACGTATTTTCCTAGGTTGATTTTTCTCACATCAAAATTTAAAAACATGAGGTGAACTTAGTTCTATCATGTAAAGTAAGAATATTTTCTTACTGGCTGTGTAATTGTTTCCATTCAGAAACTTTAGTACCAAACGGCTAGAAATGTAGCTGATCCAGATTGTTGTTTTTTTTAAATAAACATGGGCAGGCAAACACAATTTGTGTCTGTTTATTTAGTATCATTCTTACTATAATAACACAATTAGCACAGATTGTGGACCCCCCCCAAAATCATATGCTTTTATTACATTCCACCCCCGTTTCAGCAAAATTATTAAGAAAAGAGCATCAGGCAATTTAGGGGACAAATAGAATCTCTCAACAATTGCTTTCTGAAATAAAATAATTAAATTCGGAGGAAATTCAGGCATTACACAAACATTTCTACAAAAAAAAAAATTACATGTTGAATGAGCCCCAATTGCTGGATCACATCACATCATGCTATGAACAATAGTGCTGAAATCATAACAGATGGGTGCTATTACAAAGGGTTACTTTTGGAAGAGTTTATTGTGAATACATCCACAATATTGGGCTTAATATTGGATTTTAAATGTAATCCCACCCCACCCTGACTCCAGCAAGGGTAGTCCAAAAGTTAAAAACTCAGCCTGAAATAGGGTCATTCTCTTATTCCCCCAAATCACAACATAGACATCCCTGGGTAGCCTCTTATTTTCAGCCCTGACTGAAAATTTCATCATTTCATCCTCAGTTAGCCTAAAGTAATCCTTAGATGTCTAGATGCTAGTAGCATTTTCCTCCTTACTGTGACATTGTCCAGTGGGAAGACATGCACAGTCTGGGGGGCTTTTTCATCATTCATTACAGGGTAGGAATCAATTACTGCAGCAACTTCAATGCCGGCCCCCCACTGATTATACCTAAAAGGCTGGTGGGTGGCACTTTAGCTCAGTGGCGGGGAAAGATTTGTAACTTGTAACTGGCCCTCTTCATTGATAAAATGTTAAAATGGTCCTGCGGTGTAAGGAAAAAATAAAACAAAACAATTATTGAATATCTACACTGTTGAATAACTAGAGATTTGCCAACCTCCTTTCTTAAAAAAACTGGTTTTTTAAATTCTATATCCCACTAGTACTTATTTTGGCATTGTAGTTTACTTCCATTTAGCTCTTTACTTGACATTTTAAATTGGATTGTTCATTTCCCCCATAAAAATGACAAAAAAGATGTAAGCGAAAAGCCAGATCATATGTAAAGATTAGAAATTAAAATATGTATTGAATTGAAATAATGAACCATGTTCCATGTTCAAACAAAAACTTCCTTCACAAATGCAATGTTTCTTTCAGTATTTTGTTCCATCTTCACTTGTTAGTGGCACCATTTTGTGAATGGCTGACTTTAGGGATCTGCAGTCCTCTAAAAAAGGTTTTGGGTGAAGAAGAATCCTTTGTTTAATCTAATTGTAATGAACAGCAGAATAAGTATGTATGTTAGCAATTGTAATAAGTTTTCAGCAAGTTGTTACCCTTTATTGCAGTGTAGATAGAGCAGTAGCATTGGGGGGGACTGGAGTGTGGAGGGGCACACTGGAATCAGATTGATACAAGCTTTGCCTTTTTTCTTCAGTTGTCAAACATGCCCAAAGGGACAAAGGTGCAGCAGGATATTGTAATACTGCTTTTCTCATTCTGAGAAAAACAAGAATCTGCCAGTGTCACTGATTAAGTAAAACAGGGTTTTCTAAAGCCATATTTTACTTTATGATTTTATGAGCACCATAAAATCTAAAGTCATAAAATGAACAGCAAATACAATTACAGCATTATATGCATGCCTTTTGGGGAAAAACACACATGCTTTTTATTTCAAATGGAAAATGTATCATCCTAATTAATCCATTCAAAATAGCTGAGCTTTAGTTAAATTTTATTTAATGGAAATGTTGAGTTCTGAAACTTACCTTATGAATCTGGGTACCTATGTATACCTCTTGAGAAGTTGTTTCTTAGAATTAATTGTCAGAGTATATTCATTAACTGGCAGAGACATGGTTAACAAAGTAAGCATGGCAACAGACCAGCCAATGGGAGCTCCATGAGTCATCCAGAGTGACTGTTTAAAACCAAAAGCACTTTCTGAGATTCAAAAATCTGCATCCCATGCTGTTTTAATTCCACAAATAATGTTTGCATATTCACTAAATGCTGCTGAATGGATTCTCCAGGTTGCAAACTGGCTCTGTATAACTTTCTTGATAATTGCATGATAAAAAGAGCCTCTGTGGTACAGTGATTAGAGTGCAGTACTGCAAGCTACCGTATTTGCCGGCGTATAAGACGACTTTTGCCCGAAAAACATGCCTCCAAGTGGGGGTCGCCTTATACGCCGGTATATCCACTGCCGGCTTCCGGATACTTGTTGGACGCAGCGAAGGCGCCTCTGGCTTCCTGGATCCCCTGCGTCGCTTCCGCTTCATCCCGCCGCCTCGCTCCGCCCGAGGCTGCAGCCTTCCTGCTCTTCCCACGGCCCCTGGCACTCCGCCCTGCCGCTGCAGCCCCGGGATTTCTGGAGGGCGTTTCCGGTGGTGGTGGGGGTCGTCTTATACGCCGGGTCGTCTTATACGCCGGCAAATACTTCTGCAGCTAGCTGCCTACAATTTGGCAGTTCAAACCCCACCAGGCTCAAGGTTGACTCAGCCTTCCATCCTTCCGAGGTGGGTAAAATGAGGACCCAAATTGTTGGGGGCAATATGCTGACTCTGTAAACCACTTAGAGAGGGCTGGAAATCACTATAAAGCGGTATAAGTGCTATTGCTATTGCATGCTGACACACTCACATGTACAATCCTTAACTTTTGCCAGACCTCCTTTGCAGTCTTTTCAATGGATGATTGGTATCAATTGAATCACAACTTTTTAGAACAACTGTGATTTCTGTGAAGAAGCAATCTGAAGATGACACACATTGACTTTCCAACATTTTTGCATTTAATTAAGAAAGATGCCATCAGATAACTGGACATACATAATTCTTTAGGTTTCATCATGCTTCTATAAACCTTTTTGGGGGCAATTAATGAAAGCAATAAAGATTCTTAACTATCTGCTAATAATGAATTGAATCCCAAATCAAATTTAAAGAGCAGACCTAAGCTACCACACATGGTTTATTGTCTTAACTGCAGGAAAACTTCCCACTTGTTAACTTTCTGTGAAGGCTGGTTTATGTAACCTTTAGAAATATGGCCAAGTTATTTTCAGTTCTGGCCAAAAGCCCAGACAAAAGTATGGGTGGGGCAAAGCAGCTGTCAGAAAGATCCATTGTACATTTAATGCTCCCACCATCCCGCCAACCATCATCCAAGTGAGAAACACAAGCCTTGGCAACACTGTTCCAAGGCAAATAACAAGTAATTCAGACACAAAGATCCTGAGACCAGACTGATCTGATCAAATAACCATGTACAGATGTCAACTAGTCCTCCTATAAATGACCAGCTCCCAATTCATTAGGACACACAGATGGGGTGAAAAAAATATTTGAGGGAGTGGGAAAGGAAGGGGGAGAGGAGGAAGCCAACATCAGGCTTATGGCTGGCAGCTGCTGGTTTTGTGCTCTAATTACAGCTTTTCTTCTGTCTGTAATAAAACTTGCTTATTCAAGAACAATGTTTTGTAACCTTTCTCTGCTAATCTTCAAGTTTGACTAATAATCTGGTGAAGCCTGACAACAAGGTCACGCATATTACATTGACTGAGCCAAACCCAAGCATATCATAGCATATTTTAATGTGATGGCATTTGGTTGCTGGTTTGGGTGCCCCATTATAAGAAATGAAACAAAATTGAAAATGAATGTATTATGGTTCCTTGCAAGGCTATTCTATATATTCAGAGACACCTGTATGCGCAGATGGTTTTATGTTTAAATATTATCCTCAGTCACAGTGACCCAATGATTCATGTGATCCAGTTTCAATGGCACAGGGGCAGAACAAATGTATATAATCCTTAGAATTAGCAAACTTGTTATAAGACAGTCTTTTCAAGCCTTGTGCTACCCCATTATATAGAACTTTTGTTCTTCACACTTCTGCTGGAAACTGTGAATGATGGGATTTGCAGTTGTAGGAGGAAATATTGCTGGGAAGGTTCTTACTGAATGAAATAGTAACATCTTTCACTTGTGAGCAAAGACTTTGAGTTCATAATTACCCCTTTAACAGCTCCAAGTTGGATTGGTGGGCTGCTTGCATCACTGAAAATATACTGGGATCTCGTCTTTATTGCAAATATTTAGACTTTGTTTCTCAGTCCTTTGGAAAATGATTGCCACTGCCAAAATAAATCCTCAGGAGGTAGGAGTTTAAATGCTGTGATGGAGAGCATATTTGCTCTTTATACAGATTCCTATGCAGCTTCATATGATTGAAAAGACCAACTGTGCACTCCACAATCATTGCATGGAACTAAATTTATTCACTTATCCTTGGCAACTCCTGTTTCTGGTTATTTAATGTTAGCACTATGTGGCATACAGCTTTGCCACTAAAAATGGACACGAATTTGGGAATGTACCCCCAAATTTCTCATTCCTATCATTCAACCGCCAAATTCTTAACATTGAGGATAACATTGAGCATAAACTTCCACTCTTCCTTGTTTGAATGCAGGTGAAACATATGGCCTAATAACTCAGTTTTCTTCATTTTCTACTGTTCCTTGCTTTTTTAAAAAAAAAGTTCTGGAAGATTTGATTTACTTTTATCCTGTTTTGGATGATTCTAATAAAGATATTACCATCTATGGATGTTGATGAAAACTGGAGTAGGGCAACATTTGAACAGGAGAATGTCCTTCTTTAGATCTCCCTGCTCATTATGTGAAGGTTGAGGACTGAAAGGACAGGACTTCAGGATGTTGGTGGCAAGCTGCTTTCTTCACTGCTAAACTGAAATACTCTCCATTAATCTTGGAATGGATAAATAACAAATCTATTGCCAACATTTACCCTGTCATTATTGTCTCTGTTCCCAGTTGTCACAGACATTTTACACACACACACCCAAGATAATACGTGTTAACAGATTTTATAACCTTGTGGCTAGCTTTGGACAGAGCCAATCTTAAGGCAGAAGATGCTACTTTAACACAAGTACAGCTTAGAAACTATTTAAGCCTTTCTCACTCATGGGTTTGGGAAGGAAAGGAAGGCAAGATTGCAGCAGGAAAAAAGATGTTGCCAGAACATGTTGGTACCATGATTAGCAGTAGGAGGGGAATAGCTAAAAACATTTGCACACAAATCCCCCCATCTGCAATTGTAGCAAAAAGTGTTAGTGAAAAGAAGTCTTGGTCTAGTAATACCTTCACTAAATAGCACTACTATTTAGTGATTACTACTCTACTATTTAGTAGAGATTTAAATAATAAGAAATGGGATTTTAACTAACAGAATATGTGTTTGTTGAACAGAGCTGGCCTGAAAGACTCTCTTAAACGGTGATGGGCTTCCTGAGAGAATTTCAGTCAACAATGAACACTCATGAGAGATTCATGATGAAGCAAAGGACTGTCTATAGGAACTTCCCAAATCTGCAATTCTACAGTATAGGTTGATGTCAATGAGAAAAGGAGATGAGGTGGAAATGATAGGATGGAAGAAACACTCTCAGGTCATTTCTAGTTTTATTTTCAAAAGCTCTTTTTAAAAATAATTCCTTTTAAAATGTTTCAAGGCAAAAGTGTGAAACAAAATGTAACAAAAAAAAATACATCAAATTTAAATAACTCCAATGAGTTAAGCTAGGGTTGGACTTCCTTCCTAACTTAATAAAAGCCAGGAAATGCAAAGCTGACCCGTAATATCTCAAAGGATCAGCCTCTTTCATTTTTTATTCAAACAAGAAGGGCACAATTTCAGAATTAATCTGAGCTTGGTCTGATGTATGAAATATGGAAGGAACAGTTACAATCCCCTTTTCTTCTTCTGAGTGGTAATAATAATAACTATAATGAGAAACAGGATATCCCATCTTAACTTTTAGGGTTCAAGAGACTATAAAAAGCACCCCTCCAATTTTATATCTAAAATATCTTTTTCAGGTAATTTGGGCTGAGCAATGGTGAGCTGAAGATGGCTTTGAATCTAGATTTCCCTGAAGTATTTTTTTAATCAAAAGCTGTTTTTCTTTTTTAAAAAACTGACAAAAATCAAGGTTGCTAGAGGCTATCATTATCACGTAGCATCAGCCTACAATTTCCTATCTGTGACAAATGAAGTAAAAAACTATATTTGCAACCTTGATGTTTGTAATCTTCCTGTTAAGATTTCAGATTTTATATTCTGTTTTTATGTTAATTTTGTGTTCCTTTTTACTGAAATATGATGGGAATGTGCCATACAATAAATAAGTAGCCTATGAGAATTCAAAGAAACAGTTAATGGCAGCCACTCTTGGTTAAATCATTATTAAGTAAGGAAGAATAAGATGTGGATGAATCCTTGAATATTACCACTACCACCTCTATCCTGGTCCCAGTCTAATATCTTAACTGCTAAAAACATTGACTTTTGTTGAGCCTGCTCTCTAATTCCACCATTGCTATTCTTATGGTTTGGACAAGTTGTTTGGATGAATGTTTTAACATCCCAACAAAATAGAAATATCTATTGCTAACTTCCCTCAATGAAATATTTAACCCCATTTCACTGAAAAAGCACAAGAATGTGTTCAAATGTTGGGAGCTTACTGTGGAATATTGGTGAAAGTACAATACACAATCAATACATTTCTCATGAGATTGATTTGTGAGAGAAATTTGTAATAAAGAGAAATTCATTGACCTCATTTATTATTGAGACTGAGAACTCATGCTCAAATACTTTATACAAGTTTACATTTTCATAATTTCATATTTTGCGAAGGTCAAGGCATTGTGATTTATGGTTCATTTATATAATATGAACAAATTCATGGTGACAGGGAACCACATGAGGCTAATTCCTCATTGTGTACTCAGAGAAGAAGACTCATTTCCCACCAACTCACTGTGATTTCACAGCTGTAGTTTTACTTATAGGACTATTTCCTGTATAAATCAGTACTGGCACCAGAATTAATTTTTTTTTCTTTCCTTTTTATCCCCCAAGAAAAATAAAAGAGGTTTCAAAGATCGCAGAATAGTTCATAAGAGCATGTAATGATTAACTGACAATGGTAAACCTGTACTGTGGACAACATCAAGGACTGTTTGCTTAATAAACTAGTGACGTTTACAGGTGGCCTCTAAGTGCCTGACACTACTTTCCTTAAATGGACTGTATCCTTTTCCTTGTTCTGTGTGGATCTGAAAGAATTACATTCCAATCTTTGAAAAGGGCTGTGCCAGAGTAGGAGGCCCTCCCAGAAGGTGGCTGAGATCACCCCAAGAACCAAACTGTTTCCCATACTTAAAGGTCCTACTTGTAGGAGTCATTCCATTACTAATGATGCTGGGAAAGGAAGAAAAAAAAGCTTCCATTCACCATGAAAGACTTGAGAACATGGTGACTGAGGTACTCTCTGAGCCAGTATGTTCAGTAGGGGAACTTTGAGACAATCACTATCATTCAGTTTCATCTTTCATAAAGCTTGTATGAAGATAACATGGATTCAAAGGAAAATCATGGAACCTAAACTGAATCCCCATAATAGCAATAGCAATAGTACTTAGACTTATATACCACTTCACAGTGCTTTACAGCCCTCTCTAAGTAGTTTACAGAGTCAGCCTATTGCCCCCAACAATCTGGGTCATCATTTTACTGACCTAGGAAGGATGGAAGGCTGAGTCAACCTAAAAAGGCAAAACATTGTTATGAAGTAAATAAAAGAAATATACAATCTGGATGTATTCTAGATCAGTCTGGTTGTCCCTTCAGAAGTTTCCTTTCCAATTTTTAAAAGCAGCGAGACCCAGTAGGAAAGAGTTGGCAAGGCCAGCCCTGGGTGAAGTGAGAAAATAATTCTGATTAATTTTCTTAAGCTATATATCTATAACAGAGGTGTTTTAATATGATAACTATTTAGTTCCTAATAATACAGACCCACTTTAAAGGAAAATGAGTGGTGGTATTGATGATTGTAACAGTGCCTGTATTATGAGTATTAACAATTTTTTGGATATTATTACTTAGCCATAGCAGATTGTAACAGAGACAAGGATCACCATTCAGAGTCTTCCTCAGTTGCTAATTTATAGCCAGAAGTAATATGCATTTATTTATGTATTCAATTTGTGAGGCTCAATCAGTGATTCGGGGCAGTGAAAATATTAGAAATGAA
Source organism: Notechis scutatus (assembly GCF_049901735.1). NCBI lineage: Eukaryota > Metazoa > Chordata > Lepidosauria > Squamata > Elapidae > Notechis > Notechis scutatus. Next base: position 90,022,177 of record NC_142010.1, on the reverse strand, counting down.
ATAAAAGCAATTAGAATAATGCCAACATTAAAATACTAGCTGGCAAGAATAAATCATCTATGGTAATATCTAATATAACCAAGAAATGACTTTGCACACTCAGGGCCCAAGGCTAGTCACTGAGCTAGGTCTTTAAGAACTTACAAAAATCTAGAACTTGTGGTCTTATGATAAATCAAGATTCCAGGATCTCCCATCAGCAAAATCAAAACATAGTATTACTAAAGGCAAAATAGCATCAAAGATGCATTGCCATTTTCTCTGTTTCTCCTCAATTGCTTTCTGGTCTCAGGCGTTCAGACTGTGCAGGAACATGACCAGTTGCAGAAATATATAGTTGTTTATAGAGCAGGCACAATAAGTACCAAAAATCAGCAGTGGAAATACCAAGGGGGCCATGGGAAGAAGGGGGTAGAGAGTAGGGAAGGTAGAAAGTAGGAAGAGAGGGACCTCCACTTCCCTCCTCTTCTGGTCCCCATTGCAGTTGCATATCTTGTTACAACCATCTTAAACTAGCCCGGGCACATTCTTCCCAATAGGTAATGCCACTGTTGTTTAAAAAAAAATGCTATATGGCGCAGAAATCTCCAACAGCAGATTTGCAAATTGTGTAATAATTAAAGCACAGGCATCAATAGAACACCTTACATTTCTCAGAAAAAAATCCAGAAAATTTCTCAGAAAAAAAGTCACCACTGGAAGGAAGGGCTGTAGTGGCAGTGCCTACCTTTACAGTAGATGTAACTGTTTCTCCAGGTGAAAGAGTACTATTTGGGCAGGTAGCAACATAACAGGAACCCCCCCCCCCTTTCTCAGAATAAGCTTTTAAATAAATTACTACAGTTTTCCCATTTTGGTTTCAGAGTGCATGGTGAGAGCATCAAATCTGACATTGGCCCACAAAGAATAAATGACTTTCATTTTAACAAAGGCATAACACTAGAAAGATGGGACTAGACCACGGGTGTCAAACTCGTGCCGTCACGTTGCTGTCACATGATATTTTGTGATGTTTTTTCCCTTTAGGGAGCTGGGGTAGGTGTGGCCTGCCCATGTCAAATATTATTCTTGTGGGAGGATTCAGCAAGATCTCACTTTAAAGGGCAGTTTCACACCCCTGGACTAGACCATGAATTCTAGTCCCATCTTAAGCACACAGCTATCTTGATGAACATAGGCCAATCACTCTTTCCCAGCACAAGGAAGTAGGCAATGGCAAACCGCTTCTGATGCTGCCAGAAAAACTGCAGGAATTTATTCAGGCAGTCATCAGGAGTCAATGTGACTTGAAGGCACACAAAAAAGGGAAAGCTTTTAGAAACTGGATTAGCTACATCAAGTTGGAGGAGGCAAAAATTTGCATACTAGAACTAGCAATCATTAACTAGATCAAGCAATAAGATAAAGAGACAGAGAATAGGGGCATAAAAAAGGATGTATCAGAGGAAAGCAGCAATGACAAGAAATGATAGTAGACATCTATCCAAATTGGACTAACCTCCAATTTCTTTGCAATTTGTTGCAATGGTCACTGTTCTTTGCAGAGCCTGAATCTCTGGTCCAGACTGGAAAATATGTATCTCAATGTCCTTTCTTCTCTGAAGATTTCCAACCATAGAAAACTTAAGCCTCCTCTACTCTTGAAGCCAATCTTCTTGCTTCTCTTTAGAAAAGGACATCTACTGTGTTTATTGGAAACTTTAAAGTTATCCACTAGCCAGTAGCCTATACCCTTAAGAAACATTAGATTACAGTACTGCCGCTGCTTATCAAATAGTGACAAAGAAATAGCATTACAGGAGAGTCGGTTTGATACAATCATTAAGATTCCAGGCTAGAAACTAAGAAACTGTCAGTTCTAGTTCCATTTTAGGCACAAAGCCAATTGGATTACCTTGGGTTAGTCACTCTCTGAGTCCTGGGAAGCAAGCAAGGGCAAAGATTTCGGAAATCTTGTCAAGAAAACTGCAGGGACTTGTTCAGTCAATTATCAGGAGTCAGTATGACTCAAAGGCACACACATATCAAGTACTATAGACTTCTGCAGCAAAAGAAATTTATATAAGGTACCAACCAGAGTTGTAAACTGTACAATTTACAAACTGTATGCAAGCTTTTAAATTCTTTTTTTTTTTTTTTGTAAATTTTATTTGAGTTTTCACAAAAAAATACAAATAAAACATCTTTTTTGAAAGTAGCGTAATCCCGGGTTACATTTCTTCGTACAGACACAAATTCAATTTCATGCTCATTTTTATGTTCTATTCCATATCTTATTACTGTTTTACATTTTCTACATAGCTTCTCCCCTCTTTTAATTTTCTCAATTTTATTTTAATTATCTCGTCTCAATTCAAATCATTATATTTATACTTTTTGTCTGTCCTGTTTCAATTTCATATTATCTTTTCTCATTAAACAAAGTTTCTCCTGTAGTTGCTGATTGGAGTATGACACCTTTATATCTTTTAAGTTTGTCCATTTAACTCTTTTTTAGGCTTCAATATATACCTTAAAGTTATAACATTCAATATAATACATAACTTCCATTCGGATTCTGCTTGGTACATTCTTAAAATACACACTATATTCTTTAAAAAAAGATTATAAATATATGTAATTAAAACAACACATTCCATTCCAATTCAATTCTATCATTAATGTTAATATTCATTAAAATCTTAACTTCTTTAACATTACTTTTCAATTAAATATCATACTTCTATGGGAACAGCTAGTTATGAGCTTTCCATAATTAATTCCCCCTCCGCCTCTTCACTTATATTTTATAAAACATTAACTAATTAAACTGTTCCCGTCCCTTCCTAATTCAATTTTCTCATTTATTTTATTTCATTTATTTTATTAACAAACATTTCACTAAATTACACTAACTATTTTATCCCTCATTTTAATCATACATTGTTTCCAATTTTCCAAAGTTATTTCTATTACTAATATAACAATACAATCTTATGTACCTTTACAGAATCCCTTTTTCGGTTAAATTTTCACCCATTATCTCTAAATAGGCCCTGTTTCTCTATATCTTGTTTTGGTCCTTTGCAACTTCTTTTCCTTTCCTTCTTCCCTCTCTTCTTCTTTCTTCCCTGTTTACCCCCTTGTCTCTCTACCTCTATTTCTCTCTTCTGTATTCCCCTCTTCTGTTGCTTTCCAGTATTATACTTATTTTTCGAATTATTTTTCTTTTCTTTGGTTGTTTTTTTAAGTCTTAAATTCTCCATTCTCTTCCCCCCCCCTTTCCTTTTTCTTCCCCGCATAGAATTACTTGTTTATTAAAGATGGATTCTTCTTTGTCCCAGTCTTCTTGTTTTGCAGACATTTCTTGTTGTTTCTCATAGTTCCAAATCTCCATTTCTAAGAATTGAAAAACGAAGCCAAAAGAACATCTCCCTTTTTGTGCATCTTCTTTATACTTTTTAAGTTCCATTTTCAATTCATCCAGAAGTAGTGCCATTGTATAAATTTTTAAATAACCACCTGATTAATTTTAGTCATTCAAATGTAATAACCAAGAATCCAAAGATCATCAAGTAATCCAAATACACGCAAGCTGTTTCTTTTTGCTTTTTTTTTCACTTTCTCTTCCTGGGGTTCTACTTTTTAGTTGCCAAGTTTCAGTTAAAATATATCTTTTAGAAGTCTTGTTGAAGTTTTACTGTAGATTCCTTTTAATTCCAGGCAGTCTCCTCCCTCTTTCCAGATCCTACCCTTTTATTCTTTTTCTCTCCTTTCCTGCTTATAAATTTTTTTTTAGTGTCCAGAAATCTTTATTATCCCTTTGACATTTTGTTTTATTTTCAGCTTAATTGCCTGTTGATGTCAAAGCGGATTTTTCCGATTTCTTATTTAAGTCCCTAAGTTGTCAGTATAGGGAAAGGGAGAGAAGAAAAAAAAAACCAAACTTTTCACTTTCCTTCGCTGCTTCAGACTCTTCTTTGGGAACGATGATATTTTTTTGTAAGTTTAAATTCCAGGGTACCTTAGTTGTTGCTTTTGCAATTTAACCCGGTCAGCCAAAACTTTCACTTCTTATCTTCCTCCTGCACATTCTTTTCTGGTCGAGTTCTTCTTTGAGATGGCCATTTCTGACCACCGCTGCAACCGCCTTCGGGAAAGGGAGTAATGGCCAGCTGAGATGTGGCTCTCCTCAACCCTGCTGGCAGTCTCCCCCCTCTTCACCACCTCTATGGGATGGCTTAGCCCCGAAACCAGCCGGCTCAGGGTGCTCCAGTGGCGAGCCCAGACCGAAACCGCGCACGATCGCAGATTTCTATCTGTTGCCGAAGAAGCTCAAAACCGGAAGCCTCCAAGCTTTTAAATTCTTATAATTTGAACAAAGTAATGAGATGTCACAAATGTGATTGATTGTCCAACTCTGTCTCTACATGTTATCATATACAGTATCATATTTTTGGAATACAGAGTTTGATGTGTTATGAAGAACGTTGACTCTAATGAGCCTGGGGAATCGGTTTTGGATGGTAAATTATCAGAAGCTTTGAGCCCTGTGGTTGATTCCTCCCTTGAATGCTAATAACATCCAAAATGTCTGTATAAAGGAAAAAGTTTACAGTATACATCAGGGGTGTCAAACTCGCAGCCCGTGGCCCGGATGCATCATGTGCTGGCCCCGCCCCCATCCAGTTTAATGAAGCAGGGAAAAGTCCTGATGCATCAGGTGATGCCACTGTGATGACACAAGTTTGACACCCCTAGTATACATGGAATAAAAGAAATTGGAACAGCAGGTTTCAAGTGGGGACTGATTTGTGCAAGCCAATGGGAAAGAAAATCCTTCCATATAAAACAGAAAAATATGATCTATTCTTTTCTCAAGAGGGCAAAGAGTTACCATACTTTTTATGGCATCATGGTTGGCCAGCAGCTGCTTTTGGTTGAAAAGCAGGTGGCTGGTCATGTTTGCCAAGGAAACCAAAGAGTTATGGGAAGAAACAATTTTTCTCCAGAGGGTTAATATTATGATCCATGACAGTTCCTCTTTCAAGAAGAGGGACAGCCTATCTGAGTCATAGAACAGTGGATCACAGTTCAAGTCAACCTCATGCATATGAGCAAGATGAAAGCCAGAATGCAAAGATCAGAATTCAGGAGCTCAAACAGAAATATAAAACTAGGCACGCACACCCCTAACTACCTGAATTCTAACTACTGCTGGCCTTAAATGCAAGCTACTCAATGCAAGAAGCCTTGCGAATAAAATACCTGAATTTCTCCTATTACTAAATATGGCTAAATTCGACATCATATTTGTCTGTGAAACATGGCTCAATGCATCTCTCCCCGACTCCATTACCACAGTAAGAGACTATCTTGTTTACCGATCAGATCATGAAATTCGTAGAGGAGGTGGTGTTGCTATCTTCTATAAAAAGTCCTTACATCTAAAAAACATCCAAGTTACCCAGGAGCTTGCTCTTCCTGAGACCATCATCTGTGAACTATCCTTAAATATCACATTTCAATTCTTACTATGTTACAGAGCACCTGATTATGACATTGAACATGTAAACAAGCTAAATACACTACTAACATGGGCAGCATCCTGCCCACACGCTTTTATTTTTCTTGGTGACTTCAATCTACCTCATATTGACTGGACCCTAAATGAATGTACAACTGAACCCATACATGCAACCTTCTACAATGCTGTTACAAATCTGGGACTGGAACAACTAGTAACCAACAACACTAGACTAAACAACTGCCTCAATCTCATCTTCTGCAATAGTTTGAATTTAATTTACGGAATACAAACTAAAGAACCCTTTTCCAGCAGTGACCACAATATGATTGACTTTTGTCTCAACATACGCCCACACAAAAATCATCACAATGACGTAATCCCCAATTATAACTTCAAAAAAGGCAACTATGATCTTATAGACAATGATCTCTCATCTCTTGATTGGCAATTTCTATTCACTGGATGCAATACTGTTGAAGACCATTACAACATATTTTTACTTGAAGTCAAAAGAGTCATCAAACTATATGTACCAATAACAACCCAAAACCAGAAAAAACAGATTACCCACAACAATAAGGAAACTTCAATCCAAAAAGAGATCACTCTGGCGGAAAAACAAATCTGGTCACGTTGCCAATTTTAAAAGCCAATACAAAAATTTATGCCACCAGATAAAGACTGAATGCACCAATTATCACATTAAACAAGAGGAAAACCTTCTATGCACCAATTCCACCTGCGCTTTTTACAATTTTGTAAACAACAAACTAAAAGACTCAAGGTCCATCCCACCCTTGATAGGATCTAATGGTAAAGACTGCAACGACAACACCATTAAAGCCAACATCTTTAACACATTCTTTGGCTCAGTATTTGTAAACAGCAATGGATCATGCCCAGTATTTCCTAGCCGAACCACAGACAACTACAATGATCTAATACATATTGATTTTACAGAAGACAATCTTGAAAAAGCACTACGCAATCTAAAACCATCTCTACCTATTGGATCGGATGGAATATGTGCCTACTTCTCAAAAAAGCTATCCACTGCCATAGCTGAACCTCTAAGCATAATCTTTGAAAAATCTTTCAGGACCAGCTCCTTGCCTAACCTATGGTCACAAGCCACGGTCATCCCCATCTTCAAAAAGGGAGACCCCAGCCTAGATGAAAATTAGAGACCAATCTCCTTATGCTGCATCACCTGTAAAGTCATGGAATCAATTATTAACCAATCCATTATCCTCCACTTAGAGACAAACAACCTACTCTCCAATAAACAATTTGGTTTCAGGAAAAAACTATCCTGTAATCTGCAACTCTTACACTGCAAAAACATATGGACTACACAACTCGATCAGGCCAAAGCAATAGACGCAATCTACATAGATTTCTGTAAAGCCTTTGATTCAGTGGTACACGACAAACTACTCCTAAAACTAAAATCTTATGGTATCTCTGGACAACTGCATAACTGGATAGAAGCATTTCTGTCAAACAGACAACAAATGGTCAAAATTTGGAGTGTCCTACCAAATTCTGTACCTGTCAATTGTGGTGTCCCCCAAGGCAGTGTTCTAGGACCAACTCTCTTCATACTCTACATAAATGACCTCTGTGATCATATTAAGAGCAACTGCGTTCTTTTCGCTGATGATGTAAAGCTGTTCAATACCACAGACAATACCGCTACCCTTCAAAAAGATTTTGACTATGTATCAGAATGGTCAAACAAATGGCAACTTCAAATCTCAACAAATAAATGCCCTGTCTTATATACTGGCAAAAAAAATCAGAAAATAAAATACAAGCTGAATAGTCAAGATCTTGTTGATGATCCAAACTCTGTCAAGGACCTTGGAATACTCATCTCTAATGATCTAAGTGCTAGAGCCCACTGCAACTACATAGCCAAAAAGGCATTAAGAGTTGTTAACCTAATCCTACGTAGTTTTTTCTCTGGTAATATCACACTACTAACTAGAGCATACAAAACATTTGCTAGACCAATACTCGAATACAGCTCATCAGTCTGGAACTCACATTATGTATCTGATATTAACACAATTGAGAAAGTCCAGAAATATTTCACAAGAAGAGTTCTCCACTCCTCTACTCGTTGTAGAATACATTATGCCGCCAGACTTGAAATTCTAGACCTAGAAAACCTTGAATTACGCCGTCTTCGGTCTGATCTAAGTATGGTGTATAAAATCATACATTGCAATGTCCTACCTGTCAATGAATACTTCAGCTTCAACCATAACAACACAAGAGCACACAATAGATACAAACTCAAGGTTAACCGCACCAAACTTGATTGCAGGAAATACGACTTCAGCAACAGATTGGTGAGTGTCTGGAATACCCTACCTGACTCTGTAGTTTTTTCCCCAAACCCCAAAAACTTTAACCTTAGACTGTCTACTATTGACCTCACCCCTTTCCTAAGAGGTATGTAGGGGGTGTGCATAAGCGCACCAACGTGCTGACTGTCCCTGTCCTATTGTTTCTTTTATTTTTCTTATATGTACCCATTTCATGTATTCATAACTATGTATATACTTATACCTATTATCCTGTAAGCAATTGACAAATCAAATAAATAAAATAAATAAATAAATCTATGAAGATATCATGTTCAGCCTATATCTTGACTCTTCTGTTGATAATCACCCATGTATCATATGCATAATAACTTGTATTGACATCTGCATAAATTAGAGAGTTCCTGAATTTATTGGGAATCTTCAGACAGATGTGACTTTCTCAAATGGAGTACAGTTTCTAATAGAACCATCAAATTATGTTAAGAAATATTCATATTTAATGAGATGGAAAGGGAAAATTAACCATCACCAATTAACCTGGAGAATCATTATTTTAACTACAATATGTTTAGTTTTTATTAAGTATACATGAAATTAGTTTCTTTCCTGGCTCCACACATGGTTGTTGTTTTTTAACATGTCACCCAAAGATCAAAAGAAGCTACTCCCGATCTCTACCACCAAAACACATTGCACATCCTTTCTTAGTACCACCCAAGGAACAGTATTTGGCGTAGTTATTTTCTCATTTTGTTTCTTTTTATGATTCAATCAGGGGACAACTAATTTTTGTCCTGTTGCTGCCAGTAGACTTCTCTAGGGAAGTCATGCTGAAGCCAAGGAGCTACTAAAAAACAATATAGTAGGATACTTAGGTTAGTCTACGGTGACACAAAATATCAGGAAATTAGTAGCATCTTTTCTGATTAACAAATTTTATTCAAAGGCTTTCATGAGCAGCAGCTCACTTCAGCATATATATAAAGTGGCTAGACTAATGTAGGAAATAATTTGAGGTGAAGTGGGAAGAGAAAATATAGATGCAAGTTACAAGTGAGGAAGATTACAAGTTCATTATCAGTTAATAATTGTAATGTGTTGAGAAGCTTTTGTGTTTGTTGAAAGGTTGCCTGAAATCTTTTAATCGGTAGGAGTTCAGCAACCTCTCCCTCAATGGTGTACTTGCTTTTTCCAGATAGTGACTATGTGGTCCTGGGAGTTTGAAGAGTTCTGATATATTATTGATGTGTCCTTGTTTTTGAGTCCTAATGTCAAACTTGTGCCCATTTATTCTTTTGCACAAAGTTTGTCCTCTGTAGACTCCAGAGAGGCATTGCTGGTTGATGATAGCATATATCTTTGCTATGATGGTGACAGCTAGGAAAGTAAAGAAAGAGGGGGAAGTCACTTGGAGCTCCCATGGGCATAAAGGAAGCATTTTAAACTATGCACCTCTCTTTTAAGTAAAAGACTACAATAGAATAGGATGAGAGGGAAGTGAGTATAAGATTTTAACTGAGTTCTGTTCTTTCTCATCTGGCCTACATGTTTTGTTCTTGTAAATACATTGAATGTCCTTGTGTCTGTGCAATTTTCTCAGAGCAGCCTGGATGCCCTCAAAATGCATGGACTCTAAATCCCAGAATTCTCCAGTCAGCTTAGCAATGCTCGGAATTCTAGGATTTGAGGTTCACACCCTTGGTAGGTACTCAGTTTGGGATAGCTTACCTCAGGAAGAGGAGGCATAAACTGAGAATTGATCTGTTAAATACCCAGTACTTCAGACTGATCCATGTGACTGTTTTGTTTATGCATATATTGTAATGCATTTCCAGCTGCACTTTGGTCTAAATCAGGGGGTGTCCAACCTTGGCAACTTTTAAAGACATAGGGACTCACGGAATTCTGGGAATTAAAGCCCACAAGTCTTAAACTTGTCAAGTTTAGACACCCCTGGTCTAGAAAATCTCAATCTGGAACCTTCAAATACTATTAACTGATGAATATTTTCCTTTCTGCAGACAGGTTGTTTTCTTTTTCCTACTAACAGGACTGATGTTATAAGCAGATGGAAAATCTTGGCCAACTGCTCATAATAACCCCAATGACAAAATTAAAACCTAGCTCAGCCTACCTTCAGTTCTTATGATATAACAATGCTGTATCACCAGAGAAACCTGCCAGTGTCCTTGAGTTCTTTTAATCAAATGACAACATTCAGGCTGTGCGGCAATACCAGATTGTTGTGGTACAGTAAAGATTTTGTGGGAGAAAAATCAACTGAAATAGAAAACATTCTTTCTATTGTGATCAGGTAGTGTTGATTTTTTTTCCCCTTGTGTTGTAGGGAAATATGAGACTATGTGACTGAAGTGCTATACGTGCAGTCCCTGTGAGTTACAAAATGGATTAAGAACTTTCTTTCTGAGACAACTTTCAACTCAAAATGCCTGAGGAGATTTTCAGTCATCCAGGTCATGTTGCCTTTTGAAAAAAGCACTTTGGGGTTTCACCTCAAAATATGTTGCAAAGAAATTTCTTTCACAGTAATGGCTGAGATGTAATGCTTGAAACTGAGGAGATCTGGTTACTGCAGACCTTCTTCCTTCCGCAAATTTATCTCTGCCCATGGTTTCTTGTCTAAGATGGAGCATCCATTTCAAAGGGCATCTTAAACTGTGAATTCTAAATAGCTACAAAATCAGTTTCTTGTATCTTGTCTAATTTTAACTATTTGAACCATTATACTGCCCAATGTGTATTCAGGATTACACAGGTAGTCCTCATTTAGTGACCAGTCCTCTTAAACCAGACAGGAAACATGACTACATGAGTTAATTTGACTTTATTGTAAGGCTGATAAAATAGAATCTTGCAAGGTGAAGGCATACATTTTTAACTGCTTGATCAGTTACTTCCCTGTCTTGTTTGATTGTTTCTTAGGGCAGCATCTCTTCCTCATGTTCTTTCAAGTCCTTCACATATTCTATTATACCACAGATAGGATCAGCAACATGGTTGGTAAGCAAAGTGGCCATTAAGTGAAACCACCACTATATTTAACACCTTACTTTAGCTTTCCTTTGCTTTACAAATCTTGTGAAGGTTGAAAATGTGAGGATTGGTTGAAAAGTTACTTTTTTTACTGGTGTTGTAACTGAACATGGTTCTTAACTGAGGCAATTGCTAAATAAGGATTAACTGTAAAGTGTTCTCAGAGATATTTGTATTTCTCAAATAGGTACCTTAAAATACTTAAAGGACAATAAATTTAACTGAGTCTCCTTTTTAGTTGCCCTTTTTTAGGCAAAAGAAAAAGAGGTGCATGTGTGTCAGGCCTGAGTGGCTGAATTCTCTGTGCAGGAAGCCTCTATGCTTGTCTGTGGAAAGGCAGAATCCCTCCAAATGCTGGAAATGTTTGGAAGTCTGACTGCTTCACTGAAAGATAGGAACATGGGGATAAGGAGGTCATGAAATAAGACAAAAAAAGATGCCCTATTACTATTTGTAATGAAGAAGACAAGTTGATTCTCTAACCAGCAGCACCAATACTTTGAGGAATATGATTCACGATCAGGCTTCTTGATAGTCACTTAAAACTACTCCAGGGAGAGTGGTTTGAATCACGGATAGGGAATAGGATTAACTCTTTTTCTAAATTTAAAAGCCTCTCCCTGTTCTGTAATGGTGCTGTAATTAGCCCAGAAGGAAGGGGCAGAGAAGAATCCATATTTCCCCCCTCTGTCTTGTGGTTAATTGTAGTTGAAGAAACTGCTGTTCCTACCACAGTGTGACATTAATCCAAATTAATTGTTTTCTGTGGCTACTTTTTACTAAGAGGAAAAGACTTAGAGAAATTCAAAAATTAAGTTCGCCTTCAGTTCTTCCCTAGATACAGTAAATCTCAAATGTAAAGAAAAGATTTTAGTTCCTTTTTTTAAAGTGCTGCTATATACTTTAACATGGATGTTAGGAACATTTAAGTTTCAGATCTAATTGCAATTAAAAATTTACCGGGAAGATGAGTACAAATGTAATAAGTAGCATTAATTAGTTTAGATGTCTTACAATTATTAATGATAATTTTTTGACCAAAAATTAAGGATGTTTTCAGACTAAATAGAAGAAAGTAGATTTGAGCTTTCTCTGATTTTGTATACCAAATGAGTATTTTATTATTAATTATATTGCACTTACAAGGGGGAGAAGGCAATGGGTCAAGATAACATGGTTTTCAATTTGTTTTTCTTACAAACTTCTTCTGACCATGTACAAACACACATAAAACCACCTGTGGCAGAAGAGGAATGACCGGAATGGTGCTTTAAGATACTTCCAGATGTGAACATCATCCTCCTCCCTTTTTTTGCAGAATCTAATACATTCCATTGTATGACCCAGAAATATTTTGTCATTCTCTATTTATAAAGGTTCCCCAGTATCAGTAAACACTGAGGTGCTTATTCATTTTCTCTGTAGCGTAAGGGCATTAAAATGTTTGTAAAAGAACATGACTGGTTCATGTGACCAATGAGGTGAGGCATGGGTTTCATAATGAGAGGCAAGCAAAAATACAGCATTAGTCATGAAAAAAGGGGAACAATGCTTGGCTGTTCTGAATCTGAGAGGCCTGAGGCTGTGGAAAGTCAAACCTTGTCCCACTGTGTCAGTTCCAGAAGTACATCACAGAGTGTACGGACTGACTGACTCATACAGTATAGAGCTACATGTACTGAAACAGCGTAATGCCTCCCCTGCAAATGGGAGGATTTGCTCATAGATATACCAACAATATTTCTCTCCAATTTACTATCAACGCTACTTAGGTACAGTTCATACATTTCAGTTTCAGGCTCGCCATGACTTAGGTTTTTCTGTTATCAGTGTGACTAGTCCCTATGACTAATGTCAATGCCAGAAAAAGGATCTTCTGTATTCTGTATTAGTATTGTACCTGTTCAATACTGGGCTTCAGGGAAACTAAAATCTTGACTTAGGCATGAGAGCCAGCTTAGGTGCCTTGGACTTTCCCTTTCAGTTGCTTACCTGTCACAAATGTACAAAGGCTGAAAACAAAGAATTAATGGTTTCCTGTTACAAATGAAGTCCAATTTATTTTTTATTTATTGATTTATTTTTATTATTTTTATTTGTCAATTGCTTACAAGTTAATAGGTATAAGTAAAAACATAGTTATGAATACATGGATACATATAAGAAAAATAAAAAAAAATATTAAAAAAACAATAGGACAGGGACGGTAGGCACGTTGGTGCACTTATGCACGCCCCCTACAGACCTCTTAGGAAAGGGGTGAGGTCAATAGTAGACAGTCTAAGGTTAAAGTTTTTGGGGTTTGGGGAAAAAAAACACAGAGTTAGGTAGAGTATTCCAGACATTGACCACTCTGTCGTATTTCCTGCAATCAAGTTTGGTGTGATTAACCTTGAGTTTGTATCTATTGTTTGCTCTTGTGTTGTTATGGTTGAAGCTGAAGTATTCATTGACAGGTAGGACATTGCCATGTATGATTTTATAGACTATACTTAGATCAGACCGAAGACGGCGTAATTCAAGGTTTTCTAGGTCTAGAATTTCAAGTCTGGTGGCATAAGGTTTTCTGCAACGAGTAGAGGAGTGGAGAACTCTTCTTGTGAAATATTTCTGGACTTTCTCAACTGTATTAATATCAGATATGTAATGTGGGTTCCAGACTGATGAGCTGTATTCAAGTATTGGTCTAGCAAATGTTTTGTATGCTCTAGTTATTAGTGTAATATTACCAGAGAAAAAGCTATGTAAGATTAGGTTAACAACTCTTAATGCCTTTCTGGCTATGTAGTTATAGTGGGCTCTAGTACTTAGGTCATTTGAGATGAGTACTCCAAGATCCTTGACAGAGTTTGGATCATCAACAAGGTCTTGACTATTCAGCCTGTATTTTATTTTCTGATTTTTTTTGCCAATATGTAGGACAGAGGATTTATTTGTTGAGATTTGAAGTTGCCATTTGTTTGGCCATTCTGATACATAGTCAAAGTCTTTTTGAAGGGTAGCAGTATTGTCTGTGGTATTGAATAGCTTTACATCATCAGCGAAGAGAACACAGTTGCTCTTAATATGATCACAGACGTCATTTATGTAGAGTTTGAAGAGAGTTGATCCTGGAACACTGCCTTGGGGGACACCACTGTTGACAGGTACAGAATTTGATAGGACGCTCCCAATTTTGACCATTTGTTGTCTGTTTGACAGGAATGCTTCTATCCAGTTATGCAGTTGTCCAGAGATACCGTAAGATTTTAGTTTTAGGAGTAGTTTGTCATGTACCACTGAATCAAAGGCTTTACAGAAGTCTATGTAGATTGCGTCTGTGACTTTGCCCTGATCGAGTTGTGTAGTCCATATTTTTTTTGCAGTGTAAGAATTGCAGATTACATGATAGTTTTTTCCTAAAACCAAATTGTTTATTAGAGAGTAGGTTGTTTGTTTCTAAGTGGAGGATGATGGATTAAAAATTAAAAGAAACAGGAGAAAATCACAAAATATAAAGACCTGGAAACAGAAATAGAACAACTAGGGTAAAAGAAAGAGAGTACCAATAGTAATAGGTGCCATGGGTGTAATCAAACATCTGGGTCATCACCTGAACACCACTGGAATTGACAAAATTGCCATAAATCATTTGGAAAAAACAGTTTTACTTAGAATAGCTTACATTCTGTGACCATACACCTAATATTATTTTTAAAAAATATTTGCCTACCCCAAGTCCTTGGGAAAAACTGAACTTCAAATACAGTCTAAACATCTGGCCCACTCTATGACCAACCAAATTTATATGACACCCAATCCCCAGCTTTTCCCAAATCCCACCATAGAAAATGTTCATATTTAGGTTTAAGGGGCTATTTCTTGAAATTTTTTGTATGCAAACATAAAATGAAATTACAAAATCACACACACACACACACATATAAGTGTTCTATAATGAAAATGTATATATTAGTGAAAAGGAAGAAGTGGTGAACATTACAAAAGGCCCAAGCAGATTTTGAAACTAAATAAAAGAAGTGCATGAATCATCCTTGTCCAGAAATGACGAGGAAGACAAAAAAAGATAGCAATTTCTGAGACAAAACCGTTGTTCTATCCAGTAGCAGGAGTTCTCTGGACTTAGAATGACTCATCAGAAGATTACCAACATAAGACGTAGAAAAGTCCCATGCTACGAAAATTCTGTTGTTATGAAACAAAGGTGGTAGAAGATGTGACAGCTTCCAAAACACGTCTTAACTAATTAATCCAAGTACCAGATAGGAAAATATAACTGTATAATAACAACACACTATTATGCACTATTATGAAGAAAAATAAGCCTAGTTTTAATCACGAAGATATGATTCAAGGTAAAGATACCGTTAATTAATCTTACTTTTGCAGTCACAATGTGAACTTGCTGAACTATTTTATTTATTTATTTGATTTGCCAATTGTTTACAAGATAATAAGTATAAGTGTATACATAGTTGTGAATACATGAAATGGGTACATATAAGAAAAATAAAAGAATAAGAGAAACAATAGGACAGGGACGGTAGGCGTGTTGGTGCGCTTATGCACGCCCCCTACAGACCTCTTAGGAAAGGGGTGAGGTCAATAGTAGACAGTCTAAGGTTAAAGTTTTTGGGGTTTGGGGAAGAAACTACAGAGTCGGGTAGAGTATTCCAGACATTGACCACTCTATTGCTGAAGTCGTATTTCCTGCAATCAAGTTTGGTGCGGTTTACTTTGAGTTTGTATCTATTGTGTGCTCTTGTGTTGTTATGGTTGAAGCTGAAGTATTCACTGACAGGTAGGACATTGCAATGTATGATTTTATATACCATGCTTAAGTCAGACCGAAGACGGCGTAATTCAAGGTTTTCTAGTTCTAGAATTTCAAGTCTGGTGGCATAAGGTATTCTACAACGAGTAGAGGAGTGGAGAACTCTTCTTGTGAAATATTTCTGGACTTTCTCAATTGTGCTAATATCAGATACGTAATGTGGGTTCCAGACTGATGAACTGTATTCGAGTATTGGTCTAGCAAATGTTTTGTATGCTCTGGTTAGTAGTGTGATATTACCAGAGAAAAAGCTACGTAGGATTAGGTTAACAACTCTTAATGCCTTTTTGGCTATGTAGTTGCAGTGGGCTCTAGCACTTAGATCATTAGAGGTGAGTATTCCAAGGTCCTTTACAGAGCTTGGGTCATCAACAAGTTCTTGACTATTCAGCTTGTATTTTATTTTCTGATTTTTTTGCCAATATGTAAGACAGAGCATTTATTTGTTGAGATTTGAAGTTGCCATTTGTTTGACCATTCTGATACATAGTCAAGATCTTTTGTAGGGTAGCAGTATTGTCTGTGGTATTGAACAGCTTTACATCATCAGCGAAGAGAACGCAATTGCTCTTAATATGATCACAGAGGTCGTTTATGTAGAGTATGAAGAGAGTTGGTCCTAGAACACTGCCTTGGGGGACACCACTATTGACAGGTACTGGATTTGATAGGACGCTCGATTTTGACCATTTGTTGTCTGTTTGACAGGAATGCTTCTATCCAGTTATTCAGTTGTCCAGAGATACCATAGGATTTTATTTTTAGGAGTAGTTTGTCGTGTACCACTGAATCAAAGGCTTTACAGAAGTCTATGTAGTTTGCGTCTATTGCTTTGCCCTGGTCGAGTTGTGTCGTCCATATGTTTTTGCAGTGTAAGAGTTGTAGATTACAGGATAGTTTTTTTCTGAAACCAAATTGTTTATTGGAGAGTAGGTTATTTGTCTCTAGGTGGAGGGTGATGGATTGGTTAATAATTGATTCCATGACTTTACAGGTGACACAGCATATCTATCCTTGATAAAATGTTTCATTTTTCTATGATTTGTCATTTCTCTATTAAAAATTATTCCTATATGAAAATGTTCAATGCTGATACAGTCAGTCTGACCAAAGCTCAGTCCTTTACTGCATGGAAAAGTCAGAGCTCAAATTCTAAGTCTATGAGATAAAAGACACGGGGCTGTTATTCTAGCATTCTCTCCTTCAGAGAATTTTGTAATAAAAATAAATATGGGGAAAGCTAAGAGGACATAGGAGACATTTCAAATGGAAACTATAATTATGTGCAGCCCCTATAAAATTTTGTATTTTAGCCAAGAGGAATGCATAAAAAATGTCTCCTCTGGAAATGCTTTTCCATGAGGAAAAAGAGAGAGCCAGTTTGGTCCAGTGATAAAGGTGCTAGCTTAAAAACCAGAAGATTGTGAGTTCTAGTCGCACCTTAGGCATGAAAGCTGGATGGGTGACTTTGGGCCAGTCACCCTCTATCAGCCCAACTCACCTCACAAGGTTGTTGTTGTGGGAAAAATAGGAGGAGGAAGGAATATTAAGCTTGTTCACCAACTTAAGTTACTTATAAAAATAATAAAGTTAACAACCAAACAAAAGGGCAATTTATCCTAACTTGCTACTCTCCAAGTATGTCTACTGCAAATTCCATTGTTCTCAGCCCCCATGGTCATTGGCTTTTACTGGCCTGGTGAGTTGGGCTGATAGAGGGTGCCTAAATAATCAAAGGCATCTGGAGAGTACCAGATTTATTGACATTGTTGTAGTGTTACAGCTCTAAGATAATAGCCCATTGTTCATTATATAAATAAGACCTTAGTATATTACTTGGTCTCTGTCCAGAAAAAGTTAGCTCACCCCTCTGAATATAAGGAAGGTGAAGTTAGTTATTGCTGACTTTTCCCATTGATTTCGACCATGAATAAATGCATTCCTTGGAATTATGGGGATCCTCCTATCCTATGATAGTATTAGAAAAAAGGATAAATTAAAAAGGATAAATGGATAAATTTAAAAGAAGGCTTTGTAAAAAAAAAATGAGTCAGAGTGGGTAACTAATGGGCAAGAGTTTTTTTCTCTCTTCCCAGCAGGCAAGAGGAACAAATACTGTGTGCAAGCAGTTTGTGCTGCCTTTTCAACTTATTGGTACTTAGCTCATTTGAGCCAAACTATGAATCATTTTTGCTACCTCAGATCTCCTGCTAGTCTATGTTGGCTTAAAATTCCTCCCCTGCTCTCTTACTTCCTATTTTTTTAATTCAAATCATCTAGTCCAGATGGAGAGGAAAATCATTTCCAACACTTGGCCCACTTACGCTCAAAACACAATTGCGTTGTAGGCACAAAAGTTTGATTGCAAAGTCAGCATTTCACAACTGCTGGCCTCCCTCTTAATCCCATTTTAGCCCATCTTCATCATTGTCAGAGCAACCTGGCTAGCCAAAGAGTGAAAAAAAAAAAACCACACAAAAAAGCAGTATGTACTGATAATAATAATGACCCCAAAATAGACAACATAATAGAAAATAAAGAAGCCAGAGTGCTGCGACACTTTAGAATTCAAACAGACAAGCACCTGCCACATAACATTCCAGCCTAATAACTGACAATTGATAAGAAAGACCAAAAAAAAAAGTCTGTATGGTGGACCTGGCAGTACCTGGGTGCAATCCCAAAACAATTGGAGTACCACTTGAACACCATTGGCATTAACAAGCTCTCCATCAGCCAATTGCCAAAGACAGCTTTACTTGGAACATCTTGTGACGATACCTTTAACCATAAAAAACATCTGCCTATTCCAGGTCTTTGATTGGTGGATAAAAATGCCAAATCCAGTCTACACATCTAGCTGACTATGCAACAAGCCGTAATCATCATCATCATCTTCATCTTCATCAACATCATCATCATCAGTCACTCTTCAAACTCAGAATTTTCAAGGGTGGATTATAACAAGCTAAAACCAGAAATTGAAAACTATTAAGCTATACAAGAAATTATATTAGAATGCACATTAAAACAAACAATTATGTAGCAGTCCACTATACAGTATGCTAAAAATCAACACATGAATTGATTTAAATGTTTATGACAATATATATTTGCCTCATGTCAACATGAAAATAAACTTGGCATTTGGCATTCTTAATGAATGGTAGTGTATTCTAGAAATGGGCAGATTTACCATCAAAAAGACCTGCTCCTGTGTGGATGCCTCCGTACCTCCATTTGGAAGGGGTCTGAAAGGGGTCTAAGAGAATATGCAAAAAAATAAAAAGCATTATTTCAGGTACTGGAATTTCACATTATCCTACTTTATTTAAGGATTGGGATTGGAGGGAGAAATTTGCATATATTTGACAACCTAACAATTTGATAAAATACTGCACAGTTTTTTCCTTTTTACAACGTACAAATAATTTTTCTGTATTTATTAGGAGATATCAAATGAAAATTCCTGAAATTTCACTTAGGCTACGCTGCTGTTTCACTTTTCGCTTTATAATATTCCAGGGACAGATCCCTGAACTTCATTGAGAATCTGTTTAACAAGAACCCAACATGTGAAACATACTTATAGCTTTGTGCCTGGATATGCCAGGGCAGTCATTATGACTATCTTATAATATGTATATGTATAAATATATAAAGAGCTGCAGTGGCACAGTGGTTAGAATACAGTACTGCAGGCTACCTCTGCTGACTGCTGGCTGCCTGCAATTTGGCAGTTCGAATCTCACCAGGCTTAAGGTTGACTCAGCCTTCCATCCTTCCGAGGTCGGTAAAATGAGGATCCAGATTGTTGGGGTCAATAGGCTGACTCTGTAAAGCACTTAGAGATGGTTGTAAAGCACTGTAAAGTGGTATATAAGTCTGACTGCTATTGCTATTGCTATTGCTATAATATGAATATTAATGTAACGTTTATGCCATATTTGCCATATATGAATAAAAGAGAGCCAATTCTGATTCAATGGGGT
The DNA here is from genome assembly GCF_049901735.1 of Notechis scutatus. Taxonomy (NCBI): domain Eukaryota; kingdom Metazoa; phylum Chordata; class Lepidosauria; order Squamata; family Elapidae; genus Notechis; species Notechis scutatus. The sequence continues at coordinate 90,002,452 of NC_142010.1, read as the reverse complement.
TTTAGATGAAATGGCAGTCTATTTGCACTATAACAAAAAAATCAAGCAAGAGGAAAACATGGAAAGAAAAAGCAGGATAGATATGTGAACTCTAAGAATTGAAATACTAATTTAATTATGCTGGAATTTGCTGATGCTGATCACTTGAGTAACTTTGCTCCATCTAAATTTAATAACTAAAGAATGTCTTATATCCTTGCCAAGCTAGCGAAATCTTCAGAGAGAGAAAACACTCGCAAAACAGTATGATATACTGTCTGTAATGTGCACATACACCAATGAATCATGGGTTCGGGCTACAGCAAAAGGAGAAAAATAAAGTTAAGAAGCATTTCAAGAACTACCTCCAGCAGTTGGAACACACTGCAGTGAAGTCAGACATTAAGAATGCAGCCCATCCCAAATTGCAGAAGGTTTCTATTAGTGATTCGAAGACCACCAAAGCTAAAAACATTCCAGTTGTGTTTCAAAAAGAATAGGACAGAGGTTTTTGTTTGTTTGTTTAACTTTTTAATTTGTTATGCTTTGCATAATTCTGTAATATAAATATCATTTGCATGGGATGACTTCGGGGGTAATGGTTGGATTCCATGGCAAAAGAGTAAGGCTGATGCAAGCAGAACACATATGGAAAACATTGGGGAAATCTGGAATAAGGCATGTTTATTTCAAACATTTGTATCCTGTCACTTTGTGAATGGAGCCCGGTATTCTTACAACTCATTTAAACAGTTTGGAAAGGGGAATATACAGTATATTTTTTAAAAAGAATAATCAAAAATATCAAGACATCTGTATCAATGTGTCTGTTTGGCTGATTTGTTCTGGAGTTCCAGTGGCATTACAAGACAGAAAACAATCCCAGGCAGAACTACACACACACACACACACACACACACACACACACACACACACACACAGTGTTTCTGAAACAGTTAAGATCTCAATTCAAATACAGGTTTATGTATTTTCTCAATCATTTTGGGTGATAGGCAGTTGAATACACATATACTTCTCAAATAGCTTATAGAACAGGGGTGGGCAAACTTTTTGGCTCGGGGGCCACACTGACTTTTAAAATTTGACAGACGGGCCGGGTCAGCACAAGATTTTTTGGGAATCGCCCCCCCACCCTTTCCCCCCCTTCTTCTCCTTCCCCTCCCTCGGAGGCCCCTGAGTCAGGAGTTGCTACCGCCGGCGCAGCTCCGCGTGGCTCCAGTCCCGTTGCCTCGGGAGGGAAAGGCAAAAGGAAGAGCCGCGGCGGGGCTTTGCAACAGCAGCAGCGGCACCGGAGGCTCAGGCTCAGCGGCTCCTGGTTTTGCCTTTCCCTTCCCAAGGCAACGTGGGACTGGAGCCGCGAGCTGCGCCGGCGGTAGCAACTCCTGACAGCCCCAGCTGGACACCTGAGCGGAGCCCGGGTGGAACTGCCTGTTGCTGCTGCAGGCGCTGCTGCGGGCGTCTGGCTGCCCAAGTAAAGAACCGCACCAGCTCAGGGCAACTGTGAGGAGCAAGAGGGGAAGCCAAGGTGCTCATTTCACAGCAGTCAACTTCGCTCTCTTTTGCTCCAGTTAGGTGCTCCCGGCATGCACAAGGAGCATGAAGAGAGGCAAACACCGCACGGATGCATTTTAAAAGTCACAGAACTTTGCCCAAGACTTCTCGTGTATTCAGGGGCTACACCTCTCCCAATGATGAGTTGGTGGCAATCTAACAAAACGTCTTCCAGCTCTTAAAGATTGACTTTAAGAGCGCCCCCATGGAAGAAGCCAAGAACGAGAACAAAAGTAGAGGCGGCGGGGGCAACAAGGGCATGTGATGGGTCCCTCCATGGTCCCCTCCTAGCCAGCCAGCAGGTAACCACATGTCCTGGGGCTTGTCACGAGATGCCTGCAGCATGCTCTGTTCTATGTGTCAGGCCCAACAAGTCCGAGCAGCCAGCGCATAGAACAGGGTGGTGCCGGACCATTGGAGAAGCGGAGCAAAGCCGGAGATTAGTAGCTGCCTCTTTCGGCGCAGAAAGCTTCCCCCAACCAGCCGGCTGGTCTCCTCCTCCTCGGCCATACAGAACAAAGAGGCAGAGAAGGAGGAGAACAGCTGGCCAGTTGGGGTAGGCTTCTTGTGCTGCGAAAGAGGCGGCTAATGATCTCCGGCTCCGCTCTACTTCTCCAACATCCAGCGCCACCCTGTTCTATGTGTCAGGCCCAACAAGTCCGAGCAGCCAGCGCATAGAACAGGGTGGTGCCGGACCATTGGAGAAGCGGAGCAAAGCCGGAGATTAGTAGCTGCCTCTTTCGGCGCAGAAAGCTTCCCCAACCAGCTGGCTGGTCTCCTCCTCCTCGGCCATACAGAACAAACAGGCAGAGAAGGAGGAGAGCAGCTGGCCAGTTGGGGAGGCTTCTTGTGCTGCGAAAGAGGCGGCTAATGATCTCCGGCTCCGCTCTGCTTCTCCAACATCCGGCGCCTCCCTGTTCTATGTGTCAGGCCCAGCAAGTCCGAGCAGCCAGCGCATAGAACAGAGTGGTGCCGGACCATTGGAGAAGCGGAGCAAAGCCGGAGATTAGTAGTTGCCTCTTTCGGCGCAGAAAGCTTCCCCCAACCAGCCGGCTGGTCTCCTCCTTCTCTGCCTGTTTGTTCTGTATGGCCGAGGAGGAGGAGACCAGCCGAGAAGCGCGCTGCCGGCCCTGGCAAGGGAAAGCAGTGGGCGTTCCTCGGGCGGTGACCTCGGCCCCGCCACCAGGGAAGCGGCTGCCCAGCTCCGTGTTGTGTGTGCGATTTTTTGGCGCACGGCGGTCTCTTTGGCCGGCCCGATTTTTTTTTCAGAGGGGAAATTTTTTTTTTCAGAGGGGAATTTTTTTTTTTCAGAGGGGAATATTTTTTTTTCAGAGGGGAATTTTTTTTTTCCAGAGGCGGGCCGTATTAAAATGACCAATGGGCCGGATGTGGCCCACGGGCCGTAGTTTGCCCACCCCTGTTATAGAACAATAGGCAGCTTGAGAGAAAATCAGTTCAAATGTCAAAAGAGAGTATTTCCTCCTTATCCAGACTGCCTGAGTATTTTAGTATTAAATTATAAAGCAAAAAAGTAAAATTCTCCTACATTATTTAATTTGATTTTACTTTACCACTAGTCCTCGCTTAGAGCACTTCACTTTATATTTTAAAATATATGTGTGTGTATGTGTGTGAAGCACACTGTTTTTGTGACTAAAGTACTCCTGATTAATTTAATTATGGATCATTCTGTAAATTTAACCTTCTCAGTCTGTACAACATACAAGACCATAATCTAAGGCACATGAGTCAGATACTTATTATACACTGCAAGCTCAAATGTAAGTTCCCGCATTGTGATTCAATGTGTTGCATGAATTTAGCCATTAGAATCACTTTTTAAAAAAAATAAAACTATTTCCATCTAATGTGTATCACATTCGGTATATAACATCTAATTTTTCTTCATCTGTCTTCAACAATATGGTGGGAAGTTCTTAAGACGTTGCTTGAAATAACAATGTGAAAAACAATCCAGAAGGCAAGGGATAGGGAAAACAAGTATGAGATAACCTCCTGCATCTAACGCTCTTGGAAACTTCATCTGCAGAACTTTTTATACTGTCTCTTTCCAATTCACTGGCTTTAAAAAAAAAGGGAGGAAATTAACTCCAACACAACCTGGAGGCCTTGTTTCTCTATATTTCAGGAAAATGAAATGTTTGGGACATGGGAGATCTAAGATAGCTTTCATCCTGTCTACAACTTCAGTCCTGTGATGTTAAACCCCTGTGGAGCCTTCTGTGGCCTCCCTAGGCATTTCTGTGTAGACACTTCTCTTTTGCTAGCTGAAATCTTTCAAGACTTTGACTCAAAATATTTATATAGCCATCCATCTTATGATTCACTACCCTGGGCATCTCACAAAACAATAAGAAAAAAAAAAATTAAAGAAAGACCTTCAACCACAATAAAAACTTCTGCCACTTTTTAAACTTTTTGTTTTAAGTACTGTTTGAAAGCTAGAATGGGCGCAGAGAGAAACAGTGAAACAAGCAGGTCCATTATAGCAACTATACAGATATCTCCTGTGTCTCCCATAAGCGAACTATCAGCTGTCAGTATATTAGAGGACGGCGACACACACACACACACACACACACAAATTAGTGGTGAGATTAATTTTTTTTTTTACTACTGGTTCTGTGGGTGTGGCTTGGTGGGCATGGCAGGGAAGGATACTGTAAAATCTCCAGTCAAAGGTGGTATTTGCCGGTTCTCCAAACTACTCAAAATTTCTGCTACCGGTTCTCCAGAACTGGTCAGAACCTGCTGAATACCAACTCTGACACAAATATATGGAATCTTATAGTTTGCTGCAGCTGGTTTTCTGTTCTAATGATGTCTTTTTAAATATCTGTAATAAAACTAGCTTATCAAGAACTGTGGCTTGTCAAACTTCTATGGTCTATTTCGCAGATGCTAAAAGTCACTTCCCTTTCATAACTTTGGACTTTTTTCAATGTTAATCAGATTAATTCTGAGCTGTAGCAATAATTAGCAATTGATAGCATTTATGGAGAACTGTCATCCTTCAAATGTTTCTGAAGTATAACTTTCAGAAGCAGATGCGGGGATTGTAGCTGAGCTACAGATGTAACAGGAATGGTGGTAACTATAAGTACACTTCGCTGTCTGTTGTTGACTCTTCTTCAAGTAAATTAAGCACCATTTCCTCATCCCCTGACAGCACTGGATCTTAACATCCATGTCAAACAGCAGCCATTTTAGAAGAGCCTTGAAGAACACTAAGGATGCCTTCTATAGTCTGGTATTTTGCTAAATAAGAAATCTTTAGGCTGATGCATCTTCTTTATTTGTTAGTTCTAATCTGTTGTTGATCAGGGATCATTCAAACAACTATTTCCAGCTGATATATGATCTACATCTATAGTTATAACGCGTTTCCTTGAAAATAGATAAATAATAAGCCCTAGTCTGATTTACACGACTGTGCCTAATATAAGCCCTACTCCAAAAATAAGCCCAAGTGAAGGGGGTGAGTGTGGCCAGCATAGGCGGGGACAAGTGCACATGGACCATGGTGTCTGGCAGCAGCCACAGCCTATGCAGCACAGGTGAGTTGAGTACTTGTGCAAGCAGCAGGAGGAAGCAGAGACATGGAGGGGGAGGCAGGCAATCTGGACATGCTGTGTGGGCCACAGGAAAGCCGAGCGGCAGTGGGCCAGAGCGGCGGCTGGCCACGGGAGGCTCATCTTTGTGTGGAGACACTTGCAACAGATAGAAGCAGAGGCGCAGGGGAGGCAGGCAAATGGACATGCCTGGGGATCACAGGAAAGTTGAATGACAGTGAGCCAGAGTGGTGCGCAGCTACAGGAGGGTCGTCTTTGAGTCTTTTGGTTTGCCTACAGCCCATGTATCGCATCAGAATTGCCTGCCTTCCACTCCGCATGTCGGGATTGCCTTCCACTCCATGCCTTCTGCTCTGCGCAGCCCCAGAGTTTGCTGATGAAGGGATCGGCAGGCTGCAGCTGCTGTTAAATTCCATCAGTTCCTATGTGCTTATGGGCTGTTATGTGTACACTGGGGGCAGGGCGCCCCACCAGGCTGATCATTCTCAAATCATGTTTCCCTGAAAATAAGCCCTAAGGTCTTATTTTCAGGGAAACATGGTAGTAATAACTAACCACATTTATTTTGGCAATGTAGCTTGTTTTTACTACTAGGGCTAAACACTATAAGGCACAGAAATCATTTTGAAAGGAGATAATCATTCTTCCAAGATGAAAGGAATTAACATTATTTGAATTTATTCATAACCACCTCTTGACCCTTCATATACAGGTGGTCCTCAATGTACAACCATTTTAGAGACCATTTGAAGTTACAATGGCACTGAAAAAAGTGACAACACCATTTTTGCAGCATCTCCATGGTCATATCAAAATTCAAACACTTGGCAACTGGCATGTATTTATGACAGTTGTAGTATCCCAGACCATGTGATCCCCTTTTGCCACCTTTCGACAAGAAAAGTTAACGGGGAAGTCACATATACTTAACAATCTGGTTACTAACTTAAAACAGCAGCGATTCACTTGACAACTGTGGCAAGAAATGTCATAAAATGGGGCAAAACTCACTTAACAACTGTCTTCCTTAGCAGTGGAATTTTTGGGCTCAATTATGGTCATAAGTCGAGAAGTACCTGTAGTTGGATTTCTGACAGCAGGCTACAAAGGGTCAGAAGGATATAAAGCTTCCAGGTGAAGGGATGAAGTTAATTTTGGGTTGTTATATCTTCACCTTAACTGGCAATCCTTCCTCTGCTTCAGCCTCTGTAATATATATGAGCTGGAAAGCTACAGGACAGCTCTAATATCTGGTACGAAGTAAGGAAGTGAGGTAAGCCAAGGCTGTGCAAAGCCATGCATTTGGGTATGATGACTTCACTAACAACCCATATGCAAAGCCATTTTTGAGGGAGAGGAAAGTTTAACTCCAAAGAAAAAATATTTTCTGGTTGAGTCTTTTACTATTTAGATTCCTTCGATAGTCCTCAACTGGGGACTCTGTTTTTTATGTGCAAATTTGTAGTTGGAAACTTGAAGTGGAAGCCAGAAACCTCCTAGTTTATACTTGGACTTCAGGATAAAAAATGTCTTTGAATAATGCCAAGGATATAGGTCAGTGTGGTTTGTCTAATATTTATGGAAAACTTTACACTCATTTTCAGAAATTGAGAAAATCTACCTGGAGATTTTTTTTAATTATAAAAATTTTATTTGGGTTTTCACAAAACATAATACAAGTAAAATTTCTTTTTTTGAGAATAGCATGGTCCTGGGTTATCACTTCTCCATACAGACACAAATTCAATTTCATATTCATCTTTGTGTTCTATTCCATATCTTATTATTATTTTAACATTTTCTCAATAATTTTTCCCTTCCCTTAATTTTTCTCAATCTTACTTTTAATTATCTCATTCCTTTCTAAATTCAATTATATATATATATCTTTTTCTAAGTTTCAATATCTTTCTAGTCATTATATTTATACTTTTGTCTGTCCTGTTTCAATTTTTGTATTTTCTTCTCTCATTAAACAAAATTTTCTGTGTAGTTACTAATTGGAGTATGACACCTTTGTATCTTTTAATTTTTATCCATTCAACTTTTATTTAAACTTCAATTTATGCCTTTACAATTATAACATTCAATATAACACATAACTTCCAGTCGAATTCTGCTTGGTACATTCTTAAAATATGCACTAAGTTCTTAAAGAGAAAATATATATATAACAATAATAAATAAAATACTTATTCTATTCCAATTCAGCTCTATCATTAATGTTAGTTATAATCTTTGACATCTTTAATGTTTCTTTTCAATACGGTATCATACTTCTAGGAACACTTATAATATTTCCATAATTTTTTCATGTTTCTTTCATATTCCTCTTCACTTAAATTTTTAAACACATTTATAATAATTAAAATGTTCCCCTCCTTTCCTAATTTCATTCTCTCATTCTCTTTATTTCATTTATTTATTAAACATTACATTACAATGAGTATTTTATCATTTTAATCACACTTGTTTCATATTTTCAAAGTTCATTTCTATTTCTAATATAACAATACTATCTTCCCTTTTTGACCCCTTCTCTCTCTAATTCTGATTCTCTCTTCTGTAATCCTCTCTTCTGTTTCTTCCTAATGTTGTAATTACTTTTCAAACTATTCTTTTTGGGGGTTGTTTTTTCAAATCTTAAATTTTTCACTCTCTTTCCCCCCTTTCCTTTCTTTTCCCCACATAGAAATACTTGGTCATTGAAGGTGGCTTCTTCATTGTCCCGCCCTTCTTGTTCTACAGGCATTTCTTGTTGTTTCTCATAGTTCAGGATCTCCATTTCTAAAAATTGAAATACAAAGCCAAAAGAACCTCTTCCTTCTTGTGCATCTTCTTTCTGTTTTTTAAGTTCCATTCTCAGTTCTTCCAAGAGTGATACCATTTTAAAAACTTTTAAACAACCACCCGATTAATTTTAGTCCTTTAGATCCAATAGCCAAAAATCCAAAAATCATCAAATAATCCAAATAATCCAAAGCTGTTTCTTCTTGCTTCTTTTTTCCACTTTCTCTTCCTGGGGTTCTCTTATCTTGTTACAAAATTTCAGTTAAAATGTATTTTTTAGGAACCTTGTTAAAGTTTCACAGTTAATTCCTTTCACTTCCAGGTGGTCTCCTCCATTTTTCCAGATCCCACCCTTTTGTTTTTTTCCTTCTTTTAAAAGTTTTTGAGAATCCAGAAATCTTTATTATCCCTTTGACATTTTATTTTCAGCTTAAATACCTGTTAATATCAAAGTGGATTTTTGCTGGTTTCTTGCTTAAATCTCTTAAATATCAATATAGGGAAGAAAAGAAAAAAACCCAAGTCCCTTCCCTTCCCTCTCTCATTCGCCGCTTCAAAGTCTTCTTTGGGGACAATGTTGTTCTTTATAGTTCAAATTCCAGGGTACCTTATATTGTTGCTTTTTCAGTTCGACCCAGTCAGCCAAAACTTTCTCTTCTTATCTTCCTCCTGCACATTCTTTTCTGGTTGAGTTCTTCTTTGAGGTGGCCATTTCTGACCATTGCTGCAACTGCCTTCGTGAAAGGGAGTAATGGCCAGCTGGGGAGGAGAGATGCGACTCTCCTTGACCGTGCTGGCAGTCTCCCCCCTCTTCACCACCTCTACGGGGTGGCTTAGCCCCAAAACCAGCTGGCTCGGGGTGCTCCAGCGCCGAGCCCAGATCAAAACCACGCAGAATCGCAGATTTTGGTCTGTCGCCGAAGAAGCTCAAACCGGACCCTACCTGGAGATTTTATACCACAAATTTTGAAGTATATTGGCAATAGGCATGCAATAAGGAACCTTGAGCAAAAACTTGAATGTAACTGTAACATTTATCTAGTTGATACTACTAGGGATAAGATAAACTTCCATTAATCCCATCTATACACAGTGTCCAAAATGCATTAGTATTTGAGATCCAGAGGTTAACAATACATCATTATACAATGTCAGTTTGGTTTTCTCTAAGGCTAACTGTAAACCAAAAAGATTGTTTGTACAAATTATCATGACAGACCTTCTACCATAGGTTAATTATTCAAACAGTTCGTGCAAGTATTTGCTCTCTTTGGACACCAGCCAAGGTTCAGCACCCTGTCAGGGCCTAATGCTGAACATTTGCCCTCATCTATTTTGGGATTGTTGAGCTAGGTTTGTTTGAAAATAGATCTTGGTCTCTCTTCCCTACTTATATAGCTGGAGGTCATGTGATAGTGACTGAGATCGAGTTAATGAGATAATCCTGGCTTCTGTATCAAATAGGGTTAATAGCTCTCAGGAAATCTGAACCTAGAGAGGGATTGCAGAATAGTAGGATCTATGATGCTAAGAATATTACAGGTTTTGTGGGTGAGCAATTGTGGCAATGTGGCATTCACCCTTTGGTGTACACTTTTGAAAAGTTGTGGCTTCAAAATGGGAAATTTATCCAATTTCCCAATGATTGCCTTTATATTCAGTTCATTTTAACACAATATGTTTATATATAATATGCATTGCTTCTCTATGGACATTAGAAACCAGGCAGTATTGACATATTCAATATCCTGGAAATTTAGGCCTCTAAAATGCTGAACCTCAGGTCACATTTAAATTCTACAGCAAAATGAAAAGTATCTCTTCCAGTTTTGATTTTGTTAACAATGTATATCAAATGTATTTTTTAAGCCATCACTAGGTCATCAAACCAGGGGCTGAATGAAGATGAAGCCAGAGGCTTCTGCCCCATTTGACTATATTTGTGAAGAAATGTCATTTCCACTCGGAACTCAAGAAATACATGCTTTTTAAAAGGACACTGTCAGTATAATAAATGGACAAATTTTCCTGGTATGTGCTGTGAAAGAACACAGCATCCAAACCCTTGCGAAAGAATTCAGAAAACATCCAAATTCTGTCCTATCAGTAGCTCTTAGTCATTCTGCTAGAGGAAATTGCTCCTGCAGGGCCACTACTTCAGTACATCATGTACATTGGCAATTCTGCATTCTTCACCTCTTTCAAGCCAGAAGAATATTCAAAACTTTCTCTTTAAAAAAAAGGGTTGTGACTTAACCCAGCTGGAAGCAAAAGCATTTCGCTCACTTCTACTCAGCACATTGCAATGCTCCCTATGAGCTCACTGCATGCAACTTGCTTAATAGCTGAGATAGCAGAGTAGAGGAATTTACTTTCGATCAGCAGTACTCATTTAATTAAGCCTACATACCTTCTGGACAAGGAGATAGCAAAATTGGCTTGGAAAGGAAGTGGAGGAACCTGCAATTTCCCAAATGTCCAACCAATTTACCAAAGGAAACAGGTTTATAGTGTGAAGAAATGCAATCTTTTCCTTTGGTTATCTGTTGTTTTTCCAAACCCAGTCCTTTCTCTGTGAGATTCTTATGAAGGTATATACACTGTACACTCACACTACTAGCAATCATGCAAGTTCTTAATTGTGTTTCTATAGATATTTTCATTACACTCTCTCTCTCTCTCTCTCTCTCTCTCTCTCTCTCTCTCTCTCTCATATGGAAAAGATCCAGTTCATGCTGGCATCAGTTTGCATAGTCTTTATGTTTTCTTACTAGTGTTTATATCTTCCTTTTTCCTCCTCAAAATCCTAGAACAGGGGTGTCAAACTCATGGCCCCTGGGCCAGATGCATCACATGCTGGCCACAACCACCCCTGGTTTAGCAAAGAGGGGGAAACCATGATACATCACGTGACGACAATGTGACATTGCGAGTTTGACACACACTCCTTGTCCTAGAACATAGAAATGTTAGGGTTGCAAAGGATCTTGGAGCAGTGGTGGGATTCAAATTTTTTTACTACCGGTTCTGTGGGCGTGGCTTGGTGGGCGTGGTAGGGGAAGGATACTATAAAATCTCCAGTCAGCGGTAGTATTTGCCGGCAGTTTGAGAACTAGTTAACCTTTCCAAGATGTGAGATTACAGATAGTCCTTAGCTTATGACCATTTGTTTAACAATGTTCAGAGTTACAACAGTGTGAAAAATGTCACATGACCTATCCTCAAAGTTATGATCAATGCCCCACCCCCAGGGTCATGTGATTGCAATTTGGGAGTTTGGCAAGTGGCTCACATTTCCAATGTTTATGGCATCCTGCGGTCAGGTAATTGTAATTTGTAACCTTCTCAGCTGGTTTCCAATGAGCAAAATGAATGGAGGAAGCCAGAATTTCTTAACAAGTCGGGTAAAAATGGTCACAAAAATCACATGATGACTTGTTTAATGACAACATTACTTAACAATCAAAATTCCAGTCCCAATGATGGTTATAGGTTGAGGACTATCTGTGGGGGGAGTGCGTTGCTATAAGAGCAATGTTCTAAAAAATGTTTATGTTTTATACATGTCTTATATTATTGCATTTATTTTTTAATAGAAAAATGATCTCTCACAGGACAGAAAAGTACATTTTTAACAAAAAAAAAAAACTAGATATAACTTGAAAATGTGGCCCTACAATCTCTATGCCTGCGGCTGACCATAGCTAAAATGTATTTTTAACTTTTAGAGTTATTTGGTTTGGTTTATAAACTCTGTAAATGTATTCTAATCTAATGTTTGATAAACATTTGTAATCTTTAGTGCCCTTGTCACAAGCTGTCATCCAGAATGTGCAAATCCACTAATAAACATTTCTCAAGAACTTTATGGTTTATATCCTCTATTTTTGGTTACTCCGTGAGCTTTTCCCCCAGTCACGTAAAAGAGCAATTTGGTGTGCACAGAAGCCATTTATAGTGAGGAAACAAGTCAGAAATTTAATTCTACTTTTTTGTGCCTTGTTTTCATTTCCCATTTTTTAAAAAAAATGAAAACAAATAAATTGTAGGTTCCATTTATAAAACTCCATGTATCATCTAGTTTAATCCTTAGTTATACAATCTCGGCTTTCTGTTATATAGCCTACATATGAATTACCGACTTTGATTACCGATAGCATGAATAAGGCCTACGTGTTTTACACCATTTCTAAAAAAAACAAAGAAACTGATAGTGCTTGAAGATTGTATGAGTAGTCTTTTACAATACACTTGCATAGACCACAAACACCGGCCTCTGTTTGTTTAGCAGGAACATAAAGCAGTTCTTATCTGAATAATATTATTTGCATTTCAGCTGAACGTTTCTTTCTTTCACTGCTCGTTCTTTACGTGACACAATGTTCTTTGTCAGCAATAGGAGGTCTAGTTTCATTCACTCTGGAGTACTTTATATGTTTTAGTTACCTAAACAGGAATGAATCCTTTCTAAATAAAAGCTTGTTTCACTGGGATAATGGCCTTTTTTCCCCGTTTCACAAACTTGGCTCCAAGCATGCTTCTGTGAATCTATCCCGGCTGTCTCTATTTTGGATATGTGTATTTGGGGAAAAAATCTTCATTCTTGAAAAACAAGAAGGCTTCTTTATCTGTGTAATATAACCGCTACAAGTTGCATTTCTAACTAATCAAGAAGTAAACAATTCCTTTAGTATAATGTGCAAACCATGTGGACAGATAAAGGACACATAAGTGTTTAGAGAGGTTCAAAGTTTTAGCTCCAAATTCCTTACAGCTCCCTTGCCTCATTCTGTTTGTTCTGCTTGTTTTTTTAATGCCATTTTCTAGACAAATGAAAATGTGTGTTCTCCTGTTTCCATATAAATCTGATTTAGCACATTTCAAGAAGGCTAACATGAAAGAGCAAAATATTACACAGCTACATTTTACTCACTATCAACTTTCAGGCAGTAGAAAACTTCCTTCCTTCCTTCCTTCCTTCCTTCCTTCCTTCCTTCCTTCCTTCCTTCCTTCCTTCCTTCCTTCCTTCCTTCCTTCCTTCCTTCCTTCTCATAAAACAACCCAATCCCTGAAGACTACATTTCCCCCCAACCACAATCTTTTCCACTTCTATTTCCACTTCTGTAAGTCTGTTCCACTCTTGATATTACTAACAATAATAAATTTTTGCTCCACACTCAAAACCTCTCATCAGCCTGTATCCCTCACTAATTGTCTTGATTGTCTTGACCTGGAGGCAGAACAAGAAGCAATGGATGGAAATCCTACGTAGCTTTTTCTCTGGTAATATCACACTACTAACTAGAGCATACAAAACATTTGCTAGACCAATACTCGAATACAGTTCATCAGTCTGGAACCCACATTACGTATCTGATATTAGCACAATTGAGAAAGTCCAGAAATATTTCACAAGAAGAGTTCTCCACTCCTCTACTCGTTGTAGAATACCTTATGCCACCAGACTTGAAATTCTAGAACTAGAAAACCTTGAATTACGCCGTCTTCGGTCTGATTTAAGCATGGTATACAAAATCATACATTGCAATGTCCTACCTGTCAATGAATACTTCAGCTTCAACCATAACAACACAAGAGCACACAATAGATACAAACTCAAAGTTAACCGCACCAAACTTGATTGCAGGAAATACGACTTCAGCAACAGATTGGTGAGTGTCTGGAATACTCTACCCGACTCTGTAGTTTCTTCCCCAAACCCCAAAAACTTTAACCTTAGACTGTCTACTATTGACCTCACCCCTTTCCTAAGAGGTCTGTAGGGGGTGTGCATAAGCGCACCAACGTGCCTACCGTTCCTGTCCTATTGTTTCTCTTATTCTTCTTTTATTTTTCTTATATGTACCCATTTCATGTATTCACAACTATGTATACACTTATACTTATTATCTTGTAAACAATTGGCAAATCAAATAAATAAAAATAAAAATAAAAAAAATTAATCAAGGAAAGAATCAACCTAGAACTAAGGAGAAATTTTTTGACAGTGAGAACAATTAATCAGTGGAACAGCTTGCCTCCAGAAAGTGTGGCTGCTCCATCGCTGGAGGTTTTTAAGAAGAAATTGGACAACCATTTGTCTGAAATAGTATAGGATTTTTGAGCATGGAGTTCAACTAGAAGACCTCCCAGGTCCCTTTCAGCTCTGTTATTCTGTTCTGTTCTATTCGTTTATTTGCCACAAATACAAAGAGAACTCTGCTTAAACCATGTGGTTTTGAAAGAAAAAGAGCTTATTTTGGCTCCCTAATGCAAACACATTTCACGCTTACTTCATTCGGTGCAGCCTAAAAGTTCTACAACCATGATGGCGAACCTATGGCATACACGCGAGCCGCAGGCAAACTTACCTCACTGCGCATGCGCGCACCTCCCAACTGATTTTCGGCCTCCCAGAACCTTGAGGAAAGCTTTTGCAGGCTGAAAAATAGACCCATTTTGTCACTTCCTGTATTTCCGGAAATACAGGAAGTGATGAAACGTGCCCATTTTCAGCCTGCAAAGACTGCAGAAACTTTCCTCAAGCCTCTGGGAGGCCAAAAAAGGCCTCAAACAGGCCAAAAATCAGCTGGGAGGCGCAGTGCAGGTGAGGGGGCAGTGTGGGGGGGATTGCGCACGCATGCACAGGAGGTATGGAGGTGCGCACATTGCCTTCTGGGTGCTGGCACACGGGCGCGCAAGCACGCACAAATTTTTGGCACATGAGCCCCAAAAGATTAGCCACCACAGTAATCTAGAAATCACAAGCTGGAAGTCTATTATAAGCCTCCTATCAACTAGAATGCAGTTAGGTGTGTTGCCATGTAGTCCAGAGAGAAATGTTCAAGTTTCTTAAAGATTACTGTTATGTCTCACCTTTACAAAGGAGGTGAGAAGTCCCAAATTCCAACTGAATACAAACAAGCAAGCAAATCCAGTAATTATAGAGTTAACTCCTTGAGCCGATAAAGTTCTTGGCAGTCTCACACACGCTGTCTGCCAAGTCCAACAAGAAAGCAGGAATATAAATCACACAAGCTATCACAACACAGAATAATCCGGAGCTCCTCTGAATAAGTCACACGTTGTCCCGTACGAAACTCTCAGAGCGAGAGGGGTGTGTCAGTCCCTCAGCTCAGTCTCTGATTCGTCCCTTCCTCCTGCGTTGCAGCTCACACTTTTGCCTGCGACGCTGCCTCGCATCAAGCCAGCATTCCTCTGCTTGATTCTCAGTCAGAGACTCTGATATGCTCTCCTCCTTTTCCTGATTAGCCTCAGGTTTTCTCTCTCGATTATCTGCCGACACCTGAGGCACAATCAGGGAGGAAGGCATTGCTGAAGAGGAAGGTCCTGGGGAGGAAGGCATTTCCAAGTCCTCCTCTTCCCCATTGTCCGAGTCTTTGTCCTCTAACAATGCAGGCACAAACCTCAGAGCCACAACAGATTACTATGTGCAAAAGAAAGTAGATCTATTCTTGCTAAAACTGAAAACAACCAGAGGACTGAATTTAAAAGAAAAGGGCATAAAGTTGAGAATTATGAATTATTAAGTAGTGGAAAAATCCACTGAGTAAAGTAACAGATTCCCATTTGACTGAGTTTTGGGAATTGAGTGGCACACAAATGTAATAAATAACAATAACAAAGATTGTTTAGTGTTTATGTATATGTGTGCATATGTGTATGCATAATCAATTTTATATGATTATATATACAAGAACCATGGTGGCACAGTGATTTGAAGGCAGTATTGCAGGCTAATTCTGCCAACTGCCAGCAATTTGATCCTGACCAGCTCAAGGTTGACTCAGCCTTCCATCCTTCCGAGATCAGTAAAATGGAGACCCAGATTGTTGGAGGCAATATGCTGACTCTGTAAACCGCTTAGAAAGGGCTGTAAAGCACTATGAAGTCAGTGGTGGGTTTCAAAGTAGTTTACCATCGGTTTGATGGGTGTGGCTGGGTGACCACACTTTGCGCATGCACCCACACTTTGCGTGCATGCGTGCACCAAACATGCACTTTGCGCATGCGCAGAGGTTTTCCTACTCACCTCCTGAAATCCTGCACTCTCCCTGTAGCTTCAACAGCTGATGCACGGCAATCTGCTGTGCCGTGCAAAGCAGCTGCGCTTCAAAAGCAGGAAATAAAGGTCAGTATGGGAGCCCGGGCAGGCAGGTGGGCCCAACAGCAGAGTATCAGAGAAACTTGGAGCGAACCAGTTCTCTGCCAGCTGATCTTCGGTGCTACCGGTATGCCAGAACCATGCCAAACCAATAGCATACCACCACTGTATGAAGTGATTCATAATTTTAAGTGCTATTGCTATTATAAACACACACACACACACACACAGAGGTAGACCTCAATTTACAACCACAACTGAGTCCTTAATTGTTGTTGCTAAGCAAAAAAATTGTTAGTTGAGTTTTGCCCCATTTCCCAACTTCCTTGCCACAGTTGTTAAATGAATCACTGCAGTTGTTAATTTAATAACATGGCTGTTGAGTGAATCTGGCTTTCCCATTGACTTTGCCTGTCAGAAGGTCACAAAAGGTGATCACAACACCATCGGATGCTGTAACTGTCATAAATACAAATCAGTTGCCAAGGATCTGAATTTTGATCATGTAACTATGGAGGTGCTGCAACGATCGTAAGTGTGAAAAAGGATTGTAAATCACTTTTTTCAGTGCCATTATAACTTTGAATGGTCACTAAATGAACTGTTATAACTTGAGGACTACCTGTATTTATAATAAATAGAGTATATAAATTGATCTTATTACACTAAACCATAAGCAAAAACACTGAAGAAATTGCAACAGAATTTCCTTTCTCTGGTGGCTGAGATAGCATGCAAATCAATCAATAAAAAAGATAAAATATCACTTTTATTTCTATTTCATTGCAAGCTTTTTAAAAAGATTCTTAAAATCAGCCAGCTAAATTTGACCGATCCAGAAGAGTAAATATGAGATAAGATGCATGGGCAGGACAGCTGTCTGGATATAGATCGGTTCAATCCTGAATGTCTTATTAAACAATGGAGACCAATCTCTCAAAGCTCTGTCTGAAACAGCAGGGGGTACTTTGAAACCTAAACAACATGTAGTAGCATCGTGATAAGTTCATTTATATTTTTAATTTGCCCAAATCAAATTCATGCTCATGGGAAGGCAGAAATAAACCCTCTTTAATCATTTTTAGGAAGCATTCTGCTTCAAATAGCTTTCTGGTTGTAATAGATTGTTACAGTATGATATACTGTATTATTCTTGAATTGGATGAATGCTAGTCAGAAATTAACTGATCAAACCTGCAAGAACATGGTCTCCTGAATGTTTATATATTCCATTTCTGTAATTTTATAATTAATTCTTATTCTATGAAGTAAATATGTGCCAGATTTCTAAGCACGTGCCTCTTTTGGGTCTGTAAAGTTCACTCACCCACAAGTGCTTTAGTTGCTACCCCATATTTGCTGACTAGATGCATAGAACATGAGTCACATTGATGATGCACATCAAACACAAGAGCAGGAAGAGTAGTCAATTTTTTTCAGCCTGATTTGTTTTGTGCCATGTCAGGGTGACTCTATAAAAGCAAATAAATGATATGACATTGCCTTATAAAAAGATCTGGCTTTTTGCTTTAGAATTTGTGTCAGTTGTTGAAACTTTATCATGTGATAAAGTGTGATGGTTTTTTGTGTCATCCTTCTTAGGACTGCCTAGCTTTCATTCCTCATGATCATAAGATCTGCCCTGGATGAACTATGCTGGAGTCTTCATAAAGTGGCAAATAACGTTAAATCATCTTCCAATGGGGCTTTTTTCTTATAACGGTTCAAAGGACAAGCCCTTCACAGGCCTTCAAAACAGGGCTCTCCAAACTTGGCAACTTTAAGAGTTGTGGACTTCAGCTCCCAGAATTCCCCAGCCAGCCAACTTGTGGAGTTGAAGTCCACAACTTTTAAAGTTGCCGAGTTTGGAGAGCTTACTTTAAAATGAGACAAAGAACAGTTCATTCCCAGGGCACAGCATAATGTAGTTACAACCCACAACTTCCCCTTTTACATTTCTGTTTTAGAATTTCTCAGGGACTTCTGTAAACTGTACCCCTCAAATGCAATCCAACGAGTGTCAGCTCACAAATTAACATAATTAATCCAGAGTTCCACACTGCTAGATTTTCTTGCCTGTTGTTATATATCTTCTCAGGGTTTAGGGTGTGACAGAATGGCTGAAAAAAACAAATCACATTTCTGAAGTGAAGAAAGGGAGGACAGTTCTATCTAGAGCAGGGGTGTCAAACTCACAGCGTTACGTTGTCATCACGTGATGTATCATGATTTTTTTACTCTTCGCTAACCCAGGGATGGGTGTGGCCAGTGCATGACGCATCTGGCCCATGGGCTGTGAGTTTGACACCCCTGACCTAGAGTAACTTATCTCAGAGTAGAGATGTGGGCAAGCAGAGGAAATAGGAAGTGTCAGAGAAGGTTTCTTATCTATGTATAAACACACTTTCATATTACGTATATTTAGCTTGCTACCCTCAAAACTTTCTCAGTGACATGAATATCATGGGTTACTCATATGTTTTTCATGATACCTATCTGCCCTACTGCTGTTCAGTAGTTTCACTAGTCCAGAGTTCCTATCATGAACAAAATGTCTACAGTAAGAAACAATAGGAGAAAAAAAATACTTCATATGATTTTTGCCGTCACTCGGGTTTATTAGTCTAGTAGAGCCCATCTTACATGGACATCAAAAATCAAGTTATGTATGTATTTTACTATGTATTGATTCTGAATTTATGTTATGAGCAGGTTCTGAATGATGTAAAAATTGCCAAGAGTATTTCCGTTACACAGCATTTGAATATCCTTGTAAAGGTTCTTTCTCCAGTGTTATCTTCTCTGATAACTGCCAGAAAGATCTTAACAAGTAGGTTTTGTATAATTGCCTGTAAAAGAAGCAGAATAAGCCTTACATTGAAAGCATAACAAGGATTATCTCAGCAAAATTGGAAAGTTCTGTCGGGCAGGTATTGCAACAGAAATATAAGGAGTTATGAGGAAGTAAGAATATTGTAGAAATCAATTACATACTCCATAACTGAGTCAGAAGCCCTTGCTCAGGTGGGGCAATTCTACTATGCAGCCAAGAGAATAAAGTCATTACTTGGGAGAAGCATCCCAAACCCTATTCATGGATTTTAATTCAGAGTGGGCAATTTAGGATGGCAATTAATTATTATATAGAAAGTGAGAAAATATCATTTAAAAATAAAATGTATATTTTTGTCAACACAGGCACTTTGTATGATTTACAGTTGCAGAAAACAATTTAAATGTATCTCATGAAATACAAGTTTATCTTGAATATCTTTGAGTGATAAGGTATTATTGTGTTTTGAAATGTCTGATTTTGATTCTCTTCATTCAGTAATATTATTGTTGTGCTAATATTTTTCCAGTGTTGAAAAAAACACTTATATTTCTCTTTGTCATTTCAAAAACAAAAAGAAAACAAAAAGAAATGAGCATAATAGATTAGTGACTGTTCAAAGTTACGGCAGACCTCCTCGGGCTACTTACAATCCAGTTTCAAAGTTATGACAGTCATCCTCTCCTCTGCCATTACATTATTGCATCATTTTGTACTCTGTTGTGCTTCAACATCTATAGATATGTAGTATAAATTTGCTGAAGCAGCCATTTGGATGTCACTTTCAATGTGTAGCATTCTGTCATTCTTTGTAGCAGATAGGGAATATTTTTGGGAGAGTTGGAAGGCATCATTTCCATCAATATTATGACCAAGAAATAGAGAAATATGATATACAAAGCATTTATTTTCACTTTGCTGGCTGAGAAAAATCAAATGCACCTTATTGGGGTTATTATTATTATTATTTAAAATCAGAACTTAGAATCTGACAGATGTCTTATCTACTCACAATAGAAATTCTAAAGTCATCCTGCCACATCAATTTCTAAATGTTCATATTAACTTCTGGAATAATGTACTATGGGATAGTCATTCCACCAATAGCTGACATTCCATTCAGTAGGATATATCTTTTCATGTTACATCTGAAGCAGAATTTTTATTTCTTGAGAAATAAAGTGTCATCTATACTCTTATTTATATTATCATATCTTCTAACATGAAAGAATTGCATAGTAGGATTTCTGGCCTTATCAAATGTTGCTGAAGGATTTCTCCCTTCTTTTTTGATTCATGTGTATATAAACTAATTATATTAGTATATAAATATACCAATATAAGTATATTAGTATATAAACTAATTAGTTTTGAAAAACGCTTGGAGCTCTTATAGAATTAATAATGCCAGAATGCCCAGAGGAACTTTTGATTTATCATTAGATGAATTATCTGTATAGTCCAAGGTGTTTCATCTGATTTTAGAAGAAACTTAGGGTTGTTGTCTTTTTGTTTTTATTTTTATGTAAAGCTCACACTTTGTGTATTTACAAAACAATTCTGGATAAGCATTACCTGAAATGGCACCCTGATCCTTGATTGTATAAAAACATCTTTCAGGTTGCTGGCGCAGGCTGGCCGTAAGAAAACATTGATGATTATATTTGTATCGTAATATTGCCATTTTTGCCGGAGGGAGAATCCAGTTCTCCTAGAAAGGTGACTAAGAGAGAGGAGTTCAGTCTTATCAGATTAATGACTCACAGGGTTCATCACTTTGCAAATGTATGACTCTTACTTTTTGATTCATGGATTTTTCATTCTTTTCCTAGAATGTAATTTGTAACATGTGGTCAGGCAGTGACACATGTTATGCAGGCTTAATATATAAAGAAAAACGTAAACTCATATTCTCTGACAGGTATTGAGAGATACACTTCAATTCAGATAGCGTTGGCTAAAAAAGACCAAATGAGACATAACTATAAGATGATTCAGTGAATATTTAACTTCATTTTGTGAGCCTGGAGTTAAGAGCTTTTTCTCTTCTAGCTTTTATGTATTCAGTCGATGACTGAAATCTCAGTAGTTCTGATATATCATCATCTTTTTTTCCCCTCTAGTAGTGCTTTGGCATGATATACAAAGCAAGTTATGAAGATTTTTCTAATATAGGGGAGAAGTGATATGAAACACTTTATTACAGAGAATCAAGGAGTATTAATACAACATGTTCAGACTGTAAATGTTGATGTATAATTAGTTATTTACCACTAGACCTTCCACTTTTTTTCTTTTTACCATAGACTATTTTTATGCCTGTAATAAAAACTGCTTCTTGTATAAGCTGAACACGTTGAAGCTGTTTACTAAACATAAGATGTGTAATAAAAACAATACATGGAAAACAATATCCAGTAGAAAGAAAGCGGGAAAGGAAAACAAAATCAGAAAGAAAAACAATTGATCCAACATTAACACAGAGGAAATATTGGGGTTTTCAACAAAGGTTATTAGATGCAGTAGAATCTCCCTTAATAATCACTGGGGTCCATCAGATCTGTAACTATGAATATTACTGATAAGTTATCAGGTCCAAAGTTGGTATAGATTCTTACAGAACATAAGCCACCTTAATTCTGGCTTGGAAGCTAATTAGCATCCTATACTGTTGCTTTTACTCAGTCCACTTAACAACTTAGACACCTTTTGTAACTATACTAAATACATTGGTAATTACACAAACATTAGTTTACCATAATCTAGGTATGAAATTGCAAGTGGATGGACATGATAAGCTGGACTGTTTCTGTGTAGGAAAGCTTATAATAGGTGTTCCTAGTCATGGGAATGATTGGCGCTTTCAATGGTACCCATAGGGGGGAGATCAAAATGATCAAGATCGTTGTTCTGACATGTCTTTTCACATGTTTGTTTGACACAACAAGCATATAAAAGTGGTTAGGCTTTGATTTGCACAGTTGCAATCATCTTTACTTCTTAAATCTATTCTGTGGATTCCTGTGGAAATGAACTTGGGCACATTGTCAAATTAGGTATTAGCTGTTTCAAAAACAGGCATATTTCCTAATTTGTGCTCTGGTGAATCAACCATCACAAGGTCTCCATCTAATTGATCCATTCTCAATTTATCGGTTCTCATTGTCCTAATCTCTGCATCATTTATAGTTCCTTATATATGTCTCTTTGAATGAGTTGGAACACTTCTTCCAAGTTGGGCTCAGTGGCTCTTTATGAAATAGGCTGTCAGATGCCTCTATTTCTCAATTGTTGACATCAACTCTCCTTCCACCCATTTCCCACCCTCTTCCTAATAGTCTCTTACTTTTACTTTCTGTCAGCCTCTCCCCCCATTGAATGCAGTTAGAGCTAAAGATAAAGGGTATGCTTTACCTAGAGTACTTTCCCTCTACCTCTTTTTACAACTTGTTCATATGACCTCTTCATTATTCTCAACTTTCTCAGATCAAGTGGCCTTTTGTTTTCTCAGATTAATTTTTTGTCTTCTCCAAGCTTTTTACAAATCATGATAAACTAAGGCAGGGGTCTTCAAACTTGACACTTTAAGACTTGTGGACTTCAACTCCCAGAATTCCTCCTCCTGTCATGTTAGCTCAGGAATTCTGGGAATTGAAGTCCACAAGTTTTAAAGCTGCCAAGTTTGAAGACTCTTGGACTAAGGTAATGCTGTGCCACTGCACAATCCAGCCACTCCACTCTGGTTTCAGGCAAAATTATAATCAGTTGTATTCATGGTAATATAACCATATGTGAAAGCACAATGCAAGCAGATATCAAAAAGAAAATATCATTTATGGTCTTTAAGCCAATGGTGTATTGCAGATACCTTGAAAAAATAATACCTGCATTTTGCTTAAGATCGGGACAAATTTAAGTAACCATTAGATGCTGAATTTTTATGAGTGAACATTTAAAAATGAAATTATCCATTTGCATCATAAAGCACTACAGTCTAGAATTCAAGTATTTTGTTCCTGGATTGAATCTGACATTTGGAATGTTCCAGTAAACAACAAGGAAAAAAAAAACCCTTTACATAGGTGGTACATTAAAGTTTGTGGAAAGTATCCTGATTCTGGTACAGAACAGGTTATAACCTGACCATAGACATATACATTAGCTTACGATATATTTAAGATTTTAAAATATGAGAGAGAAATTCAATACTTTTAAACATAGAAGGTTTTCAGCAATTTTAGTACGTATGTGTATATAAATGGAGGCAGAAAAGAAACTCTCTGTGACTTGGTTCATACATTGTACCAACCCAAGATATGATTTGTTTGGTTTTCACATTCAGTGCTTGTTTAACTGAGCTATTTATACTTGTAAACTTGGTTTATGGCTTAGAAATATTGAGCAATTCAGTTAATTATTTACTAAGGCAGGAATTTCACTGCTTCATTTCTTCATGTTGGCAATCCCCCTTGAAAGAATGAACATTACTCTATTAATGACTTTCGTGTCTTAATCCTTTTTAAGTAGAACTTATTGTCAACTTCAATTCTAATTATCATTTCCTAATTTCCAGCATACTGATTAGTTTTTGCTTACCTCATTTAAACTCTTCTTAATGCTCATTCTGGCACAGCCTGTGATGGTTTAAAGAACTGCACCCCAATGGAATGCAGAGAAATTCCTGTTTCTTATCTCATACTTCCTAGACAACTCACAACTTACTAAACAATGTAATGACGGAGGGTCTTATCTCAGAACCTTTTGCTTCAACAGGATAAAAAGGGAGCCAGATCAATGTTCTTTTTGTGAATTCCTTGGTTTTTGAAGAAAATGACCTTTAAACATCATTATTTTACTTCCTAAAAAAGGTTCCCATATCATAACTCAACTTGGAGCTCCAAAAATTGGCTGAAAATGCAGGCGTTGTTTTGAACTTCTACAATTTAATCTTTGCTCTACAGTTGCTTTACCACAAATTCATCCCTACAATCCCATTTTAGAGCTAACAGAACCTAGATTATACTAAGGTACACTTTTTGTTAACACAGTAGCATTAATTTAAGGATGGAGATCCTTAAGAAGGATAGTACTGGTATTCTATTGTTACTAGGCAGAATTTCAGCCACCTAGTTTTTTAGTGAGGAGGATCGGAGCATTTAATTTATTTGATAAAGATGTATTTAACGTTCCTATTCAAGTCACTAGTAATCAATTCTTTCCTTTCATCTAAAACTTTGGGCATAGAATTAAAAATGAAAATCAAAAACATCCTCATGTTATTTTAGTGGTTTTGATCTGGACAAGTGCTAATAATGACTATAATTTCAATAATATTTAGACCAAATATCCAGCCATTCAGCTCCTCCTGCTCTGCTATGCTCCAGATTCCTAAAATTCTGAACCAATATACTCTTTGAACATACCCACCTTATCTGGGAATTGAAGGCCCAGCACATCTGCAGGCATAGGTCTTGGAAGACAAATCTAAAAGTTTTAAATTCTCCTACTGAAATAAAGGATATTTACACAATACTGTAGTCATACTGTATCTGCTATCTTGGCATCTCATTCAAAGACTTACCAGTTTCACAAAGGCAAGGTGGAAGTCCAGAGGGGAGCTGCATTTTCCTCCTTCTTTCCTTCCCCCTTTCTCCCTCCTATTCTGCTATTGTCTTTCATGGTAAATGTTGTTAGGGTGAATACCTAGGTCTAATTCACACCATTGCCATTATAGTTCTGTGATATTCTACCCTTGGAAGTCATCCTTGTTTCCATCTCATTCAAACATTGCTTCATAGTTTATATTTTGCTCTTCAAACTCATTCTTTTTGAGAATCTCATCAACTCTATGTCCAGCCATGTCTCAGTTTTTCCCTTTAGGCCATTCGGGCCAAAAATGAGGCCTGGGGGAGCTGAATGTGCCCCCCTGGGCTCCATTTTTGCTGGCAGAGGGTTTCAGGAGACAGTCCAAGCCAAAAACGGGGCTGGCAGAGGGCTAGCAAAACAAACTAAAAGCAAAACAACACAAAAGGAGAAATGTTTGCCCTTTTGCATTTGAGCATCCAAGAAGGGACAGAAAAGGAGAAAGTGAAAGGAAAAGACAAAGAAAAAGAAGGAAAGATGGGAAGGAAGAAGAAAGGAGAAGGAAAAGGGAGGGAAAAAGAAGAAAAGGAAGGAAGGAAAGTCTTGCCTTAGCACTTGGCCACCAGCAGACAGCAAGGCTCTTCTAGAGGACCCTCTTCCTGTTTTCGCCTTCCTCCACTGGAGACAGTGGATCCTCCCAGCCCTGCCCAGGCCACCACAAGTGCCCCTGGCACGAGTGATATCAAGCTGGCCATGCCCACCCCGGCCACAGCCCCCCAACCCCACTAGGTTAAACACAACCCTGATGCGGCCCTCAATGATATCGAGTTTGACATCCCTGCTCTAGAGTATTTTTTGGCAAAAATAGAGAAGTTTTAATCTATAACACTCCATTTCCCTATCAAACAGAGTCACCTTGGTCTTTGATACAGTGAGGAATATGAATCTGATCAATTCTATCATACAGTCTATCTCACATTTGCTGCAAATCATTTGAGTACCCAGCTAACAACTGTGGTATCATCTGCACACATAAGTGCGCATACATTTTATCTACAATCACATATCTATCATCACAATAATTTCTTAGATAATTTAACCAGAAACACATTAAATAGTCAAAGGGACTTCACACATTGTTGCTTTACTTCCTGCTCAATATTGAGTCATTTCCTAAATGGTTGTATATCAGTTTAGACTGCACTCTCTGTCTTTTTGTAGATTTTAATTGTAGTTTTCAATTGGTTATCATGGTTGAATTTGGTAATTTTTAGTTTGTGACACTGAATGGTAGCCATATACATTCAATAAACAAATAAGTAAGCATTCTATTTCATTATTTCCTCACTTATTGCACCACTTTCACTGCATTCAGCAACCAGTTTTCAACTCCATGTTCATTCCATAATTCAGATGTATTCACTTTGTCATACACGTTCTCTAAACAAACAAATGTTTTATTTATTTTATTTTATTTATTTATTTATTTGATTTGTCAATTGCTTACAAGATAATAGGTATAAGTATAAACATAGTTATAAATACATGAACTGGATACATATAAGAAAAATAAAAAAGAAACAATAGGACAGGGACAGTAGGCATGTTGGTGCACTTATGCATGACCCCTAATGTACACTTTTTTCTCATATTGAATGACCTGCTGAAGATCAAAAATCTGTGTACTTCCTCTGCTTGGCATAAAATGGCACTGTACTTCCCAATTTTGCATGTGGTCATCCTTACTCCCATTTCAATTTACTCTTTTAACAAAGTAATCTCTTGTAGCTTCTGCTTTCACTCTTGCCACATCCCAATAATTAGGAAATGCAGGCAGTACACTGACAAATATTAAGCATACTGGTGGTTGCTATGTAGCGAAATACAGTGCAACAAAAAATAACTCTCATCTGTTAAATATAATGAATAATTTATGTATTTACTATTCCCAGAATACTTTTGTAAATTTAATTATTGTTGATGGTTTGTAGTTGAACAAATAAAGAATAGAATTATAATATGATGTACAATGCATACATTTTAAATGTGTTGCTTAATATTCCTAATTGAGCCACAAGAAAATGTTTTATATTGCTGGATGAGTTTGGGCCAGTCGTTTTCTTTCAGTCCAGCCCCTCATAGGATTGTTGTTGTGTGGAAAACAAGGAGTCTTAGATATGTTTTAATGCCTTATATGCTACAAAACTCTAAAGGATAATGAAAACTCCATCAAATGTTCTCTGTGTAACAAATACGCTCATCATGACTGCTTGGGATTACACAAGCAAATGATTCAATACCTAGAATCATCCAATGAGTTTCCATATCTCTGCAAATCATGCAGACCCAAACTGCATCTGTTGGAAAGAGTTGATACCATTGAAACACGATTAACATCCCTTGACACCATAGTAGCATCCCTGGACGCCTTAAAAGAAAGATTATCCAACCTTGAAAAAAAAGACACAACGCAAAAACCTGAACATCCAATAGCTACAAACCACATCTCTACCCAACAACCACAACCCAATCCACAACCCAATCCACAAAAAAACATAAGCCAGACAAATATTGATATCCCAATCCTCATCAGAGAAGCTGTTGAGCATGAACGGAAACGTCCAAACGCCATCTTATTTGGTCTAGAGGACATCAATGATAATGATGACATCACAACTGTCCGAAACATCATCAGTGATTATTAAGCATCAACCATCTCTCCTGATGAAATACTTGACATTTCCTGCATTGGCCAAGAGCTCAACAACAGAGACGGCTCTGTGGCCCCACGCTTCTGCAGGGTCATTTGCAAAAATGAATCAAGCAAACGTAAATTCATTTACACTATAAATTCACTTGCCAAAACCAACACCAACCATAAGAACCTCCGTTGTCGCCCTGACCTAACCATACAGCAACGTGCCCACTCCCGTGTACTCCGCACTGAACTCAAAAAACGTCTAGACAATGGAGAGAAGGACCTGTACATTGACTACCATGCTGACTGTATCAAAAGTAAGTCACACAACCTGCAACTCAGCTTTAACCTTCAACCACAACC
Source organism: Notechis scutatus (assembly GCF_049901735.1). Lineage (NCBI taxonomy): Eukaryota > Metazoa > Chordata > Lepidosauria > Squamata > Elapidae > Notechis > Notechis scutatus. The sequence continues at coordinate 89,974,916 of NC_142010.1, read as the reverse complement.
CTACCTCAACCAAACCACTATCACCCAAGACTAGGCACGCATGCCCCTAAGTACCTCAATTCCAACTACTGCTGGCCTTAAATGCAAGCTACTCAATGCAAGAAGCCTTGCGAATAAAATACTTGAATTTTTCCTCTTACTAAATATGGCTAAATTCGACATTATATTTGTCTGTGAAACATGGCTCAACGCATCTCTCCCTGACTCCATTACCACAGTAAGAGACTATCATGTTTACTGATCAGATTGTGAAATTCGTAGAGGAGGTGGGGTTGCTATCTTCTATAAAAAGTCCTTACATCTAAAAAATATCCAAGTTACTCAGGAGCTTGCTCTTCCTGAGACCATCATCTGTGAACTATCCTTAAATATCACAATTCGATTCTTACTATGTTATAGAGCACCTGATTATGACATTGAACACGTAAACAAGCTAAATACACTACTAACATGGGCAGCATCCTGCCCACACACTTTTATCTTTCTTGGTGACTTCAATCTACCTCATATTGATTGAATGAATGTACAACTGAACCCATACACGCAACCTTCTACAATGCTGTTACAAATCTGGGACTGGAACAATTAGTAACCAACAACACTAGACTAAACAACTGCCTCGATCTCATCTTCTGCAATAGTTTGAATTTAATTTACGGAATACAAACTAAAGAACCCTTTTCCAGCAGTGACCACAATATCATTGACTTTTGTCTCAACATACGCCCACACAAAAATCACCACAATGACGTAATCCCCAATTATAACTTCAAAAAAGGCAACTATGATCTTATAGACAACGATCTCTCATCCCTTGATTGGCAATCTCTATTCACTGGATGCAATACTGTTGAAGACCATTACAACATATTTTTACTTGAAGTCAAAAGAGTCATCAAACTATATGTACCAACAACAACTCCCAAAACAAAACAAAAAAACAGATAACCCACAACAATAAGGAAACTTCAATCCAAAAAGAGATCACTCTGGCGGAAAAACAAATTTGGTCATGTTGCCAATTTCAAAAGCTGATACAAAAATTTATGCCACCAGATAAAGACCGAATGCACCAATTATCACATTAAACAAGAGGAAAACCTTCTAAGCACCAATTGCACCCATGCTTTTTACAATTTTGTAAACAACAAACTAAAAGACTCAAGGTCCATCCCACCCCTGATAGGACCTAATGGTAAAGACTGCAACAACAACACCATTAAAGCCAACATCTTTAACACATTCTTCAGCTCAGTATTTGTAAACAGCAATGGATCATGCCCAGTATTTCCCAGCCGAACCACAGATAACTACAATGATCTAATACATATCGATTTTACAGAAGACAAAGTTGAAAAAGCACTACGTAATCTAAAAACATCTCTATCTATTGGACCGGATGGAATATGTGCCTACTTCTTAAAAAAGCTATACACTGCCATAGCCAAACCTCTAAGAATAATCTTTGAAAAATCTTTCAGGACTAGCTCCTTGCCTAACCTATGGTCAAAAGCCACGGTCATCCCCATCTTCAAAAAGGGAGACCTCAGCCTAGTTGAAAATTACAGACCAATCTCCTTATGCTGCGTCACCTGTAAAGTCATGGAATCAATTATTAACCAATCCATCATCCTCCACTTAGAGACAAACAACCTACTCTCCAATAAACAATTTGGTTTCAGGAAAAAACTATCCTGTAATCTGCAACTCTTACACTGCAAAAACATATGGACGACACAACTCAATCAGGGCAAAGCAATAGACACAATCTACATAGACTTCTGTAAAGCCTTTGATTCAGTGGTACACGACAAACTACTCCTAAAAATAAAATCCTATGGTATCTCTGGACAACTGCATAACTGGATAGAAGCATTCCTGTCAAACAGACAACAAATGGTCAAAATTGGGAGTGTCCTATCAAATTCTGTACCTGTCAATAGTGGTGTCTCCCAAGGCAGTGTTGTAGGACCAACTCTCTTCATACTCTACATAAATGACCTCTGTGATCATATTAAGAGCAACTGCGTTCTTTTCGCTGATGATGTAAAGCTGTTCAATACCACAGACAATACTGCTACCCTACAAAAAGATCTTGACTATGTATCAGAATGGTCAAACAAATGGCAACTTCAAATCTCAACAAACAAATGCTCTGTCTTACATACTGGCAAAAAAAATCAGAAAATAAAATACAAGCTGAATAGTCAAGATCTTGTTGATGATCCAAGCTCTGTAAAGGACCTTGGAATACTCATCTCTAATGATCTAAGTGCTAGAGCCCACTGTAACTACATAGCCAAAAAGGCGTTAAGAGTTGTTAACCTAATCCTACGTAGCTTTTTCTCTGGTAATATCACACTACTAACTAGAGCATACAAAACATTTGCTAGACCAATACTCAAATACAGCTCATCAGTCTGAAACCCACATTACGTATCTGATATTAGCACAGTTGGAAAAGTCCAGAAATATTTCACAAGAAGAGTTCACTCCTCTACTCATTGTAGAATACATTATGCCACCAGACTTGAAATTCTAGAACTAGAAAACCTTGAATTACGCCATCTTCGGACTGATCTAAGTATGGTATATAAAATCATACATTGCAATGTCCTATGAATACTTCAGCTTCAACCATAACAACACAAGAGCACACAATAGATACAAACTCAAGGTTAACCGCACCAAATTTGATTGCAGGAAATACGACTTCAGCAACAGAGTGGTCAATGTCTGGAATACTCTACCTGACTCTGTAGTTTCTTCCCCAAACCCCAAAAACTTTAACCTTAGACTGTCTACTATTGACAGTCTACTATTGACAGTTTGTCAGTCTATGGGCCCTTAATGCTCTCTGAGTTTGGTTGTTTCCTTGCAGATGTTTTATTAGCAAACTAGGTAACATCATCAATGCTAGAAGAGAGTGAAATTGCTCTCATATATTAGTGACTTGCCCTTTCAGTATTGGTGTGAATGATGTTGGTCATTCCTTGACTAGACTGTTGTTTATGTTTTGTTTGTCTGAGTTGGTAGTTTGGGGTATTATTTACTTTGATTGTTAGTCTAGTATTAATGTTGGTGTTAATATCTGCTCATCAGCTGATTGCTGGTGAGAATGTGTTTTGGTCTTTTTGTTTCCTTTTTGGCTTTCTGAGTGTCTCTTTTGATTGGTAGGTAGATGTTATTTATCTCTATGTGCATGTTGATGGCCTACTTGTCTGACTGCCAGACTTCCATGAATTCTCTAACATTTTTTTTGGACGGCATGGTCTAGGATGCTCAGTTTTCCAATTGAAATTATGGCTAAGTCTGTCCACATGTTGATAAATTAAAGAGTTCTTATGTCTCCTGATTGCTAGTTGGTGTTTGTGGATGCTCGTCACAAGTCTTCTGTCTGTTTCTCCTACATAATGGGTGTTACACTCCTTATGCTGTAAATGACTCATTTTTTCTGGCAGTGCTGGTTTTTTTGGTGTATGCTTTGGAGGGTTGTAGTTGGTTTGTGTGCTACAATGATGTCATGTGGTAATCTGTTGGTGGTTTTAGGGATTTGGTGGTTTTGGGGATGGCAACTTCAAATTTCAACAAACAAATGCTTTGTCTTACATATTGGCAAGAAAAATCAGAAAATAAAATACAAGCTGGACGGACAAGACCTTATAGATGATCAAGGATCTTGGAGTTCTCATCTCTGATGATCTAAGTACTAAAGCCCACTGTAACATTGCCAAAAAGGCATTAAGAATTGTTAACTTAGTCCTGCGAAGCTTTTTCTCCGGTAATATTGTACTACTAACTAAAGCATACAAAACATTTGCTAGACCAATTCTTGAATACAGCTCATCTGTCTGGAATCCGCACTGCATACTGGACATTAATACAATCAAGAGAGTCCAGAAATATTTCATGAGATGATTCCTCCACTCCTCTACTCACAACAGAATACCATATGCCTCCAGACTTGAAATTTTAGGCTTAGATAACTTAGAGCTAGGCCGCCTTCGGTCTGACCTAAGCATAGTACATAAAATTACCCATTACAATGTGCTACTCGTCAATGACTACTTCAGCTTCAACCTCAACAATACACGAGCACACAATAGATACAAACTCAGGGTAAACCACACAAAACTTGATTGCAGGAAATACGACTTCCGCAACAGATTGGTCAATGCCTGGAATACTCTACCTGACTCTGTAGTTTCTTCCACTAACCCCAAACACTTTAACCTCAGTCTGTCTACTGTTGACCTCACCCCATTCCTAAAAGATCTATAAGGGGTGTGCATAAGCACACCAACCTGCCTACTGACCCTGTCTTAATGTTCCCTTTTATTCGTATCTATTTCATGTATTAATAATCATGTTTATACTTATATTATCAAATGCATGCTTGACAAAATGAATAAAATAAAAATGTTTTTATGTATGATATTATCCTTTTGCCAGCTTGTGTTGGTTGTGCTATATCGGGTTGAGTGCTCAGGCACTTTTTTTTTTTAAAAAGACAAATTTTATTAGTTTTACAAAACAATACACAAACAATCAAGGCATAATAACATAAAAGATCTTTTCTAAGAAAACCAATAGAACATACAAAATAGTTCCAAATTGTAATATATATGTTTACGTTATCTGTTCAACTTCGTTTCTTATCCCAACTTCTCTTTTTCATTCTATTATCCAAATTATATTTCTTGCTAATTAAAATTTTATTGCCTTTCAAAAACAATACACAAACAAACAAAACATAAAACATAAAAAACATAAGACATCTTTTCTGAAAGCTGCTTGATCCCGGGTTAAAACTCTTCGCACAGACACAAATTCAAAAATCATATTCACTTTATATATCATTCCATATCTTATTACCATTTTCAATTTTCTATATACTTCTTCCCTCTTTTATCTTTCTTAGTTTTATTTTATTTATCTCATCTCAATTCAATTCATAATACTTATCATTCTTTGTGTTCTATTTCCAGCTATCCATTCATCTTTTCTCTTTAAATATATTTCTCCTGTACACTGATTGGAGTGACGCCTTTGACTCTTTCCCCTAACTTAATAATACTTAATATAACACTTAATTTATATTGGGATTCTGTTTAGTACATTCTAAAATTACACAATAAATTTTATGAGAAGGGCAAAAACACAACAATAACAAAATAAAAGCATATAAGACCACTATCAATACCATTAAAAAGCTAATCATATATATTGATACTCATTTATATCTTAAACATTTTATTCTAAATACACATATAAAAACACAATCTTATGTACCTTCCAGAATCCCTTTTTCAATTATATTTACCCATTGTCTCTAAATATGTTTTGTTTCTTTAATTCTTGCTTCCTACCATTAAGGCTTCTCATCCCCTCCTTTCTCTCTTGCTTATTCTTCTCCTTGCCCTTTTTACCCCTTTGTCTCTCCTCCTCCCTTTTCTTCTTCTGCTTTCCCCCTTTCTGTTGTTTTCTAACCTTGTATCCACCTTTCATCTCATTTTCTCTTTTTGGTTGTTTTTTCAAGCCTTAAAATCCCTTTTTCTTTTCCTCTTTCTCCTCCTCCCAAAAAGAACCAATTGTTCATCAAAGATGGCTTCTTCTTCTTCTTTGTCCCAGTCATCCTGCTGCGTAGTCAATTTTTCATAAGTGCATACCGCCATTTCTAGAAATTGAAAAAGAGTGCCCAAAGTATCTTTTCCATCTTGTTCTTCTTTTTTATATTTTTGATATTCAATTTTTAGTTCATCCACAAGCGATGCCATCATGAAGAGAATTTTTTTTTCCAAAACAACCACCCAAGTATTTTTAATCAAGAATAATTCCAAAAAGTTCCAAAGTCACCAAAGAATCCAAATAAACTATTTCTTTTAATACTTTTTTTCTTTCTTCTATTTCTCTTTCTGGGGTTACTGTTTAATCAAAGAGTTCCAATTAAGATATGTCTTTCTTTAAAGTTCTAGGCAATCTCCTCCTTTTTCAAATTCTGCTCCAATTTTTTTTCCCTCTCTCTTCCCACTTACAACAACAATTTTCCTTTCCTTTCCGTTCAGAAATCCATACCTCCAATGCAGGTTTTCCGATTTCTTGTTAAATCCAATGTCCAGGAATCCTTTATCCCTTGGCTTTAACTTTCAAATTAAGTTACCTTCGGTGCCCAAATAGATTTTCCAAATCTCCGTCTGCTATTTCTATGGGGTGGGAGAGTGAAGAAAAAAAAACTTTCCCTTGACAGCTTTCTCCGCCGCTTTCCAATCTTCTTAGGGATACAATGTCTCTTTCAGGCAATTCAAGCAATTCAGTTTCCAGGATGTTTAAGAGTTGTTATTGTCCCAGCTCAGCCAGCACTTTCACTTCTCCTGCTTCCTCCAGCACAAATCTTACCTGGCTGCAGGCTTCTTTGTGGCGGCCATTACTGACCGCCGCTCCACCACCTTGGGAAAAAGGGGTTTTCCCAGCTGAGGAGGGGGTCTGCGACACCCCCAAACCCCTGTCTGGATCCCCTCTCTCTTCGGCTGCCTCTACAGGGCAGCCATATCCCCCTGACCCATTTGGATCGGGGGCACCTTGGCGGCAAGCGCAGCAGGAATCGCGGACAGCCGCGAATTCCTGCTGCTGCCAAAGCCACGCAAAACCGGAAAGAGTGCTCAGGCACATTTTGATGAAGTTTGTGGGTATCCATTTGTTGGATGATGTTGTATTGATGATCTGTTTCCTTTTTTTGATGTTCAGGGTTGCTGCAATGTGTTTGTGCACATCTAAATAGGGTTGTTACACAGCTTCTCTTGTGGTTAGGTTGTTACTTTAGTAGTGGAGCACTTGGTTGGTAAGACTTTTGTTTTTAATTTGCCATCACTGTCTCTGCTGATGAGGCTATCCAGGAAGGGTAGCATGCTGTTTTCTTTTTCCCTTATGAATGTTATTCCTTTGAAGATGTTGTTGACAAGAGATAGATAGATAGATAGATAGATAGATAGATAGATAGATAGATAGATAGAGATAAGATAGGTAGGTAGGCAGACAATAAAAATATGCTATCCTACAAAAGCCTATGCTAAGCAATTTTCAAGGCACACATACCATGCTAAACCATAAACTAAATCTGAATGTGAAGAACTAAAATGTGGTTAGCTACCTTGTGGCTGAGTATGTTGTGCAAAGCCCAAAAATGTGGTTGAATAAAATTATAGATACTTGGAACTAGCTTAAGGGATCTTGCAGATATAGCCAGGCTGTTGGATGTCTATGCAACTAAGCGTAAAGCTGCACTCTTGAGAAAGATAAACAGATATTGTTTGCCACCATTTTCTCAGTGTGCACTTCCATATTCATGTAAAAAAAAGCCAGGTAAACACTAGATGCTCTAGTGTTATTTCAAATGTCCACATGAAGCTTATGCACAAGCAAAAGAAACTACTGAGAGGTTCCTGGTGTTCTCTGTGCTTGTTTTCTTACAGATGTTTCATTCGCAAACTAGGCAACATCATCAATGGTCATGAGCACTGATGATGTTACCTAGTTTGAGTAATGAAAATGTTCTGAAAACAAGCTGAGAGCACAGGGACCCTCATTTCAACCCTGAACTACAAATATTCTCCTTTGTTAGAAACTACTGATTTAATAGAGTTACCGTATTTGCCGGCGTATAAGAGCGACTTTTTGCCCGAAAAACATGCCTCCAAGTGGGGGTCGTCTTATCGCCGGTATATCCACTGCCGGCTTTCGGATGCTTGTTGGGCTGAGCGGCGCCTCTGGCTTCCCGGATCCCCTGCGTCGCTTCGCTTCATCCCGCTCGCCTCGCTCCGCCCGAGGCTGCAGCCTTCCTGCTCTTCCACGGCCCCTGGCACTCCGCCTGCCGCTGCACGAATATTCTCCTTTGTTAGAAACTACTGATTTAATAGGAGTTATATCAATGTTAATGCCCAAGCACACACACACACACACACACACACACACACACAGGGTGAGGAAAAAATTTGCACAGCCATATAATCTAAGTTTATTTTCAGGTTTATTTTCTGTTTTCTGTACATGACACCAGCCAGAGCATTAACAAACTCAAATAAAACAGTGCAAGATTGGAAGATGTGGGAGAGGCTGTGAGTAGAGGCTAATATTTGGGAGGCTGTGAGTAGAGGCTAATATTTGGCATAGACTCTCCTGCTCAAGCAGGGGGCTGGACGAGATGACCTCTAAGGTCCCTTCCAACTCTGTTATTCTGTGCCTATGTCTATGTCAGAACTGGCCCAGAGAACCGACTTAATGGATAACACCATCTCTAGATGAAAAGTCGCCTGTATCCTCTCACAACTCCGAAAGTTTATTTAAGTGCACGTCATCCCCCCCCCACCATATCTTTTCAATTATATTCTTAAAACTCGCCTTTTAATATTTCAGAACTCCCAAACCCTTCCACCGTACAAGTGGCCACTGAACACCTCCGCTTGCAAAGCGCCAGCCCCTCCCGCTTCCAATCGCGCCCCTCTCCCGTCTCCTTTAACGCGGCGGCGGAAGCGTCGCGGTGCGCGGGTCCGCCGTCCAATGAGTTTGTGCAGTGCATCCTCCGGCTTGGCCGAGCTGGGCCCGTCACTTCCTGCCCTAGGAGCCGGCACGACTGAAGCCGAAATTTTGGGCAGAAGGGGGGGCGGGGACGTTGCGTTGCGTCTGCCACCAACATGCCCTTTGATTTCAGGAGGTGAGTGCGGCGACCCCCGGAAAGGGGTGCGGGAGAGCGAGAGCCGAATGAATGAATGGCTCCCCGGCGCTCAGGCAGCGTCCGGGAGACTCTCCTCTCATCACGCCCCTTCTATGCTGGGATCAAGAACGGTGACCTTTCCCAGTGGTGGGTAGCCCTGATGCCCGGGGTGAAATGTGCTTCTCTGCACAGAGAGGACGTAAGAGGAAGGGGGTGTGAGCGAGCCTAGTAAATTGATGGGGTTAAGTAGGTTCGAGCGGTGCCTATGGGAAGAAAAGAGACACGTCGCGTGGGTATAGCCAGCTGAACTTTTACCCCCGTGGTTTACCTTCCACCCGCAAATATGAATGATGAAGTGGGAGTAAGCAGCACGTGGATTCAGGTGTGGATCTGGCTTGAAGAAAGAAACCTGTGATTTCCAACGCGATTGCCAACCTGAAGGAAAACCTGGGCATGATTAGAAGTATTACAAATGGCCCATTTGTTTCTGAGTCTCTTGAATTTTATTCAAAGTTGTGGCTACAGGTAGTCCCTGACTTACATCAGTTTGCTTAGTGCCCATTCGAAGTTAACAGTGGCACTGAAAAAAACTGACTTAGGACCATTTTTCACATTTATGACCATTGCAGCATCCCCGTGGTCACCTGGTTTACATTTGGATGCTTGACAGCTGTTTCACGTTTATAACGATTACAGTGTCCCGGAGTCATATGATTCCCTTTTTGCGACCTTCCGACAAGCAAAGTCAATGGGGAAGCCAGATTCACTTAATTAATTTGGGCAATTAATTTAACAATTGCAGTGATTCACTTAACAGATGTGACAAGGAAAGTCATAAAATGGGCCAAAACTCACTGAACAAATTTCTCATTTAGCAGTATAAATTTTGGGCTCAATTGTTGTTGTACATTGAGGACTACCTGTATTTAGGATGTTGAAGGATGTGTTATATTGATTATCAAGTGTCTTATTTCTATGCATTTCTGGCCAGGAATCATTTTAATGGGGTAAATCTGTATAAGCTTGTATCTAGAACGGTATAGGTATGGGTTGAAAAGGAAAGCTGAATGAGAAAAAAGCCACATAACTCCAAGACATAAGAGGATACATTTGCATGCCATGCTAAGCCCTGATGAATAAATTGGAGACCTAATATGGTGCACTGGTTAATAAAATAGAATGGAATACTTTATTGGTCAAGTGTGATTGGACATACAAGGAATTTGTCTTGGTGTAAATACTCTCAGTATACCGTATTTGCCGGCGTATAAGACGACCGGCGTATAAGACACCCCCACCACCACCAGAAACGCCTCCAGAAATCCCGGGGCTGCAGCGGCAGGGCGGAGTGCCAGGGGCCGTGGGAAGAGCAGGAAGGCTGCAGCCTCGGGCGGAGCGAGGCGGCGGGATGAAGCGGAGCGACGCAGGGGATCCGGGAAGCCAGAGGCGCCTTCGCTGCGTCCAACAAGCATCCGAAAGCCGGCAGTGGATATACCGGCGTATAAGACGAGCCCCCACTTGGAGGCATGTTTTTCGGGGCAAAAAGTCGTCTTATACGCCGGCAATCACGGTACATAAAAGAAAAGATACATTCGTCAGGAGTTGAGAATCATAAGGTACGACACTTAATGCTAGTCATAGGGTACAAAACGACGCTATAGAACACTGCACACCAGAACAACTAGACACAAGGACAGTTTTTTCCTGAAACCATCACTCTGCTAAACAAATAATTCCCTCAAACCTGTTCAACTATTACAAAGTCTGCACTACTATTACTGTTAATCTTCTCATCACTCCTTATCACCCTCCCACTTGTGATTGTAGGACTGTAACTACTAGGACTGTAACTTTGCTGCTTGTATCCTTACGATTTATATTGACTGTTTCCTAGTATGATTGATTGCTTATGTCCGGGATGTGAGAGGTCTGTAAATATTTTCACAGCCCTCTTTTTGTCTCGTGCAGTATACAGGTCCTCAACTAAAGGCAGATGGGTAGTAACTGTTTTTTCTGCAGTCCTAATTACTCTCTGAAGTCTGTATCTGTCCTGTTGGGTTGCAGAGCCAAACCAGACAGTTTTATAGAGGTGCAGATGACAGACTCAATGATTCCTCTGTAGAACTGGATCAGCAGCTTCTTGGGCAGTTTGAGCTTTCTGAGTTGGCACAGAAAGAACATTCTTTGTTGTGCTTTTTTGATGACATTTCCCCCCATTTTGTTTGTCTTACCATTATTATTATTTGATTTTTATCATATTCTTTTTTATTGTGCTGTGATTCTTATGCTTTTTTTAAAAAAATTGTCTTACTGTGGCCAATTTATTGTTACAATTTGATCAATGATACAATCATAAAATATTCTCAGAGAAATCAATTACAAATATTATTGTATTGCCAATATACAAGGGTACAGCTTATTACAGTAAATAACAATTTCTTTCCTAGTAGGTGGTAGAAATCTGAAATATTCTGTTTATTGTAGGAAAATGAACTGAATCACTGAGGTTCCCAGATGTTCTAATAGTCTGTTTTTGGAGAGCAGCTTCTGATTGCTTCTCTCTATGAGTCAAAAAGTTCCACAATCAGACCTGAAGCCTCAGTTGTCCTATTATGATAGTGTATTTCCCAGAGTATTCCCTTTCATTTACTGTAGGTTCATTTCATCTTGAAAGGTGGGGGGGACATCTGAAATTGCCCTTCTAGAAAGAAATTTGCTTTTATTATGTAATAATAGGTGCGTCTGTAGTATTGTAAGGTATGACATAACCAAACTCAGAAATAGCAAGTTTGAAAGAAGGGAGGGTGTGGCAGACACAGAATGGTAGCATAAAAGGTGTGTAGAATTTGGACATAGTTCTAAACCTATTATTATATAATTGTATGTTGCTCTTCCCTGGGTGTGTAGGAAAAGGAAATCAGAAGGTTTTCTTAAATAATTTGTGCCTCCTGAAATGAAATGAAGTGAGGCAACACGATACAAGACAAATAATGAAAGCATATGACAATGGCAGTTGATGCACTTGTAATTTAACAGAGAAATATGGTACTAAATATTTGAATCTTTAATCCAAGTAGTGCAACTTACTTGTGAAGCTGTCAAAGTACATTACATGCCTTAAGAGCCTAACAGATCTTATCATCTTCAGTATAAATATTTATGCAGAGTTGGTTGAGAAGGAAATGGTATATCTTTTAGAGCTCTGAAATTTTGCCCCGATTGAAAAAGATAATGATAAGCCACAAAATTCTTATGCTGTTTAAATAGACAGTGTTAATTTGACAGTAATACTGTACTTTCAAAGATTGCTGATACAGCTTCCTATAGATTCATTTTTAATTTAATTTTTATACCATTTTTATAGATTTAATTTAGTTCCAAACCTCCAATTTTGCTTTATAATTCATCACTGTTATTAGAATTGCCTCTTTCTTGAGGAACTCAAATGACAAACAAGAAAATATATCGTTTCATCTGAACTCACTGGTATAATGAGTATAGTGAAGCCTGGATTTAGTGGACTTTGATTTGGTCTATGGCTTTAATTGCCATAGACCAAATACTTGCCCTGGTATATGTAATTTGCATAATAGTGTCATATGCAAATAGTGTAATATCATTTGATAACATATTTTTGTGTTTGGGTCATTCCATGTCAAGTGGTCTGGGGATCACTACTCGACCATCACGGATTTTGATGAAACTTTGTGTGAACATGCACACATTTTATTTATTTATTTATTTGATTTGCCAATTGTTTACAAGATAATAAGTATAAGTGTATACATAGTTGTGAATACATGAAATGGGTACATATAAGAAAAATAAAAGAAGAATAAGAGAAACAATAGGACAGAGACGGTAGGCACGTTGGTGCGCTTATGCACGCCCCTACAGACCTCTTAGGAAAGGGGTGAGGTCAATAGTAGACAGTCTAAGGTTAAAGTTTTTGGGGTTTGGGGAAGAAACTACAGAGTCGGGTAGAGTATTCCAGACATTGACCACTCTATTGCTGAAGTCGTATTTCCTGCAATCAAGTTTGGTGCGGTTAACTTTGAGTTTGTATCTATTGTGTGCTCTTGTGTTGTTATGGTTGAAGCTGAAGTATTCATTGACAGGTAGGACATTGCAATGTATGATTTTATATACCATGCTTAAATCAGACCGAAGACGGCGTAATTCAAGGTTTTCTAGTTCTAGAATTTCAAGTCTGGTGGCATAAGGTATTCTACAACGAGTAGAGGAGTGGAGAACTCTTCTTGTGAAATATTTCTGGACTTTCTCAATTGTGCTAATATCAGATACGTAATGTGGGTTCCAGACTGATGAACTGTATTCGAGTATTGGTCTAGCAAATGTTTTGTATACTCTGGTTAGTAGTGTGATATTACCAGAGAAAAAGCTACGTAGGATTAGGTTAACAACTCTTAATGCCTTTTTGGCTATGTAGTTGCAGTGGGCTCTAGCACTTAGATCATTAGAGGTGAGTATTCCAAGGTCCTTTACAGAGCTTGGGTCATCAACAAGATCTTGACTATTCAGCTTGTATTTTATTTTCTGATTTTTTTTGCCAATATGTAAGACAGAGCATTTATTTGTTGAGATTTGAAGTTGCCATTTGTTTGACCATTCTGATACATAGTCAAGATCTTTTTGTAGGGTAGCAGTATTGTCTGTGATATTGAACAGCTTTACATCATCAGCGAAAAGAACGCAATTGCTCTTAATATGATCACAGAGGTCATTTATGTAGAGTATGAAGAGAGTTGGTCCTAGAACACTGCCTTGGGGGACACCACTATTGACAGGTACAGAATTTGATAGGACGCTCCCAATTTTGACCATTTGTTGTCTGTTTGCCAGGAATGCTTCTATCCAGTTATTCAGTTGTCCAGAGATACCATAGGATTTTATTTTTAGGAGTAGTTTGTCGTGTACCACTGAATCAAAGGCTTTACAGAAGTCTATGTAGATTGCGTCTATTGCTTTGCCCTGGTCGAGTTGTGTCGTCCATATGTTTTTGCAGTGTAAGAGTTGCAGATTACAGGATAGTTTTTTTCTGAAACCAAATTGTTTATTGGAGAGTAGGTTGTTTGTCTCTAAGTGGAGGATGATGGATTGGTTAATAATTGATTCCATGACTTTACAGGTGACGCAGCATAAGGAGATTGGTCTGTAATTTTCAACTAGGCTTGGGTCTCTCTTTTTGAAGATGGGGATGACTGTGGCTTGTGACCATAGGTTAGGCAAGGAGCTGGTCCTGAAAGATTTTTCAAAGATTATGCTTAGAGGTTTGGCTATGGCAGTGGATAGCTTTTTAAAGAAGTAGGCACATATTCCATCCGGTCCAATAGATAGAGATGGTTTTAGATTGCGTAGTGCTTTTTCAACATTGTCTTCTGTAAAATCGATATGTATTAGATCATTGTTGTTATCTGTGGTACAGCTAGGAAATACTGGTCATGATCCATTGCTGTTTACAAATACTGAGCCGAAGAATGTGTTAAAGATGTTGGCTTTAATGGTGTCGTCGTTGCAGTCTTTACCATCAGGTCCTATCAAGGGTGGGATAGACCTTGAGTCTTTTAGTTTGTTGTTTACAAAATTGTAAAAAAGCACGGGTGGAATTGGTGCTTAGAAGGTTTTCCTCTTGTTTAATGTGATAATTGATGCATTCGGTCTTTATCTGGTGGCATAAATTTTTGTATCGGCTTTTGAAATTGGCAACGTGACCAGATTTGTTTTTCCGCCAGAGTGATCTCTTTTTGGATTGAAGTTTCCTTATTGTTATGGGTAATCTGCTTTTTTGTTTTGTTTTGGGAGTTGTTGTTGGTACATATAGTTTGATGACTCTTTTGACTTCAAGTAAAAATATGTTGTAATGGTCTTCAACAGTATTGCATCCAGTGAATAGAGATTGCCAATCAAGGGATGAGAGATCGTTGTCTATAAGATCATAGTTTCCTTTTTTGAAGTTACAATTGGGGATTACATCATTGTGGTGATTTTTGTGTGGGCGTATGTTGAGACAAAAGTCAATGATATTGTGGTCACTGCTGGAAAAGGGTTCTTTAGTTTGTATTCCGTAAATTAAATTCAAACTATTGCAGAAGATGAGATCGAGGCAGTTGTTTAGTCTAGTGTTGTTGGTTACTAGTTGTTCCAGTCCCAGATTTGTAATTGCATTGTAGAAGGTTGTGTGTATGATTTCAGTTGTACAATCATTTAGGGTCCAGTCAATATGAGGTAGATTGAAATCACCAAGAAAGATAAAAGGGTATGGGCAGGATGCAGCCCATGTTAGTAATGTATTTAGCTTGTTTACATGTTCGATGTCATAATCAGGTGCTCTGTAACATAGAATCGAATTGTGATATTTAAGGATAGTTCACAGATGATGGTCTCAGGAAGAGCAAGCTCCTGCGTAACTTGGATATTTTTTAGATGTAAGGACTTTTTATAGAAGATAGCAACACCACCTCCTCTACGAATTTCACGATCTGATCGGTAAACATGATAGTCTCTTACTGTGGTAATGGAGTCAGGGAGAGATGCATTGAGCCATGTTTCACAGACAAATATAATGTCGAATTTAGCCATATTTAGTAGGAGGAAAAATTCAGGTATTTTATTCACGAGGCTTCTTGCATTGAGTAGTTTGCATTTAAGGCCAGCAGTAGTTGGAATTGAGGTAGTTAGGGCGTGCATGCCTAGTCTTGGGTGATGGTGGATCGGTTGAGGTAGGGTTGTGGTTGAGGGTTAAAGCTGAGTTGCGGGTTGTGTGGCTTACTTTTGATACAGTCAGCATGGTAGTCAATGTACAGGTCCTTCTCTCCATTGTCTAGACGTTTTTTGAGTTCAGTGCGGAGTACACGGGAGCGGGCACGTTGCTGTATGGTTAGGTCAGGGCGACAACGGAGATTCTTATGGTTGGTGTTGGTTTTGGCGAGTGAATTTATAGTGTAAATGAATTTACGTTTGCTTGATTCATTTTTGCAAATGACCCTGCAGAAGCGTGGGGCCACAGAGCCGTCTCTGTTTTTTGAGCTCTCGGCCAATGCGGGAAATGTCAAGTATTTCATCAGCGGAGATGGTTGATGCTTGATAATCACTGATGATGTTTCGGACAGTTGTGATGTCATCATTGTCATTGATGTCCTCTAGACCAAATAAGATGGCGTTTGGACGTTTCCGTTCACGCTCAACAGCTTCTCTGATGAGGATTGGGATATCAATATTTGTCTGGGTTGTGTTTATTTGTGGATTGGGTTTTGGATTGGGTTGTGGTTGTTGGGTAGAGATGTGGTTTGTAGCTATTGGATGTTCAGGTTTTTGCGTTGTGTCTTTTTTTTCAAGGTTGGATATTCTTTCTTTTACGGCGTCCAGGGATGCTACTATGGTGTTAAGGGATGTTTCAATGGTTTCAATGGTATCAACTCTTTCCAACAGATCCAGTTTGGGTTTGCATGGTTTGCAGAGATATGAAAACTCATTCCCAATGAACATTGGTGAAGTGTTTGCCAATACAATACTTGCAGAGATATAGTCATTTTTTGACCCTCTACCACAGCTTTCTACAGTATGACTCTGAGGTTTCAGCAACTTTGAGACATAATCTCTCCGGCAATATTTTGTTGAGAGAAACAAAACTTTGCCATCTTGTACAACTTTTTGTGCTGTATTAAACAAAATAATAAAAACATTCTCATGAGCGATTTCCATCTAGATAATGTGGAACAAAGTTGGCCTGAAAATATTGCAGCTCGAAAAAAGGTTAAAGTTTGGCTTCTTTTTTAATCTCTGGAAGAAAAGGTATGATAAACTTGAAACTTTGCACGTAATAGCTTAGCAACACAAAGTTTTCAAATATAAAATTTCATTCTCCTACTGCTTTCCAATAGTTTACAAATTGAGCGTAAAGTTGATATTTTTTGTAAAAATGCCAAAAATAGGGTATTTTCAGCCCGCTTTTACAAAAAAAGACCTTTTGGAAACTGTTAAATCATTCTCCTTAGAAAGAGCATGTTTCAACCCCCCTAAAAAAGTAGGGTTGGTTTCTCATCGCTGACATATAAAAATAGGAACACAGTTGAGGATGTTGCTATGGCAATGTCACATAGATTCTATTATTATTTTTCGTCTTGTTTGTTTTATATAGACATCATTACTACTATTGTATTGCATTGGTCCATGGTGACATTGTCACTACAGTTCAGGCACTTGAACTAGCAACCTCAACACCATAGGGGGCATGCCCGATAACCATGCAATACCAGCCAGGAGCGGGGCACTTTTCTGAAATCAGATCACTTGACATGGAATTACCCATTTAACAGATTTTATGAAAAAAGAAAAGGATGTCCCGTCTTCCAAGTTAGGCCATTAAATTAAGGCTAATTGTGATAATTTATGTGGTAAGAGTACTATGTTATCTAGGAATATAAGAAATAGTGTTATATGTAGTTTGCCAGCCCACTCAGCAAGTGATTTTTCAGAACTTTAGACAATGTTGTCAAAGCATACTTGAAGAAGGCAGTGACAACATCTGGAACATTGCTGACAGATTTCTGTTTTATAGTGAGCTATTATGTAAAATTATGGAAATTCCTACTAATGGATAGACTATTACGTTTGTGCTACATTCTTTTCATGAACTTTCAATATGAAATATTTTCAACGTGCTGTTTGAAAACTTCCAACAGCAGTAACAAATTCAAAATTAGTCATTCCAAGGGTGTAACTGCTTAATCTAAACCCACTCCATGTCCTGCAGGTGGGTTAATCTATATTCTCACCTACACTTGAATGTTGTTTTCAGCAATAGAAGAAAAGCAATTATAAACCACAATCTTAGGGAGGAAAAAAAAAAACCTTCCATCACTAATTAGTATAACTTTTTGCAATATAATGAAAAATGTGCTTTTTCATGTGGATTATTTGGAAGCAATGCACTAATCCTTTTTGTTATCCAATAAGAATTAGCATCTCTGCCTTTCTTTTAAAACTAACTTTTTAAAATCAGTAAAAAGTTAAAAAAAATGTGAATTTTTAATATTCTTGTCCCCGCCCCC
Source organism: Notechis scutatus (assembly GCF_049901735.1). NCBI lineage: Eukaryota > Metazoa > Chordata > Lepidosauria > Squamata > Elapidae > Notechis > Notechis scutatus. Next base: position 89,957,138 of record NC_142010.1, on the reverse strand, counting down.
CAAAGCAGTCCTATTTTCCACAAGACAAAGAATGCACAAATGGACCTGGATGTCCTTAAATCTATAACAAAAATTAATAGTACAGATATAGTCTTTACCTCATTGTGCTTTAAAAGGATTTAAGATGCAGAGCAGTGTATTGAGGGCATGTGGGAATAACGCCAAATGGCACAGCAAATAACTATCTTATCTGTCAAGTCAGGATCAGATATTGCTGGTACCGAACATTGTATATCTCTGAAACTAAGGGGAAATAGATATTAATGAAGATGATTTGATTAATTGAATGTATTAAATCTGTTATAGTTATCTCTGTTAGACTCTACAAAGTTTATAAAATCCGGAAACAAAACTGACACATACACAGGGAGCCTAGTCTAAAACAATCAAAAATGTATCTCAAACCATACAGATATGATAGGAGTCTGACACGTACCTCAATAAACTCTTTAACCCCAGGCCTGGTAACAACACCAGATTTTAAGGGCTTTTTGAAACCCCAGGAGAGTAGAGTCATAGAATCAACATGATGCAGGAAAATTAAACTATTAAGTGTATCAATGGACTTAAATGGATGTCAGAAAATATGAATTGTAGATGCATGTGAAAGTCAAAATCCATGTGTGGTGACAGCTCCATGTTATGTTCCAGTGAACTTAATTGAGAAATAAGAAGTGAGTTTGGGAGAAAATTATCAGGGGAAATGGATGTGAGAACAGGATAAAAAAGTCTATAAATATGATACAGCCATTCAGAGCCTTATGAAAATATGAAAATGGTCATTGACTATCTGCTGACAAAAAAATCTTGTTTGTTTTGAATATTCTAATTAAGCATGTCCTTTCCTCTGTAGACTCAAAAAAGAAATAACTCAAATATATAATGAATATTGTTCATACTGAAAGATTGAGAAAATTAGTAAAGGACATGAGAGTAATGAGAGCTCTAAATGTGGGATAGAACATTCTTTGGTACTGTCATTTTGGAATAAAAATGTACATGGAAGAAAGGAAAATCAAAGAAGAAAGAGAAGTTACAAATCCTGTGGGGAAAATGATTTAAGATAGATTTATCTCTAGAATAACTGAAAAGTGTAAGCTGCTTGGAACAGTGTGAAAAGAATTATGTTACAGAGTGCCACAGAAATATGAAATTAGAGTAGTAGTTTTGAAAAAGATACTTAATTGGATGCTGATTGAAAAATGCCATGAATGAAAAGTAATGCTTTAAGAGAAACATTACTAAAAAATGAGGAGGAAAGATGTTCTATAAAATTTTCTATAAAAAGAAATATTAAGATATATAAATACTGGCATAATAGTGGATAGTAAGAGGGTGGAGGGAATGATGTGTGTTGAAAGAAGCAAAAGTGTTTAAGCATCAAGTATCCAATCAAACAACGCCAGCATACCCAGAGAATATCACATTTGAAGAAGTCAGAATAATACCAATGTCAAAGAAAGGAGACTTAAAAGGGTGTGTAAACTATTATAAAATATTGTTAATTTTCACATGCTAGTAAAGTAATGTTTGGGATCATCCAATGTGGATTAAAACTCCACATGGAATGTGGAGATATGCCAGATATTCAGGCTAGCTTTATAAAAAAAAACGAAGAACAAGAAATCATTGCTAAGGCATACTGGTTAATTAAGAAAACTTAAGAATATCAAAAAGAAGTCATTTTGTGTTTCATTGATTATAGAAAGACCTTTGATTATTTCAACTTTGTGACATTTTTTGGGGGAAAATGGGAATCCCAGAACATCTCGGTGTCTTCAGGTGAAACTTGTATGCAGAATATGAAACCACAGCTTGAATGGTCAGGCATTGTGGTGAAAAACATGGACTAATATTAATAGAATAACAGTATAGAATAACGGAATAATAGAGTTGGAAGGGACCTTGGAAGTCTTTTCATCCAATCCCTTGCTCAAGCAGGAAACCCTATACTATTTCAGACAAATGGCTGTCCAATCTCTTTTTAAGACCTCCAGTGTTTGAGCACCCACAACTTCTGAAAGCAAGTTGTTCCACTGATTAATTGTTCTAACCAGAGGTGGGATGCACTTATGTTACCTACTGGTTCGCTGGTTGTGGGCAGGCCTAGCCAGTGATCACAACTGCGGGTTCGCCTGAACCCGTGCGACCATGCAGCAGCCCACCACTGGTTCTAACTGTCAAGAAATTTCTCCTTGGGTTGGTTCTCTCCTTGATTAGTTTCCATCTATTGCTTCTTGTTCTGAAGTCAGAACAAGAAGCAATGGATGAAAACTAATCAAGGAGAGAACCAACCTAGAATAATATTAAATATAAATAAGAACAAACCAGTAACAATAGGTACAGTGACCAGTATCTTAGAGTTGGCAATGAAGACATTGAAGTGGTAGATTAACTAAAACAATAAAGGAACTAGCAATTAAGAAATAGACTGCAAATTAGCATTTGGTCGATAGAGTAGCAGTGAAGCCCTTGGGAAAGATATTCAGATACTGTGATGTGCTCATACCTAAAAACACCAGAATTATACATTCTACAGTTTTCTTTGTGTCACTCTATGGAAGTAAAAGTAAAGCATGAATATTTTGTGCATTCTGTAATGGGTGCCAAGTTTTTACATGTTTTTTACAAGAAGAATGTTGGTGATCTCTTCAATCAAATCCTCTGTATCCCATTGCTTCTTCCTTTATTTGATATCTATCCTATGAACCAAAGTAACCTGACTTCTGCTAAATATAAACAAGGTTGGAGCCTGGCAGTAATTTTATTATCAAAATGTTAAACTCTTCCTTCAGGACTTCTAAATGATGTCATTGTTTCCAGGATATGTTTTGCTAACATCCTGTAAATCAAATTATTATTGGAAAGGATGTGAGTGAAATTACTGGTTTGTATATTATACAAATAGAATATTGGCACTTGCATTTATGCATGAAAAATAGCACATTGGCTTTTAATAATCTTAGGTTTTAAGTGTCTGATAGGTGGAAAATCTCTTAATTTTTTTTATCCTGTGTTGACTTTTGTCCTCTGTTCTGTTTTATGATCAACTGTAAAACAGTTCTGAATGCATAGAGCAGGGGTGTCAAACTCAAGGGCCGTGGGCCGGATCCAGACCCCAGGGTGCTTAGATCTGGCCCGTGGGGGTGCCCTGGAATGGGTGTTGGTAGAAGTTACTGTGAACGCCCTTTCTATCTATGCTGCGAGAGAGCCCAGGATGGATTGACTTCTTCCTATGACATCATAGCTGAGTCTGCACTAAGATATAAAAGCCAGCCCCCGGGAGAGACCCCAGCTTTGGCGAAGATACTTGACAGACTGAAAGGTGTCTCTGAAAGCCCAAAATAAATTCAGAAATATGTCTTACCCTCTCTGGACGAATCAGGGGAGGGGCTGGGCTCTCTCGCAGCATAGATAGAAAGGGCGTTCATGGTAACTTCTACCAATGCCCATTCTCATCCATGCTGCATCGAGAGCCCAGGATGGGACATACCAAAGCTTGCATGTCCACGGGTGTGTCCTCGTCTGGCTCATCACACCGACTGTGGAACCACTCGTTGAAGCACCCGTCTGCCGAAGGCTGCAGTCGCCGAGGCAAAAGCATCCAGACGGTAGTGTCTGATGAAAGTTGATGGGGATGTCCACGTGGCCGCACGACAAATCTCCTCCAAGGATGCTTGGGTCGCCTAGGCAGCAGAAGTGGCCGCACTTCTGGTAGAGTGTGCCGTCAGACCTCAGGGAACCGGAAGGGCCGCAGCTTTGTAGGCCTGCTCAATGCAAGACCTGACCCACCTGCTAATAGTAGGAGAAGAGGCCTTGTGCCCCAAGTGAGAAGGGAAAAAGGAAACAAACATGGCTTCCGACTTCCTGAAGGAGGAAGTGTGCTTAATGTATATTCTAAGAGCCCTTCTTACGTCTAGCGTGTGCCACTGCCGCTCTAAGTCATGGTGCGGGAGAAGACAGAAGTCAGGCAAAACAATGTCCTGGGACCTGTGAAACCAGGTGATAACCTTTGGAATAAATGAGGGGTCCAGACGAAGAACAACCCTATCAAAGGTCCTGTCTGATGGAAAGAGCAGCAATCTCGGAAACCCTTCTGGCAGAAGTGATGGCAACAAGGAACACTACCTTCAGAGTCAGGAAACAGAGAGACACTGTTCTAAGGGGTTCAAAGGGGGGCTTTGTAAGGGCATTAAGGACCAAATGAAGGTCCCAGGAAGGATACCTGTGAACCACCGGCGGGTGCAGGTTGGAAGCCCCTTTCAAAAACCTCCTGAGTGAAGTGTGATGGGATAAGGAAGGAAGCGAACCCCATGAAAGGACCAAGGAGAGGGCCACAACCTGCCTGCGTAAGGTGTTGGGGGCCAAACCTTTCTCCAGCCCATGCTGAAGGAAGCTAAGAACTTCTGCCAACTGGGCTGAAGCAGGAGAAAGACCCTCCCTGAGGCACCATCGGGAAAAAGCCTTCCAGGTGGCATCATAGATGCGTCTTGTAGAAGGTTTGCCAGAAGCCAGGATAGTGAGGATGACCCCTTCTGGAAGATCAGCCTCCTCTAGCCGCTGCCGCTCAAGTGCCACACGGTCAGCTTGAACCACTGGGGCTCTGGGTGGAGCAGGGCCCCCTGGTGAAGGGAGATTAGATGGGCAGGGATCCTCCAAGGAGAAGCCACCGATAGGTTGACCAGGTCCGCAAACCAGGGCCTCCTTGGCCAATAGGGCGCCAGCAGGAGGAGCTCCGCACGTTCCTCCAACATCTTCCAAATTACTGCCAGAATGATGGGAAACGGGGGAAAGGCGTAGAAGAGACCCTTGGGCCATCTGCACCGAAGAGCATTGGTCCCCTCTGCTCCCTGGCAAGGAAACCTGGTGAAGAATCTGGTGACTTGGGCGTTTTGAGGAGTGGAGAAAAGATCCACCTCCGGTGTTCTGAATCTGAGGGAAAGATCCCTGAATAGGGATGGAGGAATGGACCATTCTGCCTGGTCGACTAGGCTCCTGCTGAGCCAGTCGGCCTGGGAGTTGCCGACCCCGGAGATGTGGTCCGCCGTGATCAATAACAGGTGTTTCTCTGCCCATAACCCCAACCGTAGAGCCTCTCTCATGAGGGCTTTGGACCTCGTTCCCCCCTTGCCGGTTGACATGAGCCTTTGCGGCCATGTTGTCCGTAAGGATTAGAACATGAGAGCCGGTCACTGATTGCCTGAAATGCTTGAGAGCCAGAAAAATAGATCTGAGCTCTAGCCAATTTATGGGAAGGGTCTGTTCCGATCTGGACCAAACGCCCTGAGCTATCTGGCCCTGCATATGGGAACCCCAACCCAGGAGGTTGGCATCGGTGGTTATCACTAGCCTGTCTGGGTCCCTGAACAGGAGTCCCCTCCAGATAGATGGGGAATGCCACCAATTGAGAGATCTCCGGATTTGTGGTGGGAGTGGGACCTTGATGGATGAGTGGCTGGTTCCTGCTCGTTAGTAGGGAAGCAGAAACCATTGGAGGGCTCGGAAGTGGAGCCGAGCCCACGGGATGATGCCAATACAGGAGACCATCTTCCCCAGAAGTTTGGACAGCAGTGAAAGGGGGACAATTTGATGTTGCTGGATCTGGCTGATGATCTCTGCAAGACTCTTTCCACGCGCTGGGGACAGGAAAACCTGGCACGACATGGTATCGATGACTGCTCCCAAGTGTTGCAATTTGGTTGTAGGAGACAGCTAGCTCTTTTTGGTGTTGATGGAAAATCCGTGGCTCTGGAGACATGACAGGGTAATTTGCAGATCCCGATGGGCCGCATGGATGGAAGAGGAAAGAATCAAAATGTCGTCCAAGTAGCATTGGATCCACACTGGAATAGAATGCAGAGATGCCACCAATGCTGCCAGAACCTTTGTGAAGACCCTTGGAGCCAATGAGAGGCCGAAGGGAAGTGCTCGATACTGGTAATGGGTATTCTGATAACAGAAACGGAGAAACCGGTGATGATGAGGCCAAATTGGGATGTGGAGTTAAGCCTCAGTGAGATCAATGGAAGAGAGGAGGTCGCCCTCGCGAACGCTCTCTAAAATAGAATGCAGAGTCTGCATTTTAAATCACCTGTATTTTACAAATTGGTTGAGAAATTTTAGATCAAGGATGGCTCGCCACCCCCCTGAGGCTTTGGGAACGATGAAAAGGCAAGAGTAAAGCCCACGTCCCCGTTGAGACGGGGAACAGGTTGAATAGCCCTGATTTCAAGAAAGTGCTGAATGGCCTGATTCATGAGGGCTTGCCTGGAAATGTCCCGAGACACAGGACAGATCAAAAAAATTTTGGGGGGTGGTGTTAGGAAGTCCAATTGTAACCCTGGCCAAATAGTGCTGAGCACCCAGGCGTCCATCGTTGACTCCTCCCATTTGAAGGCAAAGAAGGCTAGGCGACCTCCGATGGGTGGGGAGAACGAGGGATTACTTAGAGCGACGGAAGGAACGACCCCCTCTCCCCCGAAAGGGCCATTTACCAGCAGAAGGTTGTTGCTGCCCATTGGTCTTGGTGTTGGGAGTATGGCCTGTGAGAGCGGGGGAAAGCGAGATGAGGTCTCCGCTCAGAAGGCAGGAGGGCGATAAGGAGCAGGGGGATAGTTGGCTTTCTTCCCAGAGGAAGAGAGAATTTTACGTTTATCTCTGGTTTCGATGAGATAAGGTTCCAGAGCATCGCCAAAAAGCTTATCGCCTGCAAAAGGAACTGAAGCCAGCTTCCATTTTCGGCGTGACTCCGCCTGCCAATTTTGGAGCCATAAAAGTCTTCTTGCTGCTACAAAAGATGCCATGGCCTTGGATGCAAATTTGGTGGAATTGAGAGTGGCATCTGTAGTGAATTCCGCCACTGCAATAATCTTGTTAAGGTCTTGGTGAGACCGAAGGTCAGAAGCAGGCAATCTATTCTGGAGTTGGCGCAGCCACTGTATGGATGCCCTCGTGAAGAAAGATGCTGCTGTTGAAGCCCGAACAGCCCAAGCAGCAGCCTGGTGATTGCACTTGAGGGTCTGTTCAGAACGTTTATCATCCGGTTTCAGGATATCTTCTGGCTCCATGGGAGTGCCAGAAGATGAGAACGAGGCCAGAACTGGAATGTCAACAGAAGGCACTGCCAGGGCATTGCCCAGAGCTGCGCTGACATTGTAGAAACGCTTATCTAGAGAAGATGGGCGAGGACCTGCCAAAGGAGAAGCGCACTGTTCCTTGACCATGTCCAGGAACAAAATGGGAGAAGGCAAAACCTCTGCATGCACTACAGGCTTGGAGAAGAGCGAGTCCCCTTGGCTAGAGGGATTTCCTTGTGGCTCAGGAGCCACATCCTCCAGTGACAGCTTGGCCGTAACCAAGGCCTTGCTGAGTAATGGCCTGAAGAGAGTAGGTTTGAAGACCAATGCAGAGGATGTTTGCTCTGGGTGAGAATCCTCTTCCTCTGAAAGATTTTGGTCAAAAATCTCACCCTCTTCACACGCTGAATGAGAAGAGTAACTGTGATCAGATGGTGAAGGCCTTCCTTCCTTATCAACCTCCTCCCATTCTGGTAGAGAAGAATGGACCCTGAGGTCCTGAGGCCTGTGTAAATCAGGATGATGAGGCAAGGAACTTATAGATTGAGAAGGGAGAAGGGCCTGAACCCTTTCCAGAGGTTGAAGAATTTGCTTGAAGCCTTCAGCCAATCCCTGCCTAATGGCTAATGAGACAACATCTTGGATATCCCCTGGTCTATGCTCAAAGGTAGAGGCAGAAGGCAGAAGGCCCTCTGCTGTGGGAGTGAAGGTTGCTTCAGGCCTAGATTGAGGAGAGGTTCAAGGCCTGGAGGGAGGGGGAGGAGCATAGGGCACAGAAGCCTGTTGGAAATAAGGCCCAGATCTGCTTAAATCCTGAGGATCTGACTGTACAGCAAGAGCCCCAGGAGACCAGGATGGAGGATGGAAAGGCTCATAGATAACTTCTCCTCCCCTGGGAGGGCTTGGTTGGGGCCCACGAGTATCACCTGAAACATGCTGTAGTTGCACTCCCTTCTGTTGAATAGTTCTGTTGAACTGCCTCTCTAGAGCTGCATGTCTGCGCTTCTCTGCCCTCAATTCAGCCTGAGTTGCCTTCTTAGGGGCTAGAGCCTTAGCTTTGATTTTAGCAGCCACCTCCCTCTGGACTGATTGGGTGCGTTGCCTACGTCTTTTTCTCCTATTGGGCTTAAGAGACTGTCCCACTGGGGGGGAAAGCTCTGCCAGAGCCTTATCTTGCTCCACTTGTAAAATAAAGGCTCTTGCGTTGGAAAGAAGCTGTTTAAAAATTTTTCTATTAAGCCCCTTAGGGTATAAATGGCCCCTGGGCTTACAAAATGGCCGATCACCTCATGGTGGAAGGCTTGGATCCAACAGGGCCGCTGACTACAGGAAAAGAGGCTCCAAGATTGAAGAATCGCTCCTTAGGCTATGCAGAGCCCCGAGTGAAGTCAGCAAGGGAAAAACACAGCAACCAGCTACATGATCAGCTGGCTTGAGCTCTTATCAGTTTGCCGATTGTGTTACGATCCTCAAACTGCAGGTGTGGAGGAGGTCTGCAGGCGCTGCCCAGCTTGCCTGCACAGAGCTCTGTAAAGCTGCTCCCAACGAGAGAGAGAGAGAGAGAGAGAGAGAGAGAGAGAGAGAGAGATCCTGCTCTCTGGAAGAGAGGAAAAAAGTACTGAAGATTGCTGGTGATTGCTATCTAACAGAACGCTTTCAGAGACACAGCTACTGACTGAAAGGAGCTGAGTCAAAAGCTGGGGTCTCTCCCGGGGGCTGGCTTTTATATCTTAGTACAGACTCAGCTATGACATCATAGGAAGGCGTCAACCCATCCTGGCCTCTCGATGCAGCATGGAGGAGAAAAGCGAAAGACCGGCCCTCAATGCCTCTGCCAGCAAAAACGGAGCTTGCAAGGGCCACGCACAGCCCTCTCAAACCCTGTTTTCACTGGCAGAGGGTTGCAGAAGGCCGTCGCAGCTGAAAATAGAGCTTGGGAGCCTGTTTTCACTGGCAGAGCACTTTGGCCACCACCCCAACACACATGTGACATTGAGCTGGCCATGTGTAAACCTGCCCCCCCAAGGTCAGACACAACCCCGATGTGACCCTCAATGAAATTGAGTTTGACACCCCTGGCATAAGGTATAAAGACAGATAGACAAAAATATAGAGGATGCATTGTTAATTAACATGTTATTTAAGACATTTTTGCAGCACATCAGTTAGCAATTAGACTATTTCAACAATTCTGAACTTCCTGATCTGTTGTGGTAGACCTTAATCTGCTTTGTCAAATACATAATGGGATTGTATTGATACATCAAATTTTTGGGACTGATTTATGAATATATCAGAATTATTAGAATGATGCTTAAATAGCTGAATTGATCAATTTTTCAGTAAAAGACAAGTCAAACTGTATAAAACATTTTATTTTAGCCATCTAAATCATTAGAGATAATACTTGTTTAGCAACCACAATTGGGATTAGAAAATTGGTTGCTAAACTAAGTAGTTGCTAATTGAAAAAACAACTGAGCGCTTACTTCAACCTTCTTTTGCTTTGCAGATTTGCAAAGGTCACAAATGCAAGGATCAGTTGTCAACATTACTTTTTCATCACCATCATAACTGTGAACAGTTGCTAAATGTGGCTGTTGCTAAATGATAATTACCTGTGTTAACATGCAACATTTCCAGTAGTCACAAACAAAATTAAAGAATGAAAGCTAATGGCATTATTATACTAGCCCAATTTTATGGGATGAAACTGGAAGGATAGTTATTACCACTTTTCAAAAGGAACAGAGGTAAAAGGTTTTAAAAACAGTTTACATTTTTACATTGAAATATGAGCAGTGATTTAAATTTAGCCTCTTCTATTGGATTTAAAATAAATATTGATGCAATATAAATATACAGTATGTAAGTTGAGTTTTTGATCACTTCAAGCTGAAGATCACACAGGGTGATCTTCCTCTTCTATTTAAAACCCAAATAATAGGAAAATCTGAGTTGGTTAACACTATTCCATATGATATAAGAGATAACTTATTAGTTAAAATATTAAGCTGCCATTTTACAAACAAAAGTGTTCCTGCAGTCCAGTAAGTAATTTGTTATAATAGAACAAGGAGTTCTCCCAGTGCCATTTCTTATACCATGGAGATGGTTTCCCAGTGTTCTATAGCCGATTTTTAGAGATTATACAGAGCTGAAAGCAGTGTCAAAAGATACAGTTTCTCCCTCTCTCCAGAGGGTGCATGAACCATTAGTAGAGTTCCTTATGTGAACAATTAATAAATGTGAATATTTTCTGTCTATCCACACTTTTATATTCAGTAAACTGTTACTTTTGTAAAAATGTCTGAGTGTAAAAATGCTTGCTGCTTTCAAGCAATTCTATATTAACATCTTATTTCCAGCATAAGCCCAGTGTCTGTTCTTCCTCTGCTCTTGTTTTTGCAATTCAGGAAATAATAGAACTGTAGGCCAAACAGAGTGACTTTATTTGTGTTTTGTTATGAAATATATCTGTGTTTCTCTTGAATTCGAGATATACTATAAGTTGAGACTTTTCTTATTGCTGACAGACTAGTGTTTTAATATTTTTATTTAGATCCTCCCATGATATGTAGCATATCAGGCAGAATTCTTTTCAGAGAGCAAAGATTTATGAATCCTATTACTGTGGATTTGTGGATTTGAAGTGCAGCTTATGAATTAATTGCTTGCAGATATAAATTATGTATAGACAATTACAATGAAATATAGTCTTTTACTGAAGAATCTGTAAAACTTTGTATGCTGTACATATCTATTTCTCTGTTCCTGTTTATTTTTTTTTCAAAAAAAAAAAAAAAAAAAAAAAAAAAAAAAAAAAAAAAAAAAAAAAAAAAAAAAAAAAAAAAAAAAAAAAAAACCTCTTTTATTTGTACCCTACCTCAATCCCTAAGGACTCTCAGTAGTCAACCCCCCACAAAACCCAAAAAAAACCCGACATCAATAGTCTAAGATCAATACTTTAAATTGCATGTGGAAACTATTGTAGCCAGTGAACTACTTGGCTGTGTGCACTGACTGGCTGAATTTCCAAGTGGCTTTTAAAGAGGGCCCCATGTGGAGCATGTTAACATTGTCCAAAGAGATGGTGATGAGGGCATGAGTTACTGTGGCAAGGTCCTCTTCTCTTAGTAGGTTTGCAGTTGGTGCACCAACAGAAGCTGGGTCAAGGGCCCTTGGTCCCTACTTCTGCCTGCAGTTCCAGCAGGAGTTGGGAATCCAAGAGGACCCCTAGTTTCCTTGAGAAAGCATTTATTTGGCCACCCTTATCACATTGCCTAAATTGGGTGGCCATATACATACAATAGATGAATAATATCACTAGAGTGGCCCAGGATGGTAATATAATTTGGGTATTTTTTACTGTACTGATCATGCCAAACCCCAGACTGCCAGATGACTTCTACCACTGGTTTATGTAGTCCTTAGATAGTGGGGGAAGTGGACTGATCCTCCACTGATCCACAAGAGAGAAGCCACTGGGTCAGCTCCTTTTCCTTTCCCACAAGTGACTGAAACTGTCATCTGAAGAAGGAGCATAATAACCTCAGAAAATGCCTTCAGTCTCCAACTCCTGTAGGATACCCTTGTCCTGTAGATATCTTGTTGATGATACAGAAGACAATTAAGGGGTCTAAAAAGACTCCAGCTCATCCAGTCCCACAGCAGCAATCCCAAACAAATACCATCTCTTTCCTATACCCAGGCCTGAATCTTGACGGGAAGATCTATATAGTCCATTTCTTTGGATGCTCCCTAGCTAATCCCTAGAGATAAAAGAATGGAGATAGAATAGTAGTTATCTAATACCTCTGAGTTCAGAAAAGACATCTTAAGGAGGAGGTTGCACCTCAATTTCCTTAAGGATCATGGGCAATGATCTTGGGCCTCTTGCAATGAGGCTTTAACAACTGCCCTCCTTTCAGATATTCAAAAGAGCCAGGGGAGCAAGGATCCATTCCATAGGCAGAAGTGGATCTTCTAGAGCAGGGGTGTCAAACTCGATTTTATTGTGGGCCGCATCAGGGTTGTGTTTGGGGGCCCGGGGTGGGCTTGCCCAGGATGGGCATGGCCAGCCCGATGTCACTCATATCAGGAGCACCTGTGGAGGCCCCAATGCTCTGCCAGTGAAAATGGGCTCCCAAGCTCCGTTTTCGGCTGCAATGGCCTCCTGCAACCCTCTGCCAGCGAAAATGGAGCTCTGGAGGGCCGCACGCAGCCCTCCTGAGCTCTGTTTTCACTGGCAGAGGTACTGCAGGCTGGTCCTTCATTATTTCCAGGATGGTCCTACGGGCCAGATTTAAGCACTATGTGGGCCAGATCTGGCCCCCAGACCTTGAATTTGACACTCCTGTTCTAGAGAATATCTTTTCCACATTGTCAGAAGACAAAGGCCAGAAAGATTCTCAGGTAACATGAGAGAGTCAGTTTGGTCTAGTGGGTAAGGCACCAGGCCAGAAAATAGGAGACTGTGAGTTTAAGTCCCGCTTTAACCATGAAAACCAGCTGGGTGACTTTGGGCCAGTCACTCGCTCTCAGCCCAACCCACCTTACAGGGTTGTTGTTGTAGGGAAAATTGAATCAAAAAGGTATGTTGCATATGTTTGCTCCTTGAGTTATTTGTAAAATTAATAAGGGTGGCGTGTAAGTAAATAAAAATATGTAAATGTATATATGATACCCATTTACCACTTAGGCCCTGCCAAAATGAAATCAGGATTAAAACAAATGTAAGAGGTTTTACTGACCTGTGGTAAACCTCAAAACTAGGTTTTGTTTTCATTTTTAAAAAATTCCTATTGATTTTTCCCTATTTTGTTAATTAAATAAAGGCAACAAAAATCTTCAGATAATGACAATTAAAGGTAGAATGCTGATGAGGTGATTGTCTATTAGTTTATACCCTCCCCCCCTTTTTTACAACCATGAAGGAACAAGGAACCTCTTGACTTTTGCTGTATTTATTCATTGTTTCATTTGCAATGAAACAAAGTTTTCAGTCCAAAAATGGGTTGGTTTCTTTGAATGCCTCTCCTATTACTTGAACATATTTTCCTCTGGGATGATGTAATTGTATGACAGAAAAGGGGAAAAGAACCAATTTTATGGATATATTTTTTTATTCTTCTGGGCTTGCTGCCTAATCAAAAGGATCAGACTCTAGCATCAAGGTTAAACTGAAGTTGCAGACTTCTGTGATTTTCAGATTTTGCGAGAGACTGATTATACATTTTTGTTTTTCGCCCTTTTTATAGTTTGCTTTGATTTCCAAGTGAACTCAGAAAATATTTTAATAAAGTCATTGGTTAAGCTTCTGTAAAAAAATCAGAGCAAGAAGATTCTATCTTCCTTGTTCAATATAGATTTCAGAGGGAACTATATTACCCTTTCAGCCTGGGTACCTCTATAAAAGAGGTAGGACTTCCAGATGCTCTGCAGAAAAGTTGCAGAAATAAAAATACTTAGAGATTTGATGGAAATTGAAAATAACACATTAATCAAAACATCTACTGGGCCTTCATTATGAACAACTGATGAAATATGGAATCAAACAGATTCAAAGGCTGCATTATTTATTGGCTGTAGAAATAAGTATGCAGGAATGGGAATTTCGTTGGAAGAATATCATTAAATTTATTCTGAATATTAAAGAGAAAATTGGTGTAAGGTATTTTATTATTGGGATAGATTCAGTTACAGCAGCAATGAGTGCATTGTTGGAAGACCCACTTTAGGGGCAGATCTTAAACTTGTCTTTTGCTAGGATTACACAACAGCTGCAGAAGGTAGCCTTCCAAGCCCAAGAAAAGATACAGCTACTTTAAGATGCTGAAGACTGGTGCCCACACGTCTCCATGCACTCTTCAACTCATTCTTTGCCTGTTGAATCCAGATCGCTGCATGCTCTAGTACAGGGGTAGTCAACCTTTTTATACCTACCACCCACTTTTGTATCTCTGTTAGTAGTAAAGTTTTCTCTAACAGCCCACTGGTTCCACAGTAATGGTGATTTATAAAGTAGGGGACAAAACCCCTACCGCCCACCATGAAAGCTGGAACGCCCACTAATGGGCGATAGGGACCATATTGACTACCACTGCTCTAGTAGATGGCTATTGTAATTAGCAGCTTGGTGAAGCAGATTTTACTGCTTGTCTGTTTACATTATGAAAGTTGAATAGATTTATCATAGTCACCCTCTGACAAGGACTGAAGGCGACAGAGATTATGCAAACACAATAGTGTGTGAAGGAGTTTTTTTGATTGTTTTATTTTAAACTTGGATAATTAAAGACACCTCATCAGTAAGAGTACATGGTGATCTTACTGATATTGTTTCTGGCTGTCCCTGACTGTTTAGAATTGAGTTCCTTTGACCAAGCATTACTTTTAAAACAAGCAAAGTTAAAACATCCCTTGGTCATTGTTTCAGAGCATTGATCCAAAGAAATACTGGGCTGGAACATTGGTTATTAAATAATTTGCTTTTCACCCTGCCTTGATGTTCAGGAATGATTAATATTCTTTATTCTCAAAAGTATTGAAGGGTTGAGGAGTGAATTTAATTTGTTTAGGTTTAAAATCTGCTTTCAATTACAATGTTTTAAAACAGAACATATAAAACAGTTACTGTTTCAAAGCATTTGTAGGTTGTGCTCTTGATATATCAATAGACGACCACTGTTAGGGCTGTGGGGGTGAATTTCTAACAGAAAGAGGGTGAACTTCCTTTATTTTTGAAGAGTCTATGTGGGTTTGTCCATGCACTAAATACTGCTTTCCAGAGACTATTGTTCAGATTGACAATCAATGGATGTTTATGTTAGGCAAAAAGTAATGGCTGCAAAGTTGAATATGAAAACTCCTGGTTTTTCTCCTGCAAAATGACACATTTTAATTTGTTATTTTTCAGAATTAAACATATTGACAATGAAGAAAGTCTAAGTCAATTTTTTAAAAGCTATCTTATACTGTAAGGCCTGATAGATAAAGGAATTAAAAAATTAAAGGATTGTGAATTGTAATAGAATATCAGTATAAGAACCAGAGAGATAATTTTTTAAAGAAAGGAAGGAAGGAAAGAAGGAAGGAAGGAAGGAGCTTTTATTTTTCATCTCTCTACTTTAGGATTAGAGAACCTTTTTGAAAGGCTCTTGGTTATTTTATTTTTGGGGCATCCCTTCATGACACTGTGAAACCCCCAAAGTGTTTGCACACTGAGCCAATTAACTTTAAGTTCACTTCACTAGAAAACCTAGTGAAAATAGCCTTGCTACGAGGGAAGAACAAGGAAAGGGACAGGCCAGCAGAAAGCAGATAGAAGGGATGCCTCAAAGAGTATTATGTACCAGAATGAAAAATATTGCTGATAGTTTCAGAAGTGGCAATGCCAGTGCCACATTGAAGGGGGGTCATCTTCTATTGTCTTCATTTGATGGGTCCTAATTACTTTTCGGAACTGAAGGCTAGCTTGTTGTGTATGCTTTTTCAAGCTTAATATGCTTTGCTTGAAATAATCTTTTCATAGTAACATAAATTCAATTTATGTTACTATGGGGTAACATCATACACACAATATAGTGCATAGCCATTATATTCCTTTTTTAAATCTCCCATGCCAGCCATAAACAGCATCATGTTCAAGGCTTATATTTGCAAAATATAACTGTTAGGTCTGTAGAACAGTCTGGGTTTCAATGAGAAAAGATGATGTGTATGTGTTTTATTTAGTGCCTGTCAGAAATAGCTTATACCAATAACATCCTTTTTTTCCCCTGGACTTGTGTGGCTGCCCTCTGTGATTGCTGAATGATCCCAGCGAAAATCCTGCTTAGTTTAAGATGTTCCTGCTTAGTTTAAGATGCACATTCACGCATGATCTAAATATCATAATTCCTCAAAGTTGCATTTATTTAAGGAGTTTTGGATGCACCATTTCTTCTACAAATCCAGATTCCTGTCTAGTGTCCACCTTCATTGGGCAAATTGCTATCTTTAATCTAGTACTGTGATGGCAAACCTATGGCATGCATGCCAGAGGTGGCACACAGAGGCCTCTCTCTGGACACGTGAGCCGTTGCCTCAGATCAGCTTTGCTGCACATGCAAGAGCGCATCTCCTGCCGGCCAGCTGGTCTTTGGCTCTCTGCCATGCATGCTTGGGGGGCGGGGTGCACACGTGGGGGTCACATGTGCATATGTGGTGGCATGGGGTCCTGTGCACATGTGCAGGGGCATATGCACAGGACGCGTGTGCGTGTTGCATTTTGGGGGTGCAAATGCTTTGGGTACTTGGTGCTGAAAAGGTCAGCCATCACTAATCTAGTAGCTGAAAAAGTGCCAGTTTGGTTGTGCTGTGGTTAAGGCTCCAGGCTAGAAACCAAGAGATCTAGCCCTGTCTTAGACATGAAAACTGGCTGGGTGACTTTGGATTACTTAAGTCTCTCAGCTCACAACGTCAGGCTTGGGTGATAAGCTAGTTGGTCAATTCCCCTTACAAACAATTGATCAATACTTAGTTGATCTGAAAAAGATGGACCATGCACTTGCTGGAAAAAGGCTTGGAGGGAAAATAACTAGTAGCTGAAACAGTATTTCCTATGCAGCAAGACATTTTGGTGCCTTGAGTGTGACAGAGATTGGGCTCATATATTTGTTAGTATAAATTGTCTGTGTAAATAGTTAGAAGAATGAACCCCCCCTTCCCCTCCCTTCCCGGATTTGCTTCTTGATGCAACAGACACCTCAGGAGGACTCTGCAGCAGCTGAACGAAGGCTCCTTAAAATTTGTCTGAAGTGGTGCAGCATTTCCTGCTTAAGCAGGGGGTTGGACTAGAAGACCTCTCTGTTATTCTATTCTGTTCTGTTAGCTCAGGAAATAAGTGTACATTTTGTACCGTAGATTAGTTTTATGGGCCTTTCTCCATGCCCCCATCTCAATTTTATTTGGGAACTTGTAGAGTGTAGATGGCAAAGGAATTAACCTTTTCAGTGACTCACCAGAATGATTCACTTGTATGTGGAGGAAGAAATGACCCTGAGAAAGCAATTAAGCAGTGGGTTGAGTTCAGATGGCCTAGTCTAGATAGCGAACACACAGTCCCATCAGCCCTTTTAGTTCTAACAACTGTCCTTCTTACCATCTTGTGCATCAGTCTGATGACCTGGTTGTGTCTTATGCTGACAGATTTGTTGACTATAATTTGGGGGTATGGGTTTCAGGAATTCACAAAAATTATCAAACTACAATATTTGCCCTAGCCCAGATTTTTAAGTGTTGCTCTTTTTATATTTTTATTTAAAAATACTGAATAAATATTTTTACTAAAATACCTATTTTCTACTAATGTGAAACCAACATTAATGTGATGCCAACATTAATTTACTATATGGAAATATGAATATTGGTGCCTTATTTGAAGTATGTGGTTTTGTTTTTTAGAAAAACATCAATATTTGTCTGATTTTGATGAAAAAGATTATTTGCCTCAATAGCTTATAAGGCTTCCTCCTTTACTTGTATAGTATAGTGCAGATTACTAAAAGTAACTTTAATTTGGGCTATCTGAGGGTTAGGGTTAGGGTATGTGATCGCAAAGGTATTGAAGGTATTGATCACCTTTTGTGTCCTGACAAGCAAAGTCAATGGGGAAACCAGATTCACTTAACAACAGTGCTACTAATTTAACAACTTCAGTGATTTCCTTAACAAATATGGCAAGAAAAATAGTAAAATGGTCAAACTCACTTAACAAATATTTTACTTAGCAACATAAATTTTGGGGTCAATTGTCGTAACTCAAGGATTACCTATATAAACAAGCTTGATGAACTAAAGTTTTCCCATTCTGTTTAAATCTAGCCAAAATCAGCATACTGTACCTGGATTTCATTTCTTTCATTGTGTCAATTTTTCCTGCAAATTATTTAAAAAGCTTTTCATTTATTGATTAATCCAGTTTTTCCTCAATATATAATATTGTATACAGCTAACCTTAGTTCATGCTTATTTTCTGTAAAGCACTTAGTAATAATATAAAGTATCATTCATAACACAGCATTTTAATACATTTTTTTCCAAATACACACTGCTTTGTATAAGTCACAGGCAATATATTACAGTAGGCCAATTTCATATTGTATATTCATACCATTTTGTTCTAAAATAAATCTTTTGCATTCCTAGTAGAAACGTCAAAATTTGAGGAAATATGAAAAATGTTTACTAGAAATTGCTAATGGTGGACTGAATATGCTCATTTTGGTATGGAATGCTGCTGATTGGAGATGAAATGCATTTAATAGTAGATCTGAGATTTATGTTATGTACAGGTATTGTTAGCTAACCAATAGGATTCAGATTCCTTGAATAATTACAATTTTTAAAAATTGTTTATAAAGCTTGCTATATTGATAATTTAGCTATTATTGTTTAGTTGCAGATCAGCGCTATGCCCGCACCAGTGCCTCTATGCCCTGTTTGCCAGCTGGCATCGCAGTACGCAAGGCTTCCCTTTCACCAGAACCGCCCCTGCCCCTGCGTGGGAAAGCCACAGCCATTATATTATAAATTCTATAATCTTATATTTGTAACTTTTATTTTCTATGTTTTAACTGGAATTCTGACTGTAATACTGTAAATGGATGGATGGATGGATGGATGGACAGACAGGCTAAAAATGGGGAATGGCTGGCAAGATCACTGCCCATGTAGCATTTTACAGAGTATAAATTATAGAATTTATGATATAATGGCTGTGACTTTCCCATGCAGGGGCAGGGGCGGTCGTGGTGAAAGGGAAGCCTTCCAGGCTGTGATGCCAGGCTGGCAAGCAAGACATAGAGGCACTGGTGTGGGCATAGCACTAATCTACAACTTGTGGCAGCTATCTGGGCCAGAACGTGGTCAGCCTTAGATCTGACCCACACGCCCTGGAGCCAGCATGGGGCCACCCTGCTGCCTCGGCCCCTGGGCGCTTGCACAGGAGGCGGCAAGCGCTGGCGTCCTGGATGAAAGGGAAGCGCTCAGAATGCAGTCAGCCTGCGAGGCAAGACAGTCCCCAGGAATGCCAGCCCCGCCCACGCTCACTGCCTCCTCTGCGCACACCCAAGGGGTAGTGTGGGGGCAATCCCTTGCTGGCTCCAGGGTAGCCCCACAGATCTAAGGCCGACCACGTTTCAGCACAGATAAGCACCACCAAGTTGTAGAAGGCAACCGGTCAGACTGTACTGTTTCCAGGGCAGGCCCGCAGGCCAGATTTAACCACAACGCAGGCTGGATCTGGGCTGTGGGCCTTGTGTTTGACATTTCTGCTTTAAAGCCTGGTCAGATTTCCAGTGAAAAACAATAGAAGATTTAGTTTAGCTAGCAGTGTTTCCTTGTGTATGTTATTCAGGTAAATAGTTTTGACCCACAGATAAATGAAGCGTCTGTCTGTCTCTCTGCCTGCCTGCCTGCCTGTCATCAGAATTAATACATTCCCCACCGCAAATATCTACTGTGTTTTTCCTGGTGACATTCTGCAGATAAAAATCTGAGATTATTTAAGTGAAAAGTAGCAAGAAGAGACTTGTGTGCCAAAGAAGACATCATTTTTCTTTTTAAATCATTGTTTCTTAATCCAGAAATATTGGCACTATTTTTTAAACTTTGCAATAGATTGTCTCTTGCTCAAAAAACATGTTTCCTTTTATAGTGTCCGTATGGTGTTATTTTTACTGCTTTCAGCCTAGAGCTATTTCCTGTTTCCAATTATTTAGTTATACTCCAAAGCGCCTCTTTCCTTCTTGGCTTCCTCACCAGGTTTACTAAGGCATTATTGTCATTTTAGTGAAACGACGCCAGTGTTGAGGTTTTAATGGGCTGTGAGCAAGAAGTTCAGCTATTTCCTCTGCCTATGAGGCCATGATGTCATAAGCTGCTATGAGTCTCTTTATCATATGTTGCTGTTACCGTGGTCTGTGTGGAAAGAATGTAAACAGTGCTTTCCAGATGTTCCCAGGGAATCTGCAGGTCCATAAATGGGCCATTTTGTGGAAGAATATTATTTTCAATGAGAGGAAAGATGAATCAGGCTATACAAAATCCAGCATATAGCTTTGACCATATCAAATGTTAAAGGCTTTTGTTCATGTGCATTTGTCATGTCGTGACTCCAGGTTTGTATGTATCTCTTTCTATAAGTACTTCCCCAAATGTCCTGGCAAAGAAATGTGTCAGCAATGCAGAAAGTTATATTTTCTCTGGGGAAATTAATAAGGATTGAAAGGCAGTAGGTCTTTTTTTTTTTCAGCTTTACGTCAACATTCTCGAGGCAGAATGCATAATCTTCAGAATCTTTTTGTGTTAGATCAAGATCATGTCCTACATATTGTAACTCAAGTTGTCTTTTCATCTCTCACTTGTATATGGGCCTTGCATAGACAGCTAGGCATAATTACTTCTTGTCATATGCATGTCTTGTCACGCAGGACCGATGGCTTGGGTTTGATGGCTAAATTTAGGCACCACAATATTTTGGCGTGATGAAGAAGCATAAATCTTATTTTTAACATTTTCATTTTTTCATTTTTTTAAGCAATTGTTTTCAATTATGAAAGAATTGTCTGAGTTGTACACAGTTTATAGAATTGTACAGAACACATGTAGTCAAGTTAAGATTAATAGGTTAATTAACTTGAAATGTAAGCAAGTAGGCCTTTCTGGAAGTAAATTGCTCCTTTTTTATCCTTAATTCCTTTCCAGTCTCCCTGCCCTGTGTTCCCAAATGGTCAATAACCATGCCTCTGAAGGTCTTTCTTCTGGGCTTATTGAATGAGTGTGGAGAAGCAGAGGGGAAAAAAGAGCATCTCTCTCCATTCTCATTTTCTCCTAACCTCCTCATCAGACCTGACTGGCCATAGACGTAATTTTTTAAAAAATATTTGCAGTATTGTGAACGCTGAATCATAAAATGTTCCACCTGTTTTATAATATTTGTGGATTTTTTTGGTATGTTTTCCAGGTTTGATATCTACAGAAAGGTGCCAAAGGACCTTACTCAGCCAACCTTTACAGGAGCAATTAGTAAGTATCTGTGCTGTATGTGGTATTTTTATTTTTGTTTTGTCTTTGCAGGTTTCATTGCAGGATTTGAGTTTTTTCTGATTGTTTATTTAAAACTGTGAGATAATATAGCAATATAGTGTGCTGTACTGTATCTTGTTAAAGGTAATTTGAAGCAGTATGGTGGGCGTCTAGATTGCATATTGGCCTTTAAAGTGACATCTTGCTGAATGGATAATTAGGATAATATTTGACATATTTTTTTCCTCCAATTTGGATGTAGGATGAAAGTGAATAGACTGCTGTCAAGCAAATTAATATGAATATTTTTTGCTGAATCTTTATTTTTATCTTTTTATCTTTATTTTTATTTTTATATAGCATAATTTGAGGGTGAATTTTAAATTATTATTTGTGTTTTTTAATCTCTTCCTTCATTTCTTTTTAAGTTTTAATTCAATACCAGGGCATTGCATAGAGTAGACACACATCAGAATCATTCTTTATGTCTAATATTACATTCGTTTATTGTTGCATATTTTCCCGTTCCTTTATTTGACTAGCTACCTCACTCTAATATACATATCATCTTCATTAATTTATGTCCCTATTTCTTTTTTTTTTATTTTACTATATGTACATCTTAAACATTACTTTCCTAAGACATTTAATTTCATTATTTTTACTCATGTACTAATTCTCACTTTCTTGTAAGAATGTGGACATAAGAATGTTCTTATACATAGCCAATTTGTATTCTTTCAAACAACATTTATTCTTTACAGTAGATCCTATACTATCTTGTACCTTTCTACCAGCATTTGCACATGTTAAAACTTGTCCATCCATTTTAGTAAACTTTCGATTTGTACATAGATCTATCTATCTCAGGGCTGTCAAACTCCTCACCCGCGGACTGGATACGTCACATGCTGGCCATGCCCACACCTGTTTTAGGGAAGGGGGAAAAAGTCCCAATACATCACATAATGCTGTGAGTTTGACACCCTGATCTAGCTAGTCTGTGGTCATTTACAGTATGTATAATTGACAGTTTCCACTCTATTTTTCTTAGTTTTTGATATGTTAATTTTCAGATCGAGATTCCTCAATCTCATCATGCAGTCTAAGATTTTCTGCAAATCATTGACATTCTCAGGCATTCCCATTTACATACTATATATCATCTATGTACTACTAAGTATCCATACATCAATGCACCCCTAACCTGAGCAAAATGTTCCTTTTAGATGTAGTCATAAATATATAAAACAACCAAAATGACATCACACATCTCTTTCCTCCTTCATTATGTTGAACCATTTTCTCAGTGTTCCATTTATTCTCATGTTTTAGTTTTATCATAAACCATTCTTACCTTATTTAGCAACCAGTTTTCAACTCCTTATTCGCACAAAAAAGTCCATAATTCACACATATTCATTTTATGATATATTTTCTTAAATCAACAAATGACAGCAGAATTTTCTTTCGGATTTATACATTTCTCAGTGAAGAGCAAAATTATCTGTATGTCCCCTATCCCTCATAAATCTGTATTGTTCTTCCCAAATTGTGCTTATTGGCACACCTTATACCAGGGCTGTCAAACTTGCGGACCGCAAGCCAGCTGCGTGACGCGCTGGCCACGCCCATGCTCAGTTTAGTGAAGGAAAAAGTCACGATATGTCATGTGACGCCGCCATGATGATGCAAGTTTGACACCCCTGCTTTATACCTTTCAAACAAAATTCTAGCAATCCTCTTCATGTGTGCAATTAATAAATTAATTCTCCTGCACTTGTTGCACTATACAAATAACATCTGAACTAGTAGCTTTTGCACTTACTCTTGCACCTTTTCTCTTTGTATAGGGAATGTTTATTCAATTGTCATGCATAGATGCAGTCTTCACACACGTTAAACAAGTTGCACAACCACTCTTTAAGCAAACCATATTCATATTGTAAGATTTCTCAAGATACACCATATAGGGAATTGTGATGGTATAAATGGCAGGGACTGTGGTTGCTAAGTGATGTGGTTGCATTTTACAATTGTGTCACTTAGCCACTGAAATTCTGCTGTAAAGGAAGGATTACCTGTACTTTAAAAGTTATGAAGGATTTTATATAAGTTGCATCCCCTTGAATGCATGAGTATGCATAAAGCTAATTGGATCAATTTACTTTAAAAATATGATAATTTATTGTAAAACTTGGTATTACTTCATTCATGCTCCAAATAAGAGTGCATTACCTGCTATTGATTATGTGCCATCATTGTTTTCAATTTCTAGTGACTACATAGATAGATCTTCTCTACTACCTAGATAGAACTGTCCCTAACTTAATTTTTCACATCTACCAACATTTCACCCATTTCTACTGTAATTGAATCCACTCACTTTGCTCTTTTTCCTCTTTCTTTCCATCTTTCCCGGCATTAAAGCTTTTTCCAGAGAGCTATCGTAATGGGTCTGAAGTAGGATAATTTAAACCTAGTCATTTGTGTCTTGAGTGTGAATTCTGGATTGATTTTTTACAATGATCCATTTGTTTTTTGTTTGTTTGTTTGTTTTTGGTCTGTCTGTGGAATTCTCAGGAGTCTGACACAACACCAAAGTTCAAAAGTATCAATATTCCTCCTATCCTGCTTCTTCAAGGTCCACCTTTAACCTCCAAAACATATCATAGGGAATATTGTAGATGCACAACTTTTGTAGGTATAGAGACATCTCGGCATTCAGTTATCTTTTCCAAGGCCTTCATGGCTGCTGTACCAGGTGCTAAACTACAATGTACTATTTCTTGACTGCTGGTTGTTTTATCTGTTGTCATTTATTGGCATTAAATGTATTTCCCTATTCAATATTTGAAGCTTTAGCAGTCTAAATTTTAATTGTCCTATCCTGTCCTTAAAAAAATGCCTTCTTACTGTCTCTTGATAAAACATTTTTTTTTTTTGCATACAGGCACACTGTATTTCATTGAGTAAGGCTACTCAGTATAGTAAGTCTACTATATTGGCATTGTCTACTGTTTTGCTGGGCAGTGGATCATTCAAGGTTTCACAGAAAAGTCTTGGCTTACCAATATCAATGAACTATAGCTACATTCCTTTGTCATCATTTGTCTGAAGATGTGGAGCTATTCATTAAAAAGATAATGTAAATCTAAGTTCTTGGCTTGAACAAAATTTACATAACCTTTAAAATGATTCCACCAAAGGTACTTTATTAAATATCCTTTCTAAAAATAAGGTGCATTAAATCAGTTTATGTCAGCTGATGGATGCATTCTTGGTTTTGGGTTGTACTATAAAGTGCCTAGCAATAGCTGTTCCAAACATACTAATGTGTCGAACTGCCCATGTTTGGATAAAGTTGCAGTGACATATGCTGTGGCATATGATAGCTAACATCCCAGTGGCACAAGCTAAATGACATATTGACAGGAAAGCACTCCAGACAGCTGCTCTGTCAATTCCTGGCTCTTCTGGATGAACTGTATATATGCATTACATTATTGTGCAAAAATATTGCAAAGCTTTGAGGTCAGAGGATTCTAGATACAAATGGAAAAAGTATGATTTATGAAGTTAAGAGTGTATGGTTTATATTTGTAATGAATCTTCAAGGTGCTTTTATAATAAAGCTTATTGGATCAATTTACTTTAAAATATGATAATTTATTGTAAAACTTGGTATTACTTTAGGTATCACCCAAACCCTTCTGTGCACCATTGGGGCAATCTTTATTTAAACTTTTCCTCCCT
This sequence comes from Notechis scutatus, assembly GCF_049901735.1. Classification (NCBI taxonomy): domain Eukaryota; kingdom Metazoa; phylum Chordata; class Lepidosauria; order Squamata; family Elapidae; genus Notechis; species Notechis scutatus. The sequence goes on along the minus strand of NC_142010.1, from coordinate 89,932,236 downwards.
TATTTTTTTGTGTGGAGTGCAGAAGTATAGAATCAGGATCTCAAAGTTCCATTATAGTTAGTTGGGTTAGATGATGCCAGAAATGTCCAGAAAATGAATTCAGGGATTCTGTTATTGATATAGTGTTTCTTGACATCCAAATCATGCAATATGCTGTTAATTAGCATACATTTGTCTTCATAACCAGGTATCACACACAGGGGTGGGATTCAAATTTTTAACAACCAGTTCTGTGGGCGTGGCTTAGGTGGTGGGTGTGGCTTGGTGGTCATGTGACTGGGTGGACATGGCTTAGTAGTGAATACAGTTCCAAGTAATTATAGTGAATTGAAAACAATTTTTCTTCCTTTCCTTCACTTCTGCCTCAAGCTTGATAACATCCTGATTTCTTTAAATCATCTATAATATGGGAACAGTCATTCTCTGGCTGCAAGAAATCTCACACTTTGATCCTATTCAACCGGATTCTTGTAAAGGGGTGTTAGTTCCAAATGTTTTCTCATAGAATAATTTGTGGAAGAGTGACATACTTTGTCAGGCATTTGGTTCCTGGAACAGGCATTCATTCATGAAAAAAATGTTATATTCTGACCATTATATTTCCTAGCATTTAAGGGTGGTTGGCTTGTGAGTATTATTTAGTTGCTAGCTAGACTGTAGCTCAAATGTCATGTTTTTTCTTGGTTGAAATGGTATGATTTCAGCTTAAGTTGAAGTTCTTAGAATATGTACCATGCATTACTGTTTCTCATCTCACGTTTATTAAAGGGTCTTGGCTGTGAATGTGCCTCTGATTAATTTTTCTCCTATGAGCTGTTCAGAGCATCCAGTAGTGGGGAGGTGCTTCAGTCTCCGCATTCATAGGCTGAGCTTGATTTGTGGAACGCTCCTCCTCCTCCACGTGACTCCTCCTCAGCGTTCCCCAGTTTTTGCTCAGCCTCGTGAGAGACAGGCAGTTTTCGATCCTTCCTTGACCGAAACAGGAATCTTTTAGCTCAGTGATCCCCAAGGCGCGCCCCCCCCGGCCGGGGCCCGGGGCCCAAGGCCCCCCCGGCCCCCCCCAACCCAAACAAAACGCGGGGGCCCCCGCAAGCCCCCCCCTAAAAAACACGCCCCCCCCCCCCACAACCCGACAAATTGATTACGCGCGCCGGGGCAGGTTTGGCAGTATTCAGTTTTGTCTTTAGCCTTCTTCCCCGTTGATAATTAGCCTGACAGTTCTGTTAGGGGAAGCGCCGTTTGCGCTCCCAAAAAAAGGCAGCGGGAGGCTTTGGCGCTGCTCTGCACCACCTCCCCACAGCCAATTTATTTCCCTCTGCCAGTTTGATTGCCGCAGCGTTTTTACTTCCGTTTATTTTGCTAGCGGCTTGATTCTCTTTCGCTCCAAAAAACAAAAACAAAATCCAAGTCGTATCGCCTTTCCCCCTCTCTGAACGCCGTTCTTACAGGGGAGAAGTTAACTAGTGTTAATTTCCCTGTTTTTGTTTTTTCTTCCACCGTTTCGTTTAATTGAGATCTTCGACTTCATTTACAAGGCAGGAAGCTGTTGCTGAGAAGCGCGTGAAAAATTTAACTGCCGGAGGCCATTTTGATTTGCCACGTCGTGGCTGCGCACCTGTCTTCTACTCTTGAGCTGTGGGAGGTATTTCTGCTCGGAGCAGCAGGATCCCTCCAGGATTCTGAGAGCAATTTTTACCCTCGTTTTGGCTATTTGCACTCGAGGCTATTTACTTCGCTATAAAATTGTTGGCTTAACCCTCGCAGCCTAATCCTCAGTGGCACAGCAGCAAGCACCCAGGCCTGTGTCCGCCTGTGCAGGAAAGCTGCTGAAGGCCCTTACAATCATCAACCTGGGCCTTAGGTGTTCGCAATTTGGCTAATTGGATTACATATTGATCTTGGGCACAAACAGATCCCCCCTGATACTTCCAGCTCAAACACATCCCAACCAGGCACCCAGATGAAACCCAGCTTCCTAACTAATGATAGCCGTCCATTTACCTGAAGCCAAGCTGCACTAAAGGCCTCCAATAAAGTAACACAATGCTGCCAGCCAATCAAGATACAACAAGAGCCAAAAAACAGACAGAACATATTAGAGACACCAATCAAGCAGAACACAGCAAACTCCGAGACCAATAAACACAGACCAAGACTCCCAACCAATCAGGATGAAGAAAAAACCATTCTGGCACAGCAATAGGCTGCCCCAAATTTAAATCTGAAACCACTGTAAAAGTCTGACTCACAGGCGGACACAATACAGAAGCCTGATGATGGCAGATGAGATTCTGCTGAAGCGTTGCTACAACTTTAAAAGCACAACTATAATGGCGTGGGAAAATACCGAACAAAGCTGAAGGCCACACATGTAAGTACCATGAAAACTTAAGAAAACAAACAAATATATATATATATATATATATATATATATATATATATATATATATATATATATATATATATATATATAATGTTTTCTGAGGTTCTTGCGGGTATTTGTATGTGGATCTTTGGTTATTCGGGTTTTCTCCCGCGTAAGATTCAAAGTATCTGAGCAGCGTTTCGATGAAGTCTCATTCATCATCTTCAGGCTTGCTTCTTGGCTCTGTGCTTCTCAGAGTGATGTGAGCTTTCAGCTGCTTCTTCCTTCTAACTGCCAGTGGGGTGTGACTTGACTGGGTGGGGGCTTGGCTGCGTTCTGATTGGGTGGGGTGTGTTCTCATTGGTTGGAGGCTTGGCTGTGTTCTGATTGGTTGGGGGCTGGCCGTGTTCTGATTGGCTGGAGCGTGCTCTGTTCAGGTGGGGGCTTGGCCGTGCTCAGGCTAGTCCCAGCTGCTGGGGATTTGAGCTGGTGAGCTGGGATCTTGCTGTTTGGCTTTGAGTTCGTGGTCGTGCCACATCTTCATGAGTGGGGGTCAGTTCGCTTCATGTATGGCTCAGATGGGTTTGAAGTGGGTAGTGATGCAGCTGCAGTGCGGCTTCTGGTCTGTGGTCGTGTCTCATCTTCTGTGTGGGTGTGAGTCTGATTTTTACGTGGAAGTGTGGTGGTGGCATCTTGTGTGGCCCTCGTGGGTGTGGGTCTGGTGTCATTCATCATGTTGGGTACTCGTCTGTTCATGAGGCGGGTTTCCAAATGGCTGGTAAGCGGGAGGTGTCATCTCTTTTATTCATGCTGTGTGGGCGTTTTTCTATCTCTATGGCTTCTCTGATTATTCTGCTGCTGAAGTGTTCAGTTTTGGCGATAGTTCTGGTATTTTTAAAGTCAATCTCATGTCCTGTGGCTTTGAGGTGTTGGACCAGGGAAGAGGTTGGTTCTTCTTTTTGATTGAGTTCTTATGTTCTTCAACGCGTGCACTTATTCTTCTGTTAGTTTGTCCAATGTATGTGGCGAGGCAGGCAGTGCAAGGGATTTCATATACTCCTTGGTTTTCTAACTCGATTTTGTCTTTAGGGTTTCTTAGGATGGTGGATATTTTTCTGTTTGTGCAGAATGCTGTTTTAATGTTGTGTTTTTGGAGGATCTTGCTGATTTTGTCTGTAGTGCCTTTTATATATGGGAGGAGGGCTTTGCCGTTCTCTTGTTCTCTGTCTTGGATTTTGGTTGGGGTTTCTTTTTGGATTAGGTGGGTGATCTTCTTTCTTTGAAATCCATTGGCTGTTAGTACGTTGGTGAGAGTGTTTAGTTCGGTTTTTAGGTGTTGTTCATCAGCTAAGCATTTTGTTCTGGAGATGAGTGTCTCAGCTACGGAATTGATCTGTGCTGGGTGGTGGTGGTGTGAGAGTGCGTGTAGATAGCGGTTTGTATGTGTTTTCTTTTGGTAGATGGTGTGTCCTAGGGAGCCATTGGGTTTTTGTATACCAAGACATCTAGGAAGGGAAGTTGATTGTTAGCTTCTGTTTCCATGGTGGTGTATTTTGGGGTGTAGGCTGTTGAGGTGTGTGAGGAAGCTGTTCAGTTTTTCTTTCCGTGTGGCCAGATTATGAAGGTGTCATCTACGTATCTGAGCCAGAGTTTGGAGTTTGTGATCATATTTTTCTAGAGCTTGTGTTTCAAAGTGTTCCATGTAGAGGTTTGCGATGACAGGTGAGAGGGTGATCCCATGGGTGCTCCTTCTATTTGTTTGTATTTTTGTCCGTTGTAGGTGAAGTATGTATTGGATAGACAGTGATTGGTCAGATCTAGGATGTGCTGGGGGGGTGTATTTGTTTTGGATGGCAGTCAAGGCTTCTTTTATTGGCACTTGGGTGAAGAGGATATGACATCGAAGCTCACTAGTAGGTCGCTGGGTTGTAAGTTTTGTTTCTTTATGATCTCGATGAACTGGAATGAGTTTCTTACATGTGAGTTGATGGATTCTGCATAGGGCTGTAGTTGTTTGGCGAGAAATTTGGCTAGGTTTTGTAGAGGTGAGCCTATGGAGCTGACTATTGGTCTAAGTGGAGTTCCTTCTTTGTGTATCTTGGGGAGACCTGGTCAGATGGTGGGTTTCCTCCCCGTAGAGGTGCAATATTTGTTTTACAAATATTAAACAAATATTAAATATTAAACAAATATTGCACCTCTACGGGAGAAACCCACCATCTGACCAGGACTTATGAAAAACTTGAAGTCCAAGAGCTTCCATTTTATGTGACCTCGCATTCCTATGCAACTGCCGAGATCAAAATTTAATTCCCACAAGCTTCCAATTGAAATTCACACCAACACAGCAGCCACCAAACGCATCCTAAAAAGAACAGAATTGGCCCTAATTAGAAATGAACTTCACACAAAAGATTTCTCCTAGACCAAATCAACAAAGATCTTCTCACACTTCACCTCAGACTCAGCAACAAGATTCACCCCTTACTTTGGGACAAATCCAAACAACTCGCTGTCTGGAGAGCGAGAAACACAGACCACCCTCAAGACAGACACACACCAACAAACTCAGAAAACTACAACAATGCCAGAAACCAACTCCTCTCCCCTCACAGCCACACATGAAACAAACAGTGCACAACATCTCAGACAAGATCCTCACGAAGCGAAACCAAGGTCCTTTCAAAAGGATTCAACTTTGCTGTTGCTCCCAAACACATCCCCACAGAAACCATCATATGCGGAGTTGAAACCAGCCTGACCAAAACCAACCCTGATGATGCTAATAGAATCAGACTCGAAATCACCAACATCCTCTGCACTAGCAAACCACCCAAAAGCAACTTATCCAAAGAAGAACAAACTGCACTACGTAACCTGAAAGAAGACACCAGCATAATAATCCTACCAGCAGACAAGAACAGCGACAGTGGTTATGAACACATCTGACTACCAAACCAAGTTAACCAACCTACTCCTAGACCCCACATACAAACCCCTAAAGACAGACCCCACCACCTACCTAGAAAAAAACCACCAGATCAAAATAAAAGCCTCCCCCATCAGTGAAGAAATCCAGCAAAGAATCATACCCAGAGAGAAATCTTCCAGATGCCTAAGCTTTATGGTCTTCAATACAGAAGCCTGATGATGGCAGATGAGATTCTGCTGAAACGTTGCTACAACTTTAAAAGAACTACAATGGCGTGGGAAAATACCGAACCAAGCCGAACACCATACATGTAAGTACCCGAAAACTTAAGAAAACATATATATATATATTGGTTGATGGAGTTGATGTTGGTATAATGGGCTGTGTAATGGCCTTTTGTTGTAGAGATATCCTGGATCTTGTGCTGTCATCTCCTGGGTCGTTAGCCTCTTGTGTTTTAACTAACGACCCAGGAGATGACAGCACAAGATCAGATATCTACAACAAAACCATTACCAGCCCATATACAACATCAACTCCATCAACAATCAAAACTGCAGCACAGCCAACCAGCCCAGCACACCATCCCCACCACTTGTATATATAGAGATGGCAGCTCCGGTCACACACTGCTTGCACTGGCACTAAGCCGAAAGCACCAGCCTGAAGATGGCGAGTGGGACCTCGCGAAAGCGTTGCCTAGATACTTTGAATCTTAGCGGGAGAGAACCGAATAACCAAAGATATATATATATATATATATATATATATATATATATATATATATATATATATATATATATATATGTATGCTCATAGGAGCAATAATAAAAACAATTACAGCAATAATATTATAATTATTACAATTATAATAATCATTAATAAAAATAAATTATTTGACAGTATAATATTTTAAATTTCAATAAAATATTATTACTGAGATACCACTCATTTTATATATATATATATAGGAACTAGTAAAAAAAAGGGGGGGACAATAAGAACATTATCAGGGCAACTGTTCTTGACTCAGATCTGGTCCCTGGGCGTGCCAACCGCCTTATCTATATTTTATATCCAAATTACTGTAATTCTAAATTTAATCAAAATGGCAGATGGTAGCACCTCTCAGGCCTCTTCCTTGAAGGCAAAAGCCAAATCTCAACACAAAAACAAGCAGACCAAAGGGAATTCTAAAGCCTCAGAAAGAGACGCTTTAAGGCGCCATAAAGCCTTACAAAAGCAAATCGACAAGCGCACTCAGGAAGCACACACTGTATCACAGGGCTTCTCCTCTTCCAGCCTGTCCGTTTCTATATATAATAATATATAATGTGAGCATGAATTTGATTTATGTCTGTATAAAAAGATGTAACCCGGGACTAAGCCGCTTTCCCAAAAGAAGTTTTATGTTTTTATGTTTTGTGTTTTGTTTGTGTATGTTTGTTTATTGAAAATTAATAAAAATTTTATTTTAAAAAAAAAAGCAGAACAAAATTCTCCCTTCCCTTTTTCGGACCCTAGAAACTCCCAGTCCTTTCGGAGGGGATCCTTTTGACCCTTTTATCAGGGATCCTTCTCTTCCAGATACCAGAGACCCCCAGCATTCAGACCAGGACAGAAGCCAGATAGGTCCGACTCAGTGGACAGGAGTAGAAGGGGTGGTCAATCCAAAAGACCCTTTCGGGGAGCAGGAAACGGGCCCTTTCGGCGACCAAGATAACTCCCGGGACCCAATCCCCATTGGCGGACGCCTTAAATTATTCGCTGACCAATGGGACTCCTCTACCTCTGATTCTTGGGTCAGAGATACAGTTAGATTCGGCCTCGCGCTGGAGTTTCAATCCACTCCCCCAGATTTCTTCATGTCATGTCCTCCTTCCAGGGACCAGTACGCCTCCAGTGTTATCTTGACGATATCTTGATTTTATCTCCTTCCGCCCATCAAGCAGTCAAGGACACTCAGAACACATTACAATCCCTACAAGAGCATGGCTTCTTAATAAATTGGAAGAAGAGTCAATTAACACCATCAACTCGGATAATCCATTTAGGGGCGGTCATAGATACGGTGGAAGGCAAGGTTTATCTGTCACCAGATAGACTAAATAGCATTCAAAAATTAGTTAAGGAGATCAGGTTTCTTAAGAGGGTGTCCCTAATTGACTTATCAAAATTGTTAGGCAAAATGATCTCATGTATTTCTATTATCCCTTGGGCCTGCCTCCACACTAGATCCCTCCAGTGGTTCCTGCTACTGTACCAGTGCTCCAGCCGAAGCAACTCCAAACACAAAGTCAGGGTTCCACCAAAGGTTCTCATATCTCTCCTCTGGTGGTCCAAACCAGTTATCAACAGAGGCTGTCTCTTCAAGGAGCCATAAAGGCTCACCATCACCACAGATGCCAGTCTGGATGGGGAGCTCACGTCCAGTTGCTCACAAGCCAAGGCCGATGGTCCGACATAGAACAGTTGTGCAGCATAAACTGGCTGGAACTTCAAGCAGTACACCTGGCTCTCCGCAACTTCCTTCCCCAGGTACGCGGTCAGCACATACTGATACTGACAGACAATGTAACAGCCAAAGCTCACATAAACAAATAAGGGGGCACACAATCGAAACAGCTCATGCGGGAAGCGGAGCGCCTGTGCCGCTGGGTGGAGAACAACCTACTTTCCATCTGAGCAGAACACATCTCGGGTCTGTCAAATACACAGGCAGACTGGCTAAGCAGGGCCACCATAGATCTGTCGGAGTGGCGCCTCCATCCCTCCCTGTTTCAAGAAGCGGCACGGACATTTGGTCAGCCGGTGGTGGACCTGTTTGCTTCCCCTCTCAACACTCAGCTCCCGAGATTTTTTTCCAGGTACCCATTGCAAGGGGCGGAGAACTTCAACTCGCTCCGCTGTCATTGGCCCCCGGGGCTCCTGTATGCATTCCCTCCACTTCCACTGGTTCCCAAGGTCATGTAGAAATTACTAGACGAGAGGGCGGAACTACTTCTAGTAGCGCCTTACTGGCCCAGATGGCCATGGTTTGCAGACCTCCGCAGTCTCTCGGTATCACCCCCTTGGAGAATCTCGTCAGACAGAATTTCATTAATTCAGGGGCCCCTTCAACATCCGGACCCTCAATGGTTACAATTGACCGTCTGGAGGTTAAGCGGAGTGGTTTGAAGAGTGAAAAGCTTTCAAACAGTTATCGCCACTATCCTAGCTGCCAGACGCCCCTCAACAATTCGCATCTACAACACCACATGGTCCATTTTCTGTAAATGGTGTACCAAGTTTCAAATCGATCCTACCTCTCCTTCTGTGGCTCAGATTTTAGAGTTTTTACAAAAGGGACTTGATAAGGGGTTGTCACCTAATACGTTGAAAAGGCAAGTGGCGGCTTTGGCATCAGTTATCACTTGTGAAGGCCTAAGTTCTTTTTTCCCATCATCCACGCATACGGTCCTTCCTTCGTGGAGCCACCAATTTACATCCTCCAGCGGTGCACCATTATCCCACCTGGGACCTTAACAAGGTCCTTGTCGCACTCACTAAGGGCCCCTTCGAACATTTGAAAATGTCAAGCCTCCAATTTCTGACGTACAAAGTAGTTTTCCTTGTAGCGATCACCTCTGCTCATCGTATCTCGGAGATCGCAGCCTTGTCTATCAGACAAGATCTCTGTGTGTTCCATGCTGATCGGGTGGTCCTTCGTCCTGATCCCACATTTATACCCAAAATCAATTCGGCTTTTCATAGGGCGCAAGAACTTATACTTCCAAATGTTTGCCCCAGACCATCACAAGGGATGGAAAGACAATGGCATAGGCTTGATGTGAGGCATGCACTGCGAATTTATATCAATCGTACAGCGGCTTTCAGAAAATGGGAGGCTTTATTTGTGTCTTTTCAGCCCAACACTCAGGGTTACAAGGTCTCACCGTCTACGATAGGCCGTTGGTTACGGGCTGCAATAGCAAAAACATATCAGGCTCAATCCCTGCAGGTGCCTAGGGGCATAACAGCTCATTCAACAAGGAGCGCCGCAACATCGGCAGTATGGGCCACACAGGCACCGATAACTGAAATTTGTCGAGCAGCGACTTGGGCTTCCCCATCGCCATTCATTAGACATTATAAAATTGATGTGTTTGCCTCCGCTGAGGCTTTCTTTGGCAGAAGAGTTCTGCAATGGGTACACAGGGACCAGGAGGAGATTCCAGACCAGACGGGGTCCCTCCTGTAGGACAGGCCAAGCTTTGGTATGTCCCACTACTGGATGCTCTGAACAGCTCATAGGAGAAAGGGCGTTGGTACTTACCTGACATGCCCGTTCTCTTTGAGCTGTGAAGAGCATCCAGCCCCACCCTTTTTCATCTGGTGGGGTCCTGTTTCGGCCAATGAATTCTTAGGGCATGAGGATGAGGGCGTTTATTTCTCTCATCTTCGCCAAAACTGGGGAACGCTGAGGAGGAGTCACGTGGAGGAGGAGAAGCGTTCCACAAATCAAGCTCAGCCTATGAATGCGGAGACTGAAGCACCTCCCCACTACTGGATGCTCTTCACAGCTCAAAGAGAACGGGCGTGTCAGGTAAGTACCAACGCCCTTTCTCCCCTAATGAGTAGATATACCAATTGACCTAAAAGTGGTTCCTGCCTGAACCAAGAGGCCATGCAAGTCAAAGCACCCAATAAATAGACATCACAAACATGCCTCTGCAGTTCCATGCAGTACTGTGAAATAAGTGGTCCAAGAGTCTTCCTCTGTGCATAGAGAGTTGACCCAGGGCCTTGCTCTGTATTTACAAGTACTCTACATACAAGGAAGATTGGGACTCCCACAGCTATTTTATTTACTATATTTTGATGTATCTCAATAAGCGTACACAACAACAGAGTGGCTACAACTGTACAGGCACTACCCCGATACTCATTTTATATGACAATTATTGCCAATATTTGCTAAAGAGACTTTTGAATTTCACCCAGTTAAAATCCCCTATCATAGCCCTTACAGCAATGCCTGGTATAGTCTTACAAACAAAAGCACAGCATATATGTTTTCTGGAATTACAATTAGGCATGCTGTTGGAACAGTAAGATTTAAAATAATGGGAGTCGTTCCCAGCTCCAGGATGGGAGAAGAATATGGACAAGTGAGCTCAGAAACTTGCTTCTGGTATCTAATAACTGTTGAGTAAATGCATTGTAGACACAGTTGATATATAGCTCATTTAGAATTGTTCTCCTTTCTTGATTGGCAGAAATTTTAATTTAATTTTTTTAGACAAATGTTCCATAATGACTAAAAAAGGGATGCTGCAATACATAGAACATTTCAATGGCAAGACCTTGTGGTGATGAAGATGGATATTGGAATGTCCTGACATTGTGTCTGAAGAATGAATGAAGTTACATGGCGCTTAGATGTTCCCCTCCCTCAATACTGTGGTGTGAAGCATTTCTTCTTTGCCATGGTGATTCAGAATTGAGTCAAGAGGTGGAGAATGTTTGCTTTAATTCATCAATAAATATCAGCTCTGCCTCTTTCACTGTCTTAGACTAATGCGTATAGATTTTGCCACACCCTCATTGCTTTCATTTGAGTCTGCTTCCTTCATTCACAGTCATTGTTGAACACTGTGACTGTTTTTGAAACACACGGAAGTATTTTTTTTTTAAAGATTTTGTTCATCCCATCATAATAATAGCTCAAGGCAGTGAACATTTTTAATACTCTCTCCTCCTCCTATTTTCACCACAACAACAACCCTGCGAGGTGAGTTGGGCTAAGAAAGAGAGTAATTGTCCCACCAAGCCAGCTTTTATGCCTAAGGTGGGACTAGAACTCACAGCCTCCTGGTTTCTAGACTGGTGCCTTAATCATATACCAAACTGGCTATATAGAGAGATGTCTAATAGAATGCCAATGGTAGTAAGAAACCCAGAGATTTTCAGCTTCCTTCTCAGCAAAAATATTTATTAAATCCAAGTGTAGACAGATAACAATTAAAGGAAAATTGTAGCGATCTGCTCAATACTAGCTTGAGAAGAACTGTGACATAAGAGAATGAACGTTATCTCATTTTTTTAATATTTATTTTTGTGGAAAAAGTAGCACCTAAAGCTTAATTAGTTGCTGAGGCATGCATGTGTAAGAAATTCCCCCCTCCTGCTGCATAATGTGAACATGGGCCTGTGCCACTGGGTCAGGCAGGGATGGCAGGTTGCAGACCCTGACAGTTAAAGAAATCTGACTGGTGGTGTCTAGGAAGACAGCCTTCTCTGCTATTGCAATAATCTGTCCCTGGAGGTGAGGTAAGCCACTAATCTTCTGGCTTTCTGAAAAAGAGTTGAAACATAGTTTAGGGGTCTTGAATGGGGAGCCCAAAGGAGCATGGAGTTGTGGGACTGGTTGGTGCCGGAAAAATCTTCCCTTCAGATTTTTAAATAACTTTTCACTAATTTTTCACAGTTTTACTATTTGTAAGGGCCTGCCTCAGTTAATCACCTCAGGAAAGCATGACTCTTGAAGCAGGTAGTTATCAAAATTTACTGAGAGATAGTGATTGTAGAGAAGTCAGGCAGAATCTAAAATTTCCATGCAAAGTGTTAATTCTTCCCATTTCAAAACCTCGCCCCCCTGTACCAGTCCACTGTTATGCCTCTATATTATTTTGAGAACTCCGAATAGTTAGCTTGATAGCAGGTCATACCCAGGAAGCAATGACCTTGGTGTCAGGCTGGAACCGGGTGGGAGGACCCCAATAGTCTTCTCCCCCTTCCTCCATTGGAATGGCAATGCCCTACAGGGTACTTGACACTATTCTTGATTCCTTTTAAATTTTTAATTCCAACATTTTCATTTTATATATTTTGATTTTTTTATTGTACACTGCCCAATCCCACTTTGAAGAAGATGAGTGGTTCAGAAATGCAAAAATAAATAAATAATAAGGCTTAATAAAAAATGACTTAAAATCATAGTGTTTCCATTGTAACTCAGTTCAAAAGATGGTATCAATAGGCCTTTATCAGTCAGTATCACCTACTTGTTCCAACATCTAACGACATGTCTCTTAATTCCAGTTGATAGAGAACATGGATTGGAAAAAGTGTTTGTTGTAATGTCTTGCCTCCGTTACTTCTTACTTTGTCCATCACTAAAATAGCTATGATGTCTCATTTCTGGAATTCACTCACCAAACGAACTCATGTAGCATATTTTATGTTACCCATTAGGAATCAGCAAAAACATTTTTTTAAATTTCTCTAGGCTTTTTATTAACTATTTGGATATCTTAATTACTATAAATGCCAAGTGGTTCTTGTACTAGTCATCTGGCTGATCAGTTTTATTATTTCGTTACTTTTAATGATATTAATGGAAACCATCTTGGAATAATTTTGTTGAAAACATCTATAAAAATATAATTATTCCTTCTGCAGCAAAGACATTTTTCTAATGGGGCAGCTGCAGCAATAGGAAGCAAAAGAAATAGGCAAAAATTACCTGGAAGAGTGCAATTATCTCCCTCACGGTAGATTATTTCTCTCTTGCACTTTTTGGGGTGGGTTGTATATCTCTACTATGTTGAGTCCTCTGGTGTCCTATTTTTTGTGCCTGGCATTTGCATGGTGGTGACGTTTCTTTAATAAATTAAGAAATAATAAGCACTTTCAAACAGAAAATAAGATTGGTTAGAAATAAGAGTCCTCTAAATGGAGCAAGTTCTGCTTTTTTGAGTCGTTAGGAATTATAAAAAAGAAATAGATAAGACAATTGCAGTAGACAGGGAATAGGGAATACAGATAGTAATTGAACTTGGCTTTAGCTTTCTTCTCACTTAGGAATCATGTTTTCTGTTTTATTTCAACCTTTACATTATACAGGGTAGGCAGAAGGAAAAATGGAATATCTCTTGCTTCATATTAAGAACATCCAGGATGAAGAAAGATGTAAATAAGAACATCTTAACATTTCTTAGTGCTGATTTCATGGATTAAGCATCTGACTTTTATTATCCTGATGACCATCCATTTTCAACCTGTTTATATAACATACTATTTTAAACCAATGTTTATAGTACAATGTTCAAAAAGGGGCTTTTTATTCATTTTTCTTTGGGTGCCAGAATGTAGTTCTAAATTACCTGAGAGTGTGTTTTTTATGCAGCCAACTTAAGACCCCTGATACATTGCTTTTAATACTTAACTATATTGGAAGGAAGAGGTTTCTGTCAGCCTTTGGGACTCTCTAGGAAGCGGGAAATAACTTTTATATTTATATACATTGGAGTTTTGGGGAACATTTCCACACGGCAAAGCAATATTTAAATCCAGAAGGCAAATTGGGATCTAGGTTAGAAGAATCAGGATATATTTGTAAGGAAAGTCAAGCAACTGAGTGGTAATATTGCCATTATGGAATCAAGCTGGTTGGAGGTGGATTTTCAGATTTTTGAGGGAGGAATGAATTTAATTTGTATTTACCCATTTCTTTTCCAGTCTCTGTTTGCTGCTGTTTCTTCATATTGTTTCTATTCCTGTCTGAGCTTACTGGATTCATAGCCACTGAAATGTAAGTACAAACCGTTTTTCTTGTCACTTTTCATTTTCAAAATGTATATTAACTTTTCTTATCTGATGGTAAGGTTTTGTGTGGAAAGACGCTGCCTACACATAATACAGGTAGTCGTCAACTTCCAACAGTTTGTTTAGTGACCATTCAGAATTACAACGGCACTGAAAAAAGTGACTTATGACCATTTTTCACACTTATGACCGTTGCAGCATCCCCATGGTCACATGATTTACATTCGGATGCTTGACAGTTGGTTCATATTTACGACGGGTCGCAGTGTCCCTGGATCATGTGATCTCCTTTAGTGACCTTCTGGCAAGCAAAGTCAATGGGAAAGTCAAATTCACTGAAAAACGGTGTTACTAATTTACTAATTTAACAACTGGTGGGATTCACTTAACAAATGTGGCGAGAAAGATTGTAAACCTCACTTAACAAATTTCTCATTTAGCAACATAAATTTTGGGCTTTATTGTGGTCGTAAGTTGAGGACTACCTGTATATGTGTGTTTCTGAAAGCCTGCATCTAAATACTGAGTCTTATCTGCCTTTATCCTGATACCAAAACATTTCCCCCTCTCCACTTACTCCCTTTCCAGCCTCCTGATCAGCTTTCCTGACTACCTTCTTTCAATCAACAAACAGATAATTCCCATTTTAGCCTTGCGGTTTTGGATTAACCCAATTAACTATAAGGGCAAACCAGAATTCCTCCGAAAGGCACTCTCACCACAGTGCAGAAAGCTTGATGCACTGGAGCTTCTCTTGCTGTTCTTGAGGTACAGCAGAACAAGATAACAGCTGCTTTGCAGACATTGGCCTGAACAAGCTAAACAACATCCCAGAGTTTAATCAGTTTCGTAGGGAGTGGAAGAACTTAGAATGACAAAGTGGGAATCAAAGAGTCTCAAAGTGGACAAGTTCATATACTTGACATAGTGCAGCTGTTCCCCAGATTCCTGTTTGGGGAAAAATCAGAGAAAAAAATATTATTGTGACTGGCCAGATAAAGCCCACCTTGAGAGGGTGGCTAATGCTTTGATTCAGTCGTGCCCATGTGACTTTTCCTCATATGATTATATAAGTTTGATAAATATATTTTAAATCCTGGAGGCATGGTTCGTATTCTCTTTTACATATGCACATTTGCATGTGTGTGTGCACATATACACGCACACAGATTCCCATATTCTATAGTAATTGATCTTTACAATATTTACAAATACAGCTTTGATGTAACTATGTTCAGGACTTGAGGATTCTGTTGTTAGCTAATTTCTAGAGATAGTAGTTAAATTGTGCTGGTGGAGTCTGGCAGAATCTGGGAACAAGCAGAACTACACTGTACTTTTTATAGTGACATATTGCAAATCCACAAGTATTTTTCCTGTGTCTGGTTGGTGTCAAAGGTGGTATTCAGCAGGTTCTGACCAGTTCTGGACAACCGGTAGCGGAAATTTTGAGTAGTTTGGAGAACCGGCAGATACCACCTCTGACTGGAGATTTTACAGTATCCTTCCCCTGCCACATCCACCAAGCCACGCCCATAGAACCGGTAGTAAAAAAAATTGAATCCCACCACTGGCTAACTTGTGTTGCACTTGAATTAAGATCACCAAGAAACATTTAGGCTATAGACTTGAATAGAAAGTTAAAAAATATTTCAGAAGAAGGCAATGGGAAATCACTTCCGTATTGTTGCCATAAAGCAATGTGGATATGTTGACATAAAACTTGAGGTTTACTTTACATGAAATGTAATGATAGGGTTTTATTCCAAATGCTTCAATAACCCAGTGACAGCCTTTTTCTTTCTGCATTGATGATCAGTGATAAATTTGGGTGTATGTTGGAGTTTGAAAATGAGGAGTCAAATCAGCCTCTTTGGAGGTTCCACAAAGCAAAATGAGATCTCTACTAAATGATTCAAACCACCTATAAAGAGTTAAAGCTACAAGGTAATTAATGACAGTGCCCAGCTCTGAGTTATGCATAAGAAAAGAAAGGACCTCTTTTAATTGACGGTAATGAAAGTAACCGAAACATATGTGAATTCCTCACATGCTTAACTGATAATTTGAGCATTATGTTATATAATTGGAAAAAGTATATTTTATTTAATGATAGTATATATTTTAATTTGTAATGTTCCAAAGCTTAACATATAATTTTCGTACAAGGTACATTTTATACTTAAAACAATTCCTATTTTACACATACACAGAGAGAAGGAAGAGAGAGAGAAAGAGACAGACAGACAGATATTGTAGCTTCACTACCAATGGCTGCACCAGTTTTGACAAAGTGAAGAGCATATGAGAGTACAACGTGGAATTTATCAACAAGAGGGAGAGAAGGATTATCCATTTCCACTGTACATATGTGTGGGAATTGCTATCGCTCAAAGCGCTCAGGTCAGCTCTAATTGGCTCACGGCCATTACCCCTGATGCTTCTGCTTCTGCTCTCATCAAACCTTTTATCCTTCCCTTGCTCTCAATCTGTGGGGTAGGGATCTTTTAGAACAGCTTGGAGCTACCTTTCACATTCCATGAATATCACTATGCCTACCTCCAACCCTTGGTTCTTCCATTACAAACTATACCATTGCTGGGGTCTTATCACCTCCGCTCTTAGCCCTGCCCAGTTACTTTCTTTTCCCACATAACTTTCGCTTTCTCCAGCCAGTATTTTTCCACACAGTCAGCACTTTACCACATAGCAACACCAACTGTCCATCCAGCATTTCTACAAGGTTGACCATTGCAACATTTAGCGTCCATTTATTGTAACAGTTGTATATTGCAACACATATGCATGTTTTTATGTACTGGTAATTATTGGTATAAATTCCTTGAAAAAGGCCACATACAAGTATAAAAATAGTTCGAATGCAAAAGTGAAGAAGTGCATACCACAATCTCTCAATTTTTTTCTATCGGTGGAATTTTAGAAACAATTTTTATAAGATACAGGTAGTCCTCAACTTACATCACAGCAGTTGCCAGGCTCACCAATTATGATCATGTGACAGTACGGTTGATGTGACAATCGTAACTTTGAAGAGGGTCATAAATCACCTTTTTCAGTGCTGTTTTAACTTGGAACCATTCAGTGCTGTCTTAAACAATCATTGTATGTTGAACAAATTGAGGGCTACCTGTATAAAATAGCCATTATTGGGTAATAAGCAATCATTCAGCAATAAGATATGACTTGTTCCTACCCTTAGAAAGTAAGACTATGTTGAAACAGCTTTCTCAGTTACTTGATTTTGACTATAATGAGTATAGTATGTCACCTGTTTGATCAAGTTCAGAATTCTTGAAGTAGTGGATTCACTAATCAGAGGATTCAAACTTCCTTATTGGCATGTTATCTTAGATTTCTACTTCCCCACTTTCTCTCGATACTTCATCTTAGTATAAATATCCATCCATCTAGCCAGTCTCTGCAATTGGAAAAAGTGCTATCAGGCTCCAGATTTTTTTTTGTCACTATAGACGAACAAATATAGCAACATAGGGAAATTAGCTCCGTTATTTTTAAGACTGAGTGAGACATTCAGGGAATAAAATGACCCCTTCTGGATTCAAGTGATAAGGTTAAATATAAAATAGCATTTGTTTTTCCCTTGAGAGAAAATAAAAGAAGAGGATGTTGTATTTCAGTATTTCAAAGGTATAAATAGTCTTGTTGGCAAAGACAACTATTTTGCTGTATTATTAATTTGGTATTGCTAAATTTGGATAATTAAGAAAGCCTGTGATGGCAAAATGTCAAGCTACAGCTTGGAACTATTTGATTTTGGAAAAATAAGGATCAGACAAAAATATTGCTAGATCAAGAAAAATTGGCATAGGATATGCATAGTTTATGACAAAAATGAATTTTCCAGTTAGCAAAGTATAAAAAATGTACATTTTTTCATTCCAACTACTTGCAGTGATCTTGTGGAAAAAATAGTGTTCATATTCAGATTTCCCTCCCTACTTTATGTGTAAAGCCCTAATAGTTGTAAGCACATTTCCTGATTACCCAATAAGGGGTGTGCTATATTGTTGTTTACAGAAGATAATAGTAAATCACTGACATATTTACATTATAGTAAGACAGACAATTTTCACCAATCTGGTACGATGCAGTAAGGTTTAAAACTTCCACCTTTTAGAAGTTTTAATTTTGTTTTTCTTACTTCACTGTGTTGATCACACTGTGGTTTTAGAATTGCTCTCCAAATTGTTGCTATAAACTAAATTGCTTTGGATATATGGCAAAATTTTGAATTGGCTTGTCACTTTATGTTCCTCTTAAGCTTTGAATTCAGCTGCACACCTTAAATGAATAAAATAAATAAATAAAATAAAGGCTGTTTCTCAGGATGTTCCTATTGAAATAAAGTATTTGAAACTGATAAAATAAAATCATTGAGGTAATTTCTCCAGTCAGTAGCAAATGAACTTCCTCCTTCAAGTTCTCTTTCCACAAAGCAAAAATCAGCTTTAATTAGTGACACTTAAGATGAACAAATCAAGCCTGGGTTATGAATTACTCACTGGCATCCGGCCTAGATCATGATTAACTCATGGTGTTAATCATGACACATAATTCTTTGGGTATTAAGCATGGGTGACTTTCCCTTGAAAAGAGCATTTGAATGAATAGATTGTGAGAGGATCCTGCTTCTGTTGGGATTTGTCACTGAGAGGATCCTGCTTCTGTTGGGATTTGATTATGGCTGAAATAAATAGAGGCAACTTTGCCTGTGTTTTCTGATTTTCAAAGACATCTTCTTCTTTCAGATTTATTTGCATTTGTTTTGATATTTTGGGAATTACAGTTCTTACAAGATTTTTTAAAGATTTTTCTTAAATAATTCTTATATTTGTGTCTTGACTGACCTTATCTTCAGACTTTTCAGTGCTCCTCTTTCCAGAGAACTGTAGTATTCCTCTGGGCGAGGAATATATATTTTGATATTCTAAAATATATTTAGTACAATGTACTACATCATGTGGCATTTCAAAAAGATAATATTTTAATCCTGCTCTCAATGTGAATCCTGCTGGATCCCTGATGCTGGCTATTTGCATTGATAGGAAAAATATATCTTGCTTCATACTTCATACAGAGGAGGGGAAACAAGCCTCCCTATCTCTAAACAATGATCTTAGTTGACTAGCTATTCCACAATCTTTTTCCCCCAAATGAAATATAAAATAACACTGCTTTGTAGTTAAGGGTGGAGCTATGTAATTATTATCATACGTAGTCTGCCTCTAAGTTTGGTAAGGATAGAGGAAGCATTTCCTGATGTAAAACTTCCTGTAAATGTATTGTCCGAGGCCTGATGAAAACACAGCAGTTCTTTATCTCTTAATCAGTAATTTCTTCCTTAACAATAACACCTGAGGAAGCATCACATTTCTGGTGCAGGTTTCCCTAAGTAAATGGCAGCATAAATAGACACTTTATAAGCCATTAAATTATCAGCAGATTCCTGTTTGGTTAACTTTGCATCTGTCTGAAATGTTGGTGTCAGGAATTTGGGACAAGTATTTTTTCCAAAACGAATGTGTTTTTTCCTTACATTTTCTGTCTGGTTGAATCAATCCGCTGATTGGTGAACGTACTTTTGGGTACAGTAATTTGCTCATCCCTGGTATGTAGTGCTTTGGGGTATTCTGATGATGAACCAATAAGTTGATGGCTGGGGAGCATAACAAGTCACCCCTGTTCATGGCAGTTGCTCAAGGGCGCTGTGTGTCCAGTCTGACAATGTCTCAGATTCTCTCTCTGACGCAGGAAGACACTTTAGCCGGGAGTTGTACTTTATTGCTATTATTATTTTTCTAATGGCCTCTGAAAGCTAAAAGAAGAATGGTAGTGATATTAAATGTATCACTTAGATCAGTGGCACCAGACCTTTTGGGCACCAGGTACCGGTTCCATGGAGAGAGATTTTTTGCCGGCCCATAGGGGGCATGGGTTCGTGTGCTGCCTGCATCCTGTCGATGGGGTTTGCTTGTTTGCACGATCCGGTTTCTGGCTTGCCAGTCCCCGGATCAGGGGTTAGAGATCCCCGACTTAGACACTTAACATGTCATTTGTAAGGTTATTTTCTTTTTAAAAGGGAAAATGTATTCGGTCAGTGTCCAGGAATGCAATCTTGGATGTTGGAGGAAGCAGCCAATAAATGACCTGGGGCTGGACTTGCCCACCACTGCACTTATGCGTTGCTGCATACCTACACGTGAAGGGGTTGATAAGTGTAAGTTGCAGGTGGTTGTGGACGGGCCGATACACATACCTCCTGAATACCAACTGTGCATTGTGGGGAGGTGCGTGCCCTGAATGCTGATTGGTTGATCTAACTTCCTCTACTGTGTTTTTCATGTTTGAGTGCCCCCTAGCCAGAATGTTAACATTTGCAGAAATATAAAGGGAACAACTATGCAACCATCTCCAAATGACAGGCGCAAAAATTCCCTGACATGTGGTGCCGAAGAAGTCTGCTCAATCCTTGAAGCTTCCTCCTTTATCATTGTCCAGCATATCTTTTAAGGCTGGAATGAATGTAGAGCATTTGAAATCTATTCTTGGACAGTTAAGGTGTTACTGGATTAGCTTATTGCATATTCCTTCAGGAAACCACATTATTTTATTGATATTCAGACTGAGAGATTAAATGAAATCTTAAGTGTAATGTATTCAAATTTCTATAATTTCTTTCTTGGGGGTACTTTTGGGATAAAATGAAATAACGACATCCTTTCAATTCCCCCCTCCCCTCTTTTTTATCCCTTCTCCTTGAGATGAAATGTCACAACTCTGCTTCTCCTTTTGCTGGAGAAATAAGAAAATGTAATCTGATTAAAATTTCAAAAAGCTCACATCATTATCCTTCAGAGCTCTGGTTTTTTATTTATGTATAAAAAGGGCGCATTAAGGCAAGCAAGAGAGATCTGACTCCAAGAACAAATAAAGGAAATGAGGTCAGTGTTCCATATTTGGATTTCTTTAAGGTTGACAGTCACAAACAGGTACCCTATTCCACTAAGTGAATGACTCAAGTGGTTGGAAAATTAAGCCACAAGTTAAATGCCTTTGGTATTTCCTGGGTAGGATTAGTGGTAGGTTGATGTACCTCAGACAACATTCATTGTAATTTTTAACGGCCTTCTCTACCTCATCTTGCTGATACATCATAAATCAAATAATTTCTTTTATAGGTAACCCAGATTTGTAACTGGTGGCTAGTATTATTTTAATGATCTAGCTGGTGATGTAATCATCATCCACCTTTTGACCTAATTAATAATACTCTGTAGAAATGATGTTGAACTTTTCCATATATTCTCCAATTGAGGAGGAATGAAGTGATCAGTCCAATTGATGCCACAAATAATATAGCCAGGATGTGGATACATTTACAGAGTTGCGACATATTGCCAAAATAGTGCATTTTTTTATTATCAAGAAAAATCTTACAGCTCTGCAAGTTACATAATAGCAAGTTATACTGTGTTTGCTCTATTGATTTTAAAACTTGAAGAAGTTGAGATGAATGATGGCAGAATGTATTTAAGTATTTTAAGCAAATCATTTGGTACAATAATGCTTAAAGAGCTCAGATCAATAAAGTTGATTAAAATTCAGTTCAATGAAGATTGAAGAGTTAAGATACATATGGTTTCAAAAAGTAGTATTTGGTGAATATATATTGTTAAAAATTATGTAACTGTCAGAATTGTAGAAAACAAAGCACAAGAAGAAAACACCTGGAAGAACAATTCATTTTGGGGCAAATTCTCCTACTTTGTTCAGCTAGAATTTTGTTTGTTCAGAACAGTTCACATTATATTTCATTTGAACTTTGTTCTTTGCTACATTCATAACTTCCCTTTGCACCTTCTACATGTATATACCAGTTTATAGAATGTGGGATTTTCTTGCTTTTTATCGTAATAAATATTGGTGTGAATCTGGATGGATAACAATTTTGCTGTGCACAAAAGAAAGCTAATGTGTAAAAAAGGTGTACCATGTACTTTTTTACTGGTCTAAGATTCAAAATGGGTTTTTGTCCCATTTTCCTTTGAAATCATAAATAGAATGGATAACATGTTGGATAAAGTGTCTTATAGAGAATAGTGCTCTGTTATATCAATATCTAATAGATGTCATTTCTTTTGTTTCTGAATATGAGGATGGTGGGAACCTATCTTCTTTTGAATTCCAGAACATTTACCCAGCAAATTCCTACTCATCTCATATTATTTGCACGCTCCTAGAGCAGGAGTGTCAATCTCAAGGCGCTTAAATCTGGCCCACGGGGCCGGCCTAGAAATAGAAAAGGACCGGCCCACGGTGCCTCTGCTAGTGGCCTCCCTACGTCCCAATTTTGGTCTGGACAGCCTCCTGCAGCACCCTGCTGGCCAAAACAGGGTGGGTGGCCCCCTCGTGCCCCGTTTTGGCCAGCAAAGTACTGCAGGAGGCTGTCCAGCTGAAAACGAGGCGTGGGGAGACCATGCACGCCCCCCCACACCCTGTTTAGGCCAGCAGGAGGCCATCCATCCAGTCTCTCCCCACCCCACCCCCGGCCAGCTCACGGAGAAGAATTACAATGCTGATCCAGCCCTCGAAGAAATCCAGTTTGACACCCCTGTTCTAGATGCACCAAAATGTTTGTAGTCACATACTCACTTAGGAGATAGTGATGTCAGTTTGAGAGACATTCTCCTATTTCAGGCTTCTGTATTGGGAATTCCAGTGGTTATTTTCTTGTATGTGTCCTGCTTCCACAAAGGTCAGACTGAAATCTCTGCAGTGAGTCAATCTTTTCTTTCAGAGTTGAGGGCAAGGATTTCTTTACAGGTAATCCTCGACTTACAACCGTTGGCTTGGTCACTAATCGAAGTTACGACAGCAGTGTAAAAAGTAACTTATGACCATTTTTCACACTTGTGACCCCATGGTTAGCATCCCCAGGGTCACGTGATTTACATTTGGATGCTTGATAGCTGTTTCACATTTATGACGGTTGCAATGTTCCAGGGTCATGTGGTCACCTTTTGCAACCTTCTGATAAGCAAAGTCAAAGGGGAAGCCAGATTCACTTAATAACTGTGACAAGAAAAATTGTAAAACGAGGCAAAACTCGCTTAACAAATGTCTCACTTAGCCATATAAACTTGGGGCTCACTTGTGATTGTGACTGTCTGTATATAGAACTTCAACAGCAGTAACAGAAGCAGTGGGGGAGGAATTTTGGGCTCAATTGTGGTCGTAAGTTGAGGACTACCTGTATATCCTTGTTTTCAGTTAATACTGCTTGACTTCTGCTGAAGTTGAGGGAGGAGGGTCATGGTGTCTGTACCACCAGGTTTGGTCCAATAGAGAAAAGACAGATGCAACTACTTACTCTGAGTGGTGCTGTTTCCTGGGCTTGTTCAGCATTCTGTCTCTTCTGGATTCCATTTGATGTGTAAACTCCTCCCTTCAGTCCTCTGGGACAATTGATATACAAATCAGGCCTGATGATGCCTTATTCTATGACATCCTTGGATGGAATACAGGTTGTTCATCAGTAAAGAGGATTTCCTGGATAGACTATTTTGATCCACACATTTGTTATTATCTCAGGGAGAAATCTGGAATGACATTCTAAGGTTTGTCTTGGCAAGTGAAGAGTACCTTGTGATTCCTTAGGAGCATTTTTTATAGCAGCAGTTGTTAAAGTGTGTTTTGAGGATCCCTGAGATCCCTTCAGGAGGTGCATGAATTCAAACAAATATAATAAATATTCTCAGTTTTAATCTCTTAACACAATAAATATTGAGCCAATTTGGCATAGTGGTTAAGGCGTCAAGCTGAAACCAGGAGACCACGAGTTCTATTCATGTCTTAAGCACAAAGCCAGGTGGGTGACCTTAGGCCAGTCACTCTTTTTCAACCCTAGGAAGGAGACAGTGAAAGCCGCTTTTGAAAAACCTTGCCAAGAACACTGCAAGCTGGTATGTACTTAGTGCAAACTAGTAAGTATTCTTGGTGATTTATTGAATGTAACTACTCATAAGTGAGTGTTAAACCACCTTTGATGTGAACAGTGGAGCTGGTTTGTGCAAAATCATAATATGAAAAAGACCTGAACTCTAGGAGGAATGTATCAGGCCCCTCTTGTCTTTGCTTCTTTGTAGGATACAAGGATTCTGCTGCTTTGGGTTGCACATAGAAAGCTGAAGATCTGAGCATATACTATTTTAACACATCTCTGATGCTGTGGAACTGTTTTTTCTCTTCCTATTGACATGTTTCTTCATGATGTTTGATTGTCTCAATTTTCAGTTCTTCTTCTCTGCTTTCCTTTTTCTCAAGAATGTGAAGAGTGTCAAGAATAGTTAGACAATGGAAAAGAATAGAATTCACTTAATGAGTTTCTGGAAATAAGGGTCAATTGTTCTCCTCACATTCCATTTATTCTGGAATGAGCTGGTTTACTGATTTACTTGCTTCCTTTTATGACTGCTTGTTTAGCCAAAGTTTGAAATTAGGATGGTGCTGAAAAAGAAGATTTACGACTGGTCGTTGAACGTACAGGCATTACAGCATCCTTGCAGTCACGTGATCACAATTTAGGTCCTTGGCAATTGGCATGCATCTATAATGGCTGCAACACCCCCTGGTCACATGATTGACAACTGCGACCTTCACAGTTGACTTCCAACAAGCATTGTTGATGGGGAAGCCAGCAGGAAGTCACAGGTCATGGTCATGCTTAATGGCCGCTAATGATTTGCTTCATGATCATAGCCAGAATTAGCAACATAAGTCAAGTGCAGTCATGTGTTCCACTTTATGATCATGATAGAGTTGCTGGTCTGTTTCGAGGTTGGTAGGTGAGGGATATCAATAATTAGCTTTGGACGCTGCCTTATTCAACTAGGGGAATGGGAATAGGATGAAGCTTCCATGTTCCAGGTGAATAGATCAGACCCAACAAAAATCTTTCACTTTTAGGGCCCTGAGCTGCTATGCTTGACACAATAGACCATTTCTTGTCTCCTTTGGGGCTCATCTTCAAAATATCAACAAATCTGATGCACCTTAGTTCTCTCACTGTGATTCTAGCAATGGAGAGAAGGGAGATCAGACTTGTGTGTCCTTACTATGGAGGGCAGCTAATCTCTTCTTGATCTCTGTGATAATACCGGAATTTAGATTTTAAATTGATGCTGATGACATCACGTAGAGCTGCTCTGGTCATCAAAAGATTGCTAATGTTGAAGTAGCCTGCTGTCTGATCTGTTTGGAGGTTCAACCACATTGCAGAAATGTTTGGTGCTTATGCTACTTGCTCTTTTGCTGTCTCTGGGTGTTTTTCTGATTCCTGGAGTGGACTGATCCATGAGAACTGGCAAGTTTTTTGACTTGGTATTCCTGAGCTCCAATCTTTAGGTGCAATATGGCTGTTGGGCTGTAGCCCCTCTGACACATGTCAATTACAGTACATATAATTACTAGAATTGCCATCATGGCTAGCATAGTGTATCTGCCTCTTCCTCTTACCTAGGTGAACTTGTTGTAACTCTTTCCCACTAGTTTCCTTTTTGGTGACTGAGAATATGTGTATGCCTGCCATTCACTTTTGTATGACACAAGGCATTTGGAGGTGTAATTTTGGAAGCCACACTTTATTTTGGTAAGTATAGAATGAGCATATGCTTTCTGTTGCTGTATAAATGAAACGTACCGTATATCTGGGATATGTCATACATTGGGTTATTCCAACCTGGGAGCCTTCAGACATGTGGATTTCAGCTCTTCAGTTCTTCTCTACAATAACTAATAATTTTTCCTCATGTCTGGACCATGGCTAGCTTGAGAAGGTCTCTTTTTCCCCTGTACATATTGTAGAAAAAGATAAGTACTGGTGGCCAAATTTTCTTGTAGAGAGCTTTTCCCCAGCTCTAATATTCAAAGTTGAAAAATCTCTGAAAAGATTTTGAAGAATCTCAGGAGTCTAGAAAATGATTTGAAAAGCATTGGCTTAGAGCAAGTATTAACTGTTCTAATAAGGGGAGTATGATTTAATTGTTTGACTAACTAGTTCATTTGTCTCTGGTTTGTTTTTTCAGTACTATGACTGGGAAACATTTGACAAATAATCTTGTTTGTATTCCTCATTATGCTATGCTTTAAGTTGAGAATCATATTTGACTGTCTACTTCCTCAGCGTAATTAATGCTTGCTCAACACTTTTGAGATACTTTAATGAAAGGTGTTGCAAAATTGTTGAAGTGGTAAGGTTAGACTGTTCATCCTCGTCATGTATGTGTGTGGGTTAACAGGAAACAGAAGACTGAGTGCCATAGTGCCAATTACAGTGGCTGACTCAAATGAATGTTGACGTCTCTATCCTCCATTTTATTTTATATTGATTTGAGAACTGCAGTTCCTTCCATAGTAGGCCAGTATGCTTTGAACATTCTTGGGACTGGTCAAAGAGGAAGTGACAAAGATCTTGAGTGCATCTTAAATCTTAAAATAACTAAGCAATGCTGTATCCTTTTTTTAACCTACATTTTGATTACTTCAGAAGCTAATTCCTTATGCTAAACTCTGAGTGAGCAGAGAATCACAAGAGCGAGTATTAAGAAGTTGAGATACTAACAAACATGTTGGAGGCAGCAGCAGTGCTTAATCACAATGACAACAAAAAGATGTTATTTACAGTAGTTGTTTGTTAATGTCTGGTACCAGATATAAATTGCATTTCTGCAATGATGTCATGCATGTTTCTCTCTCTCTGTTTCTCTCTCTCTCTTCCCCTCCATCCCACCATCCCTCTCTTTTACACACACACACACACACACACGAATAGAGGGAATCAGTAGGAAGAGTCTGGTTTATTCTATGTAGGAAGTTTGATCTAATTTTTATCTCTGCCCCCTTTTTTATCTTTAGTTGAAATAATTATTTTTAATTATATTTCATTAAAGGGGTTATTTTTAACTATATTTTCTTCTTAAATATGTGACGAGAAGGTTCTCCTTTGTTGGAAGAAAGATCAGATTGATTATAACATTCCTTAAAGCATTCCCTAACCTACTTCAAACTCCACTTTTCTGCCATTATTGGTAGAGGAGCAGTGGCAATAAAGCTTCTTATTATGATGAGGCATCAGCAGACAGGCCACCTTCTCCAGCTGAGGACTTCTGCATTGGTGAACTGGAAAGCTTGTATTATCTCATAGTACATATCAGGGGTGGGATTCAATTTTTTTAACAACCAGTTCTATGGGCATGGCTTAGTTGGTGGGTGTGGCTTGGTGGTCATGTGATTGGGTAGGCGTGGCTTGGTGGTCATGATATTAGCTGGGCATGGCCAACTCAATATCACTCACATCGAGGCACCATCTCCTCGCCTGGCCTCTCATGACTGTGGGGATGCTGCAACAGTCATAAATTTGAAAAAGGGTCATAAGTCACTTTTTTCAGTGCCATTGTAACATTGAATGGTCACTCCACACAAGCAAAGTACCAGCAAAGGAGGAAAAAAAAACTCCAGAGAAGTTCGTGAGACAGGAAGTCTAGTCCTGCCAAGAATGTAATAAGGGTTAACAGAAAGGCAGTTTCTGTAAGCAGCACCAGAATGTTTCCTTCCTGCCTTCCTTACAGGATTAGGCCAATAATTTCTTCTAACAACCGGTTCTCCGAACTGCTTAGAATGGTAACAACCGGTTCTAGCGAATTGGTGCAAACTGGTAGAATCCCACCCCGGTACATATTACCCGTCTACTAGAGCTTCAAATTACTTCAAGGGTAATTTACACCTATCTTCATATAAAAAGAGCATAAAAATTTGAGAAGACAGAAGCGCAGACTGTCCTTACTCAATTCTGCGAACCATTCCTTCTGACGATTTCTGCCAAAACATCAAAAAACTAAATTCTGAAGCCTTAGCACTGCCTGATAGACACCAGCCATGGAAATCTAATCCATCTATTGTGACACTTTCTCAATGCCGTTTGAGAAAGAGGAAGGGTGACAAATTATAATATAATTAGGTAAAATTGGAAGGAAGTTTTTTCTCCTCTTCTTAAAAGTGGTGAAGACTTTGAAGAACGTATCATGAAGAAGAACAATTGTTTCCCAGGGCTGCCAATTACTTCTTTTGGGTGGGGGCAAATGGTATACTTACAGCAACAGATGAGATGGCGATAGAAAGCTAAGATGTTGGAGTAGCAAGTTTAGAAACTCTGTGGAAGAAACTCAAGATCCCACTCAAGCATAGTATTACCTCTTCTAAAAAAAATAATAGTAAAGGAATAAAAGGTATATATAGGTAGTCCTTTACTTAACAACAGACCACTTAGTGACTCTTCAAAGTTATAATGGCACTGAAAAAAGTGACATGATCATTTTTCACACTTATGACTGTTGCAGCATCCCCCCCGGCAGGCTACGAGTTTGACAGCCCTGACTTAACTCACTAATATAAATTTTGAGCTC
Organism: Notechis scutatus; assembly: GCF_049901735.1. Classification (NCBI taxonomy): domain Eukaryota; kingdom Metazoa; phylum Chordata; class Lepidosauria; order Squamata; family Elapidae; genus Notechis; species Notechis scutatus. The sequence continues at coordinate 89,903,849 of NC_142010.1, read as the reverse complement.
AATTGTGGTTGTAAATTAAGGACTAACTGTACTGTGTAGTAAAGAACCACAAATCAAACCTGTATTATTAGCCCATCATGCATATTTTTTAGAGTATCTTCTACAAAAGCCAAGGGTTGTTTTTTTTCCCTAAAGAGGACAGCAAGGATGTTTTAATACAAAAATTTACTTCAAGGTGGTGTTAGTATAAAACCTGCAAAGCTTGACTGCCTTTGACAGCTTTGTTTGTTTCACAGATTATAACTGACAGGATAGGCGTGCCTCATAGATCCAGGAGGAGATGGGGAGAAGGGTAGTGAGTCCTTCTTGTGAAACAGGCAGTCTCATAAGCTGGCATACCTCAGGAGGCACTACGGTACTAATAAGGATAGGTGCACTGCTTATGAGGATTTATGCTTCTCTTGACTGAAGTCATTCCTGGGAACTTGAAGAACTTTATTACTTAATCCTAAGTAACTACGTAATCAGCCAGTGGTAAACTCTATGGAAAGCTTAGTTCTGCCTGTTGGCAGCTGCAACGAAGGAACATGAAACCAGATCATCCATGAGTAGACATGTTCCTCCCTTCTGCATCATATTTATGAATCATCTCAACAAAGGGTTGATTAATGCTTACCATCTGCCTTATGGATCAATTTTAAGGAAGGGTCGCCAAGCAATAGATTGAGTGTAGCACATTGTCTTGAAATGTAGCTATTCTGAACTTGATGACCTGACACTTCACTACCTTTCAGGAATAGCTTAAAACGTGTTGCTCCACTTGGAATGTACCATCCAAAAGCTAAATAATAATATAATCTTAGCATCTGAACAATACATGTTTTTCTGAACACAGAACCCGTGTTCTGTTCCATTGTATACTTGCTTTCATGTCATCCATCTTTAGCCCACTTGCTCCAGTAAAATATTTTCCTGCTAATCTTGAAAAACCATGTTATATATCTTTCTACCAAGAATACCATGTATTCATAACTATGTTTTTACTTATACCTATTATCTTGTAAGCAATTGACAAACCAAATAAATAAATAAAAATAAATAAGAATGTGAAAAGAAAGAAAAATGCAAAGCAGTTAGAAGTGGGGTGGGGGGAATGTAGGGAAAGCAAGCAATTGCAGAATGAGCTCAGGAATTAATTGCTGGGAAAGAGGAGTGACTAGGATGAATTGGATGAGAACTGAACTTCATGATTAGTTGATTAGTTATCCTTTATGCTAAGCAACCATTTGCGACTCTGCTTTATATGTCATGAGCATGTCCTTTTATTCTTTTTAAACAAAACATCTATTGTATCAAGTCAAACAATATCTACAGATTCCTCCTTTTATTGGGTGTAAACAACTATACTTACAGAAAACTCCACCTGTGAATTGGTTTAATGTGCTGTGTGAACCAGAGATATCAGAAAAACGAAACCTAGAGAAAAAAAGTTGCTTTCATTTTCTAACTTGTTTTCTTTGGAACAAATCACAATCATTGTTTTACTTATGCAGGGCAAACCATACTGTATCTGTATATAAATTATATGGATGGAAACTAATAAAGGAGAAAACTGGCCTAGAAATAAGGAGAAATTTCCTGACAGAACAATTAATCAGTTGAATGGCTTGGCTTCAAAAATTGAGGATGTTCCATTACTGGAGGTTTTAAGAAGCGATTGGACAACCATGTATCTAAAATGGTATTGGGTCTCCTGCTTGAGCAAGGTGTTAGAGTAGAAAATTTCTAAGGTTCTTTCCAACTCAGTTATTCTATTAATAAGAAGAGTGCAGCCAATCTGTTTCAATTTAATATTTATTTATTTATTTGATTTATATTGCCGCTTATTCACCCATGGCGACTCAAGGCGGCTTACGCAATGTAAAATCATATTTAAAACAAAAAATAAAAATAAAAACAATAAGAACTCACAAAAAGAATCAAATAAATTAGTAAAGTACAATAGAGCAAAATTTGGGAAAACAAAAAAAAAACCAAAAACAAAAACCAACTCCCACTCCACTCCCCGATGACAGCGGATCACACTAGTCATTTGATGGGTTCCACCCCTCTCTGGATTCCCCAGGCCCACTAGCAAAACCAGGTCTTTAGTGCCTTTCGGAACAGTATTAATGAGGGGGCCATTCTAATCTCTGGGGGAATGATGTTCCAGAGAGATGGAGCCACCACAGAGAAGGCCCTTCACAGGTGTATCTCCCTCAGGGGTGGGACCCGCAGCATTCCCTGCCTCCTTGCTCTAATGGGGCGAGTAGATGTCACTGACAAGAGATGTTTCCTCAGCTAACCCGGACCCAGCCATGAAGGGCTTTAAAGGTGACAACCAGCACCTTGAACTGCACCCAGAAGCAAATTGGCAGCCAATGCAGCTCCTGCAGGAAAGATGATACATGTGCACACCAGGGTTTACATAAAACCATGCGGGCCGCTGCATTTTGCACCAACTGGAGCTTCCGGATGCTCTTCAAGGGCAGCCCCATGTAGAGCGCAGTGCAATAATCAAGATGGGAAGTGACCAGGGCATGAGTTACTGTGAGTAGGGACCGCTGATCCAGGAAAGGGCGTAATTGGTGAAAATATGCTAATACAGACTTTGGTTAATCTTCAGTGTTCTCTTTTATGTGATGATTAGGTACATTATTAGTCATTTATAGGATTATGTGAGAAGCATATCAGATTAAGCCATTTGTGCAATTGTTAAAGTAAAATTGTATTTTAAAATAAAAATTAAGCAATATAGTTCATTAATAAGAAACTTTGCATATCTGTCGCTTACTTTTTACTAAGGAAATCTTATTATTACTTAATCCTAGAACCACTTGCATATCTTGGCCTATTTTTTTTTCTTAGAAACATCTGCATATTATTTAATCTTTGGAATGATGAGAACAGACATTAATGATGTAACACATATGAGAACAGGAACATAAGGGAATTGTTGAGTCCACTGTTCCCACTTCCTGTTCCACAGTTTCCAGATAGTAAGGTTCATAGCCATGCTGCCTGAACATAACTGGAAATCATAATAACTTTGAGGAAGGCAGGGACAAGTTGTCTATTTACTCCATTCCATTCACATACATCATGTATAGAACAGTCTTTCTCAACTTCAGGAATTTAAAAAGAATTTTAGGCAGTTTGTTGGCTGAGAAATTCTCGGAGTTGAAGTCCACACATCTTAAAGTTTCTGACCTTGAGAAACACTGGAATGAAGCTTATTTGGAAAAAAAAATTGTGCCACATCTAAACTTTTAAATAATGCCCTTCTATTTGTAAAATTGAATAATGGATATCTGTTTAAAATGGACTTATTTAGCCTAAATGAATGAAACTGAAACCGACCTGGAAAGAAATTGTTCATATTTGGTCATGTAATGTAAAAACTGTTATTTTGAACATAATTTTGTTAATTGGAAGCCAAGAAAGAGTATCAACTTGTCTAATTACTAACATGTCTAAGCTTGAATCTGATTTCTATTCATTGTGACTATATTCTGTTTTTTTTTTTTATTGAGAAGATACGCACTCTAATTATTTAACTGATTAGAAACTACTTTTATTTGTGCCATTAGGAACTTTCATGTTATTTAACAGCGCAATCACATAAAAAGTACATCTTTTCTCATTACTTAAATACATTTCCTTTGAAACGATTGTTAGGTCAGTTGTTCTGCATTCTGCATGTGTTCTAGAGAGACAAACAAAATGAGTGTTTTGAAGAGTGGTGTAATTATATTTTTCAACCTGCATAGCTCAGTCCTACAGCAAAGTTTATTTCTCTTTCAGTACAAATGTCCTTGGCACATTTCATTCAAATAAAGTTTTGTTTTAATATCTTCTAAAAATGACACCACCTATTTTCTTCTCCCCTGCAGTGTGAATGAACTCTATGTAGATGATCCAGACAAAGACAGTGGGGGTAAAATAGAAGTAAATTTGAACCTCAGCTTGCCAAGCCTGCACTGTGAATGTGAGTTTTCCTTATTCAGCTAAGATTACAATTCTGATTGTAGAACTATGTTAGTTTCATATTTCACATTCAGATTCCTATGAGTAATACCTGTTCTTTTCTTGGAAAAAATACTTCTTTATGTAGAATTGCATTCTTGCTTTCATGAATGACTTTTCTGGTGTTACTCAATATTTATTTAGATAATAGTGTACTTATCACGGTAACAAATGACAGGGTACTTAACAAAAAAGAGAAATATTTACTGAACACTCTTTTCTTAAAAAGGACATGAAGAGCTCATTTGGCATATAATGTCATGCTTTCAGTACTAGGCAAAGAGTTTTTATGAAAAAACAATGGTTTTGAAACGGCTGTAAGGCTGTTGTAACTATTTTTACAAGCAATGGGAGGGTATGGATTTTCTACCTAGAATTTCTACCACCAGCTTACACATCACTGGATTTCTCTCTTCTATTGTGAGAAAAGCACACAAAGTCCACTAAAGTGAATTGATCTGATAGCAACTCCTGTGCTTGTTGACTGCCACAACAACCCCCCCCCCCCACCATCTTAAATTTTTGGAAGGCAATTAGTTACTATGGATCTTAGGGAAAGAGAAAGAGAAAACAAGCATCATTTATAGCAGGTATTAAAGTATCACAGCTTTTGGGAACCTTGGCAATTAATACACATTGCTCGCATAAATCTCTTGGGGATAAGTTCCTTTTTTATTTCAACTTTTCCTGAAGTGACTGAGTAGGACACAGTAAGCATTTTCAGATGTTAATGGGTTTTAAATTATAGGAGGAACAAGCTATACTGTGATGTATGTTCTTAGATGTGTTTTTTTAAAAAAATTGCTTTATTTTGAATCCAACGCACCGGTTCATTTGTTGCTTCCTCTGACAGAGAGCATCCCAGCAGAATCACAACATATTTTTAGCTTTACTATCAATAGTGTAATGGGAGAGAGGCATGTAGGTATCCAGTAAAGGAAGCAGGTACCCATACAGTGTTGGGCAACAACTATATAGGAAATTGCCAGAGGAAGATAAGCCCAAGAACGACGTAGAGCAATTCAGCCGGAGTTCTTTATTTGCTTACACACAACAAACAGAATCTTCCCAGACTAAACCCTTATTGCTCTCATCCTCACGGATATACTCTGGGAGATTTTAAGGAATGGCTATCCTTACTCTCTTCCTCTGTCTCCTATCCAGTTTCTGGCAGTGCTGCCTTCTCCTCCTTTCTGGAATGTGCTTCTTCCTTCCTGGGAAATTGCTGCTTCAGTGTAATCCCTCATACCAGCTCCCCTTCTGTGAACACCATCTTTCACAGCAGATGATTATTTTGGTGACAGTGGCAAAAGAATCAATTTATACTACCCAGGAGAAGGCAGTAGTCACTTCCTTAAGAGAACTATGTGGGTAGAATAATTTACCATTTAGTGCTGGATGGTGGCACTGAATATGCTACCGAGGAAGAGTTGAGTACCCTGGCCATGTTATAAATGCATCCATGACATGGCTAGAGTAAAGCATTTGCAACTAGCTGCTGATGTTGCCATTCAGGGGAAAAAAACCTCCCAAGCTGAAAAGTTAGAATTATAGTAGGATCATGGAACATAAGAAACATGAACACAGGAAAGCTCAACACAGTGAAATATGAACTAAAGCAACTACAAATTGACGTAGACATGAATAAATTGAGAGGGACTGGGATTGGTTCACACTGTTTATTACCCTGGCCATGAAAAACAAAGAACAAAGTCTTGCTTTTACAGTTAGAATGAGTATAGCATGAACAGAACATGACTACAATGCAATCAATGACATGAATAATATTAATTAGATTTCATGGACAATCCTTTTATTCAAGTTTATGCTCCAATCAGTGAGTCAGAAGAAGAGAAAGTTGATGACTTCTGTGATCAGGTTCTATTTGAAATTGACAGAAGATGCAAATAAGATGTGCTGCTTGTGATTGCCAAAATTGGAAACAGGAAAGAGGACAATGTAGTTGAATGGTATGGCTTAGGAAACCAAAATGAAGCCGGAGACCAACTTACCAATTTCTGCCACTCCAGTGATTCCTTGATACCTAACACTGTCTTCAAATAGCCAATGCCTCTGTATACTGTATGGACATCACCAAATGGAGCATTTAGAACTCAAGCTGACTATATTACTATTAAAAGAGGATGGAGGAGCTCAGTTATAGTATCAAAGATATAGCCAGGTGCTGAATATGGAACAGATCATAAAATGCTCATGTAAAAGCTCCAACTTAAGCTAAAGAAGAAAGTTTCCATGATATGTTCTTGAACATATATCAAGTATTTTTCAAGGAGAACATTAAAAATTATGTTGAAGTCCTGAACTTCATTGATAGAGAACTGCAGGAATTATGGAATGAACTTAAAAGAAGTTGTTAAAGATGAATGTGAAAGGAGACTGCCAAAAATAAAGAAAACAATCCGGATGTCAAAAGAAACCGTGGGAATTGCCAAGAAGAGAAGAGAAGCCAAAGTCAAGAAAGATAAAAACCTCAGAATGGAACTTAACTAGAGAGCTGTTAGACGAGACAAGAAGCAGTATTAACAACAACATCTAAAGACATTGAAGGTAGAAGCTGAAATGAAAAAACAAGGAAAGTTTTTTTTTTTAAAAAAAAATCTCTGTAAGAAGATTCCAATCTCAAATTGGTATGGTAAAGAGTGCTAATAGATGTAACTAATTCAGAGGAGATAAAAGGAAGATGGAAGGGATATACGAAAACACTATACAGTAGAGATGTCAACATCCAAGATTCCTTAGAAGATAATTACTTTCAAGAACCTCTAATATAGTTCAGCACTCTGGCCATTACCAAATTAGAAGGCTACAGGAACTGATGGAATAGCTATTGAAATATGACAAGCAACAAAAGAAGATTCAGTCAAGTTAGCCAGGTGGATAACATAGGTGTCCTTAAGCTTGAAAATAAATTATTTTCCAGTGGCAAAGTTAAAATCTAAAAAGGAATACAATGAGAAACCCAAAACACAACAAAAATAATTTTAAAAAAGGTTACAAACAATATATATATATATATATATATATATATATATATATATATATATATATATATATATATATATATATATATATATATATAGGGATCTTTGGTTATGATATGATGTCATATCCTCTTCACCCAAGTGCTAATAAAAGAAGCCTTGACAGCCATCCAAAACAAATACAACCCCCAAGCACATCCTAGATCTGACCAACCACTGTCTATCCAATACATACTTCACCTACAATGGACAAAAATACAAACAAATAGAAGGAGCACCCATGGGATCACCCTCTCACCTGTCATCGCAAACCTCTACATGGAACACTTTGAAACACAAGCTCTAGAAAATATGATCACAAACCCAAACTCTGGCTCAGATACATAGATGACACCTTCATAATCTGGCCACACGGGAAAGAAAAACTGAACAACTTCTCACACACCTCAACAGCCTACACCCCAAAATACAATTCACCATGGAAACAGAAGCTAACAATCAACTTCCCTTCCTAGAGATGTCTGCAATGGCTCGACAACGCTACACAACTTTAAAAGCACAACCATAATGACGTGGGAAAATACCCGAACAAAGCTGAATACCATACATGTAAGTACCAAAACTTAAGAAAACATATATATATATATATATATATATATATATATTAGAAAGGCTTTGAGGAAAACAAAAGCTATATTCCATTTATTCACACCTCTATGTACGAGTTAACTGACCAGATGTTTTGGGGAGCACTATTGAGCCATATCAAATACTAGAAACTTGTTGATAGCTTACACAGCATGAAAGAGATGACACCTCCCGCTACCAGCCATTTGGAAACCCGCCTCATGAACAGACGAGTACCCAACATGATAAATGACACCAGACCCACACCCATGAGGGCCACACACAAGATGCCACCACCACACTTCCACGTAAAATCAGACTCACACCCACACAGAAGATGAGACACACCACAGACCAGAAGCCGCACTGCAGCTGCATCACTACCCACTTCAAACTCCTCTGAACCATACATGGCTTAAACTGACCCCCACCATGAAGATGTGGCACGACCACGAACTCAAGCCAAACGAACACAGACCCAGACCCCAAACTCAAAGCCATATTAAAAACCCAAAATGCTACATCACAGCCACCCGCTCAGGGCATCACATCAGAAAACTCAAGAAATTACACCTCAAGAACTCAAGAAGTCACAACACAGCAAATGACCCAGGATATCACAGCACAAGACCAAGGATACCACAGCAATAAATCTCACAAGGTCATCACACAACCCATTACCCAAGCTGTTACTACACAGGAGGCTAATGGAAAAGAGATCAAAACACAAACGACTCCAGGAGATTACAACGCAAGACCCAGGATACCACAACAAAAGAACTCACAAGCCCATCACCACACACCCATACCCACGCCCAGGCTTGTTGACAGCACAAGATCCAGCATATCCCACACAAGGCTTATTTGGCCCTCAACTCCATCTCGCTTTTGGCCTGCACCCTCCCAGGCGGCGGGAGAGGCAGCAGCAACAGGGATTCCAGCACCACCTGGATGGCGAAGGGGCCCCCAAAACCGGCCCTAAATTATTTTAATACAGGCTGAAAACAGGACACACGGAGGCCAAAAATGGGTCATGTGGAAGCTAAAAATGGGATGCGTGGAGGGCAAAAATGGGACATGTGGAGATGGCAATAGGTGGCAGTGGTGATGGGTGGTGGCAATCCCCGCAGCCTGGAACAGCTGGTCATCGGTATTCCAGGAGGCAGATCCAACCACCAATCAGCTGCTTGTCCTAAATCAGGCTGTGCTGAAGCTGACCAGGCTGTTTGCTGTTTGCTGCAAAGAGGCAAATTGCTGGGAGGCAGAGGCAGAGGCAGATTTTTTTTCTTGTTTTCCTCCCCAAAAGCTAGGTGCGTCTTATAGTCCGGAGCGTCTTATAGTCTGAAAAATACAGTACATCTGGTAGTATTTAACACAATACTAAATTCTATGAGTTCATAGACTAGGGGAACATTCAATATTTCATGATGATAATTTTTCAATCTAGTTTTGCTTTCATATAAAAATGGGAAATACAGTTATGTCTTTATGTTAAGTTATTTATAATAAATTCTCTCTTTTTAACTCTGGTCTTCAACCTGTAGTGATTGGATTAGATATTCAAGATGAAATGGGAAGACATGAAGTTGGCCATATTGATAACTCAATGAAAGTTCCTCTGAATAATGGCGATGGATGCAGATTTGAGGGTCATTTCAGCATCAACAAGGCAAGTAAAACTGAAAGTATTCAGGGGAAATGTTGAAAACTTTTGCAAAGAAACTCTTGTATGTCTAGAGAGTTAAATGTGCTGCAAGAACTGTGATTTAGGTCATATACCACTGCGGAAAAAATACTGCTGTTTAAAGTGGCCCTCAAATTGTAAACACTGCTATTTAAAAGTGGCCCTCAAATTGTAAAGGAATGTGGTATAAAATTTGTCATCTATGAAGAAAAAACAGGTTTGGTGTCAAGTTTTCCCCTTAATGGCATAGGTACCTGCAACTTTTCTTATTCATAATAATACAGAAGTAACTGATGAAATCAGAACTTCTTCCTGAATAAGTATCCTGGTTGACAGTTTTCATATAGCTTTGGATCCTGGAAATCAGAATCTTGTTAAGAAAATTGATTTTGTGTCTCTATTCCATGGAACTTTGCCACAAGATGAAGCAATCTACAGTTAAGTAGATTTCCCATTCTGCTGTTTGAAGCAACAATTGGGGTGTTTAGCAAGAAAATATCCCATCCTTACTATTTTGAAGTAACTTGTTAATAAACATCATTCATTTCCATGCTGGTCTTGAACAATCACTTTTCATTTTTAAATATACTTTCCAAAATCACTGACAGTAGTAATTCCAGTTTATTGGGCATTAGTCAGATCCCATTTTAGGTACCCATCCAATCTAAAGTCTAGGCATTGCAAGATTCAGACAAACTGAACAAAGTCAGAAGAAGGTGATATAGTTCATTGGGGAACTAAAAATAAGCTTCGGTGAAGAGTAATGGGAGGAATTATGAATGTTTAAAATGAAACAAGAAGACTGAGGAAAAATAAAGTAACACTGTTCAAACATCTGAAAAAATTACAAGAAAAAAGGCATGATCTGTTAATCATGAATGTCAATTACAGGAAAGCACACTTCAAATGAATTTTAAGGGGAGGTACCTATCTTTGAAACTGCTTCTGGACTTCATGGTGTAAAAAGAAAAAAAAATGAAACTATGATTTAGGTCTTGATGATTACATTACTTTGTACTGGCTAAATAAATAAAGCAAAAAGTTGAGGTTGTAATTGTATTTTGTACTCTACCGCACTGAAAAAAGTTGGAAGTCACTGCTTTCTTTTTTTCTTTACCTCTTATCGTTCCCACTTCTTTTCCTTCCCCTATGTCCTTTTTATATTTGTCTCTATTTTTATTTTATGTTATAATAAATTTCCACAAAATTTGATGGAAGAACCAGTTTGTAGATAAGATGGGATTACTTTTACTGGGTGTGTTCAAGCAAGAGTTAGACTGGAATGCTTTAATTAAGTGGTCGCCAACTAGTGGGCTGGGGACCACTGGTGGTCTGCGAGAAAATGTTGATGGTCTGCAGAGAAATGACCCCAAAAACACTTCCCCAAAGCAATTAATCCAGGCTGCGCAGGAACACAAGGCTGAGCCGCCCACATGGCCTGCCCATCCACTGCCCCACATCCTTCAGACGAGTGCAAATCTTACCTTGAGTAGAGCAAAGTAAGACCAATGGCGGGGGCAGGAAATCCGCCCCGGGGTGGCTTGCTGATGTTGATGGGAAAGTCGGTTCCATATTCCAGAGCTGCAATAGTCACAAGACTGGCCCTTTGGTCATCCCGGAGCAGCTCCTCTAGTCCATGGCAGGCCGGTGCACCTGGGTGGAGGAGCAGCTGCTCTGGGACGACCAAAGGGTCAGTCCTGTGACTACTGCGGCTCTGGAATGTGGGGCTGACTTTCCTACCAACGTTAGCAAGTCACTGTCAGTCAAAATTCATATTAATGGTCCGTGGGATTTAAAATTATGAGTTTGGTGGTCCCTGAGGTTCAAAAGGATGGCGGCCCCTGCTGTAATTTGAATTCCTGGATTAAGAAGGGTTAAATCTGATGTTCTAAATGGCTCCTTCCAACTTTTGGTTCTTTTAATACATTCACATGATTTCATAATGAGAGGTGTGCTGGCTGAGTGGTTTAATGAAACTGGAGATGGTCTCTGCTCCAGCGGTTTGATCCCTAGCTCTGCATGATAGGGTGAACTGCTATCACTTATCTTAGATTTTGCCCACCTTGTAGTTCAAAAGCATGTTCTATGCGAGTAGATAAATAGGTACTACTCCAGTGGGGTGATGAGTTGGTGCTTCATGCAGGCAGTCAAATTCCTGCCAGTTCTGAACCTCCCGGACTATGGCACCTGTTTGCAAAGTGGCTTCAGGGAAGACAGGGGCTTGGATGCTGCTACAGGAAGAGCCACTTATCTTTCTAGCGCAAAGCTAGTTTGCTTTCCTATGGCACACTGTAGGAAACACACAAGTGTGTACCTAACAGAACTGGTAAGCAGGCAGACAAACTACAAATCTTCAGTAGCATTGTAGTCTCCTGACTACTGTAACAATCCCATATGCCAATAATAATAATGATTTCATAATTAAATGATTAGCTTTAAGACTACTTTAAATAGCAGCAACAACAAACTGTTACCAATACACTGTCACAATTAGAATTGTTACCCATTTATATGTGCATATAAATCAACAATTTAGATGAAAAAAGCTTGCAATTTTTTGTTGTCAAAAGTATGTATGCAACCAGACATCATTGGCGAAACATTCTTTGTTCCTTCCGAAAAGAGAAAATGTTTTTCTAAGAATTTTGATACTACCTGAAGTTTTATAATTGCTTGCATTAAAACAAATACTTTAGAAAATGTAATGTATAATTAATTGCAGGACACATCTTTAATCAATTAAACTAGAAATTTATTTTGGCTAAATGCAGCAGCCCAAATTCTAAAGGAATTTAGGAAAGAAAATTGCATATACCATGTTTCCCCCAAAATGCGACCTACCCCGAAAAGAAGCCCTAGCCTGATTTTCACGCCTGTGTCTAATAGAAGCCCTACCCCAAAAATAAGCTCTAGTTAAGCCCTGCCCGCCATCTGGTTGTACGAGGTGGGGTGAGGCACATGAATAAAAAACAAGCTAGAACGGGAGTAGAGCTGCCCCATGCAAGCCACACTCACTTACCTGAGGATTGCTGCTGCCTGACTTCTTCTGCGGCTGCTTGTGGCCAGATGCCATGTGGCACATCATGCCGATGCTGCCACTCACGGCAGGAAGCTGCATGACTTGTCACACTGGTGCCGCTACTTGTGGCAAAATGCTGAAAGGCGTGTTGTGCCAGTGTCACCACTTGCAGCAGGAGGCCGCAGGGCTCACTGTGCCAGTGCTGTCACTTACGCATGCAATAGCAAACACACCATGCAGCCTCCTGCTGCGAGGAGTAGCTCCGGTGTGCTGAGCCATGTGGCATCTGTCTGCAAGCGGCTGCAAGTGGCCGCAAAAGAAGTCAGGCAGTGGCATGACAGGTGTCAGGGCATGGGAGGCCTGACTGCAGTGGTCCTAAGGTAAGCAAGTAAGACATCCCCTGAAAATAAGACCTGGTGCTTATTTTGGGGCCCAAAAGAAAATAAAACAGGGTCTTATTTCGGGGCAACACAGTAGTATTTACTGAGGCAAAGAGTATGACAGAAAGAGGAAATAATGCTATATTGATAGATTCACTTTTTGGTTCATCAGTTCATAATGTTATTGTAGAATTTTAAAGTGCTTTAGAGTTGATTCTGACTTTCTGTAGAGCATAACAAGTCTGCCTGTTGCTTTTTCTCTTTTCTCATCAAAACATTGTATCTTCTGGTTTATGAGTCACCACAGGGCAAAGAACTGTAACCTAAAGTAGTACAATGCTGCTTTCTATTCCAAGGACCTATTAGCTAATAAAGAATGGCACCCTGATGGGAAGAAACATCCTGATGTTAAAGAGCAAGGATCTTCAGCTCTCGGGACGGGAGTAGAAGAGCCCCAGTTTCATTTACTAGCAGCTATGAAAAACCAGACCTGTTTCATGGGATGGGTGGAGTGGCATTAGATAATCCAGCCTTATACGGCAACCTGTGAGTCCACAGGGTGGAGGAAAAGGAGTGTGTAGCACGTTGTTGGTAGAATAAAGATGTACAGCCAACTCATGCCTCCTGTTTACACCACAGGCTATGAAATTGTACTACCTATGAATTCATGTTAGAATATGCCTAAAAATGGTGTGCTATCACTCTTGCTCATTTTGCCATGTAAATATTTTTCTTGATAAGAGTATGATTATTATTTTCTTTACCATGTTTTTCATATTAGCTAGTTTCTTTGTTGACTAGTTGCAAAACCTAAAAGAATCCAGTGCAGTTTTTTTTTTTTTTTTGCTCTTATACCTTTAAAGGGGGTGGGGGTTAATTGCATAAGCATTTCAAGCATTTCTAGTCATTGCTGATCCTTCCAGGGATTTTGAAGTTTCAAATTAGACATCAAACATTGGTTGCTGATGGTTTGAAGCACAACAGAATCTGAACTTTGCTTTCTTTTAGGTTCCAGGGAACTTTCATGTATCAACACATAGTGCCACTGCACAGCCTCAGAATCCTGATATGACCCATGTCATCCACAAACTCTCCTTTGGTGACAAGCTGAAGGTGAGTTCTGAGATCTACAGCTCTGAAGAAGATTGTGCATCTTGTTAAATGGTTGTGTGTAGCAAAATGCTAGGCATTTCTATTCAATCTGATACACTAGTTTATTTCTGTTGCGACAGGTGAATGCACCAGAAAAAATGCCTATGTATGATCAATTTCTTTCCAGCTATAGGAAGGGTGCTTACCAACTCATGCATACTACATAGATGGAAATCCATTTGTTTGTAAATGGCAAGGAGTTGCCAACTTGTGCAATGCAGCCAGCAAGAATGAGCTCATCTGTGCATGTCTCCTTTGTCTGCTAGAAACAACTGCTAGGAATATCTGATGCAATTATGTGATCTATGTTTACAATTGAAAAGAAAGATTGCATGGAAATGAAAGCTAAACAAATTAGTTCAATGAGAAAAACATAATTTTATGTAACAGGATGCTTTCTGAATGTTATTTTGCAACCTGTTAAAAATAGGCCTTGCTAATATTAAGTCAGGTTTATTCTTTCAACTATAAAAGCTCCAATTTGGAATTATTTACTTGGTTATTGATTCCTATTCTTCTTGTCCCTCAGAAATTGCTTATTTATGAGAATTCTTTGCTTAATTGCATTGGCCAGTGGTGGCTCGCCATAGTTTCTTGTATCTTCTGGTTGTGTGTGTGTGTGTGAACAGTATATTTAGACAGCTACTGTGTTTTATCTCATACATAGTTTCAAAAATAGTTTTGAATAGTTTGCGTTTTTTGCTATGACGAACAGTAGATTTGGGGGGTTATTAATGCTTTATAACTCAATGAATGATGAGTATCCTACAAGATAAAAAGGGTGTTTAGTATTTTTTTTAATTTGGTATTCACTTATATCTAACTATAGTACAACACATATCTTCACTTGTGCTCTATCTCAGCCTCACCCAAGCTAGCATCTTCCAAATCTGTTGGGAGTACAACTCCCAAAGTTTTGGGAGTTCCATTCCTAACATAGCTGGAGAATGATAGTAGGTTGGGAAACATTGCACAATCTGCAACACAAAGGTGCGGGATTGGGGATCTTAGTATCAGGATAAGTCCAGAAACAGAGGTAAATATGATAAAAATGCAGTAGTAAGGCTAAACTGTTAGGGATCATGGAGGTTTTCTACTCTACTCCACTGTCCAGGACAGGAATCTTCAGACCATCCCAAACAAATAGCTGTCTGATCTTTTTATGAAAGTATCCAGTGATTAAACATCCATAAGTTTAGGAGGCAGGCTGTTCCACTGCTTAGTGCCTCTCACAATCAGGAAATTTCTTCTTACTTCAAGTTTGGATATTTGTATATAATTCTTCCATCTTTTGTTTCTTATCTTGCTTTCAGGTGCTATAGAGCAGGGGTCCCCAACCACCGGGCCCCGGACCGGTATCGGTCCGTGGATCACTTTGTACCGGGCCGCAAAGAAATAAAAATAAAAAATAAAATAAAAATGGCAGCTTTCTTCGCCTTCGGTGAATGCTGCTGGGATCAGGGATCAAGAACACAAAGGAGAGAAGGGGAGGGAGGAAGCAACCGAAGCCTGTCCTGCTCTCCGGCTCAGCGGCTTTGGTTTCCTCCCGCCTCGTTCCTCTCTCAGTCGCTCTCTCGCTCCTCCACCAGCCCAGGAAGAAACTGCTTCCAAGAAACCGGCAGGGTGGCTTCCTGTCGGCGCAGCTCCTCCGAAGCGCCCATTCACCCACACCCAGCCGCCCGCGGTTCAGTCCAGTGCTCCATTCTGCCTGCCTGCCTGCCTGCCTGCCTGCCTGCCTGCCTGCCTGCCTGCCTTCATTTCTGGTTGCTTCGGAGCAGCTTTGGCTGAGAATAATAACTATTTGCCTCTTTTTCTCAGCCGAAGCTGCTCCGAAACAACCAGAAACGAAGGCAGGCAGGCAGGCAGAACGGAGCACTGGATTGAACCGCGGGCGGCTGTGTGGGGGTGAACGGGCGCTTCGGAGGAGCTGCGCCGACAGGAAGCCACCCTGCCGGCTTCTTTGAAGCAGTTTCTTCCTGGGCTGGTGGAGGAGCGAGAGAGCGACTGAGAGAGGAACGAGGCAGACACCTGAGGGATGAGGCTGAGGAAGGCAGGGCCGAGAGGCGGGGCTTCTCAACCATCCTGCAGGGACTTGTCCTGAGCCGCGGAGACAGCCGTGGGCCGCCACCGCCCAGCGCTCAGTTTTGAAGGCGCTCCTCAGCCAGGCGCAGTTCCTGAATCTGCAGCTGAAACCCTCCGTTTTAAATGTCCCAATAGAAGAGAATATCTGTCGCTCAGGGTTGCAATGAGGAGGCATTGGCGCTCCCTGAACTTGGTGGTTTGCTGGCAGACGTTTTATTACCCGACTAGGTAACAACATCAGATGTTACCTAGTCAGGTAATGAAACGTCTGCAAGCAAACCACCAAACTCGGACTCTTCCCCCCCCCCCCCTTGAAAAAGTGTTTCTGCGTGAAACTGGTCCCTGGTACAAAAAAGGTTGGGGACCACTGCTCTAGAGAATCAATCTTTGTGACATCCCCTCATTTATTGGAAAACTGCTATCATGTCTTTCCCTATTCTTCTTCTTCTTTACATGAAGCACACCCAATTCCTTTAGTTGCTCTTTGTAGTATTTAGTCTGCAAGTGTCTTACCACCTTTGTTGCTCTTCTCTGCATGTTTTCCAGTTCTTCAAGATCATTTCTGTATTGTGATGACAGAACTGGACACAGTATTGCAAGTACTACATTCTGACCAGTGCAACATAGATCAATATAAATAGAAGATAATATATGTTGCTCAGGGTTCAATGATGAAGACCTTGGAGCTGTCTTAATTGATTTATTGCTTGCAAATGTTCCATTACCTGACTAAGTAACAGTCATCATTGCTTGTGAGTGTGGAGCTTGCTCCATTTTTATACAGGAGCTTGCCCTGTCAGTGTTAGTGGGGTGGGTTTTTATCCTTGTAATTTCTTGATTACGGTATTTGTTTTCTTTTGTTTGTTGGTATCAATTTCTACTTGGCTGTCAGCGAGTATTGTACTGGTCTTTTCATTTCTTTCTTGGATTTTTATTGTCTCATTTGAATGGTGTGTACATATGGTTTAGCTCTATGTGTCTATTGATAGTAGATTTGTCTTAATACCAATCTTCCAGAAATTCCCTAGTGTTTTTTGATTTAGCGTGGTCTAGGATGCTCACAGTTTTCCAATAGAACTGTGGTTGAATCTGTCCGTGTGTTGCAAGGATTTTCATTGTGTCTTTTGATTGCTAGTTGGGGTTCTTGGAATGTTCTCAGGCTGTTAGGCTCAAAAAAAAAAGAAACTGTCTTTAGATAGGTATCCTAAAACTTGAATCTAAATTAATCTTCTCCCTGGTTTTATATTTCAGGCCGGATAATGAAAGTGTTTTGTCTTTGTAGTGTAATGGATTCGCTGAGCTCATTACTTGGCTTTAGCTCTGTTTTTTAAAAAATGCTGCTTCTCAATGAGCTGTTCCGATGACACATCTATGAATGAAGTTCTGTCAAAAACAGAGCTGTGGTCATGTTTCTGCATAATCTTTCAATAGATGTTGTGCCACTTGGTGCAGGGCAAATCTTTTATAGTGTTAATAATTTGAATGCCTCTTTAGAAAACCAGCTGCACCATCCTTTTATAAGTGTTACCCTTGTGTCAGTTGTTGCTTTTGTGTAAAGCACAAGACTTTCATTAATCAAAGTTGATATTTAAGGATTTTCATTTTTAAAAAAAATTATTTAAGTTTGGTGAAATTGATACTTCACTTATCTTTGTATGCTCAGAATTTAACTTTATAAAATTAGCTAATATATGCCAAGTATTGTAGATATGTTGAGATGCTTCGGTTGCTTTGAGATACTTTGTTTACAAGGCCTCTGGAAATTCAAAAAGATTGTTCCCAAGTAAGGATGAATGATGGCATCAATACAAAATGGTATAAAAATTGAAGAGGTTTCTTCCCTTTCACTTCCTATTCTTATTTGTTTAAGGATTATTTTATGGAACAGGATTATTTTGGGGAACAGAAAAACACATACTTAATGCAAAAATATATTTTGTGGTGTTTCTTTCATCAGGTCCAGAATATTCATGGAGCATTCAATGCACTGGAGGGAACAAACAAACTCAGTTCAAATCGTATGTATAATTTGTGGTGTTCTATTAATTTCGTATTAATATAATGTTCATGATTGGAGAAGCTTACAAAAACAATTGTATCATTGATGGTCTTAAGCAATGAAATAAATTTGGGATGAACAGACTTGATTTCCCAGGCTATAAAAGAGACACAAATCAATTATCTATAACCTCTTCCTTAGAGTGGTGATCTTCAGATACATTTGAATACAGTATATAATTCTCAGCTGGCCTAGTCACTGGCCATGCTGGGAATTATCCATAATTACATCTGAAGAGCACTAGGTTGGGAAAAATTGATCTCTTGATGTTTTATATTGTTAATGGCTTCTACAACCAGAGATTTGCTGTTTACTGTGGTTTCTTAGAGATGTATAATACCTGAAGAAGATATTATAAACTTGTCTCTAATACCAACTTCAAAAGACTTATTGGAATTGACCTTCATAGGTTAGTTGCAGTTCACAAAAGTTTATGCCTTTTAATAAAATTAGTTAATCAGAAAAGATGCTGTCAAGACTCCTTCTGATATTTTGCTGCCAGTCTTACACAGATCTCTCCTTGCAAAACCTCCATGTATGTACATGTGTGTTCGAAGGAAAGAAACAAAGATAAAAAGGAGCCAGGGCAAAGAGATGCTTTAAAAATCATGTATATCAGGAAATGAGTCTGGTCCTAGCCAACATCTCTTTCTGCTTGGCATTTCCTTCCTCTATATTTACCGTATTTATCGGCGTATAACACGCACAGGCGTATAACACGCATCTTCATTTTAAGAGGGAAATTTCAGGAAAAAAAATTAAATTTCTAAATAAAAACTTTGAAGCAAAATAAGGGTAGCTCAGAACTTTTTTTTTATTAATATTATTACCACTTATAAGGTAAATCAGTGGTCCCCAACCTTTTTGTACCAGGGACCGGTTTCAAGCAGAAAATTTTGCAAGGACCGGGGTGGGGGGAAGAGAAGAGAAGGAGGCTTCGCTCTCGCTGCTCCACCATCCAAGGAAGAAACTGCTTCAAAGAAGCGGGGGCTTTTCCTGTCGCCGCAGCTATTCCGAGCGCCGTTTCACCCCCACTCCCACCCCGCTGGCGCTTCAATCCACAGTGTCCCATTCTAGCCTGCCTGCCTGCCTGCCTTAGTTTCTGGTTGTTTGGGAGAAGCTTCGCTGAGAATAATAACTATTCGCCTCTTTTACTCAGCCGAAGCTGTTCCGATTCAACCATTAACGAAGGCAGGCAGGCAGGCAGAACGGAGCACTGCGGGCGGGCGGGCGGGCGGACGGGTGGGGTGGGGAGAAACGGGCGCTCAGGGAAGCTGCGGCGACAGGAAAGCCCCGCTTCTTTGAAGCAGTTTCTTCCTGTACTGGTGGAGGAGCGAGAGAGCGACTGAGAGAGCTGACCCAGAGAGAAGGACAGGCTTCGGTTGCTTCCTCCCTTCCCTTCTTTCATTTGTGTCCTTGATCCCCGATCCCAGCAGCATTCACCGAAGGCTTCTTAACATATATCGGCGTATAACACGCATACATCATTTGCCCCCTATTTTCAGGGGAAAAAGTGCGTGTTATACGCCGATAAATACGGTACTTATAGGAGGTAATAAATTAGACTACTTTAAGGTAATTGTAGTTTGGATCTATAGTAATTCCATTTATCTGTTACTGAAAGACTATTTCCCTGTCCTATAGAATTTCTATCTTTGCTATGAGATTATGTTTCAAAACCCCATGATATATCTATCCAGCTTCCTTTCAAACTGTCAGATGATTTCTTCAACTTTAAATATGATGATCCTTCATTGACAGTAATATGATCTATGACATAAATGTAATGCTTTTTTTTAAATTGAACTTCAAGTGGGTAAGACTGAACTTATGGAAAATTATATACTATTCCCAAATTCATTGGACAAGTTAAGTTGGTATTGAAACCTTTCTGATGTATATGATGATTGAGAGTAGCAAACCAGAATATTTTTCAACATGTAGTCAAATTAGATTTTCATGTTTTACTGGAAAAATTTCTGAGTGTGGTAAAGCATTTGGCAGTCTACAAAAAAAAAAAGGATTTGATATATTCTTATATACTGAAAAAAATTAGGACAATTAAGTGTGTATTATTTTCCATTAGAAATTAATACTTTGAAATTTATACAGAAGAGCCTCTCTGTGATTTTTGGTTTCTCAAAAAGGGGTATATTGTATTCTGTTTACACAGCCCTTGCTTCTCATGATTACATACTGAAGATTGTTCCTACTGTGTATGAAGACATGAGTGGCAAACAGCGGTACTCATACCAATATACTGTAGCCAATAAGGTAAAAGATATTACATCCCTTTCTTCAAAGGCTTGATTTAATACTATTTTCCAGTCTTGTGTCCCTTGTTGCTCTTTCAATGTGCATTTGTTTAAACAGTACACATAGCACCCTCTTCTGGAAGTCTAGAAAAAAGAAAATAAAAAATAAGGTTGAAGTACAATTAACCTGTATGAATTTCAGTGAAATCAAAACGATAGGAATGAAAACTTCCCAGTTTAGTCCAATAAAGTGTTCAGCTCAAAAGCATACTTAATCACATGGATGAAGTGCTTAGACATGAATATTTGAATATATATTTTCAACTCCATGGCAATGAAAGTATTATTTGCAGTTTAACATGGAAAAAGGATAGAGATATACCGTAAATACTTGATAAACTGACATAGGCTATAAATTGATAGACTAATCATTGCTTCCTGCTTTGTGAGTAACAGTCTTATATAGTTGAAGCATGGCTTAATTAATGGATTTGGATATAGATCCTTCCTATCAGTTAGGTATATTTCTGTCTATCCAGGGCACTTGCTTCCTTTTACAAAAACTAACGTTTAAAAATGGATGTAGTTCGCTTCAACCCAGCTAATCTCATATAAAAGAATGTACTTTTGCACAGATTTCCTATTACCTGATTTCATAATGCTATGTTCTGGAAATTTTTTAAAAGTATTATTCCTATTCCCTTCATTGTTTCTCAAGGTCTTTTAAATATGCAATTATTCACCAGTTTTGGAAAGTTTTGCCATTCTAGCCTTTTGAACTTCAGGAATTAAAATGCTACTTTAAAATTACAGGATCTCAAAATATTGATTTTCTTTCATAGCCCAGAAATTTGTAACTGCAACTTTACTGCATAAGAGGTACTAATTTTGTCATATCCATAATTGAGTTAGATCAAGATGTAGTCATATGTGGAGTAGGCTCTGTGAAATCAGAATCTTTAAAAATCATTACTAGTTTAAGTCCAAATGATTTTGAAGGGCCTGCTCTTTAAAGTTAACTTGGATTCCAATAAACATCTCAAAAATTATCAGTATCTTAGGGAAAGTGGAGTAGATGTATACAGAATTCTTAGGTGTCTGTTTTTATATAGATATATTCATTCTCTGCTATGCATCCTTTTTTAGGAATATGTAGCATACAGCCACACAGGACGCATTATTCCAGCCATTTGGTTTCGATATGATTTGAGCCCTATTACAGTGAAGTACACAGAAAGGCGACAGCCTTTGTACAGATTTATCACAACGGTAAGTTATTTTTCTTTTTTTGTAAATTTTATTTGAGTTTTCACAAAGAGAAAAAAAATACAAATAAAACATCTTTTTTGAAAGTAGCGTAATCCCAGGTTACATTTCTTCGTATAGACACAAATTCAGGTTCATACTCATTTTTATATTCTATTCCATATCTTATTACTATTTTACATTTTCTGCATAGCTTCTCCCCTCTTTTAATTTTCTCAATTTTATTTTAGTTATCTCATCTCAATTCAAATCATTGTATTTATATTTTTTGTCTGTCCTGTTTCAATTATCTATTATCTTTTCTCATTAAACAAAATTTCTCCTGTAGTTACTGATTAGAGTATGACACCTTTATATCTTTTAAGTTTATCCGTTTAACTCTTATTTAGGCTTCAATATATAACCTAAAATTATAACATTCAATATAATACATAACTTCCATTCGGATTCTGCTTGGTACATTCTTAAAATACACACTATATTCTTAAAAAAAGAAAAAATATAAATGTATGTAATTAAAACAACACATTCCATTCCAATTCAATTCTATCTTTAATATTAATATTCATTAAAGTCTTAACTTCTTTAACATTACTTTTCAATTAAATATCATACTTCTATGGGAACAATTATAAGCTTTCCATAATTAATGCCCCCGTTCACTTATATTTTATAAAACATTAACTAATTAAAATGTTCCCGTTCCTTCCTAATTCAATTTTCTCATTTATTTTATTTCACTTATTTTATTAACAAACATTTCACTAAATTACACTATTTTATCCCTCATTTTAATCATACATTGTTTCCAATTTTCTAAAGTTATTTCTATTACTAATATAACAATACAATCTTATGTACCTTTACAGAATCCCTTTTTCAGTTAGATTTTCACCCATTATCTCTAAATAGGTCCTGTTTCTCTATATCTTGCTCCGGTCCTTTGTAACTTCTTTTCCTTTCCTTCTTCCCTCTCTTCTTCTCTCTCCCTTTTTACCCCTTGTCTCTCTACCTCTATTTCTCTCTTCTGTATTCCCCTTTTCTGTTGCTTTCCAGTATTATACTTATTTTTTGAATTATTTTTCTTTTCTTTGGTTGTTTTTTTAAATCTTAAATTCTCCATTCTCTTTCCCCCCTTTCCTTTTTCTTCCCCACATAAAATTACTTGTTCATTAAAGATGGCTTCTTCTTTGTCCCAGTCTTCTTGTTTTGCAGACGTTTCTTGTTGTTTCTCATAGTTCCAAATCTCCATTTCTAAGAATTGAAAAACGAAGCCAAAAGAACCCTTCCCTTCTTGTGCATCTTCTTTGTACTTTTTAAGTTCCATTTTCAATTCATCCAGAAGTGGTGCCATTGTATAAATTTTTAAACAACCACCCGATTAATTTTAGTCATTCAAATGTAATAACCAAGAATCCAAAGATCACCAAATAATCCAAATACACGCAAGCTGTTTCTTTTTGCTCTTTTTTTTCACTTTCTCTTCCTGGGGTTACTGTTTAGTTGCCAAGTTTCAGTTAAAATGTATCTTTTAGAAGTCTTGTTGAAGTTTTACTGTAGATTCTTTTTAATTCCAGGCAGTCTCCTCCCTCTTCCAGATCCTGCCCTTATTCTTTTTCTCTCCCTTCCTGCTAATGAAAAAAAAAAATTAGTGTCCAGAAATCTTTATTATCCCTTTGGCATTTTGTTTTATTTTCAGCTTAATTGCCTATTGATGTCAAAGCGGATTTTTCTGATTTCTTATTTAAGTCTCTTAGTTGTCAGTATAGGGAAGGAGAGAGAAAGAAAAAAAAGCCAAACCTTTCCCTTTTCACTTTCCTTCGCTGCTTCCAACTCTTCTTTGGGAGCGATGTTATTTTTTTGTAAGTTTAAATTCCAGGGTACCTTAGTTGTTGCTTTTACAATTTAACCCGGTCAGCCAAAACTTTCACTTCCTATCTTCCTCCTGCACATTCTTTTCCGGTCGAGTTCTTCTTTGTGGTGGCCATTTCTGACCACTGCTGGCCAGCTGAAGAGGAGAGATGCGGCTCTCCTCAACCCTGCTGGCAGTCTCCCCTCTCTTCACCACCTCTATGGGGTGGCTTAGCCCCGAAACCAGCTGGCTCGGGGCACTCCAGCGGCGAACCCAGACCGAAACCGCGCACGATCGCGAATTTCTGTCTGTCGCCGAAGAGACTTCAAACCGGAAGCCCACAATGGTAAGTTATTGTCACCCTCTTGTCCTTGCTTATTCATAAGCTGAGTATATATGCTAGAGATTTAAGTAAAAAAAAGAGCTGTAAATGTTGAACTATTTTCTAGATGCATCCAGAAAACAGAAAATTGTTTGGATAGGAAAATTGGAAGATATTGGATGCTTTAGCCTAAAAGCTGAAACATTGAGTGTGTGTGTGGGATTTAAATTGTGTACACTTGACTTTAATGTAGCATTTAATATATCATTTTGTAAAAGATTCTCAAACTTGTACTGCCACAGATAATATTTCCAAACATCAATGCTAGTATGCAAAGATTTTATTTTCATCACACGCAATCCTGCCCTCACAACACAATGCTAGAATTCTAATATTACAGAATAAAAAAGAGGGTTTTTAAAGAGTTTGTTTTACAAATATTGTGCTTTCTTAACAACAGCCACAAAATGGTCATAATTTGAATGGTCATGTGACCAACTCAATGGTCATAAGACCATCATGACATATACCCATAATTGGCAGGCTGCATTATGGTTGTATATATTGTAGTGAAATGATCTTTTTCTTTATTATATTTCATTATACTAATACAGTAGAGAGAAAAGTAGTTTGTTTATTATGAAATCATGATTTTGTGGTGGCATCTGAAGGACCACATACTACACACTACTCAGATACAGTACAAAAAAGTAAATGTAAATTTGTGTTTTCAATCCTTCCTTTGTTGTAATTTGTGGGATCTTTGAATGCCGATTGGCTTTTTATTTTAGTGCTCTTTACCTGTCCCTTATCATAAGCCTTGTCATTTGCCCATTTGTCCTGGCTTCTAATCTGTTCTATATGATAATAGCGGCTTGCCTATTTTAGCATTCTTCCTTTTCTGAATCTGCTTCTTTGACACCAGGATCCAACTGAACTTCTCGCATCTTGGCTTGTTTTTGTCATGCTAATAAAGTATGAAGTCAACAAACAATCTTGTTCTAGTTTTAAGTCTAAAGTTCTTGATCAAAGGGACAATGCCTATTCTCCTATGTGCTTTAATGATATCAGCCTTTTCCCATTATTACTATAATTTTTTTCTTGTAAATACTATCCTTCCATTTCTGTTATGTTGAAATACCAGCCTCTTTGCTAGGACAAAATCTAGGGTAGGCTCATAGGGCAAATTATTTTCTCAGGCCTTTCAAACCTAGTAGAGTTACTTTGCAGCTCATCATCATTTTTGCTGTCCCAAGTCCCTACTGCATCATGATTGACCTGGATTTGAATTGGAGTAGTCATGATTGTGGAGAGGGCTATGGCCTTCTGGCCTGGGCAGAAATTATTCATTCTCTCAACATAAGAGGAACAGGGAATATTATTTACATTTTTTGTGACTCGTGTCTGCACACAGTTCAGAGTATCCTTTTTGTCTAATCATGTTTATTGACTTTCGTGTAATAGTGAGATAGTGACATTTTGTGTAATAAATGTCCTAGCTCCTTAATTGTTGAAGTGAAATGGTAGCTATCCAGTTGTTTCTACCCATTCAGAGAATTCTCTGTGTGTAGGCATCTTTCATTTTTTTTAAATAGACATGGAATTATATTTTTCCTATGTTTAGAAATGTGAAGTCATACTTCCCTGCTTTGATGCATCAAGTATTTCTCCTCTCCCATCTTGTGGTTTAAAATCTCTTGTGTCAGCTGATTTGTGTTGGTTGAACTCATTTTGCTGTTATATTCTCTAAAAAGTGCATCACTTTTGGTAGAAGGCAGGGTAAATGAACTAAGAGGAGTAGTTGGGGGAAAACATTTTACTTTGCAAAAAAAAGTAAATAGATCAGTTTCTTCCATTTCTTTCTGTGGTTTTTATTTTCCAGAATTTTAGCTGTGTTTTGAAAAATGCATTAACTTTTTTTTTTAAACGGAAACATATTTCTATCTCACTGAGCTCACTGGACACAAATATCTGAATGAAAATACACACAAAAATGAGCAATTCCTCCCCCACTGCTTCTGTTACTGCTATTGAAGTTCTATATACAGAGAGTCACAATCACAATTGAGCCCAGAATTTGAGTGAAACATTTGTTAAGTGAATTTCATCCAGTTTTTTATGACCTTTCTTGCCACAGTTGTTAAGTAAATCACTGCAGTTGTTAAGGTAGTAACATAGTTGTTAAGTGAACCTGGCTTCCCTATTGACTTTGCTTGTAAGAAGACTGCAAAAGGCGATCCCCTGATCCCATGACATGGCAACCGTCATAAACATGAGTCAATTGCCAAGCAGCTGAATTTTGATCACGTGACCATGGGGACGTTGCAAGTGTGAAAAATATTAATGGGTTACATTTGTCAGTGGAGTTGTACCTTTGAATGGTCACTAAACAAACTTTATTGTAAGTCAAGGACTACTTGTAATCTTATTCTTAGTTCCTTCACAATTGAATAATTATTCTTTTAGGTAGCAGTCTTAGTATTACATATCCTGTGTACAAGAACGATAATGTTTTCATCAAATTTAATATGTAGCCCAAATAGATAAAGCATCTTCCTAACTTAGTATCCTGATGGATACCATTAGCATAATACCCATCCAGTTAATGGGATGGAGACTAACATATCTGGAGGGCATCCGGTTGGAAGAAGGCTGCTATAATATCTATCCAGAAGTAAATTACATTGGAGCCACTGACAGCAAGTGTGCATAGGATTACACAGTCTTGCATCACAGGAATCCTATGCCCCTATACCCAGAGTGAGGCACACTTGAGTTTAGTCCGCTATATTCCTAAAATAGTGATTAAAGAATGCTACTCAAATAATCTGAACAACACTAGACAGCTGTAACTTGAAGCAGCCACAGTGGCAGGAGGAAAGGAAAGGAGGAAAGCAGAATGGGCCGCAAATATCACCCCAGTATAGTTTTCTGCATAAATGGGGCAATTAGTGGGGAAGATTCTTAATGCTATATTGTCCAATAGTGGACACTAAAATGACATGATCCCAACCTAATGTGGTTCTAACGTAATCAGGAAGAACAAGATAAAAGGTAGAAAAGGGATTGAGAAGCACCCATTGGTGAATTTTTTAAGGGGAATGTTTACTACGATCTGAAGAACTCAGAAAAAAACACTACAACACTAAGGTGTTTTATACCGTATTTAACAAAAGGTTTGAATCTTTATTCATCTCATTATTAAACTTACATTAACTGCATCTGGCATGTTTCACTAAACCAGAGGTCTTCAAACTTGGCAACTTTAAGACTTGTGGACTTCAACTCCAGAATTCTCCAGCCAGCTCTGGGAGTTGAAGTCCACAAGTCTTAAAGTTGCCAAGTTTGGGGACTCCTGCACTAAACACTAAACACTTAATAAAAACCAAGCAGCTGTATGCCAGAGGTCTTTCTGAGACTTGTGGAGGGGAGAGCAGGGAAGGCGAACAGTACTTAAAGTTTCCTTCTTCTTTATCCATTTCAGATTTGTGCCATCATTGGTGGAACATTTACTGTGGCTGGGATTCTTGACTCCTGCATTTTTACAGCCTCTGAAGCCTG
Source organism: Notechis scutatus (assembly GCF_049901735.1). NCBI lineage: Eukaryota > Metazoa > Chordata > Lepidosauria > Squamata > Elapidae > Notechis > Notechis scutatus. Next base: position 89,876,583 of record NC_142010.1, on the reverse strand, counting down.
GAAAAAGATCCAACTAGGAAAGATGCAGTAACAAAGCAATCTCCAGCCTACTCTTGTGAGAAGAAGTATAGAAGAAAGAGCCCACAGCTGTTGATTTTTCTTCGTATCATTTCAGTTCACACAAGCTGCTGGAAACATAAGGGTGCAGAAACAAATAAACCTCCCAAACAATCAATTATAGTCTTTGAAAATTAGCATCATATGCAAGGGGATGTGGTTTTATATGTACTATTCTCATTCAATGTTTTGGAGGATATATTGTCATTTTATGTTTTACAATTAGATCTGATAGATCTCATTGGTATTATTATGTTTCAAAATCTCAAAAGGCGACTTCAGGGCAAGTTTTTAGTTCTGTAACTTAGATTTTATCCAAGAATTATAGAACTGAACAATCATACAGTACAAGTAGTCTTTGACTTACAGCCAGTTGTTTGGCAACTGCTTGAAGTTACAACAGACCTACCCTGGAACTACTTATGACCCATATTCAAAGTTCCAGTGATAGGGTCCCCCCTGCAAACACGTGACTAAACTTCGGGCGCTTGGTGGCATGGCCGCATTTGCAGCATCCACTGTCACATGACTGCATTTATGATGATTTGTCCAAAACCTGGAAGTTACTTTCAATTTTTGGCAAAACCATATTGGGGGTGAACCATTGGTTTGCTTAATGACCATGGTGTTGTCTTATTGACCACAATGGCCGCTTTATGACCAAATCATTTGTTTTACGACTCATGATTTATGATCGTGATGACCAGGCTCCATTATGATTGTAACTCAAGGACTAGCTGCACTGTTTTTACTGAACAATAACATTGATTTCAATAACATTTTGTTGTTTTTTAAAAAAACTAGTCCAGATATTCAGAACAGTCTATTGACCTTTATACATTATGTATTTTCCAGATGAATAGACACCAAGAACCTATGATCTTGTTATCTTTCGAGCAGCTAAGAAACTCATCCTGGGAGACCATTTAAAAGGTTTAATCTTCCCAGGATTTGATTCTCTAGCACAGTTAGCCAAAAGATGACAGTAATTCTTTTATCCTTCTGGAAGGTTAAAATATTTTTAGTTATTTCCAACAACATTTTATCATTGAAGTGGCCTAAAAAATAGAAACAATTAGAAAAAAATGAAGGAGTATAATTAAGTCTCACTTGTAAATAAGGCAGATTATCATATTTTTCAGTGTATAAGATGCACTCTCCTCCCCCCAAAAAAAGTGGGTGGAAATGTCTGCATGTCTTATACAGCAAATGTTGTCAAAGCCCCGCCCACCCGCTGGCCTCTACCCTTCGGCCTCTGCCTCCCAGCAATTTGCCTGCTTGCAGCAAACAGCTTGGTCAGCTTCAGCACAGCCTGATTTAGCATGAGCAGCTGATTGTCGGTTGGATCTGCCTCTTGGAATACTGACAATCAGCTGTTCCAGTCTTCAGGAATCGCCATTGCCATATCCACGCCCCCCATTTTCAGCCTCCACATGCCCTGTTTTCAGTGTCCGTGGGTCCTGTTTTCAGCTTCCGCATGCCTCATGGCATGTGAGGAGGCTGAAAATGGGGCATGCAGAGGCCAAAAATAGGGCGCACAGAGACGGCAGTAGGCGGTTGTGATCCCTGCAGACTGGAACAGCTGATTGTTGGTATTCCACAAGGCAGATCCAACCGCCAATCAGCTGCTCATGCTGAAGCTGACCTGGCTGTTTGCTGCAAGGAGGCAAATTGCTGGGAGGCAGAGGCAGATTTTTTCCCCCCTTGTTTTCCTCCCCAAAAGTTAGGTGCGTCTTATAGTTCAGAGCGTCTTATAGTCTGAAAAATACGGTATATGTTTTTGTACTTGTGAGACTTCTCTCTTACTTTTTAAATGATATAGATTGTTCAGCTGTCCAGGTCAAAAAATTTAATTTAAAGGAAAAGCAATGAAGACAATATTTGGTCAATACTCCAATTGGGTAGAAGAGTATCATTTTAAAAAAGAGGTGTGTCTTCAATAAATATTGGAAATGCAGTAAGTTGTCTTTATCTTTGGAAGTCAAGACATTGGACAATAACCTGCTCATGTTTAAAATGTTAATTTCCAAGCATTTGTGAAACTAGCAGCCTTAAAGGCAAGCACCTACTTTGATGATTCTTAAGAGTTAGATACTACACTGTATAAAAGGAAACATATTTTGTGTGTGAACATTTTCTTTTGTATCTGTTCTGAGTATAAAATAATTGTTTATTCCATTCTGCAGGTGAATGTGAGGACAAAGTGATAAGGCAAATATCATGCAAATTAATACTTTTTTATATGGTGTTGGCATTGATTTATAGGGGCTTTCAATAGAACCCACAAATTTTCATAACTACAACTCTTTTGATATACAGTATGACTCATAATTTGGGAATGCTTTGTACATTTTATATCACCTAAGATGGATACAAATGATGTGTTCTTTAGTTTCTCTGTACCTTTAAAAAGAAACAGTAAGATTACTGATATTACAATTTGCAAACAGTCATTATTTGCTGTCAGAATACCATGTGGTCTTTTAAGGGTGACCTTTTAAAATTTGAAAGTGTCAAATCAATATGCTGTTATTAAACTGCTTTGGGCCAAAAAACCTTTATCTATTGTTCTATGGTTCTTTGGGGGGAAGTAAATCCTAATTGGTTAGTCAGACAAACTTGTAGAAATGCATGCTCCTCCAGTTTGCCCGACATGTCTATTTTTACTTTGTTGCAGGTATAGAAAAGATAGTTTTCTTATCTTGAAATTTTAACTTTAGATTTTTTCCCCATCCTTTTCATTTCTTGAATTTTCTATAAAATGTTTAGAATTTGGTCTGTTGCAGCAGTGTTGTTTTGCTTCAGATCTTGTTTTTTATCATTAAGAAAAAATATACATGCAAGATAAACACCTAATATTAAGAAGACCAACTGAAATCTCTTTTTTTGCTAAATTTCAAGAAAGCTTTATCTTATTTTTGCACTCATGCAGTAGTGTGATTTAGTCTCTAATAGTCAACATGTCTATTAGAGCAGCAGTGAGTTTTAGATTTCCCTATATTGGGAGAACATGTATTTCAATGCTAATTCTGCAAGAAAATATTAGTTCTGCGTTGTGGCGTTTTTAAGTACCACTGTTAAAATAAGTTAATTTGCTCAAGGTATGATGCCATTACGTTAGTCGGGGAAACTATCAATGAACATTCGTAATCTCATGTGGTAAAGTCTCTGTCAATCATCTCCGTTTTCATTCGTTGTTGGTTAAAATCTGTATGAAAATGCAGGTGAGCTGTTCCTAGGAATTTGGCAAGAGCTCATGCCAAGTCTGTATTATAGTAATCATATATTATTTGTACAGTCAATCCACGCTTGCCTCCTTGGATCCGGTTGAGACTTTTCTCGCTCCCAAACTGAAAAGTGCGCCTAATGAATACGATCCAATTCAAACGCACGGAATCTCTTTAAAACGCCTCGCAATTTGAGAGGGACCCTTCACATTTGTGAAAGAAAGAGAAACGTTGTAGTCTTCTCCATTTCGTCACCACGAACCCCGCCGCCGCCACCGCGCGGGAACACCCTCCAATGAGAACTTTTCCTGAAAGCTTTTGAGTCCTAAATATGGGGAACGTTGAAAGGAGGAGGACAGTCACAAGAAATGGGCGAGCGGAAGAATGGAATGGGTGAAAGTTGAATGAATTAATAATAATAAGTAGGATGCGGCTTTTGCAAATAGAAAGTATGAACGGGTGAATAGGAGGATATGAGCCTGAATAGGGAAAGGGGGAGGCGGGGGGGGGAGGACTGCATTGATAACAGGAATTGAGACGCCCAGCACCACTTGCTATTACATCGCATTGGACGCCAGGTGGCGCCGATCCACACATCTTTCTGCTCAAAACGTTCTCAGAGATGGGGCAATTCTCGCGAGACTTCGAGGGGACCTCACGAAGAACCGGCGGAAGCAGGAGCAAGCTCTTTCCGGGCGGCCATAGCCGATCAAGCGGCAGGTAAAGATTCGATGGAAGGGGTGGGTTTTTGTAATCCGTTGTCATCCGTTCGTTGGCGGTACATTCTCCGTTGTGATTTGTGAAGAAGTGCACAAAGCGGATAGTCTTTTGTTGCCGCTCCTGTATTTGAAGCAGTAGAAACTTCAGAACGTCATTTCTACGGCAGCCCTTCTGTCCGCCGATCTCTTCCCTCCTTGGGGGCCTACTAATATCTGATGGGCCCGGTAAAATGTGTTCCCTGGTGCAGGTTGCCAGGGCATGTTGTCTTTCAAGCTGCTGCTAGGGTCTTATTTGAATGACAGCGTATATCTTCGTCGTGTATATGCATACATTCGAACCGAGACTGATGTTTCTCTGTCGCGTGTGTGGATATGTGCATAATGGTTAACTTTTGAGAGCTGAATGCAACGAAATTGCATTTTAATGTATGCTGATCGGTGTGCGTTTAAAGTGACAAAGTTTTATGTTATTCAGTGTAGACGTAAAGGCTGTTTGTTGTTCAGCCTCAGCAAGACGAGAGTTTAGAACAGTAACTTCGACTCGTTCTGAGGTGCCTTGGTGTTTTTCATTTCAATACTTATCCCCCCCCCTTCCAAGTTGATACTGGGAAAATGAGCTATTTTTCAATATTCCTCTGCTAGTCGCCCTAATGAAAGTGTTAAAACTATTTGAGAATCGTTAAGACTGCTGCAATATTTAATATGTTTAATGTTTAATATCTTAACACAGAGGTCTCCAAACTTGGCAACTTCTCCAGCCAGCTATTCTGGGAGTTGAAGTCCACGAGTGTTAAAGTTGCCAAGTTTGGGAACCCCTGTCTTAACAAAAAGCTTACAAAGAAGTAAGGTATTGTGAACATAGTGAAACCTATGAATACTTCTCTTTAGGATTTTTTTGTCAGTTATATATAGGTTGTTTTCAGGTAACTCTGAACTTTTTACTTTAAGAGACATAACTGCAAATATAATATGAAGGTTAATTATAGTATGTAGAATAATAGTCTAGCAAAGACAATAAGGTCTTTCATGATTTTATTGGTTACCTTAATAGTTAGAAATACTACACTGAAGATTCATAAACTTCAGACTTATATAGAGGGCACATTGTAGGACATCTTTAGAGCAGGAAAAAAAATACAATTTTTGTATGTTCTATAAACTGGCATTCTGTTGTCATGTCCCCACCCTTATGTCCAAAATGCAAATATAGCTTCAGGTTCCCATAGATACAGGTGATACATATTCTGACAATAATATACTCTTGGCTTAAAAATACTACAGTTATATCTGCCCAAACTCCAGTTGGTCTTTTGTTTGTTTACTTGATTTTTATAGCCCTTCATCTCAAATGACTCTGGGCTGCGTACATCCTAAAATGTAGAAACAAAATCAGTTAAAATAAAATATATATATATGGTTGCCAATTAGAACTATTGCCATGTATGTTTATACGCCAAGAAACACACTTGAAGCCCAGGCACACAACTTTCATGGTCTTACAAAAGGCCAACATGATTGCAGTCATCTTGATTTCTAAAGGGAAAATGTTCAGAAGGCGGGAATTATGGCCAAGAAGACACTTGTCCTGGTTCACACCAGCTGACATTTTTTGGTGGGTGTGGCCTGTAACATGTCCAGCCTGCTGGACCAAATTGGATGGGTAGAAACAACTGGGAGAAGACAGTCCTAAACTATGAAG